>NC_132905.1:3757692-4357692 GCF_047675955.1 Chlorocebus sabaeus | reverse complement strand
CCCTTTTCAAAGAACCTGATGAGGTTTCTTGCTCTGAATTCTACCTTGCTTCACATTAATATGCCCATTTCAGCTCTGTTTGATTAGTGTCAGAATGGTACATCTTTTTTAAGATTTTATTTTTAATCTATTTGTATCTTTATATATAAAGTTTTATTGTTCTTTATGTTCCACAGCATATAGCTTTGTCTCATGTTTTAATCCATTCTGAAAATTTTTGCCATTAATTAGGGTATTCTAACCATTTGCACTTAATGATTACTTTATTAGGTTTAAATCTACCATCTGGCAATTTATTTTCTATTTGTTCCGTCTAGTTTCTTCCATCTTTTCTATCTTTCCGCTTTCTTTTGGATTGATTGGAGTGATTCTTTTATTCCACTTTATCTCCTCTGTTGGCTTATTAGCTATATACCTCTTTAACTACTTCCATAGTATAATGGTTGCTTTAGTGTTATAGCATACCTCTCTATCTGCCTACCTCAAGTGATAGTATGCTAAGTCATTTTTAGTCTCATGATCTCACCAGAGAATACTTCTATTCTCCTTTCCCAACATTTGTTCTATTGTTGTCCATTTCACTCATGTTATAAACCTCATACTACTTTATTTTTATTATCAGCATCAGTTTTCTTTTAAAGATAAATAATAAGAAAATAATTATATATTTATACTTGTAGTTACCATTTCTATTACTCTTCTTTCCTTTGTATAGATTCAGATTTCTATTGACTATCATGTTCCTTCTGCCTAAAGGATTTCCTTTGTCATTTCTTATAATGCAGGTCTGCTGGTAATGAAATATTTCAGCTTTTTTATGTCCAAGAAGGTACTTATTTTGTCTTTATTTTGAAAGATAGTTTTTCCAAGTCTGGAATTCCCAGTTGTCTAGGTTTTTTTTCTTTCATTACTTTGTAATTGTTGCTCCACTGTCTTGTCATCTGCATTGTTTCTCGAGACATCTGCTGTCATTCTCTTTGTTACTCTATACAGAGAATACAGAAAATGTCTTTTTATTTCTGTACACTTTTAATATTTTCTCATGGTTATAGATTTTGATTACCATGGCCCAGACACAGTTTTCTTTATGTTTCATGCATAAAGTTCACTGAGCCTTTTCCTGCTTCTTTGCAGGCATGGTAATTTTTTATTGGATGACACATGTGAATTTTACCTTCTTGGGTGTTGGATGTTTTCTGTATTCCTATAAATACTCTTGAGTTTTGTTTTGGGAAGCAGTTAAGTTACTTGAAAATAGTCTAATTCCTCCCAGGTTTTACTTTAACATTTGTTAGATAGAACCAGAGCTGTGCTCAATTATTGAGTTAGCTCAATGGCTAACTCCCATTCCAGAGGCAGAACCCCCGGTGTACTCTATTCAATGTCCATACATCATGAAGTTTTCTGTCTGGCTGATGGGAACCGGCCCTCTGTCCAGTGCCATGTGTTCACTGGGCACTGCTACCTCATCATTTCAGAGGATTCTTTTCTCAGAGGCACATATTAATCCACTGAAGGTTCAAGGGACCCTCTGCAGATCTTTGGGTCTTCTTTCTATGCAACTCTCTCCTCTCCAGGTCCCTTTCATGCTAACTCTGGCTGCCCTGATCCCCTTGGCATCTCAGGTTCATCTTCTCAACTCTGAGAATTTTCCAGGTTCTTTGTGGGTTCCCCCTCCCTAGATTGTGGCCTGGCAACCCTCTAGAGGCAGTAGCTGGCCAGTCATGGGGCTACTCCATTTGATTCTCATTTCTCAAGGATCACTGTCTTTTGTTGCTGATTTCTACCACATTGAAAACTACTGTTTTATATATTTTGACTTCGTGTTTGAGGTTTGAGTGAGAAAGACAGTTCAGTCCATGTTTTTCTGCCTTGGTCAGAAGCAGAAGTTAATATCATACCTTTTTACTTTGAAGACTGAGACAAGTTTTCACAGCACATTCCTTCTAGAGAACAAAGTTAGGCTCTGCTATTGGGTGTCCCTAGATGGGAACCCCACTTACCTTTGAGGCTTCAGCTTAGAGGCTACTTCCTTCAGAAATCCCTTTCTGGCACACTACCTTCCTCATGTGGCTTATTTGTTTTCTCTTGCACCAGATCATTCCACAGCTTTTGAGTTTGTATATGGCAACAGTGAACAAGGTATAATCCTTGCTGTAGATAAACTCACCATATTTGTTCTTCTCCATGGAGTGAAAATGTTTTAAGCTCATATAATGACTATGGTTAGGGAAAGAGCCACACAAATAATTAGAATATGTTGTGACAGTGCACAAATAGAAACACACATAATGTGCTTAAGAACATGATAAATGCCGGTTTTACCTTTCCTTCCCTCACCTGACCAAGCTCAGGGGGCGTATGCGGCGTCTTCCTCATCTTTGCTCTTTGGTGCCAGGTATGGGAGAGGTCCATTATGGACAGGTGCCTCATTGAACTGAGCAGATCCATGAATGTCAGGTTGGGAGTGTGGTCGCTGGGGTCAGGCCTTGGTTTACATCCTGGTTCTGCCTCTTAACCACTGTGTGCTTCAACAGGAGAGCGGGAGGTCCTGCTTAGTTTTGTACATGCTAAGTTTGAGATGCCTGCTAGAGATCTGGGGAAGGCATGGTGAAGAAAGCTGAATGTGCAAGCCTGGAGTTCAGGAGGGAGGTGGTGTCCGGGGATGGAAATCTATAGCCAGTAGCAGTTGGTTCTTAGTGTCATGGGACACAGGAGGTCATATAGGAAGCAAATGTGGACAGAGAGTGAAGGGGTTTGAGGATTGGGTCCTGGGCACACCCACATCTGGAGGTGGGGGAGATGATGAAAAGCCAGCAAAGTAAACTGAGACATGATCATTGAAGCAGGAGGATAGCAGGCTAGGGCAGAGACCTGGAAGGAGAGAGAAGAGAGCCTTTCACAAAGAAGGGAGTGACCGACAGTGTCCATGCTTCTGTATGCTTGAGTACAGAGTGTGGGATTCTCCTGAGCATCCTTTGCTCCACTGGGATGGAAGATGGGACCTGATGAGATCGGGGCTAGGGGAATATCCTGAGCCCCACATGTGTTTGTGTCTGTGTGCGGGGAGTGTGGAAGGTAGCTCCTGCTTGGTGAGGTGGAGCTGAGAGCGGTGCCACTTAGCAGCTATCTGTGCTCCTCTGGTACCTGGAGAGAAGGAGCCAGCATTTGCCCATCCTTCCTCCTAAACCCTATCAGTTGTGAATTGGAAAGATGCCCCCGCCCACCACATTTGCTGGAGTTGGCCTAGAGCTGGTAATATCAGGGTTTTACTTTTTAGTTTAATTTCTTGCACAATGCATGGATTTTTATTGAGTTTTGCTAATAAAGAGCTCCATAGGGTATTACTGAACAGGTCTGGTGTGAAGATAAATGAAAACTGTGTACTTGGAAAGACAATGCTGTATTATTTTCAAACCCCCCTGAGAAAAAGGCTTTTTGCACTGGGTAAGCTCTGGATCGAGTCCAGTACAGACACCCTTACAGAAGTGGTATTCCAGGAAACACAAGATGGGTCAAATGATGACAGTTTGTGGGGGGGTGGTGGGGAATGAGTCTTTGAAGAGCTCTAGCCCCTTTCTTTTCCCTCGGTGGCTGCCAGGCAGCTGGTCTCTACCACAAGTGCAGACTGTCACATGGCAAGGCTATTGCAGAGCTGAATAATGGGGCACAGGACTGGAAAAGGTGAAACATTTTTTTCAAAATTCAGCCAATTTTTCTGGAATAAACATTCCTTGTTATGCTGTAAACATGTGTGCTTAATTTCCAGAGTTGTGAAAAAGTTGACTGCAATCTTTTTTGCCAGTTTTCTTTTTGTGTTTACAAAGGATTTTTTTTTTTTTGCCATTTTCTGTGATGTTATTTAACATTGTTCTTTCTAAGCAGTGACTTCTTTTTTTAATAAGGAAACTGTATTTAAAAAAATAAAATACAGTAACCAAAATTAAATAAAATGATCAATTCTTGGCTTTTATATGCCAATTTATTATAACATATATTTACAAACTTGGACACATACACACAAATATTTCTACATATAATATGCATACTTTCTGTCATTTGCTTTCCTTAGCAATATATAGTAGCTATCTTTTGTCATTCTGTAACATATACACTGCCATTTTTAATAGGCACACAATATTCAGATGAAACAGATGCATCGTAATTTAACATATATCCTCTTACTGGATGTTTACGTTGTGTTCAATTTCTTTTATGAAGAAGTCCGGGATGAACATCCTTTTATGTCCTTTTTTTTTTTTTTTTTTTTTTTTTTTTGAGACAGAGTTTTGCTCTTGTTGCCCAGGCTGAAGTGCAATGGTACGATCTTGGCTCACTGCAACCTCTACCTCCCAGGTTCAAGCGATTCTCTTGCCTCAGCCTCCTGAGTAGCTGGGATTACAGGCATGCGCCACCATGCCTGGCTAATTTTTTATATTTTTAGTAGAGACGGGGTTTCTCCATGTTGGTCAGGTTGATCTCAAACTCCCAACCTCAGGTGATCCGCCCGCCTCGGCCTCCCAACATGCTGGGAGTACAGGTGTGAGCCACCGTGCCCGGCCCTTTTATGTACTTTTTGTGTGCTTGTCCCAATCATTTTAGGAGACGACTCCTAGAAGTGGGATTTCCAGATCAAAGGATAGGAGAAAGCAAGTGTGTTTGGGGGCGTTTGGGGAGGGTGATGTCTGTCCCACAATCTAGACTGAAAGGTCTTCCTCCATCCCTGCACCTGTTTCTCAGCTTCTACCTCTTGCTCCGTGCTAGGGAGCCTGCTTGGGGAAGACATGCTTATTTAGATTAATTCAATCAGTGGGTAGAAGGGTCATTCAAATCCAGGAAAAGTCCTCATTTTAAGCTATGTCTTTTGGAAATTTCCTCTTTTGGCTTTTAAGTAGCAAAACCTGGTAACCTTCTGATACCTTGGTGAGGATCAGTCAGATCAATAAGTTTTTGTTGTGGTCCTACTGTGTGTCCTTGCTGTGTTCATAGAGGCTGGATTAATAAGTCAATGAGAATGACTTGCTCCTAGCACAGATTTCACACAGAGTGAGTTTTCATTTATGTCTAGAAATCTGCAAAGAAGGGAACTTTTTCTCAGTTAAGAACAAATATGATTAAAAGTATGTGATGATAAGCCTGAGACATTTGCAGTGGGCTTAGGGACTTGCTTCATCAAAAACTGAAAAGATTAAACCACATTCAGTATGGTTTTATGTTTAAGCATATTATAGTTCTCTGAAAACGGCAGTTCCTTTTTCCTGTATTAGACCCTCTGCATTATGAAGGAATCTGTCCCGAGACCTTTGAGAGTTCTGCATTCATGAATGTCACCGTAGCATCCAGTGTCTCTCATAACATGCGGTAAAGGCCAACTGAAAAATGCCTGTGACTCCTCCAGGCTCCTGAGGAGACTATAAATACAAGACTGCAGTCATTTATAAAGCTATTAAAACAAAGTGGGGCCAGAGCCCTTGCTGAAATGATTTTCAGAGTTGTTATTTTCTCTCTAAAACACATGGCAAACAATGGCATGTTAGAAATTCAAGACTTGGCTGAGTTCCACTTTTTGTATCCCAAACTTCTGTGAAACGACCATGTTGTTCAACTGACTTTCTTGCTTTGCGTTCCCGTCTGCACACTAGGAGTTGACTTCCTTTTGTGTACCATGTTTCTTAAGAAGTAAAACCTGCCTTCATCTATGGAAGCGACCCTGTTGGATAATGACTTCAGCCCCCAGGAATTAAATCCTGGCCCAAGAAAACTGCAAAAGCACAAACTGCAAAACTGCAACCTACATTGTATGTGATACTTTGGAGTTACTTGCAGGCAGCAGCACCTGCAGTGGCAGGGCAGGTGGGGACTGTGTTGTTGGGAAAGCTCAATTAACCGGCACCCACATTTCCTAGTACGCTAAGGAATGACCCTCTCTGCCTGTGAAAGAGCTAAACCCCATCTCTACTCCTGAGTAAATATGAATATTCCATTCCCTAATACCTTCCTCTCATGCTGTTAACTTCACTCAGCTGATTTCAGACACACATAGAATAGAACACAAAGGCTGGCCCAGCAGACCTGGAGTCAGCCCACCCTTCGGTTCACGCAGCAGTGTTCACCGATGATCCACCGTCTCCACACCCTGTTAGGACGTGGTGGCGGGGGAAAGGCTGTCGCTTAAAGTCTGTGCAGGAGACAGATGATAAGCAAACTGGAAAGACACCAGTTGGTTGGGGGGATTAAGATAAGTGGAGTGGTGGTGATTGGAGGCTCAGGGGGTTTCTGAGAAGCTGGGTCCAGCCCTGGATGGTCCCGGCACAGCCGTGTGGCAGGCAGAGGAAGGAGATGACACGGAGACCCTAAGGTGGGACATCTAGAAACTGAAGGAAGAGCCATGTGGCTGGGGGGACAGCGGACAGGGAGAAAGTGCAGAGACCATGTGGAGCTGGGTGGGGGCAGCGGCCACCATGGGGAAAGTCACTGTGTCATTTTTGGGCCAAACTCAGATATTTTTGAAAGAAAAACGTGACTGCTATTAGTAATCATCTGGGACAGCAGGTGTCAACCTGGACTGTACCTGGAAACCCATGAGTTAGGCGGCTTAGTGGACAGAGATGGTGGCATCACCTTGCCCCTGTGTTGCCCACCGTTCCACTGGAAAGTGCCGCAAGCTGGTGAGCGTGTGTCCTCTCGGTTCTAGCCACCATCGCCCTGGTCCGGAGTCCTTCCTCTGGCAGGTGGGCAGCTCCATTGACAAGCCAGCCCTCCATTGAGACCTGTCTCCTTTGTTTCCTTCTCTCCTCTTGCCCTGGATGGGGCTCTTAGGAACACTGCCACGGAAATGCAAGAAGGAGCTCCTGGCCGTGAAGCTAAGGAACCGGCCAAGCAAACAGGAACTGGAAGACCGGAACATTTTCCCCCGAAGGACTGATGAAGAAAGACAGGAGATCCGGCAGCAGATCGAGATGAAGCTCTCCAAGTAAGTGGCAGCGTGCGGGCACAGTCGGGCCTGTGCTCTGGCCTTGCAGGCTGAGCCCCTCTGAGATCCCGCATGCTGGGTGTGCCAGGCCGGGGCGCACAACCCACCGTCTGTAGCAGGTCTCTTGACCCCGCCACCGTTGACGTTAGGGGCCATGTGGGGGCCCTTTCCTGTGGGGGCTGTCCCGTGCACGCTCAGATGTTTAGCATCATTCTTGGCCTCTACACACGACACTTCCTGTGACAACCAAAACTGTCCCTGGACATCATCAAATGCCTCCTGGAGGGTGAACTGCTCCACTGGCCTGTAGGAGCCAGGCAAGGACTGGGCCAAACTGATGAGGACATGGCTTGTCAGTGTTAGAGACCGGGGACGTCTCTGTTCACCTCTATCTGATCATTTTCCTGCAAGAAGGTGGATCCAGTGTTGCCAGATCTTCTAAGTTTGTCAAGTAAAGCTATCTCCCTTCCCCTCCCACCCACACACACGCAGTTATGCAGTCACGTGTCATTTAATGACAGGATACATCCTCAGAAATGCGTCATTAGGAGATTTTGTTGTCGTGGGAACATCACAGAGCGCACTACACAAACCCAGAGGGTGCGGTCTGCTGCACATCTGACTACGTGCTGTAGCTGATGGTTCCGGGGCTCCAAACCCGTACAGCACATGACTCTACTGAATACTGCAGGCAATTCTAGCACATCATCGTATCGAAACATTTCTCACAGAAAACGTACATTAAAATATGACATACAAAATACTAAAAAGTTCCCTCTGTATAGAGCACTTACCATGAATGGAGCTTGCAGGCCTGGAAGTTGCTCTGGGTGAGTCCCGAGTGAGTGGTGAGCCAACGGAAAGGCTAGCGCGTGACTGTGCACCACTGCAGACTTCAGAATCACTGCACACTTAGGCTATGCTACATTTATAGAAACATATTTTCTTCAATAATAAGTTAACCTTAGCTTACTGTAACTTTTTACTGGAACAACTTTTAACTTTTGGACTCTTATAACAGCACTTAGCACAAAACACAAATTATATAGCTGCATAAAAATAATTTCTCCTTACCCTTATTCTATAAGCTTTTTATACTTTTCGATTTTATGTTTTACTTTTTAAATGTTTCATTAAAAATTAAAACACAAGGCCGGGCACGGTGGCTCAAGCCTGTAATCCCAGCACTTTGGGCGGCCGAGACGGGCGGATCACGAGGTCAAGAGATCGAGACCATCCTGGCTAACACGGTGAAACCCCGTCTCTACTAAAAAATACAAAAAATTGCCAGGCGAGGTGACGGGCGCCTGTAGTCCCAGCTGCTCCGGAGGCTGAGGCAGGAGAATGGTGTAAACCCGGGAGGCGGAGCTTGCAGTGAGCTGAGATCCGGCCACTGCACTCCAGCCTGGGCGACAGAGCGAGACTCCGTCTCAAAAAAAAAAAAAAAATTTAAAACACAAATGCCACATTAGCCTAGGCCTGCACAGGGTCAGAACCATCAATATCACTGTCGTCTTCCTCCTCCACAGCTCATCCCCCTGAAAGGTCTTCAGGGGCAATAACGTGCATAGGGCTGTCATCTCCTATGAGAACCGTGCCTTCCGGATTCCTTCTGAGGGACCTGCTGGAGGCTGCTTTACAGTTAACTTTTTTTTAATAAGTAGAAGGAGTACACTCTAAAATATTCATTAAAATTATAGTGAATACATAAAGCAGTAACACAGTCACTGAATATCATGATCAAGTGTGATGTACTGCATGGTTACACGCACTAGACTTTTAGAGGACTTGGCAGCGTGGTAGGGTTTTTTACACCAGCATCGCCACAGACATGTTAGGAACGCGTTACCCCAAGGTGTTATATGACAGCACCAATGTCACTAGGCATTAGGAATTTTACAGCTCCATTTTTTCATCTTCTGGGACAACTGTTGTATGTGTGTCGTAGATGTCGTATATCATTGAAATGTCATGAGGTGCATGTCTGCATATATACACATACTTGTCTATCTACATACACATCATTTTCTGGACAATGTGTGCACCAAGTCCACCCATCTGCCATCTGGCTGTGACCCAGAGCCACGGGTGGGCACCTTCTGTGTTGCACCCCTGAAGGGTTCCCTGGGTGGTCCCTGTGGTCTGCTGGGCTGGAGATGGACTGTCTCATGGGGCAGGACAGAGTGGAGCTGCTGCGTCTTGCTGGTTGAGGTCTGTAGGGATCCAGTCATGCCCCTGAGACAGAATGGGGACCTTCTTTTGGAAGGCAAGGCTGCCATGAGCCAGGTGGAGCTGACCTTTGTGGCGTTCCAGGGTTGGGCACCTGCCTAGTTGCTTTCCACATTCCAGAGCCACTGGAGTTCAGAACCCCTCAGAGCTTGCTGCGTACCCCAGTTTGCACCCATTGACACTGCCCAAAGGTGCCAAGAGCCACTGAGCAGGCATCGGTGGGCTTTCAGAGGAAAGTCATTCCATTCTGGCAGAGTGGGCCTCTGTTTCCTCTTTCACCGGGCCAGATGGCAGGCTAACCTGTCCCGTGTGAGGTAGGAGAGGAAATTCTGATAAAGCTCGTGCACACCATCCCAGCAGCCACAGTCTGCATCTCCTGCCCATCCTTGTGAGGTGTGAGCCGGTCTGTGCAGGGTTGGGCCTGGCAGACAGTACCCTGGACAGCCCCTAGTCCGCTCCTTCCCTCTTTAAACCTCAAAAGCCGACCCTTCCCTGGAGGGAGAGACAGTGCCCCAGGGGTGAGGGGAATCAGTTCTGGGAGCGCCACTGCCTCTGTTGATTTGCTCTTCACCCTTGCTGTCCCCATGCCCCGAGTCACTGGAGACCCTGGGAAAATGCAGGTTCTGATGGTGCGGGTGTAGGGAGGTCTGAGAGTCTGCATTTCTAGCAAGCTTCTGGGGCTGCTGACGCTGCTGGCTGCTGGGCCGCAGGTCACACTTTGAGAAGCGAGGGTCTGCAGCAGGGTCTCCAGCCTGGGAACCCTTGACGTTTGGGCCCAGATGGTTCTCCGTGGAGGGGCCGTCCCGTGTGTGTAGTGTGTGAGCAGCATTCCTCCCACCTTCCACTAGATACTCGTAGTACACCCTCCACTTCTGACCACCAAATGTGTCCCAGACACCGCCCAACGTCCCCTGAGGCCAGAGACAACAGAATGGTCCCTGGGTGAGAATCCATGATCTGAAGGTTGGACTCCCGCTCTGGGCAGATTTTCCTCTGAGCAATGGGGCTCTTCATTTCTAGGAAGGGTTGTTTCTGGTCTCCGCTGGGGAGCTTGGGCCCCAATGTTCCCAACTCCCACCAAAATCCTTACTTGAGTGTTTTCACAGTGGAGGGCTGTGAACGTGAGCAGGTGAGGCCGGCCCGGGGCGGGGCTGTGCGTAGAGCACGAGGTCCTTCCCTTCCAGGTGCGGCGGAGTTGTGCTTGGGGCGCCGGTGCAGGCTGCATTTCTACCAGCGGCTGGGAAAGCCGTGCTGCTTGGCCTCTGCACCACGGTGTGGTCATACCAGGCTTTCATTTCGGCGAGTCTCAGTGATGGGACGTGTGTTCCCAAGGCTTGGTTTTCCGTTTCTCTGAATTCCAGTGAGTTTGAGCATTATTTTCAGCATTTATCAGCTTTTTTGGTTTCTTCTTTGATTTATGGACTTTGCCTGAAGTTTTCTTTTTCTTTTCTTTTTTTTTTTTTTTTTTTTTTTTTTGAGACGGAGTCTCGCTCTGTCACCCAGGCTGGAGTGCAGTGGCACAATCTCGGCTCACTGCAAGCTCCGCTCCGCCTCCCGGGTTCACGCCATTCTCCTGCCTCAGTTTCCCAAGTAGCTGGGACTACAGGCGCACGCCACCACGCCCGGCTAATTTTTTGTGATTTTAGTAGAGACGGGGTTTCACCATGTTAGCCAGGATGGTCTCGAACTCCTGACCTCGTGATCTTAATGATTTTTAGGAGTTTACGTTTGAAGCTGTGGCTTCTAATCCTTCCCCGTTTTGAGTTACATGATTCTTTTCTCTGTTTGGGGCTTGTATTTCAGTTTTAAAATACTTTTCTTTGAGGTACAGAAGTTTTGATTTTTAAGGCTGTCAGATTGCCAATCATAAACTTCAAGAGTTCACAGCCTTTTTCTGTGAAGACCAAGTTGTCAGAATTTTGAGGTTTATGACTCAGGCTGTCTCCGCCACCCCTACTCAGTTCGGCCGCTGTGGTAATGAGCAGCTGTAGACAATCTGAGGCTGAAGGGGCACGTCTGTGTGTCAATAAAACTTTATTTACAAAAATAGCCAGCAGTCCATTGGGTCCAACTGGCGCTTTGCTGACCCCTGATGTGCTTTATGGTTCGCACTGTTTGTACCGTGTTTAAAAATCCTTCCCAGCCTGGAGGTCAATAGAATTTTATTCACTTCTGTTATCTGTGGTTGCCTTTACCTGTGCCAGTTAATAATGGTTTTCTATTTGATAATCAAACCAAGTTCTTTCAAATTAAAATATTAAGTGAATTGACCTAAACAAAAAAAAAGGTAAGTAATGGATGATAGTACATGTGATTCAAAAACCAACAAAAATTATGGTGGTGCTTGGAATGAGAGAAGCCTGGGGTCCCCACCCCGACTGTGAAGGTGGAGAGGGAGGTTGGGAGAAGGTTGGGCTGCTGGGGATACCCCAAACGCCCCCCTACGTAAGGAGTACCAAAGCCATGGGCCCTGTGGCTTGTTTTTACTTCACTACTTACTGAATCTGGAACGAATTTTAAACCTTGGACTGGAATGTAGTAGCTCCCTGGATACTTGTCACCATGTTTAAAAACCCGGAATTAGACACAGAGAAAACAGCAGCAGAGGAGTTGCCTCCCAGGAGGTCAGACACGGCTTCCTGGAGGCTCCGTTTGTTTTCCCTACAGCAGTGGCTTAATTGGTCTCCTTTGTCTCTGCTCTGCCTCCTTTCAGAGATTCCTCCACCGTCTCTTGCTAAGTAATTCAGCCTCTGGTTGCCATGGCAACGTGCCGTCTACTGTATCCCAAAGAACATTTGCCATTTCCTTTTTTTTAATTTCCAGAACCTTCATATTTTATCTTCTGAGTGCTCTGGGGCCTTTTCCTGGTGAAGCAGTCACTGTTCCCCACGGCTACCCCAGAACACATCCGTGTGCTTGGTCTGGGATCCCCAGGAAAGTCAGGGTCCCGTTTGAAAGAGTGAAGCAATATGCTGATTTTCACCCCTCTCTGTGTAGGAGCTCAGCTTACCTTTAAAACTTGTGTAGATGCATCAGCAGAGTATGGAGGCCCACAGTTCCTGCACGGTAGGTGTGCCCTGGAAATTAGGCACAGACGCACGGGCTCTGTTGCCTCCATCCTGTCTACAGCCACCATCTCAGAGCAGTGGGAAGGACCTGCTGCCGGCTTTCAGCATGGGTGCCGATCGTGTGCTGCCTTCCTTTCTTTCATTTACATCATCTTCACAGTAACCCAGTCAAGCAGGTGTTACTATCATCCCCATTTTACAGATGAAAAAATTAAGACTTAGTGAGAAGGGAACTGGCCCGGGGCCACGCAGCTTTGCAGAAGCTGCTGTGCGGTGTGATGGGCCGTTTGTTAGAGCCCCAGGCCTGGGCCCGGGAGAAGCATTCTAGACACAAAAGCACTGTGGCTCCCTGTTTATCTTAGACGTGGCTTTGAATTTTCATATATTGGTTTGGCTTTGATCAGGGTATCTGCTGGCAACCAGGCAACATCCCAAGCTTCTCAGGCAAAGGACTTCACATTTGCTCTAAAGCAGTGCAGAATGTTGGCCGGGCACAGTGGCTCACGCCTGTCATCCCAGCACTTTGGGAGGCCGAGGCAGGCAGATCACTTGAGGTCAGGAGTTCAAGACTAGCCTGGCCAATATGGTGAAACCCTGTCTCTACTAAAAATACAACAATTAGCCAGGTGTGGTGGCAGGTGCCTGTAGTCCAAGCATCTACATGAGTTTTAAATGTAAGCTGAGCTCCTACACAGAGAGGGGTGAAAATTCTCCTGAGGCAGGAGAATTGCTTGAACCCAGGAGGTGGAGTTTGCAGTGAGCCAAGATCGTGCCATTGTACTCCAGCCTGGATGACAGAGCAAGACTCTGTCTCTGGAGCGGGGGGAAGCAGTGCAGAATGTCAACCCAGCATGGAGCAGTAGGGAGTTGGACATCCTCAGGGGGAACACATAGAAAGAGACGCTGCCCAGCAAGGGCTCTGGAGCAGCGCAGCAGGTGGGCTAGAACCCCAGCTGTCCCTGTCTCGGCTGCGTGAGATAGGCCAGCACCAGTGTCTCAAAATCTCTCTCCTTGTTTGTGAAATGGGGATGGTGGCAGTACCCGCCTCAGGGCCTGCTGGAAGATTCCATGTTGGTCCCTGAAGAAAGTCGTAAAAGCACTTTTTCAGCAGGGGTGCTGGGGTCCAGAGCTGCTGCTGTCACAGTCGGGGCTGGATGCACTCCTGGGCGAGCAGAGGCCAGCGGCAGGCCTTGGGGCGGGATGAAGTGAGTGCTGCTGCATGAACAGCGGTCACGATGCTAGTGGGCCGGGGAGTGCAGGTGCGTTGCTGTTCATGGGGCGTGAGTGTCATTCCCATTCGTGACTGTTGTGTAATTTTGCCCGAAGAGCGAGGAATAGGTTAGGCATCTCCTAAGTCATGCACAAACCTTCTATTGTCGCTCCCCTTGGGGCATTCTTTGCTCCCAGGAATGTGTGTGAGAAGCTGATTAATGCTCAATAGCATCTTTCAGGAGGGGGTACTTAGCGTGTTCACACAGCAGTTAGCGGATCTCTGAGCAGCTTCTCTGTACGTTTTGTTCTGTGGCCTCCAGAACACACTACACCCTCAGGTGTCCTCCTGGGCTGTGGCCTCCCACTCTGTCTGCAGGAGCAGGACACAGCGTGCAGCGAGTTTAGATGCTTCCTCCTCTAGATGTGCTTTGGGCAAGGCAGGCCTATTTTTGGTCCTGGAGACAGAACGCACAGAGATGTGGAGACAGACAGTGTCCCCGCAGAAGCTGTGGTTTGGGCTGCAAGATGGAAACCGTGCCTGGTCAGCCAGGGGACCAGCCTGTCTCACTGGGGCCTTCATTCTGCTGTGAGCTTTTACCTGAAACTGCATGGACAGAAATTTTCACTTCCACAGAAATGGTCTTTGGTAAATTTCAGACACGTGGAAGGGGGAAGAATCAGCTTCCAATGCCGGCCTTTATAATGACACCACTAATAGCAGCATCTGAGAGGGTCTGTCCTGACGCTGGGTAGACGCAGTGCTGATTGCCTGTAATGGTGGGCAGGGACCATCATCCCTGCTCTGCAGATGAGGAGACCGGGCAGAGAGGCTAAGCAGTGCCCCCGGGTCTTACAATTCATGAACAGCGAGGCTGTGACCTCTAGGGCCCTTGCTCCTAACCACTGAACCTTGCTGCCTGAGGCCAAGCATCTGGCTGACACCTTGTGGACAGGGCCAGGAAGCTGATGATATACTACAGCTAAAGGCCAGTTTCCAGTGAATGTTTGTATTAATGAGGTGGTTATGGTCCACGTTCACTGGACTGAGTCCCTTGCCCGCTGACGTCTGCAACCCTGAAGCTCTGTGTTCGGTATGGTGTGCGAAGGATCTTACTACATCCCCTGAGACCTTCACTGAGGAGTGAACACACCTGACGTGGGTCACTCCCAGAGCAGGGCTGAGCCGCTGCGAGCACTGAGGGTTTCTGTTGTCACGGTTATCATTGCCATCCTGAAAAGTGGTTGCAAAGTTTGCCTTCTGCCTCAGGGTTAATCCATGGCTGCTGGGATGGATGGTAGCACTGGAAATTACCTGCAGGGGAAGGCTGCACCTGCAGAATGGACCCAGGTGATCATGCCACATCCAATGTTGTTGCCCATCTCTTGGGGTGCTTACCCCCAATTACAGAGATTTCGAATTCATGTAGCGTGCACGTGCTAGGCGCTGGGGTGCAGGGATGAAAAGATGTGCTCACAGGTGATAAGTCATTGTGTATGGTAAAAGATGTACACAGATGTGTGGACCAGCTTCAGGAGGGAGGGTGAGGGTGTCCCAGGTAGACCAGCCAGCGAGAGCTCAAAGGCTGGAAGCAGCACCGCTTTCCCAGGACCACCCTGGGGGCTGAGAAGGTTCAGAGCTGGGTGATGGTGGCAGGGCAGAGGGAGAAGGCTGGAGGGGCCGCAGGGCCAGGTGGTGGGGGTTCCTGTGCTACCCGCTATGGGTTCCCAATCCACACAGAACTCCTCTTGTCATCCTGGGCTCAGCTCAGATGTTACCTTCCTGACCGTCCCCCAGTGGCACAGCCTCGCTGTTACCCTGTGTCACATCGTCCACTGCTGTGTTCTTAGTCACTTGCACAGTTACTGAAAGTGCCATTTACTCATGTGTTCTGTTCGCCTCTTCAGGGTGTGCCCACTGGCATGATGGGGCCCTGCCATACTGTTCTGGGAGGACCCTGCTCACCAAGGAGGCGCCGGCAAAGCTGGTGGGAAATGGCAGATGAGGAGGCCTGGCTTTCCCGAGAAGCAGCCAGGGCTCCCTGAGGGGTCAGGAGCAAGGGCATGTCTGGAAAACGCCCGTCTGCCGCAGTGTGGGGCAGGTTTGGGAGAGCAAGGCCAGAGGTAGGTGGGCAGACAAGGGTCTCTCACGTGCGACAGGCCCAGGAGCCAGCACCATCCTGGGGCTGCGGGGCTGCAAAGAGGACGGCAGAGCTAGTGAGGATGAACGGCAGGCCTGGGGGCGAGGGAGGAGGGGCTGCCAGCCTGGGGGTGGGCGGGTCTACAATGGTGATGAGGGAATCCAGAATAAGGAAGGCAGACACAGGAACAAGGTTATGTTTCCACAGAGTACCTGGGCCGTCAGGTCCCTGGGGTTTTTGGCAGTGGTTATATCCGATTGTGCAGTTGAGATTGCCCAAGGAACACATGGGCTGGAAGGGGAGACTGCCCGGTCCACGCTGGACTCACTGATCTTAGCTGAGGTCAAGGGTATTCAGAGCCCTATATGGTCCTGAATTTCCTGTTATCCTTGGTCCATTTCCTTCTACACTATCTTCCTTCCAGCTTCACACACTTGTACAGAAGAGAATGGTGAGTTGTTTTTCACTGACCACCAGGAACCAGAACAGGCTTCTGTGTGTTCCAGTGAAATTAGCCCTATCCATCTCTCGGTGATGGAGCAGTGTTAAGCTTTTTTTAAAAGCACCATCTGAAGACAATGGGGGCTTGAAACCCATTTTTCTTGTTCTGAAGCCTGTGGGGCCTCAGCTATTGCACCTTGCTGAATAATTTGGGGTTTTAGGTTGGGCACATCAAGGGCAAAGGGCTTCTGTTTGGATAAAACAGGAGGTGAGCGGAAGGTGAGATCCCCTCGCGTTGCTGAGAAGGGAGCTGGGGGCTGAGTTCCCCGGCTTCAGAGGCGAGGTCTCACGAGCCGGACCTGGGGACTGTCCCTGTGGACCCAAGCTGGACTGGGACGTCCAGAGAACCCTCGACTTGAAGAGGGCCCTTGTTAATGAACCGTCTTCAAGGAGCAAAGCCCAGACTGTTCTCCCAGTTTGGTGCACACGTGAGGAGGGGCCTCATCGGGGGGAATTTGGCTTCCTGGTATTCAAAAGCACGTTTGTCTGCTCAGTCTCTGAGATTACCAGTGGGACAATTTCCAAAGGGTCACCAGAGAGAAGGCAAACGCAGAGACGAGCAAGGAACTCATCATGCCCAGGATCGTTCTTGATCAAAATGCCAACGGCTGGGCATCTTCAGACGAAAGAAATGCAGTTATGGCAGGAAAGACTCAGCTGTACTTGGGTTCCCGGTTTTTTGTTTGTTTGTTTTGAGACGGAGTCTCACTCTGTCTCCAGGCTGGACTGCAGTGGCATGATCTCAGCTCACTGCAACCTCCACCTCCCAAGTTCAAGCGATTCTTCTGCCTCAGCCTCCCGAGTAGCTGGGACTACAGGCATGTACCACCACGCCCAGCTAACTTTTGTATTTTCAGTAGAGACAGTGTTTCACCATGTTGGCCAGGATGGTCTTGATCTCTTGACCTCGTGATCCGCCTGCCTCAGCCTCCCAAAGTGCTGGGACTACAGGCGTGAGCCACCGTGCCCGGCCTGGGTTTCCTGTTTTATAGTGAACCCCAAGGTTGTAAAACAGGTGATGAGGCTTGTGATCATTTACCTTTTGGGATCATGGGTTGGCGAACTGGATGAGAGTTTTAAGCATGTCAGGTGTACAAACATCTCCTGTGGTTCCAGGAATTTCTCCTTGCATAGCCACCATTGTCTAGAGCAACAGTCCCCAACCATTTTTGTACCGGGAACCAGTTTCATGGAAGACAGTTTTTCCATGGACCATGGAGGAGGATGGTTTGGGGATGATTCAAGCACATTACATTTATTGTGCAGTTTATGTCTATTATTATTACATTGTAATAGATAATGAAATTATTATACAACTCACCATAATATAGAATCAGTGGGAGCCTGAGCTTGTTTTCCTGCAACTACCTGGTCCCATCAGGAGGTGATGGAAAATGGTGACAGATCATCAGGCATTAGATTCTCATAAGGGGTGTGCAACCCAGATCCCTCACAGGTGCAGCTCACCCTCGGCTGAGAATCCAGTGCTGCTGCTGATCTGACAGGAGGTGGAGCTAAGGCAGTAATGCTTGCTTGCCACTGCTCACCTCCTGCTATGTAGCCAGGTTCCTAACAGGCTAGGTTCCCCCAGATGGGTACTGGGGTTGGGAACCCCTGTTCTAGAGCAGTCTGCATGTGCTGGGGACTCTGGGTCCATTACAGCATTTCCTTCCTGTGTGACAGGTCTCACAGTCTCCACTTTGCACATGAGGAAACGGAAGCTCAGAATTGTCAGTGAGTAGCTGAGTGAGGACATGAACCTGAGCCTCTCCAGCTCAAAGTCCTTTTCCTTAGCCTATTTCACAAATCCCTGGAACTCATCCATGGCCATCCTCTGGTTCAAATTATCCTCTACCTAAGCAGTAGACTTTCCTTTAAGGAAGGAAGGAACTTCTTCAATGCTGTATCCTCAATGCCTGGTATACAATAGGCTCTCAGCTAATTACTGGTGAATGGATGGTTGGTTAGATGGATAGATGGATGATTGTATGATTGGATAGATGGGTGTTTGGGTAGTTAGATGGATGGCCACCTGGATGGAGGGATGATTGAACGGATGAATGGCTAGTGGGGTAATTGCATTATGAGATGCATGAGTAGGTAGATGGAGAGACAGCTGGATGAATGGATAGATGGGTGGATAAGTGGTTGGATGTTGTGTAGTTAGATAGATGAGGAGGTGGATGGAGACACTGTTGAACTAAATTCTTACTAAATGGCATCCTATTCACTGTGCTTGATGTACCCTAATATCTGTCCATCCGTCCATGCAACTGTCTCAGCAGGCGCACTGGGTTAGATGCAATTCCCTGAGAGTTTAGTTCAGTACAATAAATGTTTATTGAATGAATGTCTGTCTTTGTGTAGTGGGCTCTTCGGGTACATTTAAGCAATGATTCCATTTACTACATTGATTATAAGCAACATATTCAGAAGTGTATTTGTGAATAGTGTGAGCCCTCAGGTCCTCAGTTGCCATTGCCAGTCTTGGAGACTGGTTCTGTGCTGTGTATCCAGGCCAGGGTCTGCATACATTTCTGGCGACACCACTGCTCTCTGGCTGCTGACCAGCCTGGGCTGTTTCTGGGCTGTAGGTCCTTAGGCCCTCAAGTGGGGATACTCCAGAAGCCCCCACTTCACCCGCACTGGAAGGAAGTCCCTGGTGGACAACAAGCTACTCCTAAAGCTTTCTGAGCACTTGTCAGGAGGAATAGGGAGAAAGCTTTATCGGAATGAATAAGACCAATAATACTAACCCATGACTCGCCACAGGAGACAGGTGGGGGATGGCATCTTCACAGCTCATTCAACAAAGTGGAAGTCACAGACCCAAATGCTCCGTAAGTGGCCTGGGCCAGGCAGGGCTGTGGCATCCTGGGGGGTGTGCACTCCTGCAAAAGAGGGCAGCTGTCACTCACGTCCTATGGGCCATCACCCCTGGCCATTGTGGCCAGAATTTCCAAGAGAAACTGAAGATTTGATTTTTTGGTGAAATAGCCTTCATGTAAATGTTGAGAGCCTCTTCAGATTTTTAAAAGCAACGTGTGCACCCAGAAAACATATCTATGGACCATATTTGGCCCGGGAGCACCCACTGGCCACCTCTGATAGGAAGTCACCTATGCACTTGTCTTTGGAGAAGTACATGTTTGTTTACACTGAGGTTAAGGGGATTTTCAACTCTTGAGTTAGTGGGGAAAATAAATGGGTCATCCTGTAAACTGATGTAAATTGAGCCCCCCCAGGGCTACCACTGTCAGTATCCTAGGGAGCCCCTGTGAACCCGTCTCCTTCCTCCCACATGTGAGGGGGCTGCCCCTGTGTGCGGCCCTCTCAGCTCCACCCTTGCTCTGAGGAAGGCAGCACAGTGCGCCGCTGAGAAGCCAGGATGGACAGACTGCCTTGGTTCCCAGCCAGCTCTGCAGTTTTCCAGCATGTGGGCATGGGGAAGTCATCTCCTGACGTACGCCTTACTTTCCTACTCGGTGAAAGGGGTGTGATTACAACAGAGCCTGTCTTGTGGGGCCATGGGAAGGATGCAATGAGGCATCACATGTAGAATGCCTGGAATCATGCCTGGCAGACAGGAAGCTCTCCGGGAAGAAAAGGAAGAAATCTGAGCTCCACGAGGATAGGGAATTTGTCTCTTTCAGTTTTAACAGCTTTGTTGAGACGTAATTCACACACCATACGCTTCACGCACTTTAAGCGTCCAATTCAGGGCTTCCAACATATTCATAGAGTTGTATTTCTATCAGCACAATTGATTTTAAGATATTTTCCTTACTCCAGAAAAAAGCTTCTCCCCCTCAGCGGTATCTCCAGTCCCTAGAATGGCGCTGAGTCCTGTGGGTACTCAGTGATTTTGCAGCTACTGCTGCGGGGCTGAAGGGGAAACTACATGGGAAGGCGTCTCCTAAACATGACCAGGTATTGGCGTCACCATTCCCTTTGCTTCACCAACTTTATCTTCATCAGATCCTTTTCTTCTTCTTCAGCATCTTTTCATTGTCATCATTTTATCTTCATCACCATCATCACCTTCACCACTTGTTTATCATCATCTTTGTCATTTTCATCTTTTTCTTTCTCGTTATCTTTCCATCATCTTTAGCAACAACTTTGTCAATATTTTTATCCTCATCATCATTTTCATCCTTTCCATAATCACGAATTTGCCCCATCTTTGCTCCTTAGGAGACACTCGGGGAACTTGGGCTCTCAATCCCCTTGACGTCTGGGGGCTTGGCCTGTGAGGGGAATGAAGCCCACATGTAAAGCAGGTTCTGGAGCCTCTGCTGAGCCTGATTGTGCCTGGAGAGAAGAGAACTCTTGAGAATGGTGGGGGTTGGGCGCAGTGGATCAAGCCCGCAATCCCAGAACTTTGGAAAGCCGAGGCAGGAGAATCGCTTGAGTCCAGGATCTCTTGCTATGTTGCCCAGGCTGGTCACCAGACCTGGGTGCCCACAGGCAGGTAAGAGGGAGGTGCCTGAGTTACCAAGTGACCACAGGACTGAGGCACCTCCCTCTTATCTTCCTGCTATTTTCCAGATCAGCCTGGGCAACACAGCCAGATTCCATCTGTACAAAAAATAAAAATTTTAAAACAGCTAGGCATGGTGGTGCATACCTGTGATCTCAGCTACTTGGGAGGCTCAGGAGGGAGGGAGGATGGTTTGAGCCAGTTAGAGGCTGCAGTGAGCTATGATGGTGCCATTGCACTCCAGCCTGGGCAACAGAATGAGACTCTGTCATTAGGAAAAAAAAAAAAAGAAAACAAAATGGTGGGAAGGTGAGTCTGAGCTGGGACACTGCAGATCCCACAGGTCCAGCTCGGGTTGCCACCCCTGTGTGTGGTTTGGTTGGGCCGGTGCTGTCCCGGTACTGGCCATCCATCAACTGAGGCACCTGGTTGGGCCGGTGCTGTCCCGGTACTGGCCACCCGTCAGCTGAGGCATTCAGGACTGTGCCATCTATAGCCTTCTTTGGATTCTGAGATCCCAATAACAGAGGCTGTTGGCATTTAGCAATTTATATGATTTTCTTCCTTTTTTTGATGCTGCACATTTATCCGACTGACTTTCCCAGCCCTCCAGGGGTACCGTTGCTGGGGCTTCCAGTCTCTTTTTGTTTAGAAATCTCAGGGCAAGCGGAGATCAGGTCTGTTCTACACAGATGCTCTTCCTGAGCACCACCTCCTGCTTCACCGCTGTGGTGAGGGGTCTGCCTGTGAACACTGCAGAGCCTCCAAGGTCAAGAAGACCACCCAGATTCATGAGGGCACTTTCAAAGATTTGTTGCAAAAATGCAAAGGAGCTCATGAGGCAGCGCTGTGAACAGGCTCTGTGGGATGTTGTGGGGAGAAATCAACCTCAGTCCTAAAGGGAGGGTGCTGGTGGTCCTGCAAAGGCTGGGGCAGGCAAGGCCAGCATGGATCAGGCAAAGCAGTGGCTATCATGTATGGATCTTGTACATTCTGCTTTTAGATGAAGGTAGCTAAGCAACAGAACACACAGCTTCCAAATCTGGACAAGTTTAAACTGGCAAATCTCAGCCCGAGAGGATATAAATATGAGGCTTCGTCGTCTTGGGTGGAAGTCCCCATGTACAGGGAGGGAGATCCCATCTGTGTGTGGTATGCAGGGTCCAGGGAGTGGGACCCCGAGTCCCATCCTGTGCAGGGGAGAGGCTCAGGCGCCTTCTGTTTAGTGTCAGTGTGAAGTGGCCCTGTCCCTGCTGAGGCCTCCAGAGAGGGTCAGCTGCTGTTTGTTTTCCTTGGTTGCTTGGGAATCTGCAGAGGATGGTACAGCATGTTTTGTAAGAAAATGCAAAACAACATCAAGCCCCATTCAGTATCAATAAAACATGATTCCCAAACCAGGGAGCAGGTGGCGTGGTGGGCTTGCAGGCCTGGCTGAGAGCCATGGGCTAAGTGAGCCCAGGGAAGTCACTTGATGTGTCCCAGCCTTGAAATGGGTGTGTGATGTCTGCCTGCTCAGATGCTTGCAGGGACTAAATACCACACAGCCCTGCTTCACCCAGGATCGGGGCTCAGCGTGTGTGAGTAGAAGTCATAGGAATAACAGCACAACCATAGCTCATTAACATGTACGAAACCCGTGTTACGTATGAGGAGTGGTGTTTGCCTGCATTCATTTCAACATAAGATGTAAATGCTATTATTGGATGTTCTTAGCAGCTAAGGAAATGGAGGCCCAGAGAGATTAGTTAAGATGCTAAGTCACACAGCTGGTGAGCTAGTGGAGCTGAGATGTGACCCAGGCGGGCTGACTCCAGATACCATGTTAGAGCCACCCCACTCTCTGGGATAGTTGCCTAGGCAGTCAGGACTGGCATGGTTGTTCCAAAATCAACAAGGATTCAGATTCCTCTTATCTTCCTGCTATTTACCCTCATGCTGGTGTTGATCCTCCATGGTCCAGGGTGGCTGCAAAGGCACCAGACATCACATTCAAATCCCAAAGGGGCATGCATCTCAGCTGAGTCAGCTCTTCCAGAGGGCTCCTCCCAGAAACTCCTCCACATCTACCTACTGCTCCTTGGTTGGCCCCTCCTCATGTGGCCGTGGTCAGCTGGAAAAGAGACAGCTCTGAATAGGACCCGCATTGAGGCCTAAGAAGGGGAGAAGGGAGATGGGGTAGGAAACTCGCGGCTTCTGCTGCTTTAGGTGTTCAAGTTAATTTTGTTATGTTAAAGGAAGAAAAGAAGCAACCAATGAAGAGATGGAGGAGTGAATGGAAAGCATTCTGTCTGTTAGGTAGCAATGATTTCTAAATGATGTCTGGAGCTGCCTGGTTTGAGGAGTGCACGTGGAGCCCTGTGGGCTTGGAGAGTGGCGCCCGGGAATTTACAAATGCCCCATTCCTGACCCTCCCATGCTGGGCCAGGGAGGGAGCTGCTGGCCGGAAGTTGAGGAGGAGGAGGGAAAGGGGAACCCTGAGGGGCCTCGAGAGTGATGTGGAAAAACACGCTACCCCGTCCCCAGCAATCCCACCCCCTCCACAGCGATCCCACCCCCTCCACAGCGATCCCACCCCCTCCACAGCGATCCCACCCCCGCCACAGCGATCCCACCCCCGCCACAGCGATCCCACCCTCTCTCTGACGTTTTAGTTCCGCAGCAGATGTTTCCTGAACAGCCTCTATGTACCACTCTCTGCACTGGGCCTAGGATGGGGGGAACGAACAAAGCAGATGCGGGGGCTGCCTTCCGAAGCTTCCATTCCACCAGCAAGCATGGGGGAGGGGAGGTCAAGTGAACATGTGTGTGGTACATGTGAAATACGTGGCTATGACTGGACAGAGGAAGGGCTGCAGGGCAGAGTGACCATGTTCCATGCAGTTGGCTCCCAGCTTCCCCTCCTGGGCTGGTGGGCGCTGGTGCATGTCAGTGCCATTGCTGAGGAAGGTCTGGGTCCTGTGGAAATGGTGTGGTCTGCAAATGAGGTGCACCTGTCTTTTCTTAAATCGAGGACACTTTCAGGTGGATTTGGTTTCTCTGACTCGGCTGGTTCAGTCAGCCTGACGGGCACCTACCGTGTGCCTCAGGCCCTGTGCTGGGCAAGGCCCTGCCTCCAGCTCCCAGCCTCACTAGGAGGGAGGGATGGGAGCCACAGGACATGCACAGTGGAACAGCCGCCAGGGCAGGTGAACCCTGGAGAGGGGTGGGCTGGGATGGGGACCCTGGGAAGCCACAGGAAGAAGGAGCGCATGGGAGTGACCCTGGAAGCCCAGAGATGGAGATGGGGAGGGGAAGGGCTGGCAGGGGCCCTGCCTGAGCGAAAGATCAGAGACAGGCAATGCTCAGCATCCAAGGAGGAAAGCAGAAGGAGCTGGAGGGCAAGGCGGCCCTGGTACCTGGCAGATGCTCCACTGGTGCCTGTGGAATGGACCCGAAAGGATCTTAGCCCTGGGAGCAGGCAGTGGGGAGCATTACGTATTCTTTCCATTTTCAAAATTTGAAGAAGGGACTTATATACATGGTAAAAAATAAAACGGTACTTCTCACTCCCACCTCATCCATCTGTCCGGAGTCAGCCACTGTCCCTGAGACCATGTGTGACCATTCAGAAGTGGGTCTTTGTAGGAGTCCTAACGCCCAGAACAGTAATCTGCAGATATTACCCCCCATGTGCTATGCCCGGCTCAGGCCTGAGCTGGCACCTGTGGTAGGTCCTTCACTCGGCATCAGTCTCTGGAGGGAGGCGGAGTAAAGACCTGTCCTCAGTGCTCAGCCTCAGGTGACTACTCAAAAAGCCGTTGGAAAGAAGAGATCATAAGCATGATTTGTTCATGCTTTAAACACTATTTTAAAGTAAATCATACAGATGTCACTTGCTTAGCCATCACTTTGAGGCAGAATCCAAGGACATTTCTTTGAGGAAGAATCTACCAACTTAAGTTATTTTTGCTCTAAACAAAGGCTGGATGCGTCTCCTACAAGTTCCACTGTCAGTTTCTTCGGAGAGGAGTGAGTATTTAAAGACACTTGGAAGCAATCTGAGTGCAGAATCCTTCCCGAGTTGTAAGGCCCCGCCTCCCCAGAGCTCACTCCTCTCTCCCACGCAAACTGCACAGTGGTATTTTTAGCAACTTGCCTCTACCGACTCCAAAGCTCAGTTTTCATAGAAGTTACATTTTCATTTTACATCTGTGTGAGATCATTCAATCAATATGCATTAAAAGCTTAATTAAATTACCTAATTACAGAAACAAGTACACCTGGTGCCAATAGGTTTGGGAACAAAAGCTACCAGTTCCTGATCCATGCACAGCTCAGCTGGTGTGGCCAGGCAGGTCTGAAATCTGTAGGGAGGCCACGAAGTCAGGACGGGACTCCCAGCATGACTGGGGCCACTGTCCACAGGAAGGATTTCTGCTTCAAGAAGCCTCAGCCTGTCTCTAAGGCCTTTCCGCTGATCAGATCAGATCTACCCAGTTCAGCCAGGACACTCTCCTTGCCTTAAAGTCAGCTGATGGTGGCCCTTGATCACATCTACCAGACACCGTCACAGCGGCACCTAGATGAGTGTTTGGTTGAGTAACTGGGGACTGTGACCCCACCCCTCACACCCTTCAGGTTGACACATCAAATTGACCCTCACAGATTCAAAGTTGGCAAGAAGCTCGTGAGCAGATCTAAGAGTGTACTCAGTCTCTCACTCACAGCCTCGCTCCGCAGGTGATTTGTAGAGAAGCCAGTATTCAAGCAAAGGGCAAGTTCAAAGCTTAGACTCTTGATGATGTGGTTTTGCAGTTTCTATACTCACGTTTATTCCATTTTATCTTCCCCAGAGTCTGGCCGGGAGAGCCTTCCACATAAGGGCTAATGGAGCAGCACCCGGTTCCTTTCTGTAATGGCATTGAATTCCACCGTGGGGTTGAACACAGGTCCTTTAGGCTCTAATGGGCATTGAGGCTCTGCCCCGTGGTTGGCTCTCATGAACATCCTCATACGTGTGTCTGTAAGAGGCCCATGTGGAAGGATGTTCACACACGTCAGAGATCTTGGAACTAGACCTGGCAGGTTAGAGAATATATGCATCTGTCATTTTTGACCTGAGCACTGATCACCAGGGAATGCCCCTGACTGACAGCCCCACCATTGGTGGGGGAGGGGCTCTGTCTACACTCCTGTCACCATTGTGGACTTTCCAGCTTTCTGCCCTCTGCTGATCTGGAGGTGGCACAGTGGCGTGCTGTTTGGCACAACCACACACTCCATGTGGTTGTTATTTCCGTGGAGGCCTGTGAATAACGATGAGCTTTGGACTTGCCCCACAACTGAAGCCCAGTTCCACCAGTAAGGCTGAGCTGTGTCCCACAAGCCCAGAACCATGCACCCTGCAGTGGGATCCCTGCATCGCCAGTGGCTTCTCTGCTCATTTTGCTGTGCCAGCTTGAGAGGCTGTGCAGGGGCTGGGGATTCAGCAGTGACCAGGTAGACAAAGTCTCTGCCCTTGGAGGGGTCCTGAGTCCCTAACTGGCCGGCGTGGTGGCTTGTCCTGGGTTAGCACACATACTGCCTTTTGCACTCTGGTGGCAGCTGTGCAAGCGTGAGACTGTGGTATGTCTTTCACAGGCTTGGACGGGGGCCTGCCCAAGGTTGCCTTGTTGCTGTCAAAACCAGCCTTTGGGCTAAAGTTTCTCAGTGTAAACCTGGCCTTGCCTTGATGTCCCATTCATGTATCTACTCATTCACTCATTCATTCATTCACTCATTCATTCAGTCACTTGTTTGTTCATTCATTCATTCACTCATTCATCCAGTCACTCATTTATTCATTCATTCACTCCATTCATTCATTCATTCAGTCATTCCATTCATTCATTCAGTCACTGGTTCATTGATCACTTATCATGGGCTAGGCTTGGTTCCAGAGCCCTGAGTACACAGCATTGGGTACTACTGATGCAGTTCTTACCATTAAGGTACTCAAAACATAAATAATCAATTTTGGCCATGAAGGCCACAAAATACACAAATGCACTGGGGAGCAACCTGTGCAGAAAGGAACCAGTTACTTCAGCTGGAGGAGTGGGGGTTGGCTTTCTAGAAGAAGAGGTTTAAGCTGAACCATGGGGAGATCTGGGTAACAACCTTCTTAGCAGAGGGAAGGGCCCAGGCAGAGGCACTGGGTGGGAATCAGCTTGGCATGTGCCGTGGTCTGAATGTTTGTGTCCTCCCCAAATTCATGTGTCACCCCCAGTATGATGGTGGTTGTAGATGGGGCCTTTGGGAGGTGATTAGGTCACGAGCGTGCAGTGCTCTTGAGCGGGATCAGCGCCCTCATAAAAGGGAACCCTGAGGGCTGCATTGCTCCCTCCATCGTGTGAGGACACAGGGAGAAGATACTGTCTCTGGGAAAGTGGGTGCTCCCCAGAGGCCGAAACTGCTGGCACCTTGACCTTGGACTTCCCAGATTCCAGAACTGGGAGAAATGGATTTTTGTTGTTTATAAGACACTGAGTTTAGGGGACTGTGTTGTAGCAGCCCCGCTGGGCAAGGGCTGGACCAAAGGAAGACAAGGTATGGGGAGGAGGGAGAGGAGCGGGGTGGGGGAGGGGAGGGGTGCTCAGTGGCTTCGGGGAGGCTGGAGCTCTGCTCTTCAGCAGGTTGTCTCCCTCCAGGAATTCCCTGCCATGGGCTGGGGCCTCTGGGTCCTGGTGGATGAACACACATCTTCACTGAGTGTCCCTGGCCCGGGCCAGTGTCTTGGTTCTTCCTGACTGACTCAGCCTGGACTTGGCTTACCCTTGGCTGGGACCTGAGGAGGTCAGGCAGGGTGGTGGGGCCCAGTGGGACGTGGGGCACATTCCTTCCAGTGCAACCCCCTGCCCCAGCCTTACACCTGGTATTACACTGCACACATTGTCCTCACCCTGCCTCTCACGCCTGCTCTTCTGCACACACCCTCCTGGCCCCGCCTCTCACACTTGCTCTTCTGCACACACCCTGCTGGCCCCGCCTCTCACACCTGCTCTCTCTGCACACACCCTCCTGGCCCCGCCTCTCACACCTGCTCTCTCTGCACACACCCTCCTGGCCCCGCCTCTCACACCTGCTCTTCTGCACACACCCTGCTGGCCCCGCCTCTCATACCTGCGCTCTCTCCACACACCCTCCTGGCCCCACCTCTCACACCTGCTCCCTCTGCACACACCCTCCTGGCCCCGCCTCTCACACCTGCTCTCTCTCCACACACCCTCCTGGCCCCGCCTCTCACACCTGCTCTCTCTGCACACACCCTCCTGGCCCCGCCTCTCACACCTGCTCTCTCTGCACACACCCTCCTGGCCCCGCCTCTCACACCTGCTCTTCTGCACACACCCTGCTGGCCCCGCCTCTCACACCTGCGCTCTCTGCACACACCCTGCTGGCCCCGCCTCTCACACCTGCGCTCTCTACACACACTGTCCTCACTCTGCCTCTCACACCCGCTCTCCCACACACTCTGTCCTTGCCCTGTCTCTTATGCCCGCTCTGCACACACCGTCCTGGCCCTGCCTCTTATGCCTGCTGTCTCTCTGCTTCCCTCTGCTTCCCTCTCTCACGTCCTTCCCTGCAGGCTGCCTCTCTCCCTCCTCTTTGCACACATGTTCTTGGCCTTTCTTCCTCACTCCACTTTCCTCCTTTCAAAGATAGCATTGGCAGGGCTGGGTGTCACTGTGAATGACGTTCTCTGCGTTACCTTGACTGTGAGAACAGAAGGTGCCTCTCTATGGGTAGATGCGAGTTTGGTCCTGAAAGTCAAGGGCCTGGTTTTCCTCCGCAGGATTCAAATCCTTCCCTCTCCCCGCTCCCCTCCCTTTTCTTCTTCCCTCCCTCCCATAGTTCTCAGGCACCAGGTGATTCTTCAGCACCTCTGAGAGTCCCTAAATGGAAGGTGACTTGGGTATCCCTTGGTGTCCGTGTTGCTGTCTTTAGCACCTGGAAGAGGAGGTGGAAGGGGCGTGTCCACGGTGGAGTTGGGGAAGCCTCTTGGGGCAGCCAGGGAACCATTCAGAGAGACTGGTGCTGGTGACCAGCTGGCCTTCATGGGCGGGGATGGAAGTGAACTTTGTGCCTCACCTGAGGCCTTAGAACACCGGGCTCCAGGCGGCTGATTGGCGGCGAGACCCCTCCCCAGCTCCAACGGGGCTGTTCCTGGGTGAGACCCCTCCCCAGCTCCAACGGGGCTGTTCCTGGTGCAGAGGGTGAGGGACTCATCTGTAGCCCAGGGGCACTAACTCATCCCTGGGTGGAGCAGTCTAGAGTCCCTTTTTGGTTTAGGGTGGGTCACAGAGCCAGGCTGACAAAACAAATAGCAACAGTGATGGAGACAGTGCAGTGCGCAGCTTGCAGAGCCCAGGGCACGGCGGCCTGGCTAGCCCCCTCACATATGGCTCTCTCCTTTCAGTCTCACCAGGTGAGACCATGGAGGTGCGGAGAGGGGACTGGCTGCACCCAGGAGGTGGAGGACAAGACACACTGGAGAGTCTGGGGGGCCAACTCCACATACCTGGAGTTCTTTCCTGCGCTGCCCTGGGAGGGAGCCCAGGCTCCAGGGGACATATTTCTCCTGCAGGGTGGGGTTGGGAGGACAGAGTAGGCAGGAGCCTTTGGCCTGAAGGCATGCCACTGTGGGCATTAAGAGGCATGGGACATCTTCCTGACATCAGAAGCCCCCCACCGCACCAAGCTTGGCGGGGCTTTCTGGAGTTGAAGTTGCCCTGCTTCCTATGCCCTCAGGACATAGGAGGCAGGCCAGCCGTTCTCTGTGGCCTTTTAGAAACTCAGGGCAGCTCTGTGGATTGTCACAGCAACTGGGGCTCCTGCTGTATTTTCAGGATGGTCCCAGGAGGCAGCGTTCTGCAGCCATGGGGCACTTCCTTAGCAATGAAGACTGGCCCCCCATTCCACTTGACTTCTGAATGTCCCTGGGACACTCGTGAGAGTCCAAAGCCCGTTTATGATGACCTGAGCCTCAGCCTAAGTGCATTGTGGACACACACAGGAGGTATTTTGGTGGAGTTGTATTATAGGTGACGTCTCCTGGAATGCAAATGCCAGAACTCTCTCCCATAGATGGGGGAGGGAACTTTGCTTTGTCCAGAACTTCACCAAGAAGCATTCCTCCGCCAGTATCTCTCAGGGCATGGAGTGACCAGTGTGGCAGCTGTGGGTCTGTCTGCATTTGTGGCTGGCACTGTGATGGTGATTTTTCTGTAGGGGCAGCATTGGCAGTGTGCGTTGTGTTACCTAATCCAGCCATGCCTGGTACTTACCTATTGGAATATGCGTTATTTGATTAAAACTTAATTTCCTTTTTCCTCCTTTATATTGCTGATAGGGTATTACGTTGTTTTTTGGTTATGTGTATGAGGGATTTGGAGGAAAAGGGACAAGACAGAACAATTGTTATAATGGGGGGGGGTGTGGGGTCCAGTGGGGCTGGGGACCTCTGTGTGAGGAGAAGGACATCCTTGCTGGACAGGGACAGTGTGAACAGCCACCTATCGGTAAACACAGCTCGGCGTGGGGCCGTCACCGGGCACAGAGTTTTGGGAGGGGTGGGAGTAGGAAGCACTGCTGGAGGGGTCAGTGTGGACTGAAAGGCTTTGCTGAAGGCCTTGGAGGTTGTCCTGAGGATGGTGGGAACCCAGGCTTGAGCTCATCGTGGGAGTGGGAGTTAGAGTTATGCTGCTGTGGGCAGGGAGGTGGACACTGTAGAAGTCTCCATCATCCAGGGCCGAGGCTTGTGGCCTGGATCAGGGAAGCGGCATAGGAGATGGAGAGAGGCAGATGGATGGACAGACGGATGGATGGACAGACGGATGGATGGATACAAGCAGAACTCAGCAGACTTGGAGCTCCCTGGGGTGCTGGACATGGGGAGTAAGAGGAGCCAGATCTCCCAGGGGTCTGGTGAGTGCCTGGGTGGTGGCTGGAGCCAGCCTCTGAGCCCAGGATGCTGGGCACTGAGCAGGTGTGAGGAGGTGGGGACCTCTGAACCCAGCATGCTGGGCACTGAGCAGGTGTGAGGAGGTGGGGAACAGGGTGTGAAAAGGTTGGCTTTGGACTCAAAGTGCCTGGGGTCACATCCTCCCTGGCATCCTGGAAGTCAGGACTGCTGGGTGCTGGAATGGCGCTTGCCTGGGCTTGTGGACCAGCAGCCACCACCTCCCAGCTGAGCTTTCAGTAGGCAGAGCATCCCTGCTTACTGTTTCCTAGTGTGGACACACTCCATCCCCTCTGCCTAGACACCCATCCCGGGTCTTTCTCTGGGCTGTGTCTTTCATCATCCAGGCCTCATCTTATGGCTTTGGAGAGTCCTCTTCTCTTCCTGAACTTCTCTCCAGACACACCCACGTTGCTCTGATGCTCTGAGACATACGATCAACGTGCCTGTCATCCATGCACCCTGATGGTGAGCGCCTGGGGGCAAGGAGAGGGGATATCTGCCCCATTCGCCATCACATGTCTGACGATGCATCAATGCATCGTGTGAATGGTGTGTGGAGACACTGTCTTACTGGGGAATCCCATCTCCAGGCGGGGGCTGCCAGCTTTTCTCAGTGACTCAAGGCGGCTGTGGGGCAGGATTGGCATTCCCAGAAAGGAGCCTCCCAAAATAGCGCAGGCGTCCCCTGTGGGTGTAGTGCTGTCTGTTCTCTCTAGGAAGGCATTCTGCCTTGTATGGAAGGAATTGCTTCTCAATCTCTGCTCCACATTGAGGTGACTTTAGATGTTCATTCAAACCTCTTCTGTGACATCTGTGCTGGGGTGAGAGCAAGACTTGGGGGATGTGTATTTAGTGGGGCAGTCTGGCTGGCTGGGGCTTCATCAGGGAGGCAAAGCTTGGGGAGCTGGAACTATACTTCTCCTGACCCTGTGTCCTTCCACTTCCTGAAATTACCGGCAGCCCCTGCTGTTATGCTCATCGTGCAGGAAGGCAGTCAGCTGAGCAGTGTGTGCAGAGGACGATTCAGAAACTGGTGCAAGCTTGGCACTGAGACAGCGTCTGATGGGGGAAGAGGGGGCATCTGATGAAAGAGGCTATGACAGACATAGAAGCATGTGCATGTCTGATGGAAGAGGGTATGAGTGTGTGATGGAAGAGGGTGAGTGGAGAGTGTGAGTAGATGATGAAAGAAGGTGTGTTTGATGGAGGAGGGTGTGTCTGATGGAGATGATGTGAACGTCTGGAGAGGGCGTCAGTGATAAAGAGGCTGTGAGTGTCTGATGGAGGAATGTGTGAGCATCTGATGGAGGAAGATGTGAGCATCTGATGGAGGTGTGAACGAGTAGATGATGGAAGAGGGTGTGAGCATCTGTCTGATGGAGGAGGCTGTGAGTGTCTGAAGGAGGAGTGTTTCCTGGGGATCCAGGCCTGCAAAGAGGCTCTGGGCAGGATGGAGCCTGCAGTTCTGCTGGATGAAGCTGGAAGAGACCTGGGCTTAGCATGCCAGGTGAATAATATCAGTGCTATAGTAGTAATGATAATGCCACCTATTTGTGTGCCAACCTCCTCCTGTATTTAGTGTTCTCAACTCTCCCAGCATCCCTGTGGGTTTGGTTGGCAGGTGTTCACCTGAAGAATCAGAGGCTCAAGTAAGGGAGGGCGTGACCCCATCACCCAGCTGGCAGGGGTCAGAGCGGGAACTGGAATCCTAGCTCTGTGCCAGTGCTGGGGCCCCAGTGCTGACTGTGGAATAGATGGCTGACAGCCTCCACAGACCTGGAAATGTGGGTGGCACAGCTGCATCATGACTCCCGGAGCCCCTCCATGTATTCTGACTGTCTAGACTGTCGATGGTCTCATTGGCTCCACCTCTAGGCCCCTTCGTCCCCATCGTTTGTCCCCTGCTCTGTCTCCTCTAGTACTCACAGCACAGGGCCAGGTGTGTCATAGGTGACTGCCACAGATCTGTCTTGTGAGAGACACTCGGAACCAGAAAGTGCCTGTGGGGTCACCTGTTTGGCTGGTGCCCCCTTGGCCCCCAGGGCCCCCATAAATGACTCACATCCACACTTGAACATACAGTTTTCAGGGTGTGGCGCACTCGATACCTTTAACTCCTGTCTGCATTCCAGGGCCTGCTCAGCCTCTGCCTGGTTTCCCAGCCCAGCCTCGTCCTTCCAGACTCCCTGTCATCCCCACCTCTTGTGTGTGCACAAGCAGGGGCCAGGTGGGGAGACCGGCAGATGCTGCTCTGTCTCCGGAGTTTCTTTACTTAGTGTCGCTCCCACACCCACGCGACGCTTTAATTAACTGCCACACTCAGGCTTTCTCAGTGGGGAGAGTCAGAAATAGACTGTGGCTTCCCCAGCTCCAGGCAGCACCAGGACGTCACCCCATTTCTGAATCAGGAGTCTTGAGCGGCTGCAGAGGGTCGGGAGGGTTGGGGAATCCCACAGGGGTTCTGCACTCCCACCTGCCCTGCCCCACCCCTCCACAAGGCCTTCTGCAGCTGCCAAAGCGCAGCTGTGCTCCGGCCACGTCTCTTGTGGCTCCTCGGAGAGCACCTTGATCCTGAAGCTCAAAGCCCAGGAAGCCCTGGCGGCATCCCTGCCCCAGGCAGGTCCAAGCAGGCTTATGTAGTGAGGGGGAGGAACCGGCGCCCATTCCTTTGCTCCTCGACACAGGCCGCTGCCCTTCCCTGCACCGGCTCTAGGGGTCTGCTCTCGCAGAGCTTCATGACTCGTTCAACCTGACTGCCCTTTTCCTGGCCATGGTTCTGCCCAGAAAATATCCTGGGCCACCCTGGCCTGAGTGGTGACTGTGTGTCAGGTCGGGGTCAGCATGCTGAGGGGCAGGGCTGGTGACCTGTGATGCATGCCTCTGCCTGAACCCGACTCTCTGTGCTGGGAGAATCCTTCCTGGGCCTCGTCCCAGCTGTGTCCCTGCCAGCTGGTGCTGCTGGGGTTCCTCCCTGCCGCGGTCCTCCTCGCATCTGGAACTTGCTGTGGGTTCTGATTCCAGCCGTAGTAGCTGCTGATCACATTCGTCTCTCTCTGAGCCTCAAGGGTCTCACCTGTAATGTTGGCAAAGTAATGGTCTGTCCTTGGCATCAGGCTCGTCACCATTTTTCCTTTTGGAAGCCCTGACTCTGCATGAAGAGTTAGCATAGCTTCAGGTAGCAGGTGGACAAAAGGGTATCTTTTATATATACTTAGGGTAACAAGTATTAATTTGGAGTGTGGGGTGTTTTTGCCGTATGGCTAACTTCTTCCCCAAGTCTTGGACATTTCAGGGGCCCCTCACAGGCCTGCAGCACACTTTGTCCTTGGTATCTGGTGGGAGTCTGGGCAGGTCCGTATCTCTTGCTAGTGGGTTCGTCTCTGTCTTTGTTGGACAGAAATCTGGAAGAGTCTCCAGAGAGTGTTTCCAAATGCAAATCTAGTCCTGGCACACTCATACCCCGTCTCACCCAGGTCTGCTTTAAATCCTTCAGTGCTGCTCTGGGGTTCCAGGAGTGAATCCAGACTCCCTCTCCAGGGATGCCAGGCTGTGTGCATCCTGCCCCTGCTCAGACTAGGTACACACACACCTCCATGCAATCTAAACGACCCCACCTCAGGACCTTTGCACATGTCCTCTCCTCACCTAGCGATCCCCAATCATCCTCTGGATCCCAACTAAAGTATCACCTTCTGCAAAGACATTCATGTCCAGGTTACAGCCTAGTCTCAACAGTGGCCTGGCCTTGATGGGTTGGCAGCACCACCCTAAGACCCTGCTCAGCACCCTCACCTGGCAATCAGGGGTCTTCTTGCTCACCTCAATCCCCTCTGCTGGTGAGAACCACAGGGAGGGTCTTGGGGCCCACAGTGCTGTCTGGGGCTCTGCATCCACCCTTCCAGCTGTGGGGTCCTGGCACTCTGTGGGTAGAGAGGCGGGTTGGTGACAAGCCAGTGGGGTCCTGGCCTGAGCACCCTTTTGCTCTGTTGACAACCCTGTGCCTCCGGGGCTGTGTCCATCCAGAGGACTGCATATTCTAGACCATTCAGGGGTGCCCTGGTGACCTTCAGTGAGAAGCTTGGCAGCTAGATGAAGCCCTACAGTGAGCGACTGAACCACCAGACTGCCTCTGCGCCTTGGGACCAACTGCGCAGTTTTTGCTGGTTTGATGTCCATGCTTTCCTGAGATGTATCAATTGGATGAAATGCCTTTCTGGGAACATGGTCCACGACCAGCTGGCAAGTCACAGGTTGGGTTTTCTTGAGAAATTACTATATCCCAAGCATGCATTGTCACAAACATTTTTGTGCATTATCTCATTTAATTCTCATTGAGAGGGTCTAGTACTAATTTTCATTTTAGATGAGAAAGATAAGGTTCCAACAAAGAGGAGGGAAAAGCCTTGTTTGGGGGCCATGCCAGTGGACACCAGCCTCCAGGGACATTCGGGGTACTTCTCAGATTTGAGGAAATGCACAGCCTCACTCCTCAGGTGTCCCTATGGGTGTTCCTGGCTGGGCAGCTGGCTCAAGAATTGTCTTGAGCCACACATTAAATACAAATGGCTGGGGCCAGCATCGCGGACAGTGAAAGAGTTTATCAAGGCAATTGTAGGTAAAGAAAGGCAAATTTATTAGAGAAAGTATGAAGATCCGTTGCAAGGGTGCAATGGGCAGCACAGCAGAGAAGGGGCTGCCTGCAAAGAGGCAGGGGCTGGAAGGAAGTTTTATAGCGTTGTGCCAGAGGGCCTTATGTGCAGATAAGGTCGTGCTGCTGAGGCCTCGAGTGGAACAAGATATTTGGAAATAGGATGTCATGCCAGTGGGTTGTCTGTGATTAGCCAGCTCTCAGAACAATTATTCTCCCCCAACTAGGACCCCTTCCTCATTGTTGCTTACTTATTAGGACTCCACATTTTACTTCCCAGAATCCCATTCCTACACACAGCCTCTCCCTCTTAGCCAGAGGAGCTGCACAAAGGAAGTACCTTTTCACGGGTAAAAGACATGGTGCACCCACTCTTGCTGGGCTTCAGGGATTTTTCATTTCTATTGCTCTAAAAGTGCCTGTGTGCCTTCGCCCTGCATCCCATCTCCTTCATGCTTCCGAGCCCTTCTGTGGGCGGCACTGGGGCCAGGGATCTGGCTTGTTCCTGCTTTTCCTATGGTGGCCTGCCCCATCTTTATCCAGACAAAGTGGCTGTCAGGTTCTCTTGCCATTCCCTGTTCACAGAGACTCAGATACGTTGAGAAGCGAGCTAACGCTGGGTGCCCAGCTCTAAGGGGAGACCGCAGACAATTCCAATTTCCTGATGATTTCTCTTCCTTAACCTAATTCCTTCTTCAAGACCCTTGCAGACACTGCTGTACCAAGTGGATTCTGTATAACTCTCTCAGAAGCTTCCTCTTCCATGAAGCCTGTCTTGATTACCCCCCTGCCCCGCCCCCGTCCTCACTCCCTCAATGGTTAAGCCCCGTGAGTGAACAGTTAAGAGACGCTGTGAAGAGAGCTGTGGTCTTCTCACACTGGCTGCTTCTCTTCATTTGGGTCTCAGCAAAATGTTCTCTCTGCCAGATTCTGAATGTATCTGCCCCTGCCCAACCCCTCACCCACCATATCCCCCATTTCCTCCACGGCACTGACCATTCTCTGAGATGATTTTGTTCATTTGTCTGCCTTTACCTCTAGACCAGGGGTGTCCAATCTTTCAGCTTCCCTGGGCCACATATAAAGTACACTGATAGGTGATGAGCTAAAAATAATTGCCAAAAAACCTCATAATGTATGTTTTTAGGAAGTTTATGAATTTGTATTGGGCCTCCTTCAAAGCTGTCCTGAGCTGCATGTAGCCTGCAGGCCACGGGTTAGACAAGCCTGCTGTAGACTATGAGCTTCCCAAGGGCAGGGGAGTCTTCCCATATTCAGCACTGTGCTCTGGGGGCTTGGAACAGTGCCTGGCACAGAGCAAATATTTCAGTCATTTCCTGAGTGCTAGAATGAATGGTCTTTGGGGTGTTTTGACCAGACTGCAGAAGCAACACTTAGTGAGCTAGGCTTTGCACGCATTGTTTGGGATTGGGGAGGATTCCAGCCAGGAATTGTCAGAGGGGAGGTTCAAGTCTCACTGAACATCGAGATATGATGTGGAAGCAACCACCCACAGAGCCAGAAGACAAAGCCCCCGGGGGAGCAGAACCACAAAGGGTTGTGTTCTAGTGGGGAGGGAGGAGTGGCTGAGTCCTGCAACGTCCTAGGCTTTCTGCTGGGACAAGGATTATAAATAGGAGATAAATAATTTTTAAATGGAGCCTACATCCTCGCCGGGGCAAAATATTATGGCCCTAAATTCTGGGCGTTCAAATACTGGGCCCTGTTGTCTCCCTGCTGTGGTTAGAGGATCTGGAAGTGGGAGGGTTTCTGGCTCTGGCCCAAGTACAATATTATTGTAGTCACAAAAATAATCAGAGCTTGGCATTAATTTCGGATAATGATGCCTCCTTCTCCTGACAAGCCCTTTATGTTTTTTGGTGGTGACTGTTGTTGGCTGCATCCTCCAACTTCTTCAATGAGAGACCACTTGAAAAAGAAATAATAATTTGTCTTCCTATCGCACACTCCGTCTGCGCTGATGGTGGGAGGGGAATGTGTGTGGGTGGGCTCAGCTCTGTTAGCTGTGCTGGCTGGAAGAGATTCCCAGTTTTTATTCAGCGCTCGAGCTGAGCTTTATGCTTGCTGACAAGAGGCGGGAGGCCCCTTAGACATCTTTAGACACTCCCCCTGTGCTGGGCTGGGCACAGGCGGCTCTACTCAGCCGTTCAGCAGGCAGAAAGCCGGAAGGAGAGATCAGTGCTCCCACGGCTGGTGTCTCCTCTGCTGACAACGGAGGCAGTGCTGGGAAGCATGGATCTCCCAGCATCTCTGGATCTAGAAGCCTGAAAACAGGTGGTGCTACCCACCCCTCCCTAAGCCAATGGGCAGGAAAAAGAATTTCCTGAACAGATCTCCTTGATGCTTAAATACACTGCTCTGGTGAACAGTCCAGACCAGGCAAGATTTGGGCGACAGATCAGAAAAATGAAGACCTGCACATGCGGAGTTGGAACAAGGACTACCCTAGTATTAGCTCTGTGACGGGGCAGCTTTCACTCTCACTTGGAAGTCTGACTTGATTTTGCCAGCAAGAGGCAACAACCAAAGGTTCACTTTCTCTCCTCCCCATTTTGGGAGGCGATCTATAGGGGTGTGCCAGCCACCTCTCATCCTTGCAGACCCCAGGTGGAATTTGCAGGCAGCCACTATGGTGCAAAATGTAATTCTAGTGTTTTTCCGCAGACGGCTGAGCCAAAGACCTGCCGTGGAAGAGCTGGAGAGAAGAAATATCTTGAAACGTGAGTAGCTGGTGATTCCTCTAGAGGTTTTCCTTCACGTGTGGTGAGGCTGTTGCACAAATTCTGAGTTCCCATAACCCAGCCCTTCTCTGCAAGCGGAATGCTCTATGCTCCCAGTAAACCTGAGCTGCTGAGGAATTCTGAAAGCAAGCCCCAAAGGAAAGCTGATATATCTAGAAACATTCTTTTTTTTTTAATTTAAAAAAACTCCTCTCCTCTTAGCATAAAGATGTTTTTATTTTCAGGTTAGTTCCGTATGTCTAAGCACATTAGGTTTTAAGCAGGTCTTCCTGGCAGTTTGGGTCGGGGTTCTTCTTGGCTACAGAAATCACAAAGCATGAACTGCATCATAAATCTCACTAGAGAAGGACACGCCCCTTGCCTGTTATACTTGGGAGGAATAAAGCAGTCAGCTCAGGGAAACAGTGAAGCCAGGGGAAGCTTTCATGTGGCTGAGGACTTTGAGGTTCCAGGACCCTCTGTCGCTCCCAGCCTTGCGCCCCCTTGCCATTTCCTGTTAGGTGGACAGTTATAGGATATGCTGAGCACAGGTGTTCATGAGTAACCTCCATGCTCTAGGGCACTATATTCCATTAACTATTCCATAAAGTTAGCGATTTAAGGGTGGCCAAACCTCTTGAAAAAGTGTTTCTCAAATAGTTCTTTAGTCATTTTCAGTTTTTAAAACATTTTCTACAGAAAGTATCTTCTAATGGCTTGGATTTTTAAAGGACTTTTTTTTCTCTTTATGTGATGAATACTGCAGACTTTCTCTGAGTTTGTTTTCTTTTTACGAAGTTATGATGGTACCAAGCTGACTTTCTGTCAGAAAATACTGCAGAGCCCCTTGTTGGTCTGGGTACTGAACTTGAATTGATTCCTCTCTCCTTTCTTTGCCTCAGTGCCTTCATTAACTGCCTAAAACAATCCCCTCCTTTATAGATTGTTGAAAATAACCCTCAGATAAAGACTTCTTCATTTGACTTTTTAAACTTAAGATATAGTGACTACGGTTCTGTGTTAACTATACCATCTCTGAGGATTTAAAGAAAAGCTTTTCATTGATAACATGCTTAATTAAGTAGGCAGACAGAAAAGTCAAGCTGTTTCAGTTGCCAAATATTTGAAGTTTTAAAAATTAAGTCACTTATTTGTAAAGCTTGTAAGTTGCAGATGCTACTAAAAGTAGCAGTCCAGACTTGAACCAGGCAAGTTCAAGACACAGGAAGCACCACATTCCAAGTAGCCTTGGAACAGGAAGAGTACTACAGCCCAGACTTTTAACCCAGAAACCATGTCTTCTTTCAGTAGCAGCCTCTTCCTTCCTAGGTCTTCCCACCAGCAAGTGCTTCTAATTGTGTTATTCTTTGGAAATAAATATCAGAGCCTTAGAAATAGAACTGTCTTTGGTGACAGGGAGCTAACAAGTGCATAACTGAAACTGACTGCACTGACCTTCAGTGCACAGAACGGAAAATGAGTTTCCTCTGCGGTGGCCATGGCAATCCCGCCATAAACTGTGCCTTCATTAGTGGATGTAGGTTTGTCCTTAGCTTGGAAGCCCTCTCTGGTGTCCTGAGTGGGAGGACCTGAGACTTTTACTGCTAGGTTTGTGGTGGGTGTTTGGTTTTTCTTTTGTTCTGTGGAGATGAGAATAGGGTAACTATATATAGCCTAACATCATACTCATAGGCTCCTGATACACAGGACTTCAAGCACTTACACTATATTGCATTTTCTTCTTGTAATCAATCCTTAGAATATTACTTTTGTGTTTGCTTCAAGGGGGAACTCATGACTAATTGCAATTATATCTGAGGAGCACTCAAAACTCTGCCCATGTAACACTATAACATGGATAGAAAAGCAGGAGAGCAGTGGCCCCTTTCTATGCTGATGGTAATTCTTTATTAGGCCCAGTCTGTGCCATGGACTGTATTCAGTACTTGGTATAGATTCCCTCATTTAATCACTGCAACATATTTGTGAGGTTTGCACTTTTTAACAAATGAATATTGGAACAAGGATAGCACTAGAGTTCAACCCCAGGTCTGCCTAACTCCACTGCCCATTTTCTTAACTACTGCATCAGAAGCAGTAATACGTTTTGGACATTCATGGAAGACTCATGTATATAACTGTCCAAGCTGCTGGAGCTATTTCCAGAAAATATGGGTGTAGCAGTCCTGATTATGGGTCCCTTGCTTTGTATAATGCACAGGATTTTCTGGGTCTGGAAATGAGATCCACAAACATATCACTAAGGGGAGCTGAGAAGGGGAGGTCTGTGGGCTTAGACTAACAGGGAGGACCTTCTTGGAGGAAGTATCCAACAGAGCGCCTGGCACGAAGAAGCACTCTGACAGGAACTTTGAAAGATCAATTCTCCGAAGACCCTGCTAGTGACCTTTGTAGTTATGACATTTTTCAAGATTAAAAAAAAAAAAACAAAACAAAGATCTGACTTGTTTCAATCTTTTCACATGGGAGTTGCCCACGGCCTATTTTAAAGAAATCTGAAAAATTTTATGTCACGTAAATCCCTCATGGCTGGCCTTATCTGGACACTTTCACAATGTTTCTCTAATTGTATCAGCTTTCTGATGATACCTTAAAAGTATGGTTTCTTCTGGTTTCTCACTTGTATAAAGAATTAAGCACAAATAGGATTTAATTACCTTTTCTAAAACACCCTAGTCCAAGATGACTCACTTAAAAAAATTACTGGAAAGCACAATATATTAAACTCTCATATAACCAATCCCACAAAGGTATAAATACTTGAAATGCATCTTTTAAATAAAGGCAGATAATGTGAAATTGTGTTAACTGCAAGTGGCAGGATTTCCCTTACCAAAACCTAGCAGTGTTTCTAGGAATGCTGATTGTTGAAATCTCTTTCCTAGGAATGGAGCTATGTTCAGGTCAGGGACCTAAGGCTTTATTTAGCAACGCAGAACACCAGAAATAGGACAGCCATTATCTTGTATCCCAGGGGGACGCTTACATTTTGTACTATATCTCAGCACTTTGGTCTATTTTTAGCTTCCAAGTATAGGTGAGAGCACAGCTTGAATGTTAATAGTCACAACTTACCAAGCAAAGCTAATTTTGCTGAGGGACTTGGGCTCCTTTACAAGGCACTGTCATATAACAGTGTTCACGCTTCAGCAATGGAGAGTCAGCTAGGTTCATAGATATGTTAAGATTTGAAATATAGTCTGAACATATAAATTTCAAGCAAGCATATGCTGCCCAGGAGCTGAAGAAGGTGTTCCATGTTTTATGTTGGTTAAAAAGTCTGTATGCTTATTACGGAAAAAAAAAAGTAGTGGCAGTGCTATTTATATTGAAGTGTACATACACATTTATTTACTTAGTCTACTACAGATATTTTTAATGTGGCATCTAAGTGCTAGATGTAAATATAAAGATATTTGGGGAGAAAGAAAATCAGTGAGAAAGACAGACACAGAGATGTCTACTTCCTTAAACAGCAGCCATATCTGTGGTTGTTTCTAATGCACAGAAGGGCTGAGGAGACCAGGTTGGGATGACAGCAAAGCTTCGCTTAGTACAAGTATTTCTGTGATGAGACCATGATCTCCTGAACAGTGATTGACAAAGTGGGGGAAAAAAAAAACCCACAAAGAGTGATGTGGAAAAAGATCTCTTTAATATCTTACCTTCAGCTCCCAGAAATACGGATATCTTGGGTACACCTTCCTGCTAAAGAGAAGAACGTTTCAACCTGTTTCTCTTTGTTATTTTTTCCCCTATTTTCATCTTTCACAGAAAGGAATGATCAGACAGAGCAGGAAGAAAGAAGAGAAATCAAGCAAAGATTGACAAGAAAGGTACTATAAGCATTTTATTGCCTGAATAATAAAGGTGGTCTAGAGAACAGCTGCTTCGGTAGCAGGTGGGATGAGTAATCTAGGTATCACTCTGTGATCATGAATAATGTTTTCCTGGACAACATGGCATCAGTTAAATCAGGATATTTGCTCAACGACAATGAATTAACTCCCTCTGACATTCCCTATGGACGAAGTCCTTCCCCAGCACAGTAGCACTTGGAGAGGTGCACAACGCACATGACATTTTTTACTTATGTTCAGGTGGAAGCCAGAAGTTGATTGGCATTTTCTTAATTTACAGTGTCTAGGAAAAGCATACCTGGGTATCAGTGTTTTAGTTACATTTTGCACTCATCGCTTTTGTTCACCTCCAATATGTCTAGAAGTTCCTCAGTTGCAGAAAGCTTATCTGTGACTCAAATAGTTAACATTTACTAGGGCCAATACAGGTAGCAACTCTATACACCTTAATCTACTTTTAAAGCCCTGACCATTTCTAAATTCAAGTGTTCTGGATTCCCCTTCTTTGTTGTGCTGCTCCATAATAATTCTCTTGGAATTAACAGAATATCCTTCCTAAGCTGGACATATAATAACTTTATTAGCACTTTGAAAAAGCTTATCTAATTGTACCTGAAGCCATTGATGCCATAAACTCTAAGTTAAATCACTAACTATTCCTTGAGCTGGTGCTATGTACTACTGGGGATGTTCCTTCTGATAAAATGTTTTGGAGGAAGGGGGATTGTGACTTAAGGGTACAGTATATAATTTAAGCCCTTCACATTAGAGATTGCTTGTATTCAGGTTATATATCACAGTTTCAGTTTTATTTTTATTTTTTTAGAAAGATGCTGTTTGTTCAGAGTGCTTCAAAAAAGCTAGTTTAGCATGTGATATTTAACTATGATGATCTTTGATTTTAGCTTAATCAGAGACCCACCGTTGATGAATTAAGAGACAGAAAAATTCTGATACGATTCAGTGATTACGTGGAAGTAGCAAAAGCGCAGGACTATGACAGGAGGGCAGACAAACCCTGGACGAGACTGTCAGCAGCAGATAAGGTACATAACTGCCTGTGCTGGGGGGGTTGTTGGATGTTATAATAAGGGCAAAATATGTCATGCCAGGGAGTTTATTCATAGATAATGGGAGTCTTCAACTATTTAAATTAAGGGTACACCTGCAGTAAATATTGGTTTCTCAAAGACAATTCAGGGTCAGATTGAGAAATGGTTCTCAGCTAGGGCACAGTTTTGCCCCGAGGGACATCTGGCAATGTCCAGAGACATTTTTGATTGTCACAACTCGGGATGCTACTGGTAGAGGCCAGGGATGCTGCTAAGCATCTCACAATGCACATAACAGGTCCCACAACAAAGGATTTTCTAGTCCCAAATGTCAAGACTGTGGAAATTGAGAAACCTTGGTATAAGGGATAAATCAAAGGTGGGCAAGGCTGCCATAAGAGATCAACTGACAAGTTTAAACAAGAAGAGCTACAGTGGGGATAAAGAGGAATTCAAGAAAGCCTCTACAGTATAGAAGAGGTTCTAGATTCTCTCCCTGGACTTGTGCAGTTTGAAGTATCTCTGAGAACCTCCTGAGGAGTCTGAACTGAATGGTTAGAGAAGGAGGAAGCAGGTCATAGAGTCTCTGCCTGACATTTGCTGAGCACAGAGAGGGTAAGTTCTTGTCTGTGATCAAACACTTGACTGGCAAGATTTAAGCCCACGAATGTCTATAGAGTCTTTTTGTTACCTTCTTGCTTCTATTAATTTTCAGAAGACTTAAAGCCTTTAGGAAGAGAAAAATTATACATTCAGGCAAAGAAATTTGCTAACTGTTCTTCATTCTTCATATGCCGAGTATGAGTATGTACACAGATATTGCATCAACTTGGAGAAATGCGAACATGTTGGACTAACTTGCCTAGTTCTTTGTGATTGATGTGCTCAGAGGATCACAGTGATACAAGGAGAAGTATCTTTGGTAGTCTGCAGATGTGTTTGAGTATGAGAATAATATACCCCTAAAGTTCTTAAAGACTTTCCTTGTCCCAGAGGCTATGTTTGATGTTTTAGTCTCATTGGGTCCCTCGAGTGTTTATCTGAGAAAGAAGTACATGATGCAAGTGGGCCTGGGGAAGCCAAAATATTAATATATGCTGAAGTTTCTCTTAGAAAGGCTTATTTCTAGATTATCTCTGATTATAAAATTCCAAGTTCACTGAAAGCTGCAGTTTACTCATTATCTTGGTGTTCCTGTTTCATTAGTGCCCTAAGCATGTGCTTGGTCTGTTTAGGTATGGAGTGAGTGGGGTTGGGGGAAGGATTGTCTTCCCACTTCAGTCCAGCAAATTAATTCATGGAAGACTCATATAATACTAGTCTTCGCCAGAGCAATCGAGCAACAGAAAGAAAGGGCATCCAAACTGGAAAAGAGGAAGTCAAGTTATCTCTCATTACAGACAATATGATCTTATACCTAGAGAAACCTAAAGACTCCACCAAAAAACTTAGATCTGATAAATTCACTGAAGTTGTAGGATACAAAAATTAGTAGCATTTCTATAAACTAATAATGGACTAGCTGAGAAAGAAATCAAGAAGGCAATCTTATTTAAAATAGGTGTCAAAAATACCTGGAAATGAATTTAACCAAGGAGGTGAAAGATCTGTACAAGGAAAACTACAAAACAATGATGAAAGAAATTGAAGAGGCCACACATAAATGGAAAGACATCTCACACTCATGGATAGAAAGGACTAATACTGCTAAAATGACCATACTGCCCAAAGCAATCTATAGACTCAATGCAATCGCTATTAAAATACCAATGTCATTTTTCACAACAATAGTAAAAGCCATCCTAAAATTCATGTGAAACCCCAAAGAAACCTGAATGGCCAAAGTAATCCTTAACAAAAAGAACAAAGCTGGAGGCATCACACTAACTTCAAAATATAGTATAAGGTTATACTACCAGCACAGTTATTGGTATAAAAGACACATAGACCAATGGAAAAGAATAGAAAACCCAGAAAAAAATTCACATGTTTACAGCCAACTGATTTTTGACAAAGGTGCCAAGAACATAAGCTAGGGAAAGGACACTCCTCAATAAATGGTGCTGGGAGAATTGGATATCCATATGGCAAAAGAATGAAACTGCACCCCTATTTCTTACTATATACAAAAATCAACTTGAAGAACAAAGACTTAAATGTAAGACCCAAAACTATAAAACCACTAAAAGAAAACACAGAACAAACAGTCCAGGACATTGGTCTAGGCAAACATTTTACGGCTCAGACCTCAAAAGCACAGATAACAAAAATAAACAAATGAGACTATATTAAACTATAAAGCTTCTACACAACAAATCAACAGAGTAAAGAGACAACAGGGAATATAAGAAAATATTAATATCTATAAACTATTCATCCAACAAGGGACTAATATCCAGAATATACAAGGAACTCGAATAACAGTAAAAAAAAAATCCCATTAGAAAGTAGACAACGGACATGAATAGACATTTCTCAAAAGATGACATACAAATTGCCAACAGGTATATGAAAAAATGCTCAACATCATTCATTAATCAACAGGGAAATGCAAATCAAAACTACAATGAGATATCATCTTATTCCAGATAGAATAGTTATTTAAAAAAAATGCTGGAAAGGATTAGGAGAAAAGTGAACTTTTATATACTGTTGATAGGGATGTAAATTAATGCAGCCATTATGGAAAACAGTATAGAGACTCCTCAAAATATTTTTAAAAAACTACTATATATGATCCAGAAATGCCACTTCTAAGTATAGAGCCAAAGGAAATCAAATCAGTACACTGAAGAGATAGCTGCACTCCCCTGTTCACTGCAGCATTAACAATAGCCAAGATTATCTAAGTGTCCATCAATAATGAGTGGAAAATGTAATGCGTGTATATATGCATATGTGAATACAGTGCACGCACACAAAATGGATATTCCACCTTAAGAAAATCCAGTCATTTTTGACAACATGTATGGAACTGGATGTTATTATGTTAAATGAAATAAGCCAGGCACAGAAAAACAAATATCACATGTTCTCACTCATGTGGGATCAAAAAAGTTGATGTAATGGAGGTAGACAGTAGAATGATAGACACCAAAGCCTGGGAAGGGTGGCAGGGTTTGGGGAGAGAAAGAGAGGTTGGTTAACGGGTAGTAACATACAGTTAGATAGAAAGAATAAGTTCTGATGTTCTATAGCAGAGTAGGGTGAATATAGTGAACAACAATGTTGTGTATATTTCAAAACAGCTAGAAGAGAGGACTTGAAATGTTCCCAACACATAGAAATGATAAATACTTGAGGTGATGGACATCCCAAATACTTGATCATCACGTAGTCTATGCATAAAACATATCACATGTACCCTGTATATACGTACAAATATTATGTATCAATAAAATGTTTTACAAAGACTTCCAGAATATTAGCTACATACTAGCTTGGTAGGACTATAATAATGAGTATGGCAGTTTTAATGATGAACCAAAAATTGTTTATTTTTTTCTGTGTATTACATAATCGAGTCAACAAGTATTAGGAATGGTTAATTTATAAACATGATGCTAATTTCCCAATTTTTTAATATCCTGAAAAACAATGTCTTGTTTTTAAATTTCAGGCAGCAATTCGTAAAGAATTAAATGAGTACAAAAGTAATGAAATGGAGGTACATGCATCAAGCAAGCACTTGACAAGGTCAGATTTGTTTGTATGCATTTCATGGTACTTATATTTATTTTTGAAACACACACCACCCCGCTGCCACAAACCATGTATCCGGCTATACAAATTCAGCATTTTTCCAGAGAACTGTATTGAACAAATAGAATGTACTTCAATTAAGAATACTGCCTGCTCCCATTATTTCCTTTAGGACTTGGTGAAAGGTGATATGTATGGTAACAATATTGGTTTATTTAAGTAGTTAATGCATATTTAACAAAAATAAGCCTCAAGGCAATGAAAGTAATTTTTCTGTGTATTTAATTCCCCTCTAATATTCAGAATTCCTCCAATTTATAGAAATATTTACACTTATAAATTGCTGTGAAATTAGTCACTCCCCACCCTCATTTACTTTTTCCTACCTTAAATTATTAGTCACATCTTTAACACAGCTGGTGTTCTCCTAAAGCTGAGTATTTGTTTCCTCAGCAAATATTTGAGTAAGTGCTGAGAATGCAATAGTGAATATGATAAAGGAGGCTCCCATCTTCATGGAGTTTATGTTCCATTGGGAATATATTGGCTGATTCTTCCATAATCAAGACTTTTCCCATTAAGATGAATATATTCTCTGTCTATGCTACCATATGCAAGGGATGACACTGGGCTTCTTGGTGATGACAAAGTTGGGAAAAGATTTAACTCTCTTTACTTATTGAACTGAATATTCTTTCAGTATTTTCCCCCACTTCTTTTCTATGGCCATGACCAGTAGTAATTATGTGAAGTCCTCAGATTATCTCTGATTCTAAAGCAGATGACTGTGATGCAACAAGCCTTCAACTGAATCAGTTGCTTTGTTCTCTCTCCTTTTATCTGAAGATGCTCATGCTCAAGGCCCACATACAAAGAGAAAGGAAATCCTGCATGTAGATACTGCCTTAAACTAAAATAATAGTTTTAGTTTTCTGTTTGTTACAAAGTGGCCACTGCAATTGTTATCTGAAAGATTTACTCTGTAAGATTAATATGGCTATAGAATAGAAACTAAGTAAATGGAATTCCATCTTAACCCATGGTTTTGGGGTGAATGTATCAAGGAAGGGAAAGTTGGATGAATAGGAGAAAATTATGCAAATAGTTTGTTTTTTAAGGTTACCTCCCATGACTAACATACTTTTGGGAAGAAATAGGTCATATGAATGTTTAGGAAAGACAGTTCCAGTAAATAATGAACAATTACATTTAATGCTCATTCTGTCTTAAACAGAATGACTACGTATTCTATATATCATAATCTCAATTTTGTACATTTTCTGATTACACATTAAAATGTTTAGTAAAGATGTTCATTGTCCTAAGTTGATAACTTTCTAAAATAATGACTCTAATACTTGAACATAAGGAAATAAGATCTTTATACCACATTTTAACAATTCATATGAATTTAAGAGTCAGAACAGTATTTTTAGTTATGAGATTTTAAGTGTTTTAAAATTACTATGAACATAATACTCTATAAAAAGTCATAACTCTACCATAATTTCCAATAATTTATTAACGAATACATTATTTCTACTGATTTAGCAAAGCCCTGGCCTTTCTGTGTACTTCAAGGGCTTACCTCACTGTTTTAAAACTAAGTTCTAGGTAGTCCTAAGAATTCAGCATATAATAGGGGCCTTAGAGTAGGGAGCCCTCTGAGACTCTACCCTATTTTAACTAGAGTAGCTCCATCCTCATGTTTTACATATGGGACTTCTGAGAAGCTTTTTAATAGCAGCAAATTTAACCTTGTAGCAAATAGCAGCAAAAACTTTGTAGAAGGTCTTTGGCTATTTTAACTGCTAGAAATGTATAACCTTAAATTCTTTGTCTTTTTTATAATATCTAGATTCCACAGGCCATAGAGATTTTCTTCTGAGAAGAATTTGTGTTTAATTTTTTGATACCAACACTGAACATTCATCAGGGAACTTTCCTGAAGTTCAGCTCAAGACTACCTGCTGTGTTTGTGAGAAGAGCAGGATCACACACACAGGTGCAATCTTGACCACACTTACCTGCAAGAGGAGTAACCAGAGGACACACTTCCTTCCTTCTTTGGTGTCTGAGGAGTGTGAACTGTTGGGGTCAGTTAAGACCCAACATAACTCTATCAGAAGAAAACTGTTGTTTGCCTTTCAACCTTGTTTTACAGTTCTGCAGTGTAATGGAGGACGGGCAACGTGCATGTGCAGGCTCACCACTCCCAGGCCTCTGACATGAGGGACATGTGACAATGTCATTCAGTATTATGTTTAAAAGACATTTTTATCCTGATCATTATTAATTTGAAAACTCTTTAAGTTCATGTTATACAAAATGATTTACTGTATTATACTTTTCCTTTTTTATATAATGTCTAACAAAAAATACAGCTGCAACATTTTGATTCCTGTTAATTTTGTTCTTTAATTAAATGACTACTTATTGCAGGAAATTAACCCAGGCTTTACATTTTCTTGGGGTTGGGATGAGTGGTACTTTAGAACAGGGATCTGTGAAACAAGTCAATTTTTACTTTTGAGCCATCAGAATCCAAACACATGAATGAGAATTCCAACTTTTTATGTGTTTGGTAAGTTTTGTTTATATATGTGGTTTGTGCCTTAGAAAATCAAAATGAGTGCATTTAACCAAGAAATAAGCAATAATTTGTTGAAAACTTCTATCAAAATGAAAAGTATCCCCCTCTTTAAGAGTATTTTTAAGCTCACCTCTGCAAATGTTGTTAGACAAAGTTTTAGATGAAGGAGATTATAAAGAAAGGAAATTTAACCTGGCACAAAGGGGGAAACAATAAATGTTCCCTGAAAAATATTTTTAATTGGCTTTCAAATAAGTGTCCTTACAGAGATAAGCCTTCCCTCCTGGTATACTGGTGAGGCAGGAAGCACAGTAACTTGGAGCATGACTTTCAGAGCTTGCAGAACTTGTGCACAAATCCAAGCTCTGTGCTATTCAGCAAGTTACTTATTTTCTCTATAGGATGGTTGTATCTCTCGCACACAACATTGCTGTAGTATCTAAATAAGAGAAAGTAACTAAAGTGCTGGCACAGTGCTGAGGACATTCTGGGAATCCAATAAATGTTAGCTACTGATGATAGGGTTATCAGGTAGCACCTGGAGCAACTGAGTGTCCTCTGTGACTTCTTGCCACACATGCTACCTCATTGACTTCCACTATCTTTCCTTTTCTACTTAAGACTGCTACTGGGTCAGATGCCCACAGAAACTACTGAGCCTTTATGTTAGCACTTTGTCCAAAGTGACTTCTGATCAGTCCTAGAGACTGGCAAAACACACTATTCATTGAATTATAGTTTTTTTTTTTTTTTTTAAATACATTGTTATGGTAGAAAAATTCCAGCTCTACCTCTTAGTTGCTCTGTAACCTTCTGTGAATCAGTTGACTTCTCTGAGCCTCAATTTCTTCATTTGTGAAATGTATCTAAATCCTTTCTAATTAGAAGTCAGTTAAAGGATTTAAGATGTATATATATTATACATATATATACACACACACATACACATTATGCTGTTCATAACCCATTATTTGTAGCCAACCAACTACCAAAAACTTTACCTTTTTTCTATTTTAAGCAACATATTAGAAGCTCTCTGTATTTTTCAATTTAAAATATTAATGGGAGCCCAAATTATGTAAAACTAAGATTTCAATTTCCCTCACATAGAAATATTAATATACTTACTAAGAAACAAAGAGAAGGAAAAGGTGCTACTGTTTAGAAACCACCTTGGCCCCCACCGCACCCCAACCGGGACAATAGAGCAAGACCCTGTCTCAAAAAATATAAAAATAAAGAGACTTTGAAATCATATCACCTAAGTAATTTTCTGACAATTGAAATGGTGGTGGGGGCAGGGGGTGGGGGGAAGAACCTAACATCAAAATATCCACCTTGTGGAAAGATATGGTAATTACAGGCCTACATTTTATTATACATTGGAAGTAAAGTCAAAGTTTTCAGCTAGTGTATCTACAGTCCTTCAACAAACTCAAGCTCAGAAATGCAAAACCCTAGCTGTACTATTAAAACTGCTGTTACTATCTGCTTCCAATACCCATTTGTCTAGTTTTTTTCAGAGACCTTTTTGTCCATTTTTCATATGAAAACATCTCAGAAGATATTTGTAAGCAAATGAACATATGAAACTGAATATATTATTTTCAAACAGTAGATTTCTATAAATCCCATTTGCTTATTTATCTGCAAATTTATTTACAGTGATGATACTAGGAACATACTACTAGTTCATATTCAAAAAATGTTAGAATGAACAACAGAAAGTACTGGTTAGCAGTTCCATAGTTCTATGAAAATAGAGCAGTATTTTTAAAGTAATAAAAATTTTAAAAACCTTTTCAAAGTTTTTAATCTCAACTGTAAATCTTAAAGATATAAATGGGGAAATTCTAAAAAATTCAGTTTTCTTAATAAGCAATGGGAGGAAAGAAATCTGGATATATGGTATATATGGCAATAATTTAATGTTTCAAGTTGCAAACATGTTATATATGTATATTATTCCTTTCTAAATGCAGTTTATTATCCCTTCTCAAAAATACATATACCGAATATATTACTACAATTCAGCTGTGTTCCCTAAAAGACTGGTCTACACCACCAGTCCATTCTCTGCTTTCCAGACAGCCTACTTCTTAATTATAATGGTGACACCTGATGTGGCAGAAAGCACATCTCCAGAACCACCTATCATCTTGCTTCAATCTTTACATTCCAAGTTAGATTTGTTTGTTGATACTATTTGCTGGTATTTTGCTCAAAATTCTACTTGTTTATTCATAGCATATATGATTCTTCCATACTTTAAGTTTTAATTAGATAAGGAACTTATACACTAACTGTATCTGGTTTAACTGTTAATAGGTGATAACAGAATGGTTAAAGAACCCCAGCAACTGTGAAGCTCCACACTAAGCACTGAGCTCAGAGTTGGCAGAATTTGTCACTGTAGACTACAAATTTCATGTTGAATTAAATGCTATATGAAAACCACTCCATCTATTATTCATTTAAAGGATCTACTGGCCTTTTAAGTTGGTGTTGGCCATCCATGATACGATTTGGTGGCAATGAGATCACTATAGTAATGGCTGTAGCTACAGTTTAGTATTTAGGTTTCTGCCTAGCTATACTAATGTAAAATTTCTTCTCTTCCATATCCTTTTCCATGTGTACTACTGGGACAGTTACCACCTTACAGCTCTATTTGGTTGAGGACACGCAGTAAACCTACACCAGGGTGTTAGATTACAATCCAGGTAAGAAATTTAAGTCATTAGCTACAATGATCATTTATTTTTAATATGTTTAAAATAGAACAATCAATAATTTTAGCTATATTAATTAATATACTCATTAGCCTCTGCTATGCAAAATTGATTTAAATTACTATTTCTGTGAAACAGTAAGATAAACTAAGGAAAAATTTTATAAGAACAGAGTTCTGATCTATAAGATTTCCCTTCTGAACTTGAAGTCTGCAAACTACAGCCCACAGACCAAATCTAGCCAGCCCCACTCACCCCCCCACCACTGCCCTTTTAGTGGCCAGTAAGCTAAGAATGGTTTTTATATATTTAAATGGTTACAATTGAAATGATTATAATAAGCACTAACATGATACTCTGAAATTTGCCTTCTGGCCCACAAAGCCTACAACATTTTCTGTATAGCCCTTCAGGACAAACTTTGCTAGATCTTGCTCTGAACTTAAAAAATTTAAATAAACATATAATAGAACATTTTAGAAATGAATTACATAGTAGTCAAATAGCTAAATTGTTTTTAAATAAGCTTAAACCCTTTTAACTTCAAATCTATTCCAAATTTCAACACTCATTATAAACCCAATTGTCTTTGTATTTGACTTGTACAAAACGTACATCAAAGTAGGTAAATAAAGCCTCATCGTTATTAAAGCCAAGTGTTTCATTAATGTGACTTCCACTCCTCCAAGTTCCTTTTATTTAAAATTGTTGCTATCACAATATAAGCTAAAAGAACATTATTTAAAATTCAAGATGGTATAACATATTGCTCTCACTCAACACATCTGTATTCCTAAAATGTTGTTCTCCTGTAGATGTCAATTCAGAATATCTTCATGTACCTTTATTTAAATAGAAAAACTAAAGCTAACCATTACAAATATATTGTCTTAACAATGAAGTCTATGTATATTTGATTTGCCTATATGATTCCTCTAAGGGTCCAATGAAATGGAAATAAGTATGATTCTGCATGACTTCAAAAGCACATATATCCTCATTTTTAAGAAGGGAGTTCATCTCTGTTTTGAGTTGGGCGTTCTGGTGAAAACTGAAAAACCTGCTAGACATATTCTAAAAGAGCTGTAACACCATGGAAGGGTTCATTTATTACTCATTTCTGTATCTAGACCTGAGCTCAGTGCATATCATATAATAGATGTTCAAATGGCTGGTTAATACTTTTTCAATTACAATGAAAATGCTGACACCACAAAGAGCTTAAAAATTTTAGCAGACACATTAGTTCTCTTTGAACTTAGTAAATTCCTACTTAAAACTGCCATATTCATTAGTTTGTTCATTCACATTGTTGTAAGCCTACTTTTCCAGACACTCTTTTAAGTTCTGAAAATTGTGATGAATAAGACATACAAGTTTCCTACCCCCACAGAATTTACAGGAGTGGAGTTTGTGGAGGGAAGGCAGAAATAAATTTCAGACACCAAAAACTGCTATATGATAGAAATAGTAACATTAATTGGATGGTGAGGGAAGTGCTCTCTAAATAATTACCACTTAAATGGATATGTGAAAAACAGCAAGAGTTCCCAGGAAAATGGAATCTCAAAACCAAAGATTTAGAAAAAAGTAAGATTGTTCAAGTAATGTTTGAGGCATACTCAACAAGGGGGAAAGGAGTGAAAAATAAGGGTAGAAAGAGGCAGAGGTCAGCTCATGTGGGGCCTTCTAGGCCTTGATAGAAAGGATGGGTTTTAGTAAGTTTTAATAACTAGATGAAATGCAGATTAATAAGGCATTTAAAGTAGCATAATTCTGTGGCATTTAGTACATTCACAATGTTATGTAACTACCACCTCACCTCTATCTAGTTCCAAAACATTTCATCACAACATAACTTTTAAGCAGTCACTCCCCATTCTTCCTTTCCCTCATCCCCTGGCAACCACTAATCTGCTTTCTTTCCCTGTGGATTTGCCTGTTCTGGGCATTTCATATAAATGAAATCCTAAAATATATGACCTTGTGTGTCTCGTTCTTAGAATGTTTTTGAGGTTCATCCCCATTGTAGCATGAATATATACTCCTTTCCTTTTATAGCTGAATAATATTCCACTGTATGGATATATACCACATTTTGTTTATTCATCATCAGTTGACAGCCATTTGTGTTGTTTCCACCTTTTGATTATTGTGAATAGTATTGTTGTGAACATTCTCATCCAAGTGTTTGTTCAATCTGTTTTCAATTCTGCTATATTTTAGATATTTATCCCTGCCCAAATCTCATGTTGAATTGTAATACCCAATGCTGGAGGTGGGGCCTGGTAGGATTTGTCTGGGTCATGGGAGTGGATCCCTCATGGTTTAGTGCTGCCTTCACAATAGTGAGTTCTCACAAGATCTGGTCATTTAAAACTGTGTGGCACCTGCCCCTGCAACTCACTCTCTTGCTTGCTCCTGCTTTTGCCATGTGACTTGCCTGCTTCCTCTTTACCTTCCACCATGACTGTAAGCTTCCTGAGGCCTCCCTAGAAGCCAAGCAGGTGCCAGCACCTTGCTTCCTGTAAAGCCTGCAGAACTGTGAGCCAATTAAATCTCTCTTATTTATAAATTACCCAGTCTCAGATATTTCTTTATATCAATGTAAGAATGGACTAATACAGAAAGTTGGTACGGAGGAGTGGGACATTGCTATAAAGGTACCTGAAAACGTGGAAGGTTTGGAACTAGTTAAGAGATTAGAAGAGTGGGCAGTGCTCAGAAAAAGAAAGATAAGGGAAAGCTTACAGCTTCTTAGAGACTGGTTAAGTGGTTGCTACCACAATGCTGATAGTGATATGGACAGTGAAGTCTCGGCTGAAGAGGTCTCAGATGGAAACGAGGAACTTACAAGGAACTGGAGCAGAGGTCACACATGTTATGCCTTAGTGAAGAACTTGGATGCATTCTGTTCTTGCCCTAGGGATCTGCGGAAGTTTGGGCTTGAGAATGATGACCTAAGGTATCTGGTTGAAGAAATTTCTAAGCAGCAAAGTGTTCAAGAAATGACGTGGCTGCTTCTAACAGCCTATGTTCCCGTATGGGAGAAAGAAATGACTCAACATTGGAAATTATATTTAAACAGAAAATGGAGAGTAAAAGTTTTGAAAATTCGCAGCCTGGCTGTGTGGCAGAGAAAGAAAAAGCTATTTTGGAAGAGGAATTCAAGCAGGCTGTGGAGCAACCACTTACTAGAGATACTGGCATAACTAAAAGGGAACCAAGTGCTACTATCAAGACAATGGGGAAAAGGCCTCGAAGGCATTTCAGAGAACTTTCATTGCAGCCCCTACCACCAGGGGCCCAGCGGCCTAGGACGGAAGAATGGTGTGTGGGCCAGGCCCAGGACCCACTGTCCTGTGCAGCCTCAGGACACTGTTCCTTACATCCCTGCCTCCAGTTCCAACCTCAGCTCGAAGGGCCCCAGATACTGCTTATGCCACCACTCTGGAGAGCACAAGTCACCATAAACCTTGGTGGTTTCCACATAGTGTTAAGCCTACAGGTACACAGAGTGCAAGAGTGAATGAGGCTTGGTACCCTCCATCTAGATTTCAGAAGATGTATGAGAAGTGGGACATGGAGTTAAGAATTATTTTAGAGCTTTAAGATTTAATGACTACCCTGCTGGGTTTGGGACTTGCATGGTGCCTGTTGCCCCTTTCTTTTGGCTGATTTCTCCCTTTTGGAATGGTAGTATTTACCCAATGCCTATACTCTCATTGTATCTTGGAAGTAAATAACTTGCCTTTGATGTTACAGGCTCATGGGCGGAAGGGATTTATTTACCTTGTCTCAGATGAGACTTTGGACCTGGTACTTTTGAGTTGATGCTGGAATGAATTAAGACTTTGGGCGACTCTTGGGAAGGCATGGTTGTATATTACAACGTGAGACGGATATGAGATTTGGGAGGAGCCAGAAGTAGAATGATGTAGTTCAAATATTTGATCCCATCAAATCTCATGTTGAATTATCATCCCCAATGTGGGAGGCAGGGCCTGGTGGGAGGTGTTTGGGTAGGGGATGATCCCTCATTGCTTGATGCGTCTTCAAAATAGTGAGTGAGCTCTCATGAGATCTGGTCATTAAAAGTGTGAGGCACCTCCTCCTCTCTCCTTGTCTCTCTTCTCTTGCTTTCACCATATAACATGCCTGCCTCCTCTTCACTTTTCCCCATAAGCTCTGTGAGGCCTCCCTTGAAGGTAAGCAGATGTCAGCACCATGCTTCCCATAAAGCCTGCAGAACTACAAGCCAATTAAGCATCTATTATGTATAAATTATGCTGTATCAGGTATTTTACAGCAATGCAAAAGCAGACTAATACAAATTCATTTTGGCATATACCTAATAGAACTGCTGGGTCATACGGTAACTCTTATGTTTAACTTTTTGAGGAACCAACCAAACTGTTTTCCACTGTGGCTGCATTCTTTTACATTGCCCTAGAAATGTCCAAGAGTTCCAATTTCTCCACATCCTCACCAACATTTATTGTTTTTTTTTGATTCTAGGGATCCAAGTGGGGATAAAGTGGCATTTCATTATGGTATTGATTTACATTCCCTAATGACTAATCATGCTGAGTATCTTTCTATGTGCTTACTGGCCATTTGTAGGTCTTCTCTGAAAAAAATGCTTATTCAAGTCCTTTGGCCGTTTGTATTTGGGTTGTGTTTTGTTGTTTGGTTGTAACACTTCTTTATATATTTTGAATAGTAGACTCTCAAAGATATTTGCAAATATTTTCTCCCATTCTGTAGGGTGTCTTTCCACTTTTTGGGAGTGTCCTTTGATGCACAAAAGTTTTGAATTGTGCTGCAGTCCAATTTATCTAGTGTTTCTTCCATTGCTTATATCTATCATATTTAAGAATGCACTGCAAGATCCAAGGTCATCAAGATTGACTTCTGCATTTTTTCCTGAGTTTCAGAGTTTTAGCTCTTCCATGTAGGTCTCCAATCCATTAATTTTTGTATATGATATGAAGGTTCCATCCTCATTATATTGCATGTGTTTATCCAATTGTCCCAGAACAATTTAAGAAACTATACTTTCCCCCATGGAATGGTCTTATACCCTTGATGAAACTCAGGTGACCATAGATGGGTGGATTTATTTCTAGACACACGATTACATTCTGTTGGTCTATATGTCTATCATTATGCTAGTACCACATGATTTCGATAATGTAGGTTTGTCATAAATTTTGAATTTGGGAATTATGAGTTCTCTAACTTTATTCATTAAATTTTTTTGGTAATGCTGGGTCTCTTCCATTTTCATATGATTTTTAGGGTTAGCTTTTCCATTTCTGCAAGAAGGCCATTAGGATTTTGATATGGATTGTATTAAATCTGTAGTCTACTTCAGGGAGTACTGCCATTTTAACATATCAAATCTTCCAATCCATGACCATGGATTACCTTTCCACTTATTTAGGCCATCTTTAATTTCTTGCAACCATGTTTGTAGTTTTCAGTCTTATACCTCCCCTTGGTTAAATTTATTCCTAAAAATTTTAATCTTTTTGATGCTACTATAAAGGACATTGTTTTCTTAATTTCACTTTTGTATTGTTAATTTCTATTATATAGAAATACAACTGATTTTTCTGTTGATCTTGTATCTTGCAACTTTGCTGAATTTGTATTAGCCTCTAATGATTTTCTTGATTCTGTAGGATTTCTTATACATAAGATCAAATCACCTGTGAGAAGAAATAGTTTTGTTTCTCCCATTCCCACTTGGATATCTTTTTCTTTTTCTTGCATAATTTCTAGATCTAGCTAGAACTTCTAGTACAATATTGAATACAAGCAGTGAAAGCAGGCATCCCTGTCTTGTTCCTGGTCTTGGCAGGGCAGGGGGGCTTTTAGTCTTTCCCCATTGAGTATTATGTAAGCTATATGGTTTTCATTTATACTCTATCATGTTTTGGCATTTCCCTTCTATTTCCAGTTTTTTGAGTGTTATTATAAAAGGATATTGGATTTTGTCAAATGCTTTTTGTGCATCAGTTCCAATAAGAATGTTTCTTTTTCGTCTCTCATTCTATTGATATGGTATATTACATTCATCTTCATATGTTGAGCCACCCTTGCTTGGCTGGGATAAATCCATTTGGTCATGGTATGGAATGCTTTTAATGTGCAGCTAGATTTGGTTTGTTGAGGGTTTATGCATCTATATTCATAGAGAATATTTGTGTAATGACACCATTGTATGGTTTGATATTACAAGGTGATAGTGGCCTCATAAAATGAGTTTGGAATGTCCTCTCTTCTTCTGTTTTCTGAAAGAATTTAAGAAGGACTGGGCAGGGCATGGTGACTCATACCTGTAATTCCAGTTGGGAAGCCAAAGCAGGAGGACTGCTTGAGGCCAGCATAGGATACACACAGCAAGACCCCGTTCTCTACAAAATATTAAATAGCTGAGCATAGTGGCACATTCCTAGAGTCCTAAGCTTACTTAGGAGGCTGAGGCAGGAAGATCACTTGAGCCCAGGAGTTTGAGGTTACAGTGAGCTAAGATCAGACCACCGTATTCCAGTCTGGGTGACAGAGTGGGACTCTGTCTCTAAAAAAAAAAAAAAAAATAACTGGCATTATTTAAATTATAGAATTCTTTGTTGGAAGGTTTTCAATGACTAATTCAACCTCTTTACATGTTATTGGTCTGTTGATAATTTTTATTTCTTCTTGAGTCAGTGTTGGTAATTTGTTTTTAGGAATTTATCGATGTCATCTAGGTTAAAATTTATTGGCATATAATTGTTCATAGTATTCTAGAATCCTTTTTATTTCTGAAATTTCAGTAGTCATGTCCCTTTCATTTATCATATTAGAAATTTGAGTCTTCTGTTTAACTTAGTCTGCTAAAGGTTTATTTTCTTGATCTTTTCAGAGGACCAAATTTTGTTTTTATTGATTTTCTGTGTTTTTCTATTCTGTTTATCTCTGATTTAGTCTTCATTATTTCATCGATTCTGACAGCTTTAAATTTTTCTAGTTCTTTAAGGTATAAAGTTATTGATTTGATACCTTTTTTCCTGTTTATTGTAGGTGCTTACAGCTATAAACATCCCTCTGAGCACTGCTTTCAACGGATCACATGTTTTGGTATGTTGCATTTTCATTTGCCAAAGTATTTTCTAATTTCCCTTATGAGTTGTCCCTTGACCCACTGGTTGAGAGTGTGTGTCACTGGAGAGTTTTAGGTAAGGGAGTGACATGGTATGATTTATGCTTTAGCAAGACAATGTTGGCTGCTAAGTGAAAAAAGTATGGATGGGAAAGTATAAATGCTGAAAAGCCATTTAAGTGGCTGTTGAAATTGTCTATGTGAGAAATGATATCGACATTGTCACAGAGACAGTGGAAGTGGCAGAAAGTATTCACATGTGGGTCACATTCTGGCAGTAAAATCTATAGGAATTGTTGATCAATTTACTGTTTGTTATGTTTTGGTTTGAATAGTTGGGTAGTTAAAAGTAATTTTATTGAGATAGGAAGACAAAGTTTACTTTTTCTTTGATGAAGAGAAAGAATGGTGAGACAAATCGAGTTGTTTTGAGAGTTTAGATTCTTATTCGAAGTGTCAATACAGCAGTATTTATAATGTTCTGATGTCCAAAGTGAAGGTCAGAACTTTTATAAATTTGAGATCAACACAGAAATAGTTATTATATGGGACTAGATGAAATTACTGAAGGTGAAAGCACTGACTGAGGAAAAGAAAGAGACTAGGAACGAACCCAAGGAAAAGACATAGAAGAGTAGCAAATACGTGCCAACAGAGGGTTTTAAGTGTGAAATGCCACTGAGAGGCTAAGTAAAAAGAGATTAGATTTGGCAACATAAATGACTGTTGATTATAAAAGTAGTTTTGATGAAATAGTATGCGCAGAGCTGCATTGAGGAAACAAAGCAAAGAAGTTGAGATAGTAACCTGAGAAGATTACTCTGATATGTTCTCTGTAAAAATGAATAGATAATTATATGGGTAGGGCAGTGGTTTCAGGAGAACTTGATGTCAATGGAAGGCCTTAACACGGACTGTAAAAATCAGGAGAGGAAAAATCAAAGATAGTGGGATTCAAAGCACTAGTAGGGTGATTGTTCTTAAATAAACAAATTTGCTATTGGACTGAAAGAGAAATCAGAAAATGCTGGTATTGATGCAGGAAACATGTTAGATTTTAGGGTAAAGATGAGAAAATGAGGTGAGACAATCAGCTCAAAGGTAAAGAATCAAGGAAAGAGATATTTATATGCAATAGTACTCTGGAAATGTGGTAAAGTCAATTAAAGAGAGCAAAGATTGTTGAGTACCCAATTTGAAGTACGTGGCCATAAATGTAAAGCCTGATTGTATTCTCTTCTCCTGTGCTGTTCAATTGGTAGAATGACAGCTAAGAATTAGTGGATAAGGTTGACAGGAAGAGAAAGGGCAAGAGTATTATTTTGAACTATGGCATCTAGAATGGGTAAGGAAGGAAGGACAGACAAGAAGGTAACAGGCATAGGGAAAAAGTATAAATAGCTTGAGACTACTATACAAAGCAAGTTGGAAAGATAGGCTGGAGTGATAAGAATGTTGGAAATTGAGATTTAGAGGGGCACAATTGCTGGTAATGACAGGATTTTAGAAGAGTTGGAAAGAATAAAGAACCTGGGATGGATTACACATATAGTACAGTATTGAAATAAGTATGAGGTATGATTTAGGAGTCTTGGAAATTTGGCTGACGATGAGGTAAACAGGGTGATAAGACATGATGGAATTAGTCTCACAGGGCAACATGGATTTGCAAGTCCTGAGTGGTATTTAATATTATAACAGCTGTCACTCTCTTAAAATAGCAACCCCACTGCCCTATCAATAAATCTTAGCTGATGCTAATAATTGCATAAAGCTGACTAAAATGAGAGGGTTTTAAGAGGCCAGGTTTCCCACTGTATTTAATTACTGGTATTATTTTTGAATAATACTCTGCTACCATTAAGTAGACAAGGGATAGTAAGGCTACTTAGTATTACACTTTGGATCAAATAAATATCCTTCTTCAGATACCCAATGTTCACAAAATAGGAATATAATGATTTATATTTATTCAAGTGACATAAGCTTTTATTTCAACTTCATTAAAAGCAAATCAAACGTGTACTCATTTTTATAAATTAATCTAGCAAGATATTACAACGACTACTAGATTAAAAGTATTTGTCAAACAGCCTGCTTATGAAATAGGACTTCTATATTGAATTAACATATTTAGGCAACGTAGTAGCTTTTTTAGGCCAGAGCCATAACCGAATAAATGTTTCTAACAGTGTGCTGAAAGTACTGATCTACCACTCAGGTATACATTTTAAATTAGGGACTTCCTCCCCCTTGTAAGTGTGGCTAAATTTTTATTAGTTGAATTCTAAGCTATTAAACATTTTAATTATATTCATCCCCAAACTGCATTGATTCAAAAACACATTTTATGTAATAATACATTTTACACAATAAAATTTAATTAAACTCATTTTATGAGCATAATTAACTCAAAAAGTTTCTTGAAGCTTTCATCTCCAAAATTAAAAAATAATAGTGTATAGACAGAAGTTTTCTGGGCTTGGAGTCATGTTATAGTGGGTCTTTCTCATCCATTAAAAGACTTTTTTTTTATTTTGAGGGTTCCTATAAAGGGTACACTTGCTTGGGTAACATGTATATTTTTCTCTTTGTAGGACTACTCTTATTTCCTCAGTTATACACAGATAAGAATAATTAGATAAAATATGTTGATTAAACTAGATTTCACACATTAACATTTTTTTCATGAGACATGAATACTGACATCAGTTCTCTGCGTACATTAAGAAGCTCCTCTTCTAGCTATGGCCAAGAAAAAAAAAATCACACTTAGAAAAAAATTCAAGCTGTTATAAAACAACTTCTTTCATGAAGATATTGCATTCTAACAGATCTATATCTCGATATCTACAGAATTCTGTGATTACTGATATTCGAGACAATCAGTTGAGAGAAGGCTCTAATCTTTTAAAGCCCCAAATTAATGAAACTTAGATTCAATTTTTAAAGGAAGAGAGTAAAATAAAAAGTCTAGAAAACAATTTCAACAAAGATCAACCTAGTTAAGTAGTTTCTTTTTTGCTTGAAGCTAAACTAGCTTAGCCACAACATCTTGATCCCGTACTATGTCAGCATATTGAGGTTCTATTAAAACTTTGTAAGTACATTAATATACTGTGTATACAAAGATCAGTGTACTTAAAAATGCCTTACATCTTTGAGAAAACTCCAAAGACATTATCACTTAAAGCAGTACCTTTAGTCCATTTCCCAGGTCCATGTTTCCACCCCAGAATGCAGCTGCTGGTCTGCTAGGCCATTGGAAAGTAAACTAATTTTATCCTCAAATCTAAGTAAATGACATCTTGTCCAAAGAGACAATAATTCTTCTACTAAACTATAGACTTTTTGGGAGTTTTGTCCTGCCATATTTTCTCCTTCAGAAGACAGAGCAGGACAGAGGCCTGCTGCAGTACACAGTGTTTAGAAACTGCAAACGAGTCATTCTTTCAGCCAATTTTTCAATTTGCAAATTGATATTCTCTTTTATTCCTTAGGAGGGCCTGTTTAAATTACGCCTATTCTTTCATATAAATATGCTCCCATTATTTAAAGAACTAAAAGTAATTGGGCTAAAACCATCTTCTCTCAACCCAAAAAGAAAAAGACATAAAAGCAGAAACAAAAAAAATCAAAAACAAAAGTCATTAAAGTATGATTATTTCATTTTCAAACTTAGTTGACTTACCATGTCCTTAAGAAGCCTGTCTTGCAGCACTTTCATATCTTCTTTCATCAAACACATCTGTAAAAAAGTAAATATATTTCACCCAGGAAATTTACCATAAAGTTTTCACAGCAAAGACAAAGTTAGATTAACAAATTCTTTTTGTAATCAAGAAAGGTTACCTATAAAAAGCATAAAATGTATACCTCAGATGTAAAAATAGTTTCTTCATTATCAGTAGTACAGAAGACACTTTTAGCCAATGAAGTTTTCAAAAGATGAAGCCTAACAAGTAAAATAATGAGAGTTAACTTTGTATTTATCAATAATTAAAATTAGAGTGCTATAATATAGTATTCATAAGTTTTCAAATAGAAATGTATTAATTTAAAAATCTAATTTCATAGATTATAGTCATTAAGAATGTCATACTAACCTCTGTTGTTCACTTTTTTGATATACACTGAACTTCTGAAATATCTTTTCCCAAAAGTCCTACATTGTAAGGTATAAAATCCAGTTAAACTTTAATATTATTAAAAATTAAAATCCAACAGTAGAATTACTCTATTTCTATTATTACAAATTTAAACAAACAGTATGGCTACATGTTAAGAATATTCCAGATGTCACACGCTCTTTCAAGTTAAAATAAACTTGAAAGTAAAATCTCTCAAGATTTCTCATTTATTATCAAAGATATTAATCATAAATTTAAGTTTGTACTTCAAAACTAAGATAAAACTAAATTATTTTCTGAACAAAAAGCTTTAGGATGTGCTCCCAAAAAAGAAAGTTTTTCCAAGTATAGCTCTTTACAAACAAGGTTTTAAACTTATTTAAAAATTTTTAAAAGTAACAAACCACAAATTCCTTTTCCAAATCTTTTAAAGACTGTGAATCTTTTTCAAAATTCTCCAGCTCCTCTATGATAATGAATTGGAATTTATCAAGTTTTTTAATCCTATTACAGAAACAAAATGAGATTAATTTTAAAAACTGTAGCATTCAGAATATGTAGCATTCAAAAGTTTTCAGAACAGATTTGTATTACAGACCTAGAGTCCTGACTTTGATGATTCATTGTTCTCAGATGTTGTTGGGCTGTTTTCCAAGACTGCGTAGTAAAATAACTCAACATTTTATGTCGGATCTGAAAAATACTCATTTTAAACTTAAAATATCTTTACAAAATAACAATATAACCAAGAGTACAGTAAGAGCAAATCATTTTCCATGAAATGTAAATTACTAAGGACTTGAAAAAGTGAAAAATTTAAAAACACAGTTATTTAAACTGAAGTGTTAATAGACACTGCTCTGAGTGAACTTACTTAACTCCATCAGTAGGTCTTTGACTAAGGGTTGAATTACTCCTCAACTGTTTTCATAAGAACACCATACTCTACAGTATTTACCAAAATGCTGATGGTCATAATTCTCTTCAAAGACACAGCCTAAAAGTCACACTTAGAATTTTTTAAAACCATTTTTTTTCACAAAAACATATATTCTAATATGTGTCTGTAGCTACATTTGAATATATAAGTCAAAGCTTCTCTATTCAGATTAGGTTGACCTTGGGCAAGGAAAAAAAAAAAAAAGAAAAGAAAAAACAAGCAAATTCTAATTTTAACCCTGAATATAGAAGAAAGGAAAGCAAGATTGCAGGGGCGAGGGGGTTGGGGTTGATAACCTGTGCCATAAAAATCTTTTATTCAAAGGAGGGCATAAAAAGCTATCGATTTCAAATAGAGGCATGTGAAAGAGATAGGTGGAAAAATATTACCAATAATTAAAAATTGTTTTAAAAAGCATTTTTGCATTATCTCACTGGAACCTCAAAAACTAACACTACATAAGTATAATACAGAACTAGTAAAATGAAGTGAGATGGTATTTCTCTGACTGCAGCTGCTCATTCTTTATACTACACTATACTACCTTCATTAATGGTCACCTCCATGAGATAAAAAATGTCTTGAAAAGTGGCATGAAAAGAAAACTGTCCAGTAAAAAAAGAAAAATCATAGAAAAGCCAAAACATTAAATTGAAAAGGAAAATAGGACAAAAGAGAAAAAAGTAGTAGCAAAAGAAAGAATATGGATAATATACAGATTTTATTCCAATTATTCACGTATAAGGAAAGTTGGTTTCATGAATGGATATTTTGTTGCCAAAGGATCCAACAAGCCAATGGTCTAGTTGAAAGTGTGGCATATTATTATATTATTGGGTATAAATCATAATTTAAAGAATAACTCACATTATTCCTTCTCTTAAATTCTGAATTGAGCCTCTCATAAGTCTCATAAGTCATCTCTATACCTGCAAATTCATTTTGCCAGGTCTCCCAAGGAATAGAAAAGTCATTTGTTGATAATGAAGATATACTTTCAGACACTAAAAAATAAAAACAATCTGCTGAAGTTAAAATATGCATTACTGTAAATTTAGCCTTGTAATTAGGCTAAGAACAAAATCTATCTTATTTTCTGAATCTATGTGAAACCTACAGATTATGAAATCAAAGGCAGAAGAGTTCCTTCTGTTTTTTTAATTTAAAAAGGAGATTATTCTGATTTATAAAACAAACTTTTTGGTATGGCTTGATTACAGCAGAAATGACTACTTTAAGCTGGAACATTTATGGATTATTTTTTAACTGCTTTTTAACTAGTTCCACATTATTGTTAAGTATTTAATGAGGTACTAGCACATCAGTAAATTCATACTCTAGTAAAACCTAAATGTGATAAGTGAGAATGATGAGGGAGATCCATGGGTATATAAGACCCTTACTACAACAATTATTCATATAAATGTGAACTTTGCAATAAAGCATCATCCATCTTGGACATATCTGAAGTTGTCTTTACAAATTTGTTTTGTAAATAGACTCATTCAAAATATAAGAACCACCTTCCAAATAACTGCATTTTGATACAGGCTACTGATCTACCTACTTTTGTGGATATGATGATCTGCATCTTCAATTTTACACAGTTTTTTGGGAAGTAAGTTTGCTCTCCTTTCTCCTTTCTCTTCCATTTCTACTTCATTGGAATTACTCAGATTATCTTCTATGTATATCCGTTTGCGACTAAGATGTTGAGTGGGGCCTTAGGAACAGTTAAAGAAAGTTAAAAGTGCTACAATTTTCATTAAAAATACCTAATATTTTCTTGCTTTTATTTTAAAAAGCCTTTGTTTCCACTAAGTATTTTTATTATGTTTTAGGTAATTATGCATTCAATTCTACCTAGTTTACTTATTTTCTTTTTCCATTAAGTTGAATAATGGTATGACTTAAAAATACAAAATTTCTTTAGATGAAATGTCATGCAGCATTTCAGTAATCATTTTTTAAAAAGCAAGACTACGACTACAAACCTGATACATGAGTAGCATCACAGGGCATGTCAAACCACATTTTCTCTCTTCCTTCACTAGACTTGGATAATGAAGATGCTGAATGACTTTCCTAAAATATGTATTAGAAATTAGAAAATAATTCTGTAAATATGTTTCGATTCACATTTCATCATCTTTCTCAAACCCAAAAGCCAATAATTTTAAATACTGTCAATTATTTCTCAGATTGTTTCTATCCCTTCCTTTTCATCTCTAATATTTACCATGTGTTAACCTTGATTCTAAGTTGACCTCAATCTTCTTGTAATAGCTGTGATGTAAGCTACTTTTTTTTCTATTCCTGCTTTTCATTTCGTTGAGTCAGGAAATGAGGAGCCACAGAAAACTAAAGTTTAAACTATTCTTTCAAACCACATCTTTCACATCTAACCTTATGTTATACTATTTAAATATACAGGTTTTTTTTTTACTTTGTAACCTTTACATAGGTTACTGATTTTTCTTCACTTAATCTACATATACCTACCCATCCACTTAGGTCTACCTCAAATCCCAGCCCTCTCCAAGTTGTAAAATTCTGTCTTGATTTTCTGTATTTTACAGGTTTTTAAAATATTTTTATTGATGGATGGATGGGCTTTTATGGTGGCAGGAAGTTCAACCAAATACCTATATATTCATGAAACCAGAAAGTGCCAATTATAAATATGCAATCCGGAGTTAAGCAGTGATATCCTCACTATTTAAGACCTTACTACTCCCATTTTAAAAGTTTCAACTTTCTTCTATCAAAAAATATTTTTCTATGATCAAGCCATTCTATATACTTTGAAAATCAGATTTGCAGGTAATAACAGTTGAAAGGCATTAAAATATTATAATTACCACTAAAGGTCAGTAATCTGAGTCTTACAAGAACCACTGTAGTTTAAGGAAAATTTATAAGTTATAGTACCATACTTACCTCTCTTTTGCTTTGTATATAATTTTCATTGATATTTGGAGATTCAATTTCCATAAACCGTTTTTCTGAACTATAACTGCTTACATCTGAATAGCTGTTATGGTTTTGTGTTTCTTGTGTAAGTACCAGAGAACTTTTTTTTTTTCTATTTACAATAGTATTACTCTTAGTTGGAGTATGTCTGGGCTATGAATGAAGACATACAAAAACCCAAAAGTAGTTACAAAATTGTTCAAAGCCCCCCCTCAAAAAGAGTTGAACATAAACATAATAAAAAACATTAAAGCAAAACTTCAAAACTACCTAATTCCCTGCAAAAATTCAATTTCAATTCATAACTAAAAATAAAAAATCCTTAGGCAAGTAGATTATTACTTTGATGACCAAAACCTGTAGATAAGGATCCCTGCTAGTACAGTTTCTATGCTCCAGAGGTCAAAGTCACCTTAACAAGAACATGAATAAGAATTTTTTTTTTGCATTTTCTGTTCCAGTCTTCATGTGTAACAGTTTATATGGCTGTCTATACAGAAAAGCCAAGAGAATCTAGGCAATTATGATAAAATTCAGCAAGGTTGTTGGAGATAAAACAACCAATAGTTTTTCTATATAAAAATTTTAAAACTCAGAAAATATAATTTTAAAAAACGGTCTGATTTTTTTAAATACAGCAAAAAGAAGACCCATAAGATACTTAAGAATTAATCCAACAAGGTGCATAATTTCCTTTGTAGAAGACTTTGCCCAACTTTGTAGGAAATAAGATGAAAAACTGGAGAGATAAATGATGTTTAGCTAAGAAAGATCAACATCAATATTGAAAAATGGCAATTCTTCCCTTAGACAAATGAATTCTAAAATGTATATGAATCAGTAAAGGGCCAAAAGAATTCTGAAGAATGGTGGGGCAGGGGGTATGTGACACCCTATAAATGTAAAATGACCCTAATTAAAGCAATGGTGGCATTAGCACAGAGACAGATAAACAGGCCAGTAAACAGTAAAATCTAATAGTGCCAAATCCAGGCCCATGTGATCACCGGCCTATGACTAAATTAAGATTATTCCACTCCTGATGTTGCACTAATTTGATATCCATATGAAAAAGAAAGCCTGGAGAGACTCAAACCTAAAATTTAAAAATCAAAACTAATATTTTTATAAGAAAATATTTTGTGACAATAGCTTAGGGGAAGATTTCTTGAACAACCCAAAAGATTGGTAAATTTGATTATATCCTATCTTTTGTCATAGGGAAGTTGTGTAATTAAGTGAAAAGAATGTTTACATCATATACAACAAATAAAGAATATCCAGAATATATTAAGAACTCATACAAATTTGTAAGAAAAATCAAACAGTGCAATTTAAAAATAAGAAAACAGGGAATTCACAAAATGGCCAAAATCATGTGAAAATACTCATTGATGCCATGAGTCAGGAAAATGCCAATTAAAGACATAACTTTATGCTTACCAGACTGGCAAAAACAGAAACATCTGATAACACCTAGTTAGTTAAAACTGTAGAGAAATGAGCACTATCTCATAGTGTTGAGAGTGTAAGCAGGTTCAACTACTGCATAAAGCAAATTTCCAACACCTTATTAAGAGTTGACAGTAAAGGGGAAGCATGGGGGGAATGTCTCATGAGTGTCCAGCCAATGAATATAACTATTAAAATTCCATCTAATGCAGAGTAGCATCAAAGATGATGGGTGGGGATTACCTAGGTTTGGAGATTTTGCAAGGTGGCACACTGACAGGATTAAAGGATGTGGGGCAAATGAGAATGACAGAAACACTGGGATTGGTTCTAGGACCTCCTGTGGATATCAAAATCAGAAGATGTTCAAATCTGTGATACAAAATGGTTCAGTATTTGCATATAACCTATACACATCCTCCCATATACATAAGTAATCTCTAAATTACTTATGCTACCCTAATGCAATGTAAATACTCTTAAATAGTTGTTATATGTATTGTTTAGGAAATGGTGACAAGAAAAATAGTCTGTACGTGTTCAATACAGACACAGTTAAAAATATATAGTGTTGTCTGTGGTTGAAAATCCACAGATGTGGAACCCACAGATATGGAGGGCCGACTATATTGATAAAGGATCACAGGAGAATTTGTGTGAATTTCACTAGTGTGAAAATGGGTTTCAAATTGTGGTCTGTAGAAACTCAGTTTTGAAAATATGCCTTGGGGATTATTTGAGGGAAGGAGGTGAGGGAGACTAGGTAGATCTAGCGTTTAGATCTCCTACCTCGACTTTAAACAGCATAGTTCCACTTTTATCTGTCTGGCACACAATGGTCCCCCTTAGCTGCAGTTTTGCTTTCCATGGTTTCAATAACTCATGCTCAACCGTAGCCCAAAAATATTAAATGAAAAATTCCAGAAATCATTTATAAGTTTCAAATTGTGCACCATTCTGTGTGGTGCCATGAAATCTCTGGCCGTCCTGCTGTCCTGCCTGGGATATGAAAATCATCACTTTGTCCAGCATATCTATGCTGTATATGCTACCTGCCTGTTAGTCAAGTAATAGCCATCTCAGTTATCAGATTGACTAGAGATATTGCAGTGCTCAAGTAACCCTTATTTTACTAAATAATGGCCCCCAAAAGCAAGAGTAGTGATGCTGTATTGTTATAGTTGTTCTGTTTTGTCATTGTAATAACTTATAAATTGCATATTTATAAGTTAATGTATAAATTAAACAATCATAGGTATGTATGTATAGGAAAAAAAGATAGCATATATAGGGTTCAGTACTATCCTCCATTTCAGGCATCCATTGGGGGAGGGGGGTCTTGGAACGTATTCCCTGAGAATAAGGGGTGATTACTATACAGAATACAGATAAGAGTTTTGTAGTAGGAATGATCACTTCCTAAGAGATACTACTAATTGTTCTACACATTAGAACTACACACATTTTCTAGATCTGAATATGCTTATTCCTGCAATGCAGGCACTTCTTTCAGATTTCACCATAAAGTCTATGGCCTTTAATAACCTTTAGTTACAAAAATTACATGTTGACAAAGTAAATGGACAATTTAGTTGAAAACAGTGTAATTACAATATTTGGTTTAGGTGTTTATAAGGAAGTTTAACAGGTAAATGGCAGGAATATAAAAAGTAAATATATGTTGAAAAAATTTCTTCATTCTTCCTCATCTATGTATCAAATTATATGTACTATTTCTTCTTAAAATATAGTAGACCCTTCTGAAACCATGGATAGTACGTAACCCTATTATACTATGCACAAATTTCTTTTTCCTAATTTCATAGAAAGAAGATTCATTCTTACCATAGATCTTAGCAACTTCGACATACCTTATTTTTGGTTCCTTATTAAGCACAGACTATTCACCGTTTCACTTAAAGGAATATTTTATGGCTTTTCTTTGGCCCATCTGAATTGTCAGCATCAATACTCTTGCCCTTTGGCGGTATTGTTAAGTAAAATAAGGGTTACTTTAACACAAGCACTGCAATACATCTACATTTGATCTGATCACCAAGATGGCTACTATGTGACTAACAGGCAGGTAGGGTATACAGCATGGATACACTGGACAAAGGGTTGATTCACGTCCCAGGAGGGACAGAATGGATGGCTCAAGATTTCATCACCCTATTCAGAATGGCACACAATGTTAAACATATAAATTGTTTATTTCTGCAATTTCTTATTTAATATTATCAGACCACAGTTGACTGTAGGTAACTGAAACCTCAAAAAGTGAAACCACAGATAATAAGAAACTACTGTACTCTCCTGCTACCACATTCTTCCTCCTGTATAGCTACATATTTATTTTTTGTTAGGTTCATCAAGACTGGCAACTCTCTCTCTCTTGTTATTATGTCCCTCTCCCCCAAGACCCTAGACCAAACCCAAAACCTTAAATAGACAAGCAATGTGTATCCGATTAAGATAGGGAAAATGACTTACTACCTTCAGATATATCTGATAAAGAAAAAAATATATATACATTCTCACCAAAAACAGTGGTCGTGGAATTGGTGAACAACTTTCACTTGCACACAGGAAGTTTTTCTCATTGTTTTTGGGTGACTTTATTGTACCTCCAACTCCACTGTTACTATTTAAGGATTCAAGTGATGAAGTTTTTGGATAAGGTGATATAGATTTTGTTATGCAGTCATAATCCTGAGTAAAATCCTTTTCCGTTATTTTCTCTACACCTACATTGCATCAAAAAACACAAGAAAACAGATGGCAAGCGCTATCATTGATGTCTGCTTTAGAAATAGCATGATCAATTTAAATTCTAAGAATATAAAGATTTGTCAAATCTTCAAATCTTGGCTATAAAAAAGGATACCTTTAAAAAAAAACCAAGTTATATTTCAAATATTTATAAGACTGAAAAACAATAATGGCTGAATTTAAAATATACTTGTAACCACAAGAACTTTCAAAACATTTTCCAATAAAAATATCTACAGTATGACCTGAAATATAAGGATCAACCTAATTATTATCTTGAGTATTTTGACATCATAGCTGACAGTGTTGTATATTAATGTAACAAAATTTTATCATTGAAAAAGAAATCATCTGCTCTACATCTTTCACATAAAAATTAATATAAATAAATCCTCAGACAATTTTCAGATCAAATCAGGGCATGTACATCTGTCTTCTAAGTATGTGCTTATGTGAAATTTTATAGTGGTCCTTAGTACTGAGAACACAATAGCTACTTTAGCGGAAGCAGAAGTATACTAACTGATTTAAGTCTTGCATTTTAACTGAAATGATTAGCATTTAGAAATGCTTTAAAATGTCCTTGCAAGGAAACAAAAATGGTTAAAAAGGGCAAGGTTATACTTTCTATACTAGTAGGCATACACATATACCAGAGCTCCAAAGAATATGAATTTTTCTTTGCCAATTATTTAAAAGTAAAAGCAAAACCTCAACTGTATACAGTATTAATCCACTGTGGGTCCAAGATATTCCTTGGACTTTTGTCAATGAAATATAAATAGAAAAAACAGAATTATCCATAAATTCTCATGTTATTAAATATATATTGAGCTAAAAAAGCACATTAAAATTAAGTATTTAAGATTTCAAGTTATAATTTGTGACTAAATATTTTCCACATTAAAGCATTTGATCTTTAACTTCCTAACATGAAAAACTTCAGTATCCTAGTAGCATTGTTCCCATGTTATCAAAAGTCAAGTTACTAGTATTAACTAGCTTAACAATGAAGTTTAAGTACTATAATCACAAATGCCCCTCAAAATTGTATTTTCCTATAATTAAAGTTATTACTGACCTCTCGTTACTTCTATAGATGATGGACTGCCAGATAAAGATCTAGGAGATAAGTCAAGGCAATTATCTCGTATAGTATCTTTTAGTAGACATGAGTTTTTCCAGTGTTTTGATAGTTCCTTTTCTGTTTCAGCACGGAAGACTTTCTGTTGTTTCTTTGGTAGCTTTACGGTTTTCATTCTGGAACGGATATTCTCCTCCTAAATGTATCAATAACTTTCAAATTATACTCAAGTACAAATATTTACACTTGGACACATAAAACAAATTATATTCAATTATTTATTAAAGGTTGTATATTACCACATACAGGTATAACAAGGACCTAGATATGAGTAGTGAAAGACTTTCTAATATACTAGAAGCCATAAGACGAATTCCCAGGAGAATATAATTTACTATAATAAATATCTTAAGAGATACAAATAGCCTTCTTTGAGGGTTCAAAGAAGATTAGCCCAGTTACTAGGCAGACTGAGGCAGGAGAATCACTTGAACACTGGAGGCAGAGGTTGCAGTGAGCCAAGATCACACCACTGCACTCCAGCCCAGTGACAGAGCGAGGTTGTGTCTCAAAAAAAAAAAAAAAAAAAAAAAAAAAAAAAAAAAAAAAAAGTGATAGAAAATTAGGAAATCTTTAAAGTCTTTTGGGTAAGAGATAACAAGATTGCGAACAAGAAGAGATGGAAGTTTATGATGCTAAATCAGCACACTGTACTGGTCAGAAACCTATCTTTAGTGCCAGACTCTCTGGTTTCAAATCCTAGATCTACCACTTCCTAGCTGTGTGACCTTGAGCAAGCTCCTTCTCTCTGAGCCTCAATTTCCTCAGTTGTAAAATGGGATGACAGTAATAGTACTAATTACCTATAGTACCTATGAGATTTTAAGACATTAAATCTGTAAAGAACTTAATATAGCAGCTGGCACATTGTAAGCACTATATATATTTATATACTATACACATACACTATATGTGTATATGTACAGTGGTTACTATATATAGTGATATATGTAAGTATATATATTTTTCCCATAATTGGAGTTACAGAAAACTATTGAATATTGACGAAAAAATGAAATTATACTGACATCTCATTACTTCTATAGATGATGGACTGCCAGACAAATAAATAACTTTGCTTTCAAGAACAGGTGACTGGGAAAGTGTCTGGACATTATGAGACATAAGAAAGAAGTCAGGGATGGTGACAGGTGAGCCGGTGTGTGAGAAGAACCTCAGACACCAATATTTTGCTTTCACTCAACAGATGGACAACTTCTCCAGGCTATACTTTATTAAAGCCTAATTTTAGAAGATTAAGTACTTCTCCATTTCAAAGATAATATCATAAGGTTATAATTTCACTAGATGCAGACATCTGTTTTATAACAAAAATGCCAACTATTGCCTAAGGGCAAATTTCTAGAATTATTAAATTTTGTCACATAGGAAGTTAACTCTTAAGAAGTAACAAGATAAATTTGACATTTTTTACAAAAAGATATGTTTAATATTTTAAGAGGCTTTTAGAAATTAATCTGAACTGTATTTACCTTTACTAGCAAGTTCTCTTTAAATGAATGTGAAAATTCTTGTTCACACTCTGATTCTGAATTTGAGAGATCTTTATAATTTTTTTTTGTTTTGGTTGCTTTTCGTGGAAGTCTGATCCTTCCTTCCGGAACTGTCTTGTCCATCTTTTTGGTGATATTTTTACTGGGTATCTTTAGGAAAAAAATTCCTGAATATTATTAGATCAATATCTGAGGCACAAGAAATACAAGCAATTTGCTATAAAATTGGCACTGTGACAAGCTTTACGTAAAATATTTGTAAGAATGATTTTTGATTAACATACTTTAAATTAATGGATTTTATCTTCCCATTCCAGTTACCTTCTTTACCATGCTCTGTATCCCTACCATTAAATCCCTGAGAAGCCTGATATATACTATCTAACTGAAGTAAAAGAGATTTTAAAAAATATCTAAAAGCACAGAATAAAATGGAGTCAAATAAAGCCAAAGTGATTTAAAAAGAAACAAGTCAGGAGAAAGTGTGCAAAAGGAGGAACAAGTACATAAAACACATAACTGATAAGAATAAAATTATGAGATAATGAATTATTTTCATATGACAAGAAAAAGTAATTGTAAAGGGATGTTTGAACACAAATTTCTTGGCTTACCATTTTAGAGCTTGGTTGTCCCTTTTCCAAGGATGATCCTGCAATTCAGAAAAATAAGGTTAAATTTTCACAGTAGATAAGAATGGGCATTAAATTTATGAGAACATCATTTCAGCATATTTAAATTAAAATAATAAAAACAGTAAGTTTTTAAAGCATTTGTTAGCATTTAATAAATGAACCTCCATGTGGCTTCAGGCCACCAGGATACCAGCCCTCCTGACACCATAATCTTCTCCTCACCATAATCTTCTCCTCACCCCTTCTGCTGAAGAATCTGGCCTCACAATGATACACTACTTTGGAAGCTTTTCCTTTCCCAGAACTTTTTAGTAGCCCAACTGCACCACATCTCTGATTGGCACCATCTTTAAACTCATCCAAAAATGTAATTTTCAAGAATTGATAACTTTTACTGTATAGTGTTTGGTATGATATGAATTGCCAGTTTTCCTCCCACTCCTTTATTTTATAGAACTTTTTAAACATACAAGAGAATATGTCAACATAAGTTATAAAGTTAACACCTATAAATCTACCACTCAATTTAAGAACCAGATTGTGGATAATGCTGAATCTACTTACATATGCTCTCTTATACCATCCTCTGTGTCCCTTCTGCTAAAAGGTAATTACTGTCCTGAAATCTGCAGGTCTTAGTTACTTGCTTTAAAAACAAGTGTTATTACACAGATATATATCTCTAAACAATATAATGAGATTTATAAAATATCACGTCCTGTATAATATCCTATGATTTATTTTCCATACATCACTATGTTAATAAGATTTATCCATATTATTGATAGCAGCTTTAGTCCCACTTCCCTTTTTTGCCTTTCAAATATCTTTCCAAATAGTCTCTGAAACCTAAGAAATGAGATTATCCAAGCAAAGGAAGCAAAGCTGTTTTGGAAGAAAGGTCCTCTAATCTTGGCAATAAGTCAACTCAAACACATTAACTTGTAGTCGTTCAATAATTTAAACAAAAGAATTCATACAGAATTTCAATTTCATAAATATTTAGTGATGACAGTATTCTAACCTCTAACGTCTTCCTGAGATCTCTCATCTTCTACTTTATGTTATAAATGTTTTTATTTGTACATCTTCCCACTAGACTGTATGGTCCCTGAGGGCATGTGAGTCTTCTTATATTTCTCTTTGGCTGCTTCAAGGTTCAGACTATGATGCAATCTAGCCTCATCTTTCACCATTTTCCCACAAATATGATCTATGTACCAAATACCTTAATACTGCATTCCCTGATTATACTATGCTAATTCAATACTTCTCTCCCTTTTATATATGATAATTCTGCTGCTTTACTTCCTCATGTATCTGGTGACCCCTCACCTAAATTTCAAGATTCAGCTTCATTTCTAAACACATGCCAAAATTCACTTTTACTTTTAAGTAACTATTGGTTATTTTTAATCCTGGAATAAAATAAAGGCTGATGCCTTTAAAATAAATATACATTTAATTGAAAATCACAGAGTTAAGTCTTCTTTTAAAAATGCAACATATAAAATCTTTGTTTTAGCAAACATTGAAATTGATGTTCAGCTGTGAAAATGGTAATTCTCTCTAGCCAAAACTTATACCTGAAACTCATACCAACTACTTCAAGAGATTCACTATCACAAAGAGAAAGCAGAAACCACTTTCTAGGAAAATACTTTGTGGAAAACTTAGGCAAAAAAAAAAAAAAAAATCTGGAAGAAAATTGTTTGCCTTTTGATATATTTTTTGTGTCTATATAAATTCCTTAAAAAGGATGCATGTTGGGTGCAGCAAGAAGATGGGATATTTAGTAAAAAAAATATATATACACATATAGATATTTTATACACAAACACATAAATGTAAATACATGTAAATATATATAGGTTAGTGTCAAAGTTCAAGCCTTGATCTTAAAGGTGTTGAGTTCATGAGTAGTTGGTATATTATTCACAATAATTAGCTAAATAACTGGATAATACTGGGCCATGAGTAGACAAGTGATGAGAATCATGAGCCAAGGATTATGATAAATCATAATTTGTATTCCTAAGGTCCTATTAAAAATAAAATTTAAATATAACCATATTACCAAAATAACAAAAAACATAAAAATTGTAGTGTTTTGTCCTATCCATGAAAGTATGTAGTAATGAAGTCTAAATAAAATAAGCTTATATAAAGCATTTTAAATAATTGAAATAAATTGTAAAATCATTTGCAACATTTCTCCAAAAGATAATTTCTTACTTGATTTTCCACTTTTATGATTCTTCACATTTTTATTTCTGCTATAGTCTATTAGCTGTGGTTTTGATTTGGGTTCTCTTAGCCAGCTAATATCAGTCTTGCTGTCATCACATCTGTACTCTGTTTCAGTATCACTAAATAGATTTTTCTTTTGATGATTTGTTATAATCTATAAAAAAAAGTTTGAAATGCATGAAGAAATACTACATCTCATTATATCATGCAAGGTAAGTTAAACCAAAACAACAACAACAAAAAACAATATCCTAATTTAGGATGGCATTAATAACCTATCCAAGAAAGTCACTTGGAAAACCAGATCAGATAGTGATATTTGCATTTTGGTGTTGATGTTGTTAATTCAAAGTTAAAACAACTTATTTCCAGAGAGATATAACCTAATAGTACATATAGAAAAAAAACTAAACTTGTCATTTCTTTTATTAGATGATTACAAACAGCTGAAAGACAATAAGAAAATTCATAATAGGAATGTGGATAGTTGCATAAATAAAACAATCAAAATATTTTTTTCTTGTTTTTGATAATCTTTAACATTAAAAATTAAGAGAAATACTATTTCTAATAGACATATTGAGATATAACTTACATTTTTATCTTTTGTTTTGACAGAAGATTTAAGTTCATCATGATTCCTTGGACCTACCCTTAAATAAAAATATGTATTAATTAAAAAATACCCTTCATACTTGTTTTCTTAAGGTAACACACAATGGACAATTAGACCTGAGTTTTCAGTCTTAACTCTTTCACTAATTAGCTATATTATTCTGGCCAAGCCACTTATCCTCTCTGACCTCAGTTATAAAATAACTATGTTAGATTAAAGTACTACTAAGTCTTTTCAGCTTCATGATCTAGGATATACAACTAATATTCAAAGGGATGATAATTTGCATATTAATTTAGAGTAAATGCTGAAGTAACAGAATCATAATGGGAGTAATAATAACTGCCATTTTTAATTCACTCTTCTCATTTGTTAAACTCTAAGACTGGGAAGAGATATTTAAGAGGAAAAAAAAGATCAGAATATTTTAATCGAATAAAAGTACCTACAATCTAATCGACTTATCCGCACAGGCTTCTTTAGCTGCAGCTTTAAACTCTTGGATCTACATTGTAAATAAACATTAAAAAAAGAGTTGTCAATGTCAAACACGAATTAAAAGGAATAAACATCTAGTTTTGCTTCACAAAATAATAAGATTTGACATAAAATTAACTTTACTACAATATTTATGTTTGAAAAGAAAACATACAATAAAAATAAATAAGTTTTACTTTTCATCAATAAGAAAGGTGATTTTCTTGGTAGTGAAGGCTTTCTACCCCACAATTGCTTGTTTTTCTCTATCTTATTCCAAAAAAAAAAAAATTGAAAAAAAAGACACCTAAATATACATAGGCTGGTTATCCAAAATATTATTACCTATTTCTTAAAAAATTTAAAGCATGTAAGATGATGCACATTAAAAACATACTACCTAATAACCGCACGGTAAATACAATGTAACTTCTCAGTAAATACAAAGTATCTATTGATTTTTAGCTTACTCCAAGTTTTATGATAGGGTCATCTGCTCCGTTCAAATTAAAATTGTAAACATCATTCCTGTGAAAATGAAGAGAAATATTAGCTCCACTTAAATACGTGTAGTCTCTTCAAATATGAAGAAAATGAAAAATATTTACAAAAAATACTTACAATGGGCACTCAGAAGTAACATTGACAAAAGTAGTCTTCAGTTTTCTGTAGCTTTTTTTCTGAACTTTTTCCTAAATACAAAAGAGGGTTATAAAAAAAATCATTAAATGGATAACAGGTATATGAAAAAATGCTCAACAGCACTAATCATCAGAGAAATGCAAATCAAAAACTGAGATGTCATCTCACCTCAGTTAAAATGGCTTGTACCAAAAAGACAGGCAATAACAGATGCTAGTGAGGATGTGGGTCTCATACACTGTTGGTGGAATGCAAATGGTGGTACAACCACCGTGAACAACAGTGTGAAGATTCCTCAAAAAACTAAAAATAGAACTATAGTATGATCCAGCAAGTTACTGAGTATATATCCAAAAGAAAGGAAATCAATATACCAAAGAAGTATCTGCACACCCATGTTTACTGCAGCATTATTGAAACCTAAGTGTCCATCAATGGATAAATGCATAAAGAAAATGTGGTCTGTGTATATACAATGGAATATTATTCAGCAATAAAAAAAGAATGAAATCCTGTCACTTGTAGGAACATGGATGTAACTGGAGGCCAAAGTAAAGTGAAATGAGCCAAACACAGAAAGATAAATATCGCATGTTCTCAGTCATAAGTGGGAGCTAGAAAAGTGAATCTTATGGAGATACAGCATAGAACAGTGATTATCAGAGGCCAGGAAGAGTAGGAAGGAGTAGGGGGGGAACTAAGGGATTAAATATATATATATATAAAATATATATAATATGTAATATTATATATATTTATATATTATATATTTATATTTATATATATAACCAGTGAAATGCACACTTAAAAATGATAAAGATGGTAAATTTTATATATATATTTTACCTCAACAAAAAACTTGTACATTACTCTATGTGCCAAATAATGTGCAATTAATTTTTAAATATTTTTCTAGTTGTGCTTTCACTAATATAAATCTGACATTTGTAACATTCTCCTTAAACTGAATAAAAATATATGCAAAATAAATTAAATCACCACCCATAAGTATAATTGCACTCCTAGGGCCAGGTGCAGTGGCTTACACCTGTAACCCCAGCACTTTGGGAGGCCAAGGTGGGTGGGTCACCTGAGGTCAGGAGTTCAACACCAGCCTGACCAATATGGTGAAACCCTGTCTCTACTGAAAATATAAAAATAAGCTGGGCATGGTGGCATGCGCCTGTAGTCCGAGCTACTCAAGAGGCTGAGACAGGTGAATTGCTTGAACCTGGGAGGCAGAGGTTGCAGTGAACCAAGATCACACCACTGCACTCCAGCCTGGGGAACAGAGCAAGACTCTATGTCTCAAAAAAAAAAAAAAAAAAATCTGCATTCCTATGTTCATTGCAGTGGTATTTATAATAATCAAAACACGGAAACAAAGTAAGTATTCATTGGCATATGAATGAATTGTGGTGCGTGTATATTTACATGAAGAAATATTATTCAGCCTTAAAAATAGTATATCCTGAAATTTGCTATAACATGGATGAACCAAGACAAGAGGACATTATGCTAAGCGAAATAACCAGACAGAAAGAAAATACTGCATGATCTCCCTTATATGTGGAATCTTAAAAAAAAGAAAAAAAAAAGTCAAATCTATAGAAATAAGAGAATAAAACAGTGGTCACCAGAGGATGGCGGGGGGAAGGAAAAAGGGAGATCAAAGGATACAAAGTTGCAGATATGTAGGATGAGTAAGTCTAAAGATATAATGCAGAACATAAGGACTATTAATAGTATTGTATAATACACCAACTTTATATAATACAGTATTATATAATAGGTTGTTGTACCAACCTATTATATTTGGGATATTTGCCAAGAGTAGATTTTATGTGTCCTTGCCACATACACACAAAGATGAATGAATACATTAATTTGATTATAGTAACCATTTCACTATGTATATCATGTTATACACCTTAAATATATACAATAAAACTACTTTTTAAAAATATTGAAGACAAATAGTAAAAATATAATAGAAAATATTGTAAATCTAATAAAATCCTTTAACCTTAATACTTACTGACATTGTTGTATGTAGATAAATGACCTCCTTACTGGAATTCTACAAGCTAAATTTTGGTGATGCCATGATCACAAACCAAGCATGCTTCTACTTTGTTTTGGATTTTCATTTGCTTTAAACTCTTAAATAGAAAACTTTGAGAGGCTAAGGTTTAAGTAAAATCTCATATAAGAGAGTCAAAAAGCTATCAATTAACTAGTATTGTTAGGAAAAAAATGTGTTAGATTATTCATACAGTCTACAACTAAAAAGATATACAACCAGATCTCAAAGTAGTGAGGGCAGAAAAGAAGTTAAATAAAATAACATTTAATAAATTATTAATTGTAATATGTTGTATTAATGATTACTGATCAGAAATAGTTAGACTATCTAGTAAATTAGAAATATTAAAACCTAAAATATTAATTTTATTTTGTGACTCATCTTCAATTTATTTCTCTCGGCTATTTTATATAGAAGTATTTGCATTATTTTAAAAAGGTTCTCTCAATATATTACTCCTCTGATCATTTATCTGACTTATCCTTCCCAGTATTGTTTTTACCAGTGCTCGCATACACGTGTTCATTCATCTGTTGCATCTTTTGTGTGCTGTTACAGAATATGTAAAAATGAGCAAAGATGTTAAAGAAGATAAGCCAAAGGTATCAATGGTATTATAGAGGATACAAAGGTGAGCACAAAAATGTTACAGAAAATACAAAGATGATTCAGAATAAAGTGTAGTGAAAAAATAGAAGAAGAAAAAAAACCCCATGAGTAAAATAGCAAAAATAAATAAAAATGTAAAAGGTACCAAAACACTCTATTGTACAGATTCAGAATTATTGCCAAATGGGTTTCTGAGTCAGGGCATCTTGGAAAGTTTTCATAAGGAAGGTACAAAGCAAGACTTGCAAAGATAAATATTTTAATAATCAGATAAGAGGGTGAGAGAGCCTGCTGACTAAGTTCAAAGTTCATTGCAAAGAGAAAAAGAATAAATACTTAGAAAAGACTTACTTCAGGAAACCTCAAGTTATCATGTTTCAGTTAAACATGATATGCCTAGAAAATTAAGAAACAAGATAATCTTTTAAAGGGACAAGTGAGCCAGTCTATGTTTCCATTTAATTCAATAAGCAACAGGAACCAAAAAAAGGTTTCTGAACAAGAAAGTGGCATGATTGGAGCTGTGTGCTTTGGAAAGAAAAAAAGCTGGTAGTGAATGTAATGTATGGATTGACACAGAGAAATGCTAGAGGCAAAGAAAATTATTAATACATAAAGCCTATTGTAACAATCCAGAGATTAGAAATCAGAACCAAAACTGGGCTAATAGGAGTTGGCCTAGACAGGGGAGAAAACATTCAAGAAGAACTTACAGAGGGGGAACTTCAAAACTTGAAATATTAAGTGGACACAGAGAGCAACTGTGAGGAATTAGAAAAAAGATAATTTATATTATAAGCCTGGATAAAGAGTAAAGGTTTTTTAAAACAAAATTGGAACTTCAGTAGGATCTAATTGTTAGGAGAGATGGGGTCGGCTATTAACACACACACACACACACACACACAGTGAAAAGGATATACTGAATCATATACCAAAAAGTAAAAATATTATGCTCATATATCTAATAGAAGCATTTTATTTGAAAAACAGAAGGTTGGAGGGCTATTCTGAGTACTTGCTACTAAACCTGTCAGTGGTTATCATTCATTTAGCAATATGCCAAAAACATCATTATCAAATTCCATTTTACCACTATGTTATTTTAGTGTTTATGGTCAAATACTGAGTTTGACTACACATTTGGTGAAGTAAATAACACCTACCTTACCGAGTTGTACAACAGATTTGTTTGAAAAACCACTGTAAAAAAAAGATTTTGTCAAAATTGAAAAAGCAATTAAGTATCAATAGAATATTTTTCATAAAAGTCATTTTAAGATAAACCATATTTATATCACTAAATCTATATTCAGTATGTTAAAAATAACCAAAATGTAACAGTAATAGTCTGATATTTTTGCTACTTCACTCACAGTAAATAGCACTTACAATAGAGCATTCAAAGCTGAATCATTAATGCAGCAGAAAGTGTGAATTTAAAATGAATGATTCTGCCTTAAGAGTCATTTATTCATGATCTATAGTAAGGCCAGAATTAACGTAAACTTGAATTAACAACCTGACAGACTATAAATGGACATTCTGTAATAAACACAATCTTTGGAAAGACTGCAAAGAATGTACTATTTACTACAAAAAACCTCTCATATCTGGTTAAATTTTGTATTTCATTAAGCAATGTATTTAAATATATTTAGTTTATTCATTACTAGATTCAGTAAGTACAATGTCTACATCTTAAAGATTTATTTTTAAAATGGTATGTTGTGTTGATATGTGTTTGATCCTATATAAAATGTAACTAGACAATAGAATGACAAATTTCAAATTTAGTTCCCTTCCTGTGTAATTTAAACATCTACTATTTATAAAAGTATTAAGTAACCATGTGTTTTCTACTGAAAAGTTACATTATCTGAACCTATGTTTAAAATTAACCTTTTTTAAATTGTGTAATATAGTTGTATCGGTCAGAAAAATATTCATATCTGAAATTTAAGAACATACCTGTTAATCAAAGACTCCTTTAATTTTCTTGTAGACTTGATGTCATCTTTTGTTTTGTATCTTTTATTGATTTGGCTTATCAAGGATTCTGCTGCATGGGTAAATTCTTTCCCTTTTGACTTTTCTCTCTGAAAAATTTGTAAGTTACTTTTAAACTCTACCAGTTAATCTTCAAAGGAAAATAAAGGCTGAAAAAAACTTTTAAGATAAATCTGGTTCTATTTATACCTGTAAAGAGAAATAGAGTCAATTATTTAATAAGTTTGAGCTTTGTTAGGCATTGAAATAACTCAAGATAAATATTTTAACAGAACTTTACAGAGTGCTTTGTAGACATTTTTAAAAATGTTTCTACCCGTGAGAATAAAAAACTGAAAAAAGGAGAAGCCATTTCTTTGAAAAGATCAATAAAATTGATAAACCTTTAGTCAGATTAACAAAGAAGAGAAAAAAAACAAATTACTATCAGAAATGAAAGAAGGACCATCACTGCTGATCACATAGACATTAAAATAATAAGTCAATATTACGAACTCCATGCCCACAAATGTGATAGGCTAGATGAAATGGACCAATTCCTTGAAAGACATAATCTACCAAAACTTATGTAAACAGAAACAGATCATCTGACTAGGCCTATGTCTATTAAAGAAATGGGATGAATACTTGATATCCTACCAAAACAAAACACCAGAAAGAGTTCACTGGTGAACTCTATCAAACATTTAAGGAAGAAATTATGCCAATTCTCCATAATCTTCTAGAAGATAGAAGAGTAGGAACTACTTCCTAACTTGGTCTATGAGGCCAATATCCCCTTAATACCAAAACCAAAGACATTACAAACAAGTAGAAGTACAAACCAATATCTCCCATAAACACATATGCAAAAATCTGTAACATCAGCAGTATCAGCAAATCAAATCCTACAACCTATAAAAAGAATTACGCACCTATTACCAAGTGGAATTTATTCTAGGCATGCAAGACTGATTTGACATTTGAAAATTAATGTACTCCATCATATCAACAGGCTAATTTAAAATAATCAATATAAATTGATACACAAAAAGCATCTGACAAAATCCAACACAAACTCATGATAAAAAACTCTTAGCAAACTAGGAATAAATGGAAACTTTCTCAGCTTGATAAAGAATATCTACAAAAACAGTTACAGCTAACATCACACTTAAGGGTGAGAAACAAGATGCTTTTCCTATTAAAATCAGAAACAAGGCAAAAATGTCCCCTCTCATTGCTTCTTTCTAACACTGTTCTGGAATTCTTAGCTAAGGCAATAAGCAGAAAAAGGAAATAACAGGTATATTGATTAGGAAAGAAGAAATAAAACTGTCTTTGTTCACAAATGACCTCACTGTCTATGTAGAAAATCTCAAAGAATTAGCAACAAAACTACTGGAAGTAATAAGCAATTGTAGCAAGATTGCAAATTTCAAGGTTAATATACAAAAGTCAACCACTTTCTTATAAACCAGCAATGAACAAGTGGAGTTTGTAATCAAAAACATAATATAATTTACATTAGCACTGCCAAAAGAAATACTTAAATGTGAATCTAACAAAACATGTACAAGAGAAAAACTACAAAAGTCTGATGAAAGAAATCAAAGGAGATCTAAATAAATGAAGAGATATTCCACATATATGGATAGAAAGCTCAATACTGTCAAGATGTCAGTTCTATCTAACTTGATCTATAGATTTAACACATTCCTAGTCGAAAGTACAAACAAGTGGAACACAGGGGAATGGTAGGGCACTGAAGCTATTCTGTGTAATACTGTAATGGTAGATATGTCACTTCACTACATATTTGTCAAAACACACAGAATGTATAACAAAGCATGAAACCTAATGTAAACTAAGCATTTGAGTTAATAATCATTATGTATCAATAATGATTCATCAATTCTACCAAATGTACCACAGTGATGCAAGATGTTAACAACAGGGGAATGGGTAAATGGGTATATGAGGAATCTCTATACTTTCTACTCACTTTTGGAACTAAAATTGCTCCAAAAATAAATTTTTAAAAGTAAAAGGACTACAAAATAAGAATTATTCTCAGCATAATTTAGATAACTTAGTTTTAATAAACTACAGTAGTATTCTTAAAGACATGAGGGCTCCTGAGTTTATATTTACTTTTCTCTGGTTATAGGCATATAGGTTTTTAAATTATAGTGATATACACAAAACTCTAGTAAACACAGAATTTACTATTTTAACCATTTTGAAGTCCATATGTTCTTATATATAATAGGTACTAAGTTATTAATGTTCCCTTAAGATTATCAGATTGCAAATATGGTTTATTTGTCTTGATAGAAATGTACCAAAATGAACCTTCTCTAAAATACTGTATGATTTCAGAAATTCCAGTATAATTGGAGCCAGCCTGGGAAATCTGTGCCATTTAAGAACATAGGTTGCTCTGGGGTGATCCAATAAGTAGAAAGACAGTATCAGACAGATGGCTACCTTAGAAGACAGTGATCATCTCACACCCATTAGAATGATGATCATTAAAAAGTCAGGAAACAACAGATGCTGGAGAGGATGTGGAGAAATAGGAATGCTTTTACACTGTTGGGAGTGTAAATTAGTTCAACCATTGTGGAAGACAGTGTGGTGATTCCTCAAGGATCTAGAACCAGAAATACCATTTGACCCAGCAATCCCATTACTGGGTATATACCCAAAGGATTATAAATCATTCTACTATAAAGACACATGCTCATGTATGTTTATTGTGGCACTATTCATAACAGCAAATACTTGGAACCAACCCAAATGCCCATCAATGATAGACTGGATAAAGAAAATGTGGCATATATATACCAGGGAATACTATGCAGCCATAAAAAAGGATGAGTTCATGTCCTTTGCTGGCACATGGATGAAGCTGGAAACCATCATTCTCAGCAAACTAACATAAGAACAGAAAATCAAACACCCCATGTTCTCACTCATAAGTGGGAGTTAAGAACACATGAACACAGGGAGGAGAACATCACACACTGGGACCTGTTGGGGGGTGAGGGGCTAGGGGAGGGATAGCATTAGGAGAAATACCTAATGTAGATGATGGGTTGATGGGTGCTGCAAACCACCATGGCACATGTATACTTACGTAATAAAACTGCACGTTCTGCACATGTACCCCAGAACTTAAACTATAATAAATGAATAGGTAGGTAGGTAGGTAGGTAGACAGTGATTCATGGAACTGGTGGGAAATCCTAAATAGGATACAGGTAGTGACTCTATGAAGGACTGAAGGCAATTTCTGAAAACAGGAAGTTGATTTTTTTAAAATCAGAGCACAGCTTAGAAAAGATTATTAGGTTTTGTGCTCCCAGAAAAAAAAATGACTAGCTCAGGGAAATTATGTGAAATTATTCTAAATACCAAAGAAAGCAATTTAAAATTTAAATTTAAAGACAGATCTTTGTTTGGACAAAAAGAACCTTATTTCCCCTGGGACCGAGGGAAGTAAATAGCAGCTGAGAAAGAGAAAATAACATATTAGGATCCAAGAAATAAAGGGACCCAAAAGAATATGATTAAAGAAAACAGCCAAATTAGGCACAAAAAGTGAGCTGCAGGTGTAGAAAATATTTTAAAGGAGACTGGTCGAGAAAAATAATGCCTAATTATATACAGTTGCAAATTATCTTTTAAATGTAATTTGCACATTGAGATGTTACATTGTGTGAACATTTTACATGGACTCTAGAAATCTGGCTACGCAGGTATCAGCATTACTACTGAAGATAAATGAAAATAAAAGCCTACAAAACCTGGATTATTTTAGAAATATCAAAAAGCTGATTGCATTACTTGCAGTGGAAATGTATTCTAATTAAAATTTTTTTTTCTTAATCTGCATTTTGATAGTTAAGAAAAAATGATTTACCCATACTGTTACAAAAAAGTAAAATTTTCTTCCCTGGAAGTCTGGTGGCAAAGTAGCTAAAAATGTCTTAGATATGTTCTCCAGAGATGATTAATCTGAAAAAGAAAGTGGGAGCTCTAATAATGAGTAACAGTTACAATAGAAGACAGTCTCTTCCAACCCATTTACATACTTTCTTGCAAAACCTTCTCAAGGTTAAAAGCATTCATCCAAAAAATATTTGAGATGTTACTGTGTACAAGGCTGTGCTAGGACATGCAGGAAAACAAATGTTGAATAAAACAGAGTCTATGGTTATAGTCGTAGAGAGAAAAAAAATAACCGTTTATTAAAAAGAAAGGTAAGAATTATAAGAAATGTACAAACAGTTCTATATGCAAGTCAAAAGGAAAGAGTGGGAGGAACCCAAAAAGAAGAGATAGGAACTGCATAGTTCATTAATTCTATACATATTTACATGTCTGATATGTGCCTACTACTGTCAGAGCTAGGACGAGAGAGGTGAGTGAGGAGTTTAAGAAGGAATTCTCAGAGTCTGGGCACTGAATTAAACAAGGTACTACACATGTTAAATGTGTAGCAATTAATCAAGCTTCTTTCTTATGTTATCAAGTAGGCATCTTATGGATATGCAAAAATCAAAACACATTGAAAGCTCACCATTTTTTTTTGTTTCAAATCCCAGGAATTAAGCTCAGAAGTCAATTCTTTCCCTGCTTTTCTATGACTTTGCATATTTTTGCTAGCAGAAGGATTTTTATCGCAAGTAGCAGTATTCACATCTTTTGACAATACGTATTTCTTCCTATAAATCAGCGATTCTTCAATTGTCTTATTTAGGAGAACTGATTTAAAAGTAGTTTCAGATTCAACAGGCCAATCACTCTGCTTGGCGTTTTCAGTACTTTTCTGCCCTGGATATTTAGGATGATTTTGTTGTTGATTGTGTTTCTTGCAAACTTCTACTTCTGCTTTATCTCTTTTGAGATGATCGGTTCGTTCTTTCTTATATTTCACTTTTCCTGTTTCTTCAGAATTATGATCAGATATTGAAGAGGATGATTTTTGTTTAGTAAGTTTTTTATTTATAACAATATCTATTGAGGAAAATGAGAAATTAATTTTTTAAATTAATAAGTTGACAATATGTAAAATTTGTTAAATTTGTTTTAATGCTTGTTAGACATTTGAGGAAATTAACACTGAACTATTATATATAGATAAAATTCAGTTTCACCTTGATTAAATGTGTCTCCTGATGAAGTACTTGCTCTTTGGTTATTACATAGTTCAATGTTTGTTACAGGTGTCCAACATGCCCATTTGCTGTGCATTTTATTTCCAGAGATGTTGTCTAAAACACCAGGTAATCTAGAAAATAATTTGTTTACTATGTTATAAAAAATTAGCCTATGACTTTAAGACCTTGATTTTTAATGTAGTCAAAGTTTACTGAAAGCAATGTATTACATGTGTGTAAATAATATGTAAATATATCTTATCTTACATGTTCTACTGTAAACTAAGTTAAATTTCTACACATTCATTGTTTATACATTTTTAAAATCTCATTCATTTTAAGTCTCTCCACTTGAAAAGAGTTATATTGATCCATATGGGGGGGAAAGCCATATACATCATTCCCCATTGTGCTGTCATAACACTTAAGAGATTATTAATGCTACATTCTAATCATATAAAGTCCTTTTCCTCCAAATCTGTTGTATTCACTAAAAACAGCAATAGTATAGACTAAATGATTTGATGATTTTCTCATACTTACACAGTATGATCTCTTTTTTCCACTGCCTGTGAATCAGGTATAACATCCTGGAGTTCATCTAAATAAAACAAATACTATTATATTTTCATTTTTTTCATGCAGTTGGCAGTGGGATGGGGAGTTAGTATAGAAACGTATAAAGGTTCACGTATTAGGATGAATGGATTGATCGATTTTGCGTCCTCTTAGATCCAAACTTCTGGGGAACAAAGGTTGTATATTTCTTTGTAACCTCAAAAATTCCTTGCACAAAGTCAAACAAATTCTTTGTAAATCTTTTTCAAATCAATGAAAGCCAGTGGAGTTAAAGGAAAATACAGGGAGAAGTATGTTTTCCAAAAAAAAAATGACTAAAATTAAACCACAAGATACTTACTAAAATTTTGGTTTGGGAATTCAACGTTCATATTTTCTGTGTTTTCTACACACTTAGCAGTTTTGATGTGCTGTAAACATGGGAAACATGTTAACGTAAACTTAAGATGTTATAGGAAAACAACTTAAACGTTAGAGTATTAAGGTTTGAGTCTTTTAAATCTGCCTTGATATGAAAAGTTGGATACTATTTTTATATATTTCATAAACGTTATGCCCATTTCTGAATGCTCCCTATCCTAAAACACAAGAAGAAAACTATCACTGCAGATGAGGCAGAATATTGCATAAATTTTCTGATCACATCCACAGCTAGAATAATTCAATTTTCATCTGTAACTGACAATTTCTGTACTCTCCATGAGAAATCTCTCCTGCTGCTATTGATTACATAGCCTGCTTTGTCGATTTTGATATGGTCCACTCTTTCTTATATTTCACTTTTCCTGTTTTTTCAGAATTATCATCAGATATTGAAGAGGATGATTTTTGTTTAGTAAGTTTTTTATTTATAACAATATCTACTGCATTGCCCAGGTAACTTCTTTCCTACAGCGAGCTTCCCTATTTCCATAGCCAAAGATACACACTTAATCCAGATCAAATACAAATCTGCCACTATTGTCAGAAAAATATTCCCATTAGTCTAAAATATTTTGCCTCATCCTAGCTGCCTCTCCTTCTTACTCTAGCCAGTGATTCTCCACACTGGGAGGGGAACGTTACGGAAATACGCAGGTGTGGTTTGGGTTGTTACAACGACAGAGGGTTTCTCCTGACAATAGGTAAGCACGATCCTAGCTAGGATGTTTATCATCCTACAACATTTAGGACCATGTCGCACAACTGAAAAATAATCCCCTTATTAAGAAACACTTAAGACAACTTGAACCATTACTTTGACTATTTTCTTGTAATATCTTCAACTTTCATACGCTTTATCTTTCTGCCACATACCCATTTACATTTTAAGAATCCATCATCTGTTCTCATCTTACTATCAACACCAAGGCTACTAAGCTTTGAGAAAATTGTACATATTTATAAACATATTTATGCTATAAAAGTCATATTTAAACTGGGTCCTCAACATTATCTAACAGTTATTCTTAGGCCTCTCCGTTACCTTGCACATAGCTTTACATGTCCCTGAATCCTGTACTTCAACAGATCTCTAGGAGAAACTCACCATCTTCACACTTCAGAAAAAACAAAAGCTATTAGATGTTCCTCCTTTACAAGCTTATCTGCAACTCTGATTGCCTCCTGTTTCTTGAAGAAACTATTCTCTCTTATCCTTTCCTGCTCTGTCTTTTCAACTACCTGGAACAAATGCCCTTCTCCTCAATATCCATTTGACTCTTTATTGACCTTTCAAAAGTCAATTCTCTCTCCATATTTTCTTAAAAAGCATCTCCTGATCTTCACCCTCACATCTAGCTACAGGGTTAGGCACTTGACCCTCTACTTGGTTCCTATATGTGTACATCTGAGAATGCTTTTTTTTATAACTTATTATCTAATTTTCATGCTAGATTTTGAAAAACTTAAGGACACAGTCCACTTGTATCTCACATTCCTATACCACAGCCTTCCCTATAGCAGTCACTAATTTGTATAATAAATTACATAATTATGGCAAGTTCATTTATGCTCCCAAATGTGTAAATCAAGTTATAGTGAATATTCATAAGTTTTATTGTAAGCACAGTAAATGAGTCATATATGCCAGAAGGACTCTACTTTCAAGAGCAATAAATGATACTTAGGGGAAAAAAAGGTAATGCCTTAAACAAAATGAGACATTTGCAGCTTGCAAAAGAAGTTAGTTCAATGCATATTTCCACAATTACTTGAAAAAAATTTTTAAAAATACTTTCAAGGTAAAGTTACTTTGTCTGTATTATCTCTCTTATGTCTTTCTTCTGATGGTCTAGATTTCAGTGATGCAGCATTATCCACTCCATTTTCTGATGTCTGAGAAACACTAGGTTTCTCTGCAGAACTCGTCATTTGCAGTGGTGGTTTAATTCTTCTTCTTTGTGGTGGTATTGCTAAAAAGGAGGACAAGGATTGCAGATTTCTTTTTCTTTTTTTTTTTACCTTTTGCTATTGTTGAGGTACTTTTCAGATGAGGAAGGTAAGAAATGAACATTCTTAGATGGTTCCCAGGTTTCTGGCTTAGATAAATAAGTGAATATAGATGTCATTTACCAAGATAAGAAGTGAAGGAAAAATTTGCAGGGAGGGTGGAAAGATTAATTTAACTTTGGACCTATTAAGTTTGAGGAGCCTGTCAGATACTAGGCAATTGGCCAGTAGGCAATTAGATTTTTAGAACAGAAGGTCAATGTTAAGTTGTCATATAGACTAAGACTTTAAAGAAACTAGTACACAGTATCAGATTTTTAAAAACTTTTATTTAGCTCTTAGTATGTATCAGGCACTGTTTAAAGTTTCACTAGATTCCTTATTAAATGAGTAATTTTTATTTAGTCCTCTAAACAACTTGATGAGATACTTAAGTGCCACTTATAGAAAAAAAACTGGTTCTAAATTTAGCTAGAGGATAACCTGTACAAAGTACACAGCTGGAAGTGGGGAGCTCAGTCCGCCTGGCCTGGTTAATTCAGTGTTTTAACCAGTAAGATACGCTGTGTCTTGCTTAAATTATAACAAATTATTGTCAAATATTAGTATTTTGAACATTGTTCTGTTCATATGTTAGCATTATACTTTTCCTCCCATTAGAAGACATTTGTGGTTCATATTTTATCAATTTTTATACACCAAACTTATCCTTTATGTAAATTATGCTCAGATTTCCTTAAATTAAAAAATGCCCCCTTTAAAATAATTGTTAGAAATCTTTTAAAACTATAAAACTTACATGTGTTGCTGAAAAGTACTGGACTTCTCACAGTGTATCTATCTGCCCCAGAAACAATCATTGATGCTTCAGACATTTTTCTTTTGCTAGGAGTAATTATCTGAAACCATGATGAAAAACAACCACTGTAAACACAGTCTTTTGGAAATTAAATATCCTACAATTTTACTTATAACATTTTGCCTTGATACATGCCAAAGATATATGTTTTTTTAAACAGACAACACAATATCCATAAATTTCCATGTTTTAGGCTGATATGAAAGGTTCATCTTCATGTTTGGTATTAAGTAGCCAAAACAAGTAAGGAACACTGTTTTAAAGAATATTTATAGAATATCCATACCTATGAAGTACAGTACCTTTATATGCTAGCTGAAAATATTTTATCAATATTGAGCTTATCTAGTTAACCATAGCTTGCAATTTCCTATTCTATATCATGAGGATAATGTTTGGATTACATCTTTATATAAAATTATTTTGAGTGCTTTCATATTAAGCTTTCTTCAAAATATTCACACATTTTTGAAAATTGTACTAATAATCAGTGAAGGCTAAACTGGAGAAGTAGCTGCAGGAATTCATAGATTCAGTGGCACATAATCTAGTGGTTCCAATAAAGATTTATTTTCTCCCATATCATCTCACACTGATTTATAAGAGGGACAGAAGTAGATAAGTAGAGGCAGGGACTACAGGAGACAGGAGTTTCAGAGGATGCCATGTTAAGAAGTAGATGGTGACATACTGCATAGAGGCATAAAAGAGCTGGTTTTAAGGCACCTGTCCCTAGAACAGGGGAAAAAATGATGTAGTTGTGAGTATGTATATGAAATGTGAGGGAAGGATGGAAAGGATAACAGAAAAGAAAATTATAAGATTAACTAGAAAACAAGCTTCTGAGCCAATAGATTTTTCTTAGAGAAATTAAGTTTTTAGTGGCATAGTGAATGGGACCTGAAAAGTTACTTATTCATATAAATGCCTCAAACAGTTCATCCTCATTGAAAACAGAGCACAGGTATTTAACAGTAGTCTGGTGTTTTTCAAAACTTCGGTGTGCTTAAGACCTTTCCAAGAGTTTATGGTTCAACAGATTTAAGGTGGGGCTAAGAATCAGCATTGTTAATAAGCACCCAACATGATTCTGATATAGACACCAAAAATAGCTTTCATGTGCTAATTTGTCTAGAGGAAATAAATGATACTTTTAATTTAATTGAGAACAAAAGACTAAAAAACAAAATAGTAACATAAACATGCCAAAACATATGGAAGTGCCTGTGAGAGTTATAGTTACCTAAAGGTGAGAGATTAGTAACAACTGAAATAATCAGGCAAAGCTCCATGAAGAAAGCAAAAAATGGGCTGGGCGCAGTGGCTCATGCCTGTAATCCCAGCACTTTGGGAGGCCGAGGAGGGCAGATCATCTGAGGTCAGGAGTTCGAGACCAGCCTGGCCAACAAGGGAGACCCTGTCTCTAGTAAAACAAACCAACAAACAAAAAACAAAAATTAGCCAGGTGTGGTGGCAGATGCCTATAATCCCAGCTCCTTGGGAATCTGAGGCAGGAGAATCACTTGAACCCAGGAAGCAGAGGTTCTGGGAGGCGGAGGTTGCAGTGAGCAGAGATTGCACCACTGCACTTCAGCCTGTGTGACAGAACAAGACTCCATCTCAAAAACTAAATAAAAGAAAGAAAGTGGAAGACAGTGTGGTGATTCCTCAAGGATCTAGAACCAGAAATACCATTTGACCCAGCAATCCCATTACTGGGTATATACCCAAAGGATTATAAATCATTCTACTATAAAGACACACCCACACGTGTTTATTGCGGCACTATTCACAATAGCAAAGACTTGGAACCAAACCAAATGCCCATCAATGATAGACTGGATAAAGAAAATGTGGCATATATACACCATGGAATACTATGCAGCCATAAAAAAGGATGAGTTCATGTCCTTTGCTGGCACATGGATGAAGCTGGAAACCATCATTCTCAGCAAACTAACACAAGAACAGAAAATCAAACACCCCATGTTCTCACTCATAAGTGGGAGTTAAGAACACATGAACACAGGGAGGGGAACATCACACACTGGGGCCTGTTGCAGGGTGGGGGACTAGGGGAGGGATAACATTAGGAGAAATACCTAATGTAGATGACAGGTTGATGGGTGCAGTAAACCACCATGGCACATATATACCTATGTAACAAACCTGCACGTTCTGCACATGTATCCCAGAACTTAAAGTATAATAAAAGACTTCCTACAAAAAAAAGATTTGTAAAATGTTTTAAAAGGAAAGCAAAAAAAGAGAAAGTGAAAATGAACAAGACTTGCAAATGTAAGTATGCTTTAGATGGGTAAAGGCAAAAAAAGAAATAATGTGAATGAAGACCTAGAGGCATGAATGAACATGGCATGCAAAGAGACAGTAAAGCAAATTACCTTACAAAAGGGGAGAATACATATTACAGTTTTAATAGAAAAGGTAAAATTAAATTATACAAAGTCTCAGAACTGAGCCAAAATTTATTCAGTCAGTGGGATAAACACAGAAATCACAAAGCTTTTGGAGTAGAAGAATGCTATCAAGATACTGATATTTAAGGAAAATCGCTGATTATAGGGGGTATCTCATAGGATAAAACGGTGGTGACAAAGTCGTACAAGGGGGCTACTGTATTAACCTAAGTGTGCTGAGATGAGTAATGGTAGAAGAAATAAGAAAGAATGGATGTGAGAGATAGATACTATGAAAGAATAATCACAAGCACCTTGGTTCCAGATATAAGGGGAGAAGAGGCTGGAATCCAGCATGTTGCCAAAAAAATTAGGCAGATTTTTTTGTACTGAAATACAGATGCAGATTTTAGGCAAAAGATAAAATGTTTGAGCTTAGACTTCAGGAAAGGTCTTGAAGAGACATACAAATGGAAATACAAAAAAAAAAAGTAGAGATGCAGCTATAGAATTTTGAAGAAAAGTCTGCTACATTTTAAGAGCTCACATCATGAATATGAAAGAAGCTCTCTAAGAAAGAAGGCAACAAGATGTTCCAACAGCTGGATATCAAGGTTTTGGGTTTAGAGTTAACCTACAAAGAGGTATAGAGAGAAAGTTTTTCTGAGAAGCAGAAAGGGAACTGTGGTATACAATGGAAGCTGAAGGAGAGGACCTTAAGAAACAGAGGGCTATCAACAATGTCAAGTGTCACAGCAAGGTATGGTGGTAGGGGTTCCAATTATGAGAAATGGTTCTCCTGGATGTGACCTAGAGGAGGTCCTTCAATGGAAGAGGAAGAAAAGGAGTAAAAGAAAGAACCGCATACTCTTTTTTTTCTCATGCAAATAAACAGAACATTATACATTACTATTCTACATTATAGCCAAATGCAATGATAGAACAAAAAGGATAAATGCAAGAAGCAGGTTATCTTATCTCTAATTTGTAATTTACAAGTGTAAAGTATATCTTGTTCTAACCCCATAACATGTACACAATTTGCTAAGACACACACTATCTTTTGTTTGCATTTGTCAAAGGTAGGAGAAAAACTGTGAAATGTGATTAATGAAAGCCAATAATGTATAAATTATAGATGCTTCTTTCTGTACTCATATATAGCAATGATTCGATCAATGGTAGTTTTATAAGCCAGTATTTTGACACCATCTTTACCTCAAGCTGACTATCATTTCTATTCCCTTTGTTACTGTTTTTGATATATTTTGAAGGTTTAGCAAATTCCTTTGGGGACTTTGATTTTTCCTTTAAACTAACGAGTTCTTCTCTGACTGGTGAGATTTGACTTTCTGGCACTAGAATCTGTTGGAGAACATGAAAAAAAAAGTATTAAAAACTGCAAACCACAGAAAGTAATCAACAATCACTGGATGTCTTAATAAAGCTCATACTCATCTCATATTCAAATTATCAATTGTTTCCCTTTTCTATCTATGTGCTGTTACAATTTTTACAAAGTGATCCAATAAAAAGTATCCATGTTTTCAAACACTAATAGACATAAAACAAGCTTGGCATTAATGTAAGGACATTTACTGCTTTATTAAAGTTTTAAAGTTACTAAACTGATATTTATTAATAACCCCACACTTTACACTAAAATTATCATTTATAACATGTATATCATTTATAACATCATTTAAACATCATATACATTTTATCAGGGTACTGTTTATATTGAGACCATTTGTTTTCTATATATTCACCGTCCAACACCACCTTTATTACTGTTCTATTAGTTATGGTTAAACTTAGCCCAGTGATAAAAATCAAGTCAGTCTGAGACATACCTGTGATCCACTTGCATCAAAAAGTATATGCAGCGATGTTTTGGCAACTGAAATACCTTGTTTTCTGATAGATTCCTAAAATTAAATCAATTCACAGTGATCACATTTTCTTTCCATTTTTTATATGTCATTTTATATTTTATTTTATAAAATAATGTACTTTATAAAATAATGTAATTATTTTCTACCTGTTTTCCTCCAAAATCGCCAAATATCCCAAAATAATTACTTTGTATATATGAATACTTTCTCAGAACACTTCAATCACTCCCCATTAACCAGTCACCTTAGCTTGTCTGCAACGCAAATATATATTCTGCAACACAAATCTTTTGCACTATTCAAATTTGTCCATTGAATATCTCCCCAACACATCACATGAATTGTCACCTTAAATTCTCAGTTAAACAATATTTGGCTCGTAATTTCTATATGCCTGGAAAGTATTTTATCTAAATCCTTTCCTTCAACTTCGAAGGCCATTTCAAGTCCCATATCCATAATAATGCCTATCTCCAAACCTCTTTATGAGCCTTCTCTTTCTTCAATATCTACAACTCTTGTTCCCTATGCCATTATTTACTACTTCTTATGTATCATGTGTGTAATTTTCATGATGTTTAAAATCTTGAAAACAGTGCTTTCTCTCATTTTACTTTTTAAACACCTGGCAGAAATTCATTAAATGTTTTGAGCAGCTGCTGCTAATTTTGTCATCAGATACTTTCTAATGGGTATCTCAATGGATATGACTAACAAGCTGATGACTCTTCACCAGTACAAATTTAAAGAACTAAAATCTACATTTTAAGAATACTAGAAAGGAAAAAAAGCAATAAAACTTATAACCCCAAACTGAGTGTTTCCAGAATTATGAAAACAGTAAATATTTATTAAGTTTAAAGACTTACCCTATGTTTATTTGCACCAAAAATTTTTTGAGTCACATTAGTGATTTCTAGTGATGCATCAAAATACAAAAGCAATTCTTTCCCTTCTCTTTTGCTAATTTTTACTATATTTTTCAGAATTATCGTTAGTAGCTTCTTTGATTCTCTCACTGTATACAAACAAATAACACTGATTAGTTTGTTTCTATGATACTACTCTGCAAGTATACTATGAATAAGACATGGATGTAGCATATTAATTGAATCAAAATTCAAATTCTCAATATTGAACAGTGTTTAAATTAATCAATTCTGGCACTACTTACCTAGGTAAATAAATCAAGTCAATTTAGCTTTCCTAGCCTCAGTATTCTTATCTATAAAATATGGGATATAGCTATACCTGATAAGATAGAGTCCCAAATACATTCTGGACCCTAACAAATTCTTAATAAAATATTCCTTGAACACATCTGAGAATACTATTTTCTTAACTTAAACAAAGGCAAACAAAAACAACTTTAATTCCATATAATTACCATGTTTCTAGACATATGCATATAAACATTTCTATTAAATCCACAGTTGTTATAACATGCTGACAATAAACAACACTTGATAAAAATTAAGTTTCAGGAAATTGTGAGGTGAGAAGGATCTAGCACTTGGCCTCAATGAACTTACCAATCCAGTAAACAGAGAACACAGCAAGTACCAGTTTATAGGAAATAGTCACACTCTCCCTCCCTACAAAAGTTACCAAAAAATTACCTGGCACCTAATAAAAGGACGTGTATTACAGATCAGAGGCCACCATGCTCCTGTTCTACTTGTGGCAGGAATTCTATTGCTGGATGAGAAGTCTCCAACCCTGCCTGCAGGAGAAAAACTCTGAGGGAGCAGGATCACACAAAATAAGGAAATTTATCTCTACATCTGAAAAAGCTCTGCAGGCTACACCATGATGTGGCCTACGGCACAAATGTCCTACAGGCTATGAAATGTCCTGATTCTTATGAGGCCTGCCCAAGCAGAAAATGTTTTATTTGCTTTTGCAAAAATATGCTCATGAAACTTTGAAAGTACTAAGAATTAGCAATTGCTTGAAAGTGGTAACCATAGTTTCAAACTCACAGAGTGCTAGTAGTTTTTAAAAGTTAAACAGTGACAAGTTTTCAGGTTTCAGAGATGAAAATTTAGGTGGCTTTAAAGATAATTTTTCGTGTTTTGATGAAAATTAAAACATTTGTAATTTTTAGGTCTATTTCTGCTGATTGTTTTATTCCTCTGATATGCATCTGACTTTTTTTCTATAGCTTACTGTAAATTATATTAAATATAATATTTGCTTTAACTCCTTGCTTGTACATGGTATTAGAATTACTTCAAATTTACTATTTCGCTGAATGCTTTGTGCCTATTTGTACAAAAATGTGTCTACCTATGTTATGGCTACTTACATAGAAATTTATGAATATTTGTTATATTTTAATGATTGCTTTGTTGAAATTCCTGATATTTGCTCTGTCTGGACTATATAATGGCTTGGTTTCCCTTTTAATTAGTTAGCAGTGTTACTAGGATACAAGAAAACATTGCTGTGTTGCTTGCTATAAAATGCAAGTATTTATGGATATCAATATATCAAGATTTTATAACATAAGAATAAATAGAAAGAAGGAAAGAGTAAAAACTATTCTCTCAAAATTTGCTATGAATGGGGAGAAAAATATAGCTTCAGGAAGACATAGGATAAAAGTAAGCTTTTTGTTTTATGACAGACATTTGAGCCCATTGATATAACTGAGAGAAAAGAGGTACTGAGAGGAAGAAGATACAAGAAATATGAATTGATGGAGCAAAGACTTGGAGAATATGTATGGAGAACTCGGAGAGATTACCTTTCAACAAGAGTAGATACATATCTTCTCTTTACAGGAGAGATAAAGGAGGATACAGATGCAAAGATGTTTGGAGATGGAGGGTCTGCAGGGCCAAAATGTATAGGGATTCTTACCTGAAAAATTCATGTTCTTCTGAATTACCACATCATAGTGAAAGCAAAAAAGGCAAGGTTCTTAAGAATAACTTAAAAATTTAAATAGTAGCTGTTGGAGGACTGGAGAGGGATGGCAACTATGGACATGGAAGACTGCCAAGTAGCAGTGAGAGTCCAAAGCTGGAAGTTGGAGACTTCCACTTCTGGGGAAAATGTAGGATATTGTGGCAGGCTAATATCCTGTTTTAAAAAATCAGAAAGATTAAAATATCATATGTTTAAAGGTGTCAGAGAGCTGTACATGTAACAAGATCTCTGGCCTTTTTTTCTCTAAGGAAATTTGCTAATTCTGTTTGTAGGCTTAAGAAGAAAACCTCTGCTGGAGAAAAGAAGACAAGCAAGTATTTAGTGAGCAGTAGTGCCTGGAGTAACAAATAGGACACTTAAAAGCTTTAAAGGCATAACTAATTTTCTCTTCATTCTGGGGCAGCACAAGGAGCTGGACCAAACCTGATAAAAGGCAGAGTTAACTCTCTAATAGTCTCACGGGCTTGGAATCAATGTACTGCCTGATACATGTATCATCTTCAGGCATATACTCAGTGTCCCGCTCAAAATATTTGCCTTTGGACTGAGTAGAGTGAACGGCTGGAGAGCTGAGCTGGAAACCTCTAAGAGGCAGAACTGTATCTCCCATAGTCTCTCAGGTTCAGAAGACAAAAATCTAATAGGCTCATCATCAACAGACTGGGATGGCCACACCTGAGTAATAGAGGCAAACAAGACAAAGAGTAAATTTAAAACTAGAACTAAACACAGACAAACATCCATGATTGGATTAGGCCTTCAGCCCCTCCGCCTAAGAAGAAATAAACTCTTCTGGTGGAAGGACTATCTGGAGCATCTATCATTCCTGTATATGCATTATCTATCATAAAATTACTTGACATGCATAGAGACAACAACACATGACTGATCAAGAGAGGAAACAACAGATCTTTTTAGAAGAAGACTATATTAGTCTGCTATAATGGAACACCTGAGGATGGGCAACTTACAAAAAAAGATTTATTTGGCTCATGGTTCTGCAGGCTGTACAGGAAGCATGGTGCCAGTATTTGCCTCTGATGAGGGACTCAGGAAGCTTTAATCATTGTAGAAGGCAAAAGGAGAGTGGGTGTGTCACATGGCAAGCGAGGAAGCAAGAGAGAGATGGGAAAGTGCGATACTCTAATTAAACAACTAGTTTACTTGAATTAACAGAGAAATTGTAAACATGAAATAATTATAGAAGAAAAAATAATCCCCTTCACCCTCAACACTAACATCATAAACTAGGCAATTATGTCTGCTCTTATAATTTCTACTAACATTGTACTGAAGATTATACAGCCAGTACAAGGCAAGATGGTAGGAGGGACTGACCGTAAAAGTGTTAGGAAGGATGTAGAACAAATGGAACTCTTAAACACTGATAGTGAAAATGTAAAACGGTAAAATCACTTTGGACAACATTTTAGAAGTTTCTTCAAAAGTTAATCATATGCCTGTGGGTCTGAACTAACCACTGAACTCCTCGGTATTTGCCTAAGAGAACTAAAGACATATTTTCAGAAGTAATTAATTATACATGAATATTTACAGCAACATTTCATAATAGCTAAAAACTGGGAACATTACAAATGCTCATCAACAGGTGACTATAGAAACCAAATGAAGTATATCTATACAATGGAATAACACCCAGCAAAAAAAAGAATAAACTACTGATACATGCAACATGCTTGAATCATTTTTTTTAAAGTGTTCTAAAAGAAAGAAGCTGGACAAAAATTGCTACATACTGTATGATTCCATTTATATAAACTCTAGAAAATGTAAAAGTATCAAAGATAAAGAAAACATCAGTAATTGCCTGGGGGTAGAAGGATGGATTAAAAGAAGTACAAAGAAATTTTGGGGGTGATATGTTTATTAACTTGATTGCCATGATGGTTTCACGTGCAGAGACAAATATGAAGAGTTATCAACATCCTTAACCTGATGAAGGTTATCTACAAAAGACTTTTGGAAAACATCATGCTTAATGGTAAAATACTGAATGCTCTTTCCTAAGCAAAGATTGGGAAGTAGGCCGAGAAGTCCACTTTTATCACTTCTATACAATATTGCACTGGAGGTTCTATCCATTGCAATAAAGCAACAAAAGGAAACGAGGGAGGAAGTGCATAAGGATCAGAAAGGAAACAGTAAAACTACCTCTTTTGTAGATCCCATGACTGGTAAAATTAAAGATCCATTCTATTTATAAACATTAGACTGAACACTTGGGAACAAATTCATCAAAAGACTTATACAGTGAAAACTGTGAAACACTGTTGAGAGAAATCAAAGACCAAACAAATGGAGAGATACACCATGTTTATAAACTAGTTACTACTGTTAACAAGTTATTTCTCCCCATATTGATCTAAAACCTGAATCATAATTCCAACAAGCAATCGATAAACCTATTCTAAAATTTATATAGAAGCTCAAAAGGCCTATAATTTCCAAAAGAATATTTTTAAAAATCACAATGTTGGAAGACTTATACTGACTTCAAGACTAACCACAAATCTACCATAATCAAAACAGTGTGGTACTGACATAAAGAATAGTAAGTAGACCTATGATAAATAGAACAGATCGGAGGACCAAGAAATAGACACGCTATTACAGAGTCATGATTTTCAACAAAGAAACCCAAGAAATCCAATAGAAAAGAAAAGCCTTTACAGCAAATAATCCTGGAATAACTGCATATCCATATGAAAAAATGAACCTCCAATCTCTACATCACACCTTAATCAAATATTAATTTGAGATTATAATACTCCTAAACATAAAAGCTAAAACTATAAAATTTTTGTGGAAAAATAACGGAACATCTTAGTGATTTAAGACTAGACAAAAATTTCTTGGGTCACAGAAAGCAATAACCATAAAAATAGATCAAGTAGATTTCAAAATTTAAAACTGCTCGCCAGATATCAATAAGAAAATGAATAAGCAAGATACAGTTTTGGAGAAAATATAGAACATATATCTGTCAAAGGATTAGAATCTAGGATACCTAAGAACTAGATAGTCCAATAAAACATGAACAAAATATTTAAAATATATACTTCACAAAGGAAGATATATGAATGTCCAAAAAGCACATGAAAAAGTGCTCAGTATCACTGGTCGTTAGAAAAATGCAAATAAAAATCATAATGAGATATTTTATGTCTATTGAAATGACTAAAATATATCTTAATATCTAAATTTATAATAGTACTAGTCTGATTTTGTCCACTAGTGTTATGCAGTTCCAGTTACAGGATTGGAGAAACCAGATATTCAGATTTAATCAAGCAAATGGGATGGAAGGTCAGGAGCCTTGAACATAGAAACAAGAATGACAAACTGGATCACTGTTTCTAGACTAGAAAGGGAAGGAAGTAAGTACAGGTGTAGAGTTGGGAGATTAGTAGGGAAACACGGGATCAAGGAATTTGATGAATTTCTGAATGTGAACATCTGAAAATGCTGATTTTGCTTTCATTAGTCTGTTTTGTTAACCCAGAAAGGATGTAATATTTGTTCCATATGGTAAGAATTAAGAAAATTATTTTTACACAAAAAAAAACAAGTTTAATACCTTCAATGCTGTATATTTGTACTTTTTCCTCTGGCACAGTAACTGCTTCCCATTGATGATCCTTAAATTTAAAAACAGGTTTTGGCCATAAATAATTTATTTCTGATTTACAGTTTCTTTAAATATCAAATTTTAAGTTCCATGAACTATCAATATTTTTTTACTGGTCACTAACTAGTTTATATAACACCTTTCTTGCTCCACCAATTAACTACATATTATATATTACATTTAATGTATTTGTTCATTCTTAAAACAAAATGTTTTTGACAATTTACTATCCTTAACCAAAAAAGGAATGACTGTTAATATTTATTAGAGGATACCCTTTTTAAAAATGTTACCAAGTCTTTTTATGTTTTCTTTGAAGTATTTTATGAAGTCATACTCATTCCTCAATTCCTACTCCTACTACCTATTCCAGGTCCTGTAACCACAATACTCATTAACAGATTGTCCTTTGATTTAAACATGAATGTGCATGATAATAACCTAAAATGTTTGCTCCAAGTATTTTCATTGAAAATTTGTATAACTGAATGATACTGAATTCACAAAGTTACAGTAAAAATTAAATACCATTCCTGGCTGGGCGCGGTGGCTCACGCCTGTAATCCCAGCACTTTGGGGGGCCAAGGCAGGTGCATCACGAGGTCAGGAGATCGAAACCATCCTGGCTAACACAGTGAAACCCCATCTCTACTAAAAATACAAAAAAAAATTAGCCGGGCGTGGTGGCGGGTGCCTGTAGTTCCAGCTACTCGGGAGGCTGAGGCAGGAGAATGGCGTGAACCCAGGAGGCGGAACTTGCAGTGAGCCGAGATGGTGCCACTGCACTCCAGCCTGGGCGACAGAGCGAGACTCCCTCTCAAAAAAACAAAAACAAAAACAAACAAAAAAGCCAAAAAATTAAATACTTTTGTTATTTAAGGACAACCCATTCCTGAGAAATTCCTCTAAATCCTTATTATTTTCACTAATTCCTTTCTCTTCTCTACCTTTATCCATTACCTCAAAACCTCAGGATCAGGAGGAAACGGGTGGTATTCTAATTTTTCCCCAAAGCTTTGAGCAGCCTCATATTTCTCTGTGTGTAAAAAACTTGCTCTTTTGAGGAATATCTCAGCTGGCATACTCTATTCCCAATAATTGCTATCATCTACCAACTTAAAACTGATTCTTCCTTATATATCAAGGCACTTAGTTCACTTTTTAAAAAACACACATAATGGCAATTTTCAAACAGATTATTTTAAATCAGAAATCATAGTATTATAAACCCAAAATATGCCCTCACCCAGCTTCAACAGTTATCAATATGTTATAGCAATTTTGTTCCATTTTCACCTCCTACTCTCCCACCATTATACTCCTTCCTCCTCTTGACCTCAATTTTTTCCTTCAACCTCTCCCTATCTGCCCTTCACCATCAATTTATGAAAGCTCTTATCATTAAAATACCTAATAAAAACCCCTACTTTGAGTCCACATCTCATACTATCTCTTTCCTTAACTTGATGTCTTTACTTCCTTAGCAAATATTTTAACTTTCTAGGAATGCCTAAACTCTTCATCGCGTGAGTGAAACTGCTCTTTCATGGGTTACAAGTTTGTATTTAACCTCACCTCTCAGGAATATCTCACTGTGTTGATCATTTCCTCTCATAAAACCTCCTTTCCTTTGTCGTCCATAACACTATACCCTTTTAATTTGTTCCCTTTTGGCCGATTCTTCAAGTATCCTTATAGCTAAAATCTCTTTTACTTATCCTGTAGAAACTGGTTTTTCATAGTTCTTTCATGTAGGCACTCATTAAAAACCATGGTTCTGTCATTCATATACAGATAGCTTCTATATCTCTACTTATGACTCAATTTCCATCTAGCTACCCAAATTTTAGTAATCCTTCTTCTTTTTAAAAAAATTACAAACAAATCACCAAGTTTGCTCAGTTCTATCTCCTCTCAAGTCTTTCTGGATTCTATCAATTTCCATCCATGCCCATTGTTATATCTCAAAACCATCCCACAATTATTTCTCACCTGGATTATTGCAAAAGCCTCCTAACTGCCCCTAGTCTTGTTCCTTTGTAATCCATTCTCCCCAGTCTATTTTTGTCCATTTCCCCTACCACGGGGCATCTTTTACACAAATGTGTTCTCCAGTGCCTAGTACATACGTGACACATAGTTCTCAATAGATATTCATTGAACTGATGTTACCTCTTACTTAAAATTCTCCTTTGGCTCCACACTTCCTATATTTTTCCAATCCCCTATGCCCTCTATATATCTTTCAATTCTTTCAATGTTCTGTTTACTCATTCTTGCAACAAACATAAGCCACTGAACAGCTATAAACAAAAAAAAAAAGTCCCTGATCTTATTAATCTTACACTCTATGCAGGAAAGTAGACAACAAACAACAAATAAACAAAATGATTTTAAATAATAACTACTATAAAGGAAATAAGACAATGTGGAATAATGTGGCTGTGAGGCTGCTTTACATTGAGTAACCTGAGAATACTCTATGAGAAGGCAACATTTGTGCTTAAATCTAATCAGGAAGGACTAAGATGCAAGGACCTGCAGGCAGTGGTCTATGCAGAAGAACTAAGTAGTAGAAAGACCTAAGATTAGCATAATCTGTGTTAGAGAAATAGAAAAACAAATGTGACTGGAACACAGTCATCATAGAAAATACATGAAATATCAGAGAAACAGCCAGAGACCAGGCCACAAAAAGCCTTGTATGCCATGTCAGAGAGACAGAAGGAGGATTCAAGGAGCCACTGTGGAGAATGGCTTTTATGGAGAGCAAGAGAGAATAAAGGAATAACATATTACAACTATGGAAATTCAGGGGAGAGAGGATTCTAACTATAGTTTTGGAAAGAAGAGTCCCCCAGTATCTTGATCAGTGTCTGGAACACAGTAGGTATTAAATACTTATATATGCATTTTATACTTTCCCTATCATGTATACTGCTACAGTGTAATTGATTTTTTTTTTTTTTTTTTTTTTTTTTTTCCTGAGTCTCACACTGTCGCCCAGGCTGGAATGCAGTGGCCCAATCTGGGCTCACTGCAAGCTCCGCCTCCCGGGTTCATGCCATTCTCCTGCCTCAGCCTCCCGAGTAGCTGGGACTACAGGTGCCTGCCACCACACCCGGCTAATTTTTGTATTTTTAGTAGAGGTGGGGTTTCATGGTATTTAATTGCTTATTTTTTTATTTCAATAATCCATTAGACCAAGCTGAATGAAGGAACACTGCCGTATTTATTTCCTTTATAGTAGTTACTGCCATCTAATAACAATACTTTTCTCCCAAAATGAAATACTACTAGACTGGTGCAAAAGTAATTGCAGTTTCTGCCATTGAAAGTAATGGTTTCTGCCACTGAAAGTAAAAGAACCGCAATTACTTTTGCACCTGCCTAAGTAGCTCCTCGAAAAACAATCAGCTTAAAACACTCCTACAAACCTGCAGGAGAAATACACTAATGGAAACTGTCAGTGCTCCCTAAGAAGCAGTGCTAGTCATTGGAACTCAATTTTTAAGCATTCTAAGAAGGTACTTTAAAATGAAAAGCAATAAAGGCATGTGGAAATCCTAAAAAGCATTTGGTTAATGTTCATCTATAAAATGTTTACCTGGAATAAATAGCAGGATTCTATAAGAAACAGACTAAAAAGACTAAAGCCTTATTATAATATCACCAGCCACAACCGGATTAGTAAATTGCTGATCAACTCTTACTCAGATTTTGGCAAATAGACTACACAATTTAAGCTAAATGTATGCAAGTGTATCAAATATGAGGTGGTAGCTATTATGAAATAATGGCTCAAGGATTTTCCTTAGGTAAAACATATTCAGGTCAGCAGAAAATATGACACCTATTTGGAAGATCTGAGCACAGCTATGATAAAGCATAGGAAGAAAAAAAACTAAAATTAACTCCCAATCAAGTCCTATTTCCAAAGAGAAGATTTTATGAATGATTAAGTTAGGACCACTTGTCACTATCTGTTAATGTTTTCAATAGAGTGCCTCTGTATTTGAGTAACTGTTCCCTTTTCTAAAGTCAGTTCACTTTGTTTATGTGAATATAAAATTGAATCTGTCATGAATTAACATTTATTTTTGAAAAGCTTATGTTAAAAAAATTAGTATTAAAATTTAGCATTATTTTTTCTCATACAATAAAACATCAGAAGTAATTTTCATTTATAATTAGCTTGGTAGGTCGCTATGCTAATCAAATTACTAGAGCTAATGTTAAAATCTATGTAAAGACTGGCTAAAACATAAAAATAAATCCACATTCTTATAGTGAGTAAAAATCTTATATATACATATACATAAAGAATAATACCAAGGAAATAAAACTTACATCATTATCTCCAGCAATGTAGAATGAGAGAGTCTGACTCCCAAGATTAAAATCAATCCAAAATTCCTCAAGTTTTTCATCTGATGGTATTTGCAGCTAATAAAATAAACATACAAAACTGGCATATACAATGATTTAAAAATAACAGAAAATTACGATGTTATATTCATGGCTAAAGCAAGAAAACAAAGCTAGAAGGGGAGAGAAGAGAAAGAATAGACAAGTATAATATTTAGATAAATTTAAAAACAATAAAATAAAATGCTACTTTAATATTTTATAAAAAATCAACTAGCTCCAAGAAATCATGAATATTCCAAGTGCTAATAAAGGTTGAAAGTACTAGTTTGAATAGGTTCAGACATGATAAATCAATAATGGTCTTAAGGAAACAGGAGAAAATGTGGACTACAGCCTTTATTTTTCAGTTATTCTTGGCAATGAATATGCTGTTCCATAAAATTTCTCCTGGTATCACTGTCAGATACAGAATACTAGATCAGCTATATTCATGATCTAATTACAACTATTTTTAATGTTCTTATTCATTTTTAACTCATAATTCAATTGACTATCAAAATTCATACAGTAACTAAAATAATGTGTTAAGTTAAAATTTTACCTCATATTTATCAAGAAATGCTGATAAACAAGGAAATGTAAAGACCCTGAAATAAAAAGTAGTTTAAGAAAAAAATAAATAAGCTTTCACAGCATATCTTGTCCAGCAATAGAAATCATGCCTAGAATCAAAAGGAAATCAGGCAGTGGTCATAATAATTGAAATAAAATAATATTTCCCTCTTTAATACTTTCCAAAATACATGTTCAGTGGACATTTATGTAGAGAAAACCATATTACTTTGAGGATACTATTCAATCTACCATTTTGACTAAAATGATTGCACCAAATGTTTGTGTGTGTGATATGGGTTGGTTCTGTGTCCCCACCCAAATCTCATCTTGAATGGTACTATCATAATTCCCACGTGAGGGACCAGGTGGGAGATAACTGAATCATGGGGGCATTTTCTCCCATACTGTTCTCATGGTAGTGAGTAAGTCTCATGAGATCTGACGGTTTTATCAGGGGTTTCTGCTTTTGCATCTTCCTCATTCTCTCTTTGCCTGCTGCTATCCATGTAAGATGTGACTTGCTCCTCCTCCTCGCCTTCCACTATGATTTTGAGGCTTCCCCAGTTACGTGGAACTTTAAGTTCAATTACATCTTTTTCTTTTGTAAATTTCTCAGTCTCCGGTATGTCTTTATCAGCAGTATGAAAACAGACTAATACAGTGTACTATCAAATATAAGCAGTTTCCTGATTTAGCTTATTAATATACGTTTTCACAGAACCTAAATCAGAAAAGAATACAAGTGAATAATTATGTTAAAAATGGTTAAATTTACAGAATGCTTTCTTAGATACTATTTTAAATATTTAGCATATTATATCTCATTTAATCTATACCACAAACATATGAGGTAGTTATTAATATTATATAACAGCTAAGGAAACTGAGGCATGTAAGTTAAATAATTTGCCCAATATTAGAACAGGAAGAGAGGAACTTATAGATTCAAATCCAGGTAATATGACTTCTTGCACAACCCTGACAATACTTTTAATTTCTTTAGTAAGTACAGTAAATGTGAACTCATTCATCCAATAATTGTGTTGAACATCTATAAAGTGCCAGGCATTGCAAATTCTGTTTTTCGGTCGTTATAAAAAAATGATTAAAATTTACATTACATATCCTTTCATGCCCCTCAGAAAGATCCTACTTACTGTATGTTAATTATAAAGGAAGATGATTTGTTTCCTATATATTTACATTCTAGCATATGGATGAAGGAGGCGATTCAAGTAATAAATATGTCTAGATTTTTATTATCCCTCAAACATTAAATAATAATGGATATGCAACTCAAATATATCCAAAGTTATTAATTAATATGAATTAAACAGAAATGAACTTTTCCCTCTAAAAAGTACAAAATAAAACAAGGCCAGTGCAGAATTATTTCAGATTACTGGTGTAGTAATTTGCTAAAATCATGTTATTGTTTTAAATTATCTAAGAACATTTTACACTACAACATACAAGAACAAATAAAGTTAAATGTATAAAGATGCAACACTGGGTGCTCACTCTTGAGCTCTAGTTCTTTGTCAGTAAATGGTTGTATCTTGCATTAAGTTTACCTTCTTTTGTCTCCAAGCATGCCATTTACAAGGTTGAGAAATATCCTGCAATCCTAATTTTAAAGAGAAATACTTTTAAAAAATTAAAATAATTTTTAAAAATTCACAAATTTCTGTTATTGTTACACAACTTACTGTTTCAAATTCAGAGTCCTTAATTCTTTTAAATGCCTTAGCAATAAAATCCATTGAAAACCACTGATGTGCCAGTTCTTGCCTTTGTTTTTCTGTGGTCATTCTACATAAAGCTTCTACAATGCCTACCTGTAAGTCATAATCTATTAAAAAAATAGTTAATGTTTGATTTACAATTATGAAAATTAAGTTCATAAAAGACCAGATGTTTTATAAGGTATTAGAATAAACAAGAGAAGAATATATTAGTGTAATTTATTAATTTATTAATATTTTCTTCATATGGATTAGAAATCTCATCATTTGAAGAATTAACACAGCCCAAATAACAAGTGTGCTAACAGAAGAAATAAGTAAAATTTTTTAAAAATTTGAGACTTCTAAATATTCAAAGACACTGCCATAAAATGCGAAGTAACCCATACAGTTGTAAGTTACAAATTCTGTTTTCCTCTCATGTAACATGTTTAGTTATCCCACAGTACTTTAAACCATGATTTATTCTACATGTAAATCACCATATTACAATTCATTCACAAAAAGCTTAGAAAATAAATTTTAAGTTATTTTAATAAACACATTGTTTAAAAACAAATACATCAATACCAAGAATATTAGACATCCTAATTTCATAAAATACTGTCTGAGGAATTTCTTAGCACAAGTAGTTCAGGTCTATTGAAAAATTAAGATATTATATTACGCTATTATGTTAAGCTATTAAGTTTTAATTAAGCTATTATATTAAGCTATTAAATTAAGCTATTAATTTAAGCTATTATCTTAAGCTATTATATTATTCATAAGTCTACCATTAGGTACAAATTGTATGTATCTAATGCCTACTGTCATAAATTATTTTTGTCCCAAAGATAAATTTTACTTATATTTATTAAAAATTGCTTAATTGTACCTAAAGTTTATAATTACCTCAGTCTCACATTGCTATGCTAATATTTTAACTAAAAAATACTATCTGCTATTCATAAATATGGAAAAATTTTAGATTTTGAAAAGACATACTTACCTCCAGCATCTAAAATCCTTTCTCCCATACTACTCCTGTGAATCAAAATAACAGATTATAAAACGGACCAGTATCAATTAAAATAGGAAGTCCACATGTTTAGGAGGAAAAGAAACTTCACTAAAATTTACAATTGGCTAATATCACTGACTTTTGCAGAAATTATATACATATACTAAATTATATTAAAAAGCTGCAACAGTTTATCAGTTTCATTATTAATGCAAACTCATGGTTGTCTTACTGTCTTATAAAACATTTTTAAATTATTGATTTTAAGAATAAAAACAGCCGGGCGTGGTGGCTCACGCCTGTAATCCCAGCAATCTGGGAGGCCAAGGCGGGCGGATCAAGAGGTCAGATCAAGACCACGGTGAAACCCTGTCTCTACTAAAAATACAAAAAATTAGCCGGGTGTGGTGGCGGCCACCTGTAGTCCCAGCTACTCAGGAGGCTGAGGCAGGAGAATGGCATGAACCTGGGAGGCGGAGCTTGCAGTGAGCCGAGATCGCGCCACTGCACTCCAGCCTGGGTGACAGAGCGAGACTCCATCTCAGAAAAAAAAAAAAAAAAAAAAAGAATAAAAACAATATAGTACAGATTATTACATGAGAATTAACATTTCTTGGTTATAGAGTATTTTCCGGGCATCTTGAGGCATTTTGTCAAGCATAGCATTCATTTTTTTAATTATCTAGAAAAGAAAAAAAGATAATGCATTAACTTTATATTCAGTGAAACACTATTTAGAGAAATACTCTAAGCACATAAACTTAGAAGCCTAATTTTTTCTTAATCAGAGTTTTATTATAGGAATGGAGTAGGATGGAGGAAAGAATATATAAAGTATAAAACAGGCCAGGCATGGTGGCTCACGCCTATAATACCAGCGCTTATGGGTGGCCGAGCTGGGCGGATCACTTGATGTCAGGAGTTCGAGATCAGCCTGGCCAACATAGTGAAACCCTGTCTCTACCAAAAATACAAAAATTAGATGGGCGTGGTAACGCGCACCTGTAATCCAAGTTACTCAGGAGGGAGGCAGGAGAAGCACTTGAACCTGGGAGGCAGAGGTTGCAGTGAGCTGAGATTGCGCCACTGCACTCCAGCCTGGGCAGATAGAGCAAGACTCTCTCAAAAAAATAAAAATAATAAAGTGTAAAATAATGAATATAAAAACATTAACTATAGAATATCAAAAATAGAATATAACATGACTCCTGTACTTAAAGCACTTGTACTTTTTGCAATAAAAGTTATATTTATTTTAACTCCATTAGAAGATCTGAGGAAGCCAAAAATGTTACTTTGTTCTTATGATGATAGTATATGTACACACATAAATATACTAATACAGATTATTTTTAGCATTTAACTACTTAAGCACCCCAAAAATCTGGGTGGTATAATTTATTTCCATTTGCGCTATATGCATATATAAACCCATATGGTTATAAATTTTCAGTAACTATTTAGGAAATATGTCAGGCAATAGATTGTTAAGATGATAGAAATATACTCCAAGGTAAGTAATTTAGTCCTAGATGAAATAAATTTTCAATTTAATTGCTATTGATTTTCTTCACTTTCTCATTTTTAGTTTTTAAAACACAAACAAATAAATGACTTTACCTCTTGCTGAATACAAATATTCACTCTTGAGTCAATAACCAGGGAACAAATGCGAGGTACGAAACTTTCCACTACTTGTTTTTTACCTGAATAAAAGTGTTAAATTATTGATAAATGTTCATTTCAAATCCTCTCAACTGTCAGTCTTTTCTTATAAGAGTTAGCAGAAAGGGGCCAGGCATGGTAACTCAGGCCTATAATCCTAGCACTTTGGAAGGCCCAGGTGGGTAGACTGCTTGAGCCCAGGAGTTCGAGACCAGTCTGGGCAACATGGCAAAATCCTGTCTGTACAAAAATTAGCCAGGCACCTGTAATCCCAGCTACCCGGGAAGCTGAGGTGGGACAATCACCTGAGCACAGGAGGTCAAGGCTGCAGTGAGCCATGATTGTGCCACCGTACTCCAGCCTGGGTGACAGAGTGAGACCCTGTCTCAAAAAATAAAAATAAATAAGAGTTAGTGGAAAGGATATACTACTGCAGTTCAGAAGAATGCCCACTAGGGCTTGGGATGAGAAAGAATGAAATTAAGTCCTAATTCTATTTGGCCTTGCAAAAAACACCATTCAACAAATGTGACTGATTTTAATACTGTCAAGGGACAACTCCAGATCTAGTTTCTAACTGCAGGCATATAAGGAGGTATTTTCTTTTTAGATTAAGTAAATATAGTTCAAAATTGAAAAGTTCAAATCTGAGGCTTTTACCAAAACTGACCTCATTAATTTTTAGTTAAACATCAAAAATTTTTATACCCATTAAGACCAACACATCTTAACCCCAATGAAGTTCTAAATGATGTGAGCCACTTTTAGGTTAACACATTTTTGAAAGATGAGGCTTTATCAATACTGAGTATATTCAGAGGAATGTGTACATGCTGTTTCATAATGCAAATTCTAAAAATAACTTTAAACAATGGAAATACTGTAACAACAAATGTACAATTTTCCAAAGTGACTACATAAAAAGAAAAAAAGTACTTAGATGAAAAGATACAATTATTTACTTTAAAAATCAGGTGGATCACTTTATAATTAATTGCTGGTGTTTAGGACTGTTTTTCCCTAAAAACTTAAAAATTTAAACAACATTGTTATGTAGCAAAATCAATGAAGAGGTAGGATTATTATTTAAATCAACGGCAATCTGTTTAAAACTTTTTGGCTCTGAAGGCAGCAAGTACTTTATCTATAAATAATTCACCACCCTCACTGACCAATCCTAGGTAAGTCTTCTTCAGTCAACACAGAGCTAAAATAACTTGGATCTGATTGTTTGGCACAAGCAGGCCACAAGTCAAAGAATGAGTAGTAACATATTCTTTATTCTCAATTTACTATTGAAAAATTGTTCCATTAGATCAAAGGTTGGCAAACTATGGCCCACAAACTAAATGTAACTCACTGCCTGTTTTTGCATGACTGTATTACTCACCAGCAAGTGCTCTGTGAAAACTATTTGAATCTATCATGTTTTATTAAAACAGTACTGTCAAAGGTGAACATCACTCACTCTCGTCAATTTAGCTATGGTCAGTTATTTGAATTTTTGTCAGAAGCAGAAGCTGAGTATTCCGACTTTCCCTACCACACAGCAGTCCAATGGCAGTGGGGTTTTATTGTGACTTTTTGATATCCAGCACCAAGACCGAAATTTTTCTGAACAAGAACTATCCTCAACCCTTATTGTTGAATACTGAATGGTTTTGGTAATTAGCACTGGCTGCAGAGTTGACAATGTTTCTAAATGAACTAGGCACAAAATTACAAGAAAAAATAATGCTTGTATCATGAACTTAACACTGCAATGAAGTCATTCTGATAACTAAGGTGATCTGAAAGGCAAGTAATGCTATGCTGCTTTATACACTTCACAGGCTGTCAAAAGTTAAAACAGGAAGCAACATCTCCATTACCACACAAATTTGCAGGTGATATATTTTTTCAAAACTCCAACTACAGGTCTAGCAGTGTTTCTGGGATTTGTTTTAAGTACTAAGGAAATTTCCACATTTCAAAATTCATTTAATTGTGCAATTGGGAAGCTTCCACATAACCTTCAATTGGAAGTGATCAATCTGCAATGCAATGACATTCTAAAATGCAAATGTTAAGAACCTAACAGTTCTATTAATGCCTTTCAAGTGATGAACACGCTCAATTAAAAGCATGTTTATGCAGTGATACCAGTATTTGGCATTGTCTGCATGAAAAGCCATTTTCTAATGTGACATACATAAAACCTCATTATAGATAGGGATTAACAAATGAACATTTACAATCAATTTTGCAAACAAAACACTAACTCTGAACCCTAATTAAGTGAAATGTTATTCTCTCACAAAAAGAATGCAAGTTTCCTTATTAGTAGACCTATATTACAAAAAAATTGTACAACTATTATATTTTCAATGGCATCAATAAATTATTTGTAGAAATTTGTTTTTCTTTCTTGTTATACAAGTACCTACATAATATTCTTAATTGTTTTTCTCTTGGACTACAAAGTCTAAAATATTTCTATCTGGCCCTTTACAGGAAAAGTTTGTTGATCCTTGAATCAGATAATGGGTTCTTAATACTAGGACAATACTATGGGAATTGTAAAATTATACTAAAGCTCTAACGGTAATTTATTATTCCAATAGAAAATAAGTGTTTATTATACCTTCATCACTGACATCATGTATGACCTGAAAAAAAAGTGAATAATATTTAATTTACAAGTTACTATATATTACAAACCATTACAATATTATAAACCATTACAAATGGTACTGAAATGACAGATTACATTTTAACTCATAGCATATTTATTTTTTATTAACTAACCATTTAATTATATTTACCAGAATAAATGCTTTATACAATCTGAGCAGACCAATCCAACCAAGGCACCAACCAATCTGTTAGTGACTTTTAGGCTCAGGGCACAGAGATCACAAATTGTTTTTTAAATAAACACATGCTTTATAAACATCAGTGTAATCAATGTGATTTTTACCAGCAGAAGATCAACTAAGTCTTCTATCATATTTAGAACAGCTTCATCTTTTGAATTTCCTTGACTCTGAATAATCTCCTTGGATTTTTCAAACCAGGCAACCATGTAAAAAGAGGAATGAACTTATTACTTTGAGTTTCATTTTAATAATTTTAAGAATGTACTTGTCTTTGTATAAACAGTAAGCCTAGGAATAAAGACACACTGAAACTAAAATTTTAGTATTGTATCAAAATAAATTCATGTTTTTAAAGATCTTTTTTTTTTAAACTATCTTTTCCCATTGTTTAAAATGGGAATAGATGGAGTTAATCTTCATTCCATGTAGCAGATCCTTATTTCCCCTTCAAATTCCTAGTTAGGGTACATTTATTATAATAGAAAGAAGTAAATTATCATCACAATTTAGACAATTTTTGATATTGTTACTATATGAAAAGTTTTCATATTATTTTATCCTAATCAATTCAGATATTTGAGTACATACATCTCAGATACTATTCTAGGTGCCAATAATGTAGCAATGAACAAAACAGACAAAAATCAATATCCTGCATTCTAGCATGGGAGACAGATAAACAATATAAAAACAAAAAATGAAGTTAGAGAATAAGAAGAGTTAAAGAGTCAATAAAGCAAGTAAAGGCCTTAAGGAGCTTAAACTCACATGATTATCAAGGAGTCTGTACAGTTTTCTTGTGATCTTTGTATTTGTAACATATATCACAAGTTATAGAAATGTTTTATTCCCAAAATTGTACATAAAGTTCCTAAATTTATTTTCAACAATTTGGATTTCTTATTTGAAAGCGTATCTAATATTTCATTCACATGAATATGTTACATATTCTATACTTATCTTTTGTATTAGTCCTTGTTTTATCATTGTTAGAAGTCCAGCTTGCCCCAATACACTGATATTTTTGCCACATCTTCCAACAGAAACCAAAATGGCCGAAACATTGTGGATATCCTCTTTATTAAGTTCCTGAAATAAAAGCTATACATTTAAATTTCTGTAAACACAAAACAGTATGAAACAGACATTGTACAAGGAGTATTGCACACATATTTTAATCTTCACAAATCCTGAAAGATGGTCATTCTAATCATCTCTATATTGCAACACATGAAAATGTGGTTTAAGAATGCGACCTGCCCAAAGTCATACAGTCAGGGAATGACAAACTCAGGACAAAAATGGAAATCTGTATAAATCCAAGAAACTTTATACTATGATACAATGAACCAGCTACTTTCCATTCTAAAAAGCTCCATGTATTTAAAAGAAACAAGAAATTTTTATTCAATTTCTTGAATTCATAAAGAATCTCAGATACTGGGGGGATTATCAATAATCACCTTTTATCATGTATGAAAATGCCTTAAATATGATCAATTAAATTTAAAGTTTGGGGTGATTTTTATGTTTTAGTTTTGACAGAAGTAGGCATTGTCTATGTAACATCAAGTATACACTGATAGGTGTTTTTAAAAATCTATCAACTTGTTCAAACTTCAAAGAGCTGAAGTATTTTTTCCCCAATTTCAGCCACAGTTGATAGTAAACCCCATGTGAACACATATTTTTGTATTTTTTATTTGGGAAATGACATTCCAATGTGTTGAAATTCCTCAAACAAACAAAAAAAAATAAGCAAATGGTGAAATAAGCATTTATTTATGTAATCATAACTGAGCTTGCCCAAGCCTTTCTATTCATTTTTTTCTAATGGAGTACTTCCTTCTAAAACTAGAGTTCTATCTAATAATTGTAACAACCATTGAGCAAAAATGAATATTTACCCTGCATATAAGGTTGTCCACCTTGTGGAAAAACTGTTTGCTGCATTTAATCTTCACATCTTCACAAACATCAATTTGCAAAAGTGTTTTCAAAGGTTTGAAATCATTTTTTCTTAAAGCATCATCAACGCATTTTTCCAAGTGCTAGAGAAATATATTTAATGGCACATATTGTATCAAAACCAAAATTAATTACCTATGCAATCTAGTAATTTGAGAACTGTTTCCACATGAAAACTCTCAAATGAACTCAAACTATTAATTCACTTATTTTTAAAAAATATGGCCACTGTTAAATTTGGAACAACTGAATTAGAAATTACATTTCTTTGATAATAAGACTGATTAAAAAATATTTTACTAATATTTCCAATTCATATCTTTTATTACCAAAGTCACCTTTATGTCAAACTCAACAGAAACTTGATGAAAAAAAAAATCAAAAAAACTTTAAAGTAACTAATACTTAATACAATGAATAAAAGCCTAGTATACCTGACTACGAATCTCTTAACAGGGTTTAAACAGTAAAGAAAAAAATGCATAAAGACAGGCAAAAGCACCTTTTAGAAATCATGCTAACATAACTTAAGCATTACCCTTATATAATATTTATAACCTTAATAAAATCTGCCATCCTTGCTATTAAAGTACAACTTCATTAATAACAAATGTTCACACTACAACCTGATCACTAAACAGGTTTGGCTGTGAACTACATACATATTGAATAGATTATTAACACTCACACTTTACCTAAATATACAATATCTTAATTTCCAAAACTTAATACAAAAATATCCAAGCATAAATTACACATGAATCAATGGACACTTTAAACTATTCTTGACCATTTCATAAAAACATGTAAGCTTTGTCATTGCTAAAAACATAACACTGAATACCTATAAGTAAACAAAAGGTGATTTTCAGAATTAAAATACTTTTGGTCTAGGACTACATACCTGGAGATCTGGTCTTATTGGCATTTTGACTTCATTAAAAAAAAAAGCAAGACAAAATAAACACCTATAAAAGAAAACATATTTTCTGTATCTCACAATCTGTTTCATGTGTTTAACAGTTTAAATATCTTACACACATAAATAAGCATTTGTTATTTATACCAAAGGCAAATTGTTTAACTTCCTCACTAAACATTTACCTATTTATAAAATTACACATTTGAATATGATCAAAGAATTTTCCAGAGAAAAGCCTGAAGATCATTTACTCAAGCTCTTCCTTTTTATAGATTACTTAAATTAATATCAAATATCCTGCCAAAAGGTCAGAAAGCTAGTAAAAGAATAACCTGGATCTCCCATTCCAGTGATTCTCTGCTATACTTGTTCCATCTTTGAGAACAAGGAAAAAAAAAACTCTTGAATTAATGTGTACATGAAATTTGGACTATTAATATTCAAGAAGGAATATGCAGATATGCTAACAATGAACAGTATCAAAATATGAAAGAAAGGAGTGAGGAAAAGATAACCCAAACACATTTCATATGTCCACGAGAGTGTTCAGGAAAGAAAGAACCCCCAATTTCTTTCTTTAATTGAAATTAAGGTGAGGACCTCACTTCCCCAAAGTTATCTGGATCCTTAAAGACCATGGGGTGCAAATATAAATAACTGCCACAAATTAATACATTGCAATATGGCTAACAAAGTATCCACCAGGTTCTCAAGAGAGATTCCATGCTTATGAAAACAGGACCAAAAATAGATTAAATCACTTCAAACAATCCTATCTAGTGTGTTTCTGACAAGGATCGAAGATAAAGGTCATTTATTCTCCCTGCCATGAACACCTAAGGAATTAATATTATTTTGGTCAAGAAAATGCAAATCATTGCTGTAGTCATCCTCAAAGCTCTGTATCCCTATTTTGCTTTGTAGAATATACGTAATTATTTGCCTGCCTTTTTTGGAGCAAAGTACTAAAGGTCATTCTGAGAGGAACCATGTGCCTGATAGTATTATTCATTTATAAATAATAAAGTCTGATGATGTTTTTACCATCTCATTTTAATAATTATGGAAATGTTTTTTAAAAATATTGTATGTTACAAGACTCCATGTCTACAAAAAAAATTTTTTTAAATTAGCTGGGTATGGTGGTGTGTGCCTGTGGGGTGAGAAATTGCTTGAGCCTAGAAGTTGGAGGTTACAGTGAGCTACGGCCACAACACCATACTCTAGCCTGGGCAAGAGAGGGAGACTCTGTCTCCAAAATACACAAAAAGAATGCACGTCATCATTTCCAAGGTAACCACTAAATGAGCAGTGAAAGAATATATAACTACTAAGCTAAGTGGGGGAGGGAGGCTGTAATGTTTTCATTTTAATCAATCCAGAGAGAGAGACAGAAAGAGAGACCCAGAACAAGAAGGAAAAACAGAAAACACAAAGTAAGGTGATAGATTAAAAGTTACATATCAATAATTACATTGAAAGTGAAATATATTAAATACTCTAAAGAGGTAAGAATATGTCACCCTCCCAATATGCTGCTCTGACATATTGACTATTTTAAATCAAGGGCACTTAACAAAAAAACAGCAGGTACAAGATCACTCTGACCTTCATTCTGTTTCCTAAATGCAGGAAATGAAATTCCCATGTGAAAGATGTCCTCCCTATACCAAAAAGGGAAGTAATCTTATAATCAAGGGGGGAAAGTTAAAAATCAAGAAAATCTGTACAACCAAACTTTGTTAAACCAACCCTTATCTTCCTAGTCATTTCTCCACCCAATTAACTACCCTAGCCTAAAGCCTCTTTGCCTCATCTTATTTCACAACTTAACTGTTCTTTGTCCAATTCAGTATATAACTGACTGACCCTAACTACTTCTTTGGGTCTTCATTTTCTTATGAGGGGTCCTGTGTCATGTACAACTTGTATTAAAGAAATTTGTGTGCTTTTCTCCAGTTGATCTATGTCAATTTAACTCTAAAAGGGAAGAGGTATAGTTTGGCCTCCCCTACAACTCCAATTAAAAGTCAGATTGTCCTCAAAGGATCAATGCTTGAGGGATGGACACCCCATTCTCCATAATGTGCTCATTTAACATTGCATGCCTGTATCAAAACGTCTCACATACTGTATTGACACCTACTATGTACCCACAAAAATTAAAAAGAAAAAATTGAACTGTCGGGTAGGTTAATCATTTTTAAAACTATATACTGTCCAAAAATATTATACTTTTAAGAGATATACCTTAAAGGGCTATAAAAAAGTTGGAAATAAAAAGAAAAGATATCTACCACACAAACATTAACCAAAAGAAAGCTAATATAACTCTATTACCGTTGGATTTAACACAAAAGTCCAACACAGATGGAACTGAAAAGAGAATCCAGAAACAGACCTATACACATGACCTGATTTATAATAAAGGTAGAACACAAAGCAGTAAGGAAAGGGGAAGATAATCTTTACAATTAATCTATACTGTTCAACTGGATGTTCATAAGAAATACAACAAAACCTCACTACTTCATACTAACCATCTCATACCATACGCAAACACCATTTCAAGGTGGAACGAAAATTGAAAACAATTAAGTTTCTAGAACATAATATATTAGAACATCTTCATGACCATGCAATAAGAAATAAGCAATAAGCAAGATTATAAAAAAACTCTAACCATAAAAGACAACTGCTAAGTTGGACAACCTTAAAATTAGAAACTATTGTTCAATGAGAACATATGGATACAGGGAGGGGAACACCACATACTGGGGCCTGGTGGGGCGGCAGGAGGGAGAGCATAAGGAAAAACAGTTAAGGCATGCTGAGTTTAACATTTACAGGTTGATAGGTGAAGCAAACCACCATGACAAACATTTTCCTGTGGAACAAACCTGCACATCTTGCACATGTAGCCCAGAACTTAAAATAAAATAACCTATTGATTTTCTCAATCCATGAGCATGGGATTTAACAAAAGAAAGTACTCTGTTGGAAAACATCATTTAGAGAACAAGGTAGGCCACAGAAATGAAAATATTTATCTCTCATATATTATTCACTTGTGTGAATATTCACAACAGTTACTAAGTTATTTGGTTATCAGTTAATGTAAACATACTCTTGGAAATATGAACTGAACAAAAGGATCCTATTTTGGCACCACAGCCTATTTAATGTCATAGCCTCTGACCTTCCACCTTCAAGAGTCTATAACTCTGACTAGTTGCCTCACTTGTTAATGTATTGCCCTGGTAACAAGGTTATAATTAACATCTTTGATTCCTAAATGTTTTAAATACAGGTAAGATTTCTCCATCAAACAGAGGATTACTGGGACTACTACTTCTCCCAAATACATGTAGGTATTATAATTGATTATCAATCTGTTAGAGTTCATTTTTTAAGAAAACCGGAAGTTCATGAGTGTTCATTTAGATTATGTGAAGCACACAATATGCCTGCTTTAAAACTTCACTAGTTTGTCAAAACCTCACGGAGAACTGTGGAAATAATAGCTCTGAATTTATGTTTGTCTATAGACCGCCTCCTAGTATTAAGGAAACAAACTTCAGAAGCAACAAAAGCAGCTTCCATTCAGGAATCTATTGGGATAGAGTCTGCAGCCAAAACAAATATGGATTGAAGGAGGACCCTTCTCCTGTAAGACAGGTTTCATAAATCTGAGAAATTCCATTAAGGGATGGAATTTTGCCAACTGCTTCTGTAACAACAAGAAAAAGGTTTGCTCACAGCTATGTGTGGACTCCATGTCACTGTATTAATTTCCAGGGTTGCCTTAACAAAGTGCCACAAACTGGATGGCTTAGAACAGCAGAAATTATCTCAGTGTAGAGACAAGATGTATGAAATAAAGGGGTCAGTCGGATCATACTGCCTCTGAAAGTGCTAGAGGAAGGATCTTTCCTGTCTCCTTAAGCTTCTGGTAGCTGCCAACATTCCTTGACTTGTGGCAGCATAAATCCAGTCTCTGCCTCCTTTATCACATGGTATTCTTCCTTTTAATTTTCACCTTGTCTTCTATGCATATCTGTATTCAAATTTCCCTTTTTTATAAATATATATCGGATTAGGGTCCACTCTAATAACTTAAATAACAAGTTAATAACTTAACTCGGTTAAATGCAAAGACTCTATTTCCAGAAAAGGTTCCATTCTGAGATACTGGGAATTAGAATCTCACATATCTTTTTAGGGGAACACAATTCAACCCATAACAGTCACTACATAAAGCCCAAACTTAGTTCAGTATTGGAATGCCAAAAACATGGGAATCAAAGGAGAAATAAAAGTTGAGGTTTTGAATGTACTGGATGGGGAAGGAAAACATGTCAAATAAGAGCTAGTAACCAGGGCAGACCAGGTTACCCCTGCACATAAGGCAGCAATGCCATCACAGGGTGACATAATCATAGAAACATTCCTCAAATGTAGTGCCAAAATTAGCCTCTTGCTGAAATATTTTCTCCATTTCAATTAAAGTGAAGCAAGTCAGATTCTGGATAACCAACAGAGATTGGTCTACTGGAAAGTTTTAAGAAAAGAAGACCATCATCTCAGGCTACTCTCTTCCCCTGCCCCCATACCACTGGGACTGCTCAATCGATCTTTGGCAGTGCTAAGTACTAGGTAATAGAAATTTTTTATTTTCTGAAATTACTGCAACAGGGACCAAGCATTGGCAATTTTTCTATGTTGACACAGGTCCAGTAATGTGCTAAGCATAATGTACTACTAATTTTTGAATGCTTTAAAAGATAATGTATACCAGAACTTTGGCATTGAACTAATATAGTTTCTGAGAACATATAACTGGTACTTCCTTTCCATGGAAGACAGCTCAAGCTACAGCTGATGAAAGAACTCCAACTCCACCAAAGAATCTGACTGCATCTGAACATAACAAGATTTGTTGAGAATGCATCTTTGGGACTTTAACTTAAAAATTTTGGCCTTTAGACTTTTAAATTCAGAAGCACACACACAAAAAAATGATTCTGAACATTTAAATCTTTCAGTCCCTGGTCTTTAACTTGTAAAGGGTTTTAATCTTTCAATCTTAAGGTTCCCTGAGATGTTCAAAACAGAAGATCTTTATATTCAAATTTGTTGGCATTTTACTGCTGAAACATCTTTATGTATTGCCAAATACCTTTATTCAGTACAGTACATCAAAGGCTCTACATCTAGAGATAATTTGGAATGGGAAGTATAATAATGACATTTCTGCCTTTCATTTATGATTAAAATTAAAATTTAATTTTAATCTTCTGTTCTAACCCCAAAGTAGAATCTTCCACAGTCAACATCTAAAGTTCTTCCACAATCCAAAGAGAATACCCAAAAGAAGGTAATGGCCTCGTGAAGAAAGGAAAAGAACCATCCAGATAAATCTCCAAAAAACAGGTTAATAATTAAGTGAACAAAAAGCTAGGAAATGTTAGAGAGGAAGAATACCTTTTCCCTACTCCCAGCTTCTGTGAGAAAGGCTGAGTATACTATTGGCCTCTCTCTATTCCTTTAACTTACATCACCACAGAGGAGCTGGAAGTATTTGGTAACTTTGGGAAAGAAAATGAGCCAGGTTCAGCTCAACTCCACCCTTTTTTTTTTTTTTTTTTTTTTTTTTTTTTTTTTTTTTTTTACATGAAAACTGAAAGAGGAGTTTCATGTTGTTTTCAGTTTTGTTCCTTCTGGAAGCTCTGCCCCTGTGAGAAAGTCGACATTTTGCTCGTCCTTTTTCTATGGAGTCAATACAGTAAGCTTTCTCTTCCAGGGTGGAAGGTAAAAAATGCAGGGCTGGAAAGGTCTAACTTGATTACCTTGCAGTGCCTTGGGCAGTAAGTTTGCTTAATTCTGGAGCTCAGTATCAGCAAATTCACTAGACCAACAACCTAAACTCACACCCATGAACCTAGCCAATATAGGACTAATGAAGGTTACTTTTTTTTCCTAATTGGTCAGAACCCAGGAAGAAAGAGGAATGCTGTTTGTCAGAGGACCTTTGAGAGATTCCAGCAAGGCTCAGCATAAATATCTATAGTATTCCTTTTTATATTAGCAATAATCAGACAATTGAATTTTTTAATATAGAAAACTAAAATGAGTAAATCTAACAAAAAAGGAAATATGATCTTTATGAAGATAATATACCAAAGACCTTAACAAGAGATAGGAATACATGGAGTCGTTCCTACTCATTAACGGAAGGACTTAACATTATAAAACCATCAATGCTTCACTAAAATAAATATCTGAATTTCTAAACTTCAAAGCAATTCCAGTAAAAAACACAAAATAATAATTTGACAGATTTGGCCAATTCTTTTAAAATGTGTATGGAGGAACAATGCTGCTCTAATACTAAAATAACTTTTAAAATAGCAAGAAAGATCACCTTATTTGATATTAAAACATATTACAAAATCACAAGAAATAATTATAAACAGTGAAGTATTAATAATGGAAAACAAATGGATCAATAAAACAAAACAGAATTCAAATGCACAGTCAAGCATATGTTGGAAGTTCATATCTGAGTCATATGGTTTTGAAAATCAGGGAAAGGTAAACTGGTCAATAAATGGTCTGGAAAAAGTGAATTGGCATGTGGAAAAAATAACATTAGAAATCTACTTTGCCATAAAAAAATAAGGTCTAGATAAATTAACTACCTAAATGTAAAAAGTAAATGTTTAAAAACTATTAGCAGAAAATACAGGAGGCTATCACTAAGATGTTCCAACATGAAAGAATTTAAAACAAAATGCACAAAACATAAAAAGTAATAGATTTTAACTTTTTGTGCATCACTGTAAAAGAAAGGCAGCATAGTAGGAAGACATTTGCAATGGAATAAGAGACTAAGGATTAATATAAAAAGAATTATTATGAAGAACTTAACAAATCAAGGAGAAAAAAGCAATAACCCAACAGCAAAAATGGAAAATAAGAGGTCATTCAGAAAATAAAACTCAACTGGCTAATAAAGAAATGAAAATGCTACCTCCATGGTAATCAGAATGCTAAGTAAAACAACAACCAGTCCCCTCTCCACCATCCACCAGATTGGCAAAAAACTAAAGAGACTGATACTACCAAGTCACAGTGGGAATAAAGGAAATTGGAAATCATGTATGTACTCCTGGTGGGAAGTAAATAACTGCACTTTGAAAAAGAGTTTGATAGCATTGCGTAAAAATGTAAACTGGAATACCACATTAACACAGTAGTTCCACTCCTAATTTTACACTTTAGAGAAACTCAAAAGCACAAAGGGAATATAAAAATATTTACTGAAGCATTTCTTCCAATATCAAGAAACTGAAACTGCCTGTCAGTGTGATGGGGGAGGAGGTAAATAAACATGAAATGTGGTGAGTGATGCAACTGAATTCAGTAGCTGAATATAATGAAGATCTCAGAATACGGTGCATCTCAAACACAATATAACACACACAAAAAAATGCAGAGTGAGATAACAGAAATTATTTATGTAAAACCTAAAATATACTTAATAAAGGCTCATATGACTGTTATTGATATGTGTGTGTCTGTGTAAGACCACAGGGTACTTTATTAAAGAAGGATACAAATACTGGGTATATGAACATTGGATGATTTGCACAAGCAAAGAAAATAACTCTAGGGATAGGGAATAAAATGGATCAAAAGACAAAAAAAAAGAATTTTAATTGTTTAATTTTTTATTTAGAGGACTGTAGTAAAGCATGGTGTCTGGACTGAGAATACAATGGATTAAATTAACTTAATTCTGTTTCCTAAGGCTCAACATACACTCATACATACCCTTTCAATCACCACTACCATTAGGACAAAGCAAAAGGGGCCCTTGCTATGCACTCTACATAGTGCAATCTCTTTCTCACTCTCTCTCTTATTATGGAGCACACAGGCATCTCTATGAGCTCAAAATCCAGGACTCAGCCCCACCCCCAGAAAGTCTATAACCATGAACACATTATTCATTCTCGTAACTCTATCCTTCAGGCCCCTAACACTTCCTTTCCTTATGCCTATGAAAGAAGGGGACTGCAATTAATTACACTATTCTGCTTACTTTATGTGTCCGAATTTTTCATAAAAAACAATACTTAAAGAAGTCAGACAGTGTGAAGCCACAATACAAAGAAGGTTTCAGATTATGCTAATGCTAATATTTTAGTCTCTGCTTCAGAACAAAGATAGCATGTGAGCAAGTGCTTAGGTAAGAGAAAAGAGATATTGTCAAATCTTTCCCCTGCAAAGCAAGAATACAGCTGATTCTTGCATAAGATACTACTTCTTAACAGTGCCAAATGCCCATCTTCTTCCTTCTCTTTTTATTCAAATTTGTGACTCTAGAAATACTAGCAAATTAGTGTACAGTATTTGCAACAGCAGCACACGGTGGCTGAGGAACATTTTGTAGTAGCAAGCAATCCATATTAACATATATGTAGATCTAGACATAAACTACGTGAACATGGTATGGATTCGTTACAGTAGACAGTAAGCAAATGCTAAAATAGTGAATAAATGTACTGTTATAAAATATTTAATATAATTATTCAAAAATAAGCAATTCCAGTGTTAAAATTTTAAGGAAACTATTCATTACAATTCTATGAGAATTTTAATATTTAAGAATTTTTTTTAGAGAAAAATACTTTTTATACCTATTTTGTGATATAAACCCAAATTTGATACATTTTGAGTATAACACATTTTGAGTAATTACAGTTTTAACCCTTAGATCATAGCTGTCAATAGTAAATAAGTAAAAATCTTCATTATGATTTTTAAAATAAAAATGAACTATATATAGTAACTTACGAATTATGTGAGTATTTTATCACTTATTCAGAGATTACCAGTCCATCATCAGATATCCGTAATAAATGTATTCAGTTATCTTTGCTACTTTTCAGGATTCAGTCATAAAAATAATAGCCTTGGCTGGTGGTTTATGACTGTAATGTTGGTGGCTAACACTGTGGGAGGCCCAGGTAAGAGGATTGCTTGAATCCAGGAGCTCCAAACCAGCATGGGCAACATGGTGAGATCCTATTTCTACAAAAATAAAAGCCTGGCCTGGTGGCTCGCAGCTGTGGTCTAGCTAATAGGAGGCTGAAGTGGGAGGCCCAGGTTTCAGTTAGCCATGTTCACGCTACTGCATTCCCACCTCGGCGACAGAGCAAGTCTCAATAATAATAATAGCCACACATGTATTTTTCTATTTTGATGCAGTGAAAGTGTGTTTGTGAAATTTGAGACTATTTTATGTTACAATTTGAAAACTTGATTTAAAACTTTAAATACTTAAAATGTGTTGTCTCCATTTATACTCTTTCCCTAGGGCCAGCAACTATTGAGGCAGGCTTGCCCATTAGCTTATGCTTTATCTGTTTTCACAACTAAAGCAATTTGAAGCAGTGTATTTTACAAAGTGCCCTGAGACATTAATTACAGCACAGAAAAAAGTACAGCCAAAGAGGCACATAAAGCTAACAAGATGGTTTTAGTTTCTAATCTACTTTTTCATGAAGTCAGTCGGGGAAAAACAAACCAAGGAAAGCAAACTGAATAATCCAGTTACACACACACACACGCCTCAAAGTTGAATGTATACAGGCCACAATAGTGTTAAAAGCACAGCACTATCCACAATATCAAACAAGTAAACATTTGCAAATTTAAGAGAAAGCTAACTCTAAAAAGAAATAAAAGTTATACACTTATTTTTCCAGCGTCATGAGGAAACAATTTAAAAGATCTTTAGGAACTACTACTATGTAACAGAACGACTTCGGAAACCGAGAACAGAATAATAATGTTTCAAGAGAAGCGAGGACTTACGTGTCAAGTAAGCAGGTTTTGAGCCCCCGTTTACTGAACTGGGGGATTGGTTAGCGAGCAACACAGAGAACTAGTAAGAGGATAACTGTGTATCTGCAGGCAGATAAAGTGGTTACGGTTAAAAACTAACAAACAAAACAATTTGGCAGATGGGGGAGGGAAAGATTTTCCCCCAAAGGAAAAATTGCTGAATGAACGCAAGCAGGAGTGGATTATTCAAAGTCCCCTCTGCCATGGTCACCAACACAGCTAAGGTGTCCAAAAAGACATTAAAGGCGAATGAAGGGGAGGGAAGGCGTCCTCCTCCTCCCATCATGACTAAAATAAAAATGTAGGCCGGGCGAGATGGCTCACACCTGTAACCCCAGCACTTTGTGAGGCCGAGGCAGGTGGATGACCTGAGGTCAGGAGTTCGAGACCAGCTGGGCCAACATGGAGAAACCCCGTCTCTACTAAACACACAAAAGCAGCCGGGCGTGGTGGCGCGCCAAGTAGTCCCAGTCACTCCGGAGGCTGAAGCAGGAGAACTGCTTGAACCCGGGAGGCGGAGGCTGCACTGACCCGAGATCGCGACACCGCACTCCAGCCTGGGCGACAGGGCGAGACTCCGTCTCAAACAAACAAAAACAAGAAAAAAGGAGACGTCACCGCGTTCGCGGACGCTGGGCCAGCCTGGGGCCTAGTCCAGGAGGGGCCGCACGTGGAGCCACGTGTCACGCACTGCGCCAGGCCCAGCTGCGCGGAGGGGCCGGCGGCCGCAGGCGGAGGCGGCGGGCGGGCGGGAGGAGAAGGGGCTGACGGCGCGGGGCAGGAGGGACGTCGTGCGCGCACCCCCTTTTCCCCAAGCGGAACTGGCAGTGGCAACAAGGAGGCCGAAGGCTAAGTGCCTGCTCCCATCGCCGGCACGGTGACCCCTTTTCCGAGGGTCTCCCCCGAACCAACACAGCACACACCCCGAGCCGCGCCCCAGGCCGCAGCGCCACCCCCCAACTCGGGTGCCCGGAGACAGGCGAGCAGCGGCCCCCAGGGGGCTCCCGGCGCCACCGCTTCTCCCTCAGCCGCTCGGGCCTGCTCCCCGCTCGCCAACCGCCCCGCCCCGCGCCTCAGCCACCTCGACAGAGTCGCCAACGCGCGGGGGCCGCTCCGAGCGCCCATTTCCCATCCCCGAGGCCGAGGCTGGCGAGGCAGGTGCTGATGGGGAGCCTCGCGCCTGCACCAAAGGGATCCCGCCCAGGGCCGGCGCCCACGCGAGCCACCCTCGCCGCGAACTCTGCACGGCCCACGCCCCGGCGCCTCCCCTCCGCCCAGTGGCCGCAGAACCGCGCCCCCTCCCCCTCGGCAGCTTCCACAACGGCTCCACCCCAACCGTCCGAAGCTTCTCGCCTCCGGGCTTGGAAGACCAAGCCGAAGCCGCACCCTCCCTCCGCGCCCCGCCGTCGGGGAAGCCCACCCAGACACTCTGCTCAACCTGTCGGCAGAAGGAGGCCTCCGCGTAGTGTCGGTGGAGTCGCCCCCGATGCCGCCCTGCGTCGCAACTCTGCCCCTCAGGGACCGCCGCAGCGCCTCAGGCGGCCGGCGGAAGGCGGGAAGCGCCCGTCCAATCCCCGCCAGGTGCGGTCGTTAGTGCGTCCAATCGGCGTCGCCGCCAGCCAGGCCCCGCCCCCCCAACGCTCGCCGGAATCGCCCGAGGCCTGAGCCAAGGGGGACGCGGGGGGGCGCGACTCAGGCCGGGCCCTCAGGTTAGTGGGTCCGGGCTGTCCCCGCGCTTCGGCCTCATCCTCCCTGGCTGCCCTCTCCTGATGAACGCCCCGCGAGCGGAGTCGCCCCCGCCAGCGAGGAGACGGGCTGCCTTGACTGGGGCCCTGGCCCCTGGACAGGCGAGCAGGAAGGGATAGAAGGGACGGAAGCGCGGGCAGGACTAGGAGGAGCGCATCCCCGAGCTATGCGTCCCCAGAGCCACTGGGACCCGGGGCTCCAGCCAGCCCTGCGGAGGCGAGCCAGACCGGGGACCAGGGCTCCGGGGACCGGGACGCCGGGCAGACGACTCCTGGGCGAGGCCTGGCTCCTGCCGGCAGGGGACGCAGGGTCGCCTGCAGGGTCGCCTGGGGGCGGGTGCCGGAGGGCGGGAGGGACCGCAGGTCCCAGGACGCAGTGCTGAGCTGGGTACCCAACTGCGCATTCCTAGGCTCTTTCAGACGTTTCCATTTAAGCTACCCGTTTAACTTACGCAGCCAGCGGGTGCTTCTGTAAAAAAAACGCAAGCCCTTTGGAGACAGGCACAGCCGGGAAAGGGGCCCCTTGCCCCTTGGCTCGCAGAGGGCGTCGGTGTTCGGTGCTCAGTCTTCTGGGTGTTTTCCCCGTGCTCCCGTTCTGAGATGGAAACTGTTCCACGTGCACTGAGATGCAGCTCGGTCTTTTTAACAGCTTCGTAATGATTTAATCATGTGGATTAACTTCATCCGAGGAATTCAATCCTCCACTGATGAGCCTACACTTGTATTACAAATAATACGGCAGCAAACCACCTTTGGATTAATCAACATTTGTGTCGGATACATTTTTAAAAGTTGAATTGTATGTGTAGTTAAACTTTTTATAGGTATCCTCAAAAATTTAAAATTATATTTTAATAACATTTTAATTTTCTATCTAAAAGGCACTAATTGTTTAAAAATATGTGATTAGGATTTAAATGTGAGGTGGAAAGCACCTGAAAAAAATAAACACAAGGCAATAGAATCAAAACTCAGCTGTGGACCAGAGCAGATCAAATCACATTAAATAAGCTCTCAGAGGTGTTTTAAATATTCTGCTTAGTTAGAATTACCAACTTCTTGACAACTTTGTAACTACCCCTGTTGAACTTAATTTTGATGTCTTAGTTTTTTAATTCAGAGCTGATAGATTACATATGCAATCTAAGGTACACAGGTGTACGCAGGGATTTGAGGGGATTTTTTATGTTCAAAGCTTTCAATGCTTTTGAATTCTTCATATGTTTAAGTATTAATAATGTATAACACAAAATGTAAGAAGATGGTAGAGTGTTTCAAAATTGTGACCCAACAATTGTGCATAATTATTTTCACACCTTGTTTTCCGCCAATAGATTTAAGTTCCTTCATGATGGAGTTGCACACAGGAATTTTCCCAATACACTTCAAAAATTAATAGTGACGATTTTTTACCTTGCTGCTTTTTAGTTGAAGAAAAGTGTTAGAGCCTTTTTTATTGCTTCATGTGTTCAGGAAGCCTGCAGATTATTTAGTAAACATCAGTAAACCACAACATGGAAGAAAAAAAGGATATCGCTAATTTTACTGTTAATTTTTTTTTTTAGGTTTTAGACTGGCGTTTCATGAAAAACCGTATCAATTACAATCAAAATTTGGAAACTATGTGCAGTGGTTCACACCTATAATCCCTTCACTTTGGGAAGCTGAGTTGATGGGATTGCTTGAGGCCAGGAATTTGAGACTAGCCTGGGCAACATAGCTAGGGCCTATCTCTACAAAAAACAAAATTAGCCAGGCGTGGTGGCATGCGCCTGTGCACCTAGCTACTCTACGCCGGAGGCTGAGGTGGGAGAATTTTACTTGAGCCCGGGAGCTGGAGGCTGCAGTGAGCTATGATTGCACCATTGCACTCCAACGTTGGTGACAGGACAAGACCTTATCTCAAGAGAAATATCAAAATTTGGCTTTCAATTAATTCAGCTTTCTGAATCAACAAGCATTTATTTGGAATATTCTACATGTCATATAACAGGTAGAGAGAGCACTGACTTTGAAATAAATTTGAATGCTCAATTTGTTGCTTACCAGCTATGGGACTTTAGGTGAATTACAGTTATGCATTGCTTAATGATAGGGGTAAGTTCTGGGAAAGGTGTCCTCCTCAAGCAATTTTGTTATTGTGTGAATATCTTAGCATTTACTTACAAAAACCTACGTGGTGTAGTGTACTACACACCTCAGGTATATATAGTAGTCTATTGCTTCAAGGCTGCAAACTTGTACAGTATGTTACTGTAATGAATACTGTAGATAACTGTAACACAAAGGTATTTGTGTATATACAGAAAAGATACAGGAAAACACTGGTATAATTCCATGGACCCACTGTCATATATACAGTCCCCTGATGAGTGAAATGTTATGTGGCCTATGACTGTACTTAAACCTCTCTGAGCCTTATTCTTTTCAGCTAAGAAAAAGGGGACATTGTCTCCCAGGTAGCATAACATTCAGAATTAAATGAAATCACATATTTAAAGCACTTAGCATTGTGGCCAAGGAAATAAGGCAAGACAAAATAAAAGTAAGTTTTCTTCCTCCATGTGCAAGACTTTGTACTTAGGTGAGGGTCATCATCCGGAAGGAAGGCAGACACACACTCATTACTGCCTACAGCGTGTCATTAACTGTTGCAATAGAAGTACATTAGTGATCACTCCCTGCATTCCTCTAGAGCTTTCTTCATATCTCATGCTGACCTGGCATATAAAATTGTATTTCCTTTTCTAAAAGACATATGCAACAACTCTGCTACTGAAGCTGAGGCACAATGACAAAATTTATTTAATTTTTGCCAAGGCTCTACATTTATCAGTGTTGTAGAAAGGATAAGACTTGCATGTGAAATGATTTAAACAAGAAGTTTCTAAAGCTTGGTTTTCTGTAATTAGGCCACAAGAAAAACGTACTCCAGCATAATAGAATGGCTCACAGCTACTTTTGCATATATACTTTAATATTTAGGCTTGGGTAAAATCATTTTAAATAACATATTAAAATATGTTTGGGGAGACAACCCAGCAATTGCACAGTCCACTAGAAAATTTTACCATCTAAGCAGTATAACTGTTTTAGGGTCTGAAAGTTCTCCTTCAGCTGTTCCACAGCTTCTTTATCAACTAGGCAAATACATTTAAGCTTTTAAATTTCACAATGTTGATAGTTTTTAAAAGGCACAAGGAGGTTCACTTAATATTAAATATGTAACATTTACTTTATATTTCATGACCAGAACCTTTTTGGCAAGTGACTTTCACATAGATTATGAGATTCTCTACATGCCTTTAAATAAAATAAATCTGGCAGCTCTTAACTCATACCTACATTCTCCGGACAATTGTCTTGCTCTCAGTTGGGGGACCGGGGCATAGCAGCCAAGGCCCTAACAGGCTTGCTGACCTAATTGGACCGTTTGTTAAATAGCAGGAAATGTAACCAGGCTTCTCTCTCTCTTGCATGTCAATGTAGTGAGCAGTGCTAATAGCCAGAGATTGTGCAATTTAGTCACAATATTTTAAGTCAAAATTCAGTGTTCTTAGATCAAAAGATACCAAAGAAAGCCATCCCTGTTCTTTGAATTATAAGAGCACAGAGGTTGCAATGATCAGAACCAACTGGTTAAAAGCCGAAATGCATCCTTTCAGTATTGATTTGACAGATGCCAACAAGCATTCAAAAATTTAGTTAATTTCCTGGTGACAGGGATAAAACTGATCAGACTTGTTTCAACTGTATCATAAACAAACTTCACAAATTGGAAATCTTGTCCTTCTTGGCTTTTTTTTCCCTACACCTTAATTCTAGCACCTGTTGTCGGACCACTGTTGAGCACCAAAAGAACTCCTCAGCCCGGAGTTCTCTGGAGTTTTAAGCGATTGCCTAACTCAGCAGGGGACAGTGGTCTTGACTTACTGGTTGATGGTTTAAAAACATAAAAGAATTTAATATTTTAAAACTGACAAACTAGAAAATGTTAGAAACTCTATCTGAAGGCACAAAGTATAAAGTTGGTGGGTACCTGATAAAACATGATGTATGTAAATACAACTCAAAACAATTTAAAAGTATAAGTATTTGTCAATTATTTTTCCTCCAGTGCTCTGGCTATTGCTGAAAACACCTTCTAGTTCCACCTTGTAACTGGACTCCCAAAAGATGAATGCTGACATCTTCTGATGCTTAACAAGAAATAAAAAGTCACCTTAACCATCAAAAAGGTAATTGCAAAGGGCACTGTTGCCTGAAATTCTCTAGTTACCTGAAAACTGAAACAACTGAGGCAAGATTTCTTAAAATATTTAGGAAGGTTAAAACTTAAACAGAATGGCCTGATAATGATCAAACATGTACAGAGAAATACATGAAATCAGAATTGTGAATGCAGAGAAATAACTGTTTTGCTAGTTTAAAAGTTTGAAGCTTTTCCCTCCTCCCTAGCTGTTAATGTAGGAGACACACAGCCTAACCAGGACAGTCTCAATGCCCAGGAATGGTTGTGTGATGACTGATAAAGCAGAAATTTCTTGCCTATTAATAGTTTCCCACCGTTAGAAGGCGACAGCCATTGGCAATCAGATGCAGTCTCAGGTTTTCCTTGTCCTGGGGCAGGAATGCCTGGAGGGACTACGATGTGGTCACACTGTACATTCTGTTTACTGTGGGCACAAACACACAACAGAACTTTTTTTTTAGCTTATTAAATCGAGAATATTCCTGAGGAGGCATCCGCTATGGGCTAACGGTCCCAACATCACAATAATAAATAACAGCTGTGTTTACAGAGACACATTCAGGGCACATGCAAAAGCTTCTCCTAGCAGGAGGACTTGGGCCTTTGCAAAACACGCTGCTTGGGCCTCCCCAGAGGGCCCACCCTCCCATGCACCTACCCCACCACCCACACCCAACTCATTACACAACTCGGCCTTCTGGCCACCTGAGGCTACTTTTTAGACAGGTGTCTCAGACGTTTCAAGTAGAAGACAGGATGGGCTGCTGCCAGGGGACCTTGCTACAGAAAATTAGGTCAGAGGACTTGCAGGGTGGCGAAGAACAACCGGATAGATGTGAGAGCCCAGCAGGGAAATGACAGGAGGCGCAGCTTAGGTGTGGAGGCTCCACGTGGCCTGTCCCCGCGTGACTCAGATGAAGTGGATCCAGCTCTCTTCGCACTCCCCGCGAGGCATGTGCAGCGCGTGGTTGCGACACGTGAGGCTGTAGTCTCGGCGGTCGTTGTTGTCCCAGTACTCGGCACCCGCCACTCGGTAGCGCACCGCGAAGTGCACGCAGGAGCCGAGCTCCAGCAGGAAGGGTGGCACTGGGAAGCCGAAGGTGAAGACGTCCTCCTTGCCCTCGGGGCCTGCGGGCCCGCGCCACCGCGCCACCGCCTCGTGGGTACTGCGCCAGCCCGAGAAAGTGTAGCGCACAGCCACCTGCTTCTCGAAGGCCACGTTGCACACGCGCACCGTACCGCTGATGCCAAGGTCCGAGCAAGTGACACGCTCCAGGCACACGAGCTGGCGCTGCAGGCGCTCGCCAAAGTCGGTGGCCTCGACGGGCGGCGGGAAATCGGGCACCAGGCACTGCAGGGTGAACTCCACGTCCTGGCTGCTGCAGCACAGGTCAGAGTTGATGGCGAGCCGCGACAGCACGTGCAGCGGCACCGACGGGTCGTCTCCTGCGTTGAACACCTTGACTTGCGCCAGCTCCAAGCCCAGGGCGTCGGCGAAGCGCACGCGGAGCTGCCGGTTGCAGCCCGGCCGACATGCAGCGCCCGGCGCGCCCGCGGCCTTCTGGCGGCGCTCGGGGGAGCTGGGCAGTGATCGCGCCCGCCGCAGGATGATGGGCCGCAGGCGGGGGTCGCAGCCGGACGGCGCTGGCGCTGGCGGCGGCGCGCGGCCCGGGCTCCCCGGGGGCCTACAGGGCCGCGGCTCCAGGGCCGCGCCGCCGTCCAGGTCCGACAAGCAGCTGAGGCTCCGGGGGGTGAGCTTCCGGGATCCCAGGGCGCTGGGCAGGACCGCGGAGCTCGGGCCTCTGGACATGGTCCCGCCGGCCGTCGGAAGATGGGAAGACAGGGATGAGGGACGGCCTCCCGACCCCGCGACAGCTCCCTCCGTGCTCAGAAGCCGCTGAGAGTTCTCCGTATCTGCAACCTGCGGGAGACCTCTCGGGCCCGGTACGCCCTACCCTTGGTTCGCCACCTTGCCCCTCGAGTCCTTGTCCAGGTCCTCCGCTTCTTGCAGTTAAAGAAATTGTAAGAGAGGGGGTGCTGCTTTAGTTGAAGCTTTCAGAGGCCTCCCGGGAGCGCAGGGTAGCGTCTCTGTTTTTTTTTTTTTTCTTGCTTTCTTGGAGGTTCTTACAAGAAGGCTGCGTTCCGGGAGCGGCCCCTCCCACTTTCCCGGTCCGCAGCGTTACTTACAAGGCTGCAACTTGACCGGGTGCAACTTCCTAGCGAGCCTCCGCCCCGCCCCTCGTGACGCCGCCTGCAGGCGGGCCCCCGCCTGCCCCAGCTCAGCCCGGGAGCTCCGCTGAGCTGCGCGCCGCCGCCTCCAGCTGCCCTGCCGCAGCGCGCCGCAGCCGGGCCTCCCCGCGCGGGCGCCGGAGAGGAAGGAAGGCTGGCAGCCTCGTCACGTGTCCGCTGCAGTCGCGAAACAGGTCTGATCAATTTCTGTTTACGTCTGCCTGGACTGCGCGCCTATCGATTATAGACTTTGCACAAACGGAGGACAAGGAAAATGCATGCTGCGTGTCCTTAGATTTCTGGGTTATGGATGGGAGGAGTGGTGGTGCAAAAACCGGCCTTGCCGGGATATGGTCGCAGGCTAATTTTAAACATCGAGGCCAGCCCACACTTTGGACAGGTTCACTGCACCCTGGACCCTTGGCCAAACCGAGGGAGCCTCGCTGCGTAGAGGAGCAGCGTCATGTCCACATCACCCAGAATGCTTTGCCGCACCAAATGGCCAGCAGATTCCCCTGAGGGTGGGGTGGGGAGGTGCTGCTGTTGTCTTCCTGGACTCAGCGCCAGAGAGGAAGACGGGGAACAAGAGTTATTACCCGGTGATGACTTCTGCAGCTGCCCCTAATCAGCCTCTGGCGCTTGGGAAGCATATTTGTAGCCAGAATCTCCGAAACAAATCTTTTAGCTTTGTTTCCAAGCAAGCCAGAAACACCAACAAGGCCTGGAGCTTGTTTTCTGCCTCTTTAGAACCCTGCAAGCATTCGTGTCTCTCACCCGGTAGCTTTGAGCACAAAACCCCACAGCCTTTGGTGTAAAGCTTACCAGGTGAAATGAAGTGGAAAAGATGCAAGTGCACTTTCCAGAGAGCAGTTTGGGGCAAGGCATTCCATTAAGAAGGTTCCTTTTTACTGTCCAGAGGGACAAAGCAGAAAAAAACCAGACTAATGAAAGGGGGTTGATTGAAGAACATTTTCTACGTCTAAAATGAGTCAAGGCTGTTGATTGTGGTATAATTCATTAAATGTGAGATAGTGATTTTATTTATCATTGGATGTAAGCTAACTAAAAAGGCTTACATGATTATTGTGGAAAAAATACAGGAAAGTTTCAGGAAGAAAATAAAAATTTTCTGTAATCACATCTCTTATTTTACAGAGACAGGTGACATGGAAAAGAGAAGTATCCAGTTTCCATTCAGTGCACTTTTAATAGGCCACTCAAAATGAGAGGGGAATAACAGCAATATGTGGTATGGGTCAACAGTGTTTCACAAAGAGATATAATATGTAATATATATGAATATATGGAAAATCTTATAATGGATTGATGTGATAGAGAAGGCCGAAAAATTGAATGGGAACATTCCTCCTAGAGTTTAAGCTCTTTCAGAACAGGGACATGCATAATCACTACCATTTTTCTGGGTACTCCTGTAATTATTTGTTGAATGAATGAATGATTGGGCAATACAATGATTGAACACTGGAATAAGACCTGACCTTATTGGCCTTCCAAATTTCTTCAACATGTTATTTCCAGGGAAGATTATACCTGTGTGTGAATAGGGAGAGAGAGAGAGATGGAATCCACTCACAGTATTTATAGTAGTGTGATCCTGTGATCCTGTCTCTGATATCTACTGTAATAAACAGAAAAGACAAAGCTGTAAGCATAAGACAATGTCTCCCTTCCCCAGTATTTAACAACTCAACCGCTATATGATCACAGCCCTAATATTTCAATATTATACAAGTATTAACAAACAAACAAGTGAAAAACCAACCAATACTGGTGTTAGGACCATTTGCAATCAGTAGTTACTGACAATATTCTGTTGCTTCTAGTTCCGATGGTGAGGAGACCTTTCCAAATATAAGAGGAATAAAGAAGTCACCTCCCCAGCTGTCATCATCTTCCAGCAGATTGAGCAAGAATATTTTGAGCACTACAGGAAAGGTAATGTAAATTTAGAAGAAAAATCTTACTTAGATTTATTCTGGGATTTTTGTTTGTTTGCTTGCTTGTTTCTTGTGTACATGTTCACAGTATTTATTACTGCATCCCTGTTTTTTAGACAGTCCATCAAACCCTATATGATGATCAGCCATGTGATTTTTTCAAGAAGAGGAATAGGGTGAATGAATCTCATCAGAAAAGCAGGTAAATAGTTTTAGTATAATTGTTTTATCTTGCAAAAGGCTCATTATCTCTCTTGTCCAGATTGAATATGTGGAGTGGGGAATAAAAGTAAGTCTATAGATAAGAAATATACATTTATATATTTTTTTCTAGCAGAAATAAGTGGAAAAGTGGTTTAAGCATAATAGTGGATAAGGATTCCAGTGGTCATAATTCTGGCAGTTGTTAGCAGAATTATAATTTTGAATAAATCCTTTAATGCTTTTCTATGTTAGTTTCCTTTTATATAAAAGGATACAGACAATAATTAATTTTTATGGATGCATACTGACAAGCAGAAACAATGTTTTAACAGTGTTATGAATTCTGAATAATGGAGATTCCTTCATTTTTTCATTTATTCAACATTTATTGAGCACACATTGTACTATTGGCAATGATTTAATATCCTCCATATTTATTAATTAAAATGTAGCACGTATTCAAATAGTTGCTTAGTTTATCTGAAACCATTGGGCAAATGAACCTCTGAGGTTTCCAGAAAGCATGTTTACCACCCATTTCTGTTCATTCTATCTGACTTATATTACAGAGAAGTATTATTAATCTTAAATGACACATTCTTGGTAAATAAATTGAAAAGAGGATATCTTCAACCCCGATGTGAGATTCGGCCTCAGAATAAATTATGCCAGAGAGAATTAGTTGCTATACTCATAATGCACACAGTATTCATTATTCCCTTTACCTGCTATTCACAAGGTAGCACTAAGACCCTGTGTTTTCATTAATATGTGTTACAAGGCACCATATGATTTTATTTCTGTTCTTTAAACACAATTTTCCCAAATGTGTTTTCTGTTTGAAAACATTTTAACAAGCTTTTGATTTCAGGTACAGGTTTGTATGTGCAATACTTTTATATATTAAAATTTCCCTCAGCTCAGAATCACCACTAATCAGGAGTGATTAAACTGCAAAACTTGCATGTTATATCATATTTATACTTAATTTAAAATAGGTATATAAAATAAAACTGTTTTTACTTCTGAATGTTATTAAATGCTTTTGATTGTAACAATTCCAGAGTCTACGACTGATTTTTTTCCGAACTAAGGTTTTTTTTTAAAGTACACACGATTGCACTCAAAGTATGAAACAAGCACTTTGAGAAATGTTTTTCCTAAATGCTAATATTTGATATAAAATGGAAACTGTGCGTTCTCTTTTGTCACATGCATTATATAATGTATCTCAAATAGAGTATTATATGGAAAAATGTTCTGTAAAATTATGCTGTAAGGAGTTTGGAAGCTGACATTTTCTAATGCCTAGTAATAGCTGAGACAAAAAAGTACAACTAGAAGATTATTTTTGTTTGTTTAATTATAGCCAGACCATTTTTTTCATATGTGGTAAGAAGTGCAGTTTTGTTTTCTCATAGCAATATGAATGCTGGCCCATCTTGGAATAAAGTGCAACATTCAAAGAATTCTTCAGGAAAAAGGCAGAGTAAATCCCAAGTACCCCACGCTTCTTCTCAGCTGAGAAGCAGCCTCACAGCTGTCACCCAGCCAACCGAAGAAAAACTTAAAGAAAGCATTGCCCCGGAAGCAAGACGCAAAAGGAATCCACTCGGTTCCAGGTGTCAGGGGGCCTCAGGGAATAAATTGTTTCTTGATTTTCAGTCAATGAAAATTATTAAAGAGGATGCTGATGAGGACAGTGCAAGTGATCTCTCTGATTCGGAAAGAATTCCCATTCCTCCTTCTCCCCTCACACCTCCAGATCTCAATCTTCGAGCTGAAGAAATTGATCCCGTTTACTTTGATCTTCACCCTGGTCAGGGCCATACAAAGCCTGAGTACTATTATCCTGATTTCCTTCCACCCCCTTTCAGCTCCTGGGACTTACGAGATATGGCCCTGCTTCTGAACGCAGAGAACAAAATGGAAGCTGTGCCCCGAGTGGGAGGACTTCTTGGGAAGTATATTGATAGACTTATTCAGCTTGAGTGGCTGCAGGTCCAGACTGTACAGTGTGAAAAAGCAAAGGGGGCCAAAGCAAGGCCCCTCACTGCCCCTGGGACCTCAGGAGCACTGAAAAGCCCTGGGAGAAGTAAGCTAATTGCTAGTGCTCTGTCCAAGCCACTACCTCACCAGGAAGGGGCTTCAAAGTCAGGCCCTTCCCGAAAGAAAGCTTTTCACCATGAAGAAATCCACCCATCACATTATGCATTTGAGACTGCCCCCAGACCCATTGATGTGCTTGGTGGTACCAGGTTTTGTTCTCAGAGGCAAACCCTTGAAATGAGGACAGAAGAAAAGAAAAAGAAATCCAGTAAGAGTACGAAGCTGCAACGTTGGGATCTGTCCTGCAGTGAAAGCGGCTCTAAGGTGGAAACCAACGGTAACATTCGAATTCCCAAACAGGCAGCTGTGATTCTGGACTCAGCAGACTCCTGTAAAGCCTCCAAAACACAAGCACATGCACATCCTAGGAAAAAGGGAAAGGCAGAGAGCTGTGGTCATGCCACTGTATCGAGTGAGAAAAAACTGAAAACAAATGGAGTAAAGCAAAACACATATAAACTAAAATAAATACCTACAATGATGAATTGCCAAGACCTGCAGGTACCTCAATATTCGAGTTCTTCCAAAAGTAAAAATACTGTGAATTTTAAGGAATTTTACAATTACTGACATTTAAGTAGTTGATTGGCACTTTTGTCCACCTTTATTTCTACCCCTAGTGGGGATATTTTCAAAGAGAGGTGTCTTTCAATAAGCCTTTCTTTGTGTTGTCAGTCTTAGGCAAATGAGAGCCCTTTAGATAAAAATTACCTAAAACATGTGCCATATAAAGGAATAAAATGGCACCTCTCCAGGGAAAGTATCGGTGAAACCTGGGCTACAGTAGCCGGCCTGTGTAGAGCAGATAGTGGTGTTCTCTCTCCATTTTCACACGCACATAAGTATATAAAAGAGTGCAGACTGTTTCAAATGGTGTAGAATCCTAAATGTTTAAAATAAGGCCCTTCTTGCCCACTCCCTCTCTTACTTTTTTTATAAACTCCTCAAGCAAAATTTCTGTTCATTTTACCCTTAGGAGAAACTTTAGTTCTTCCTCAAGTCAGGGAGTAGTGAGTTTGTATTTTGAGTAGTAATTTATCACTAAGCTGGTTGCTCTTTAGAGACAGTGGAATCTAGTACTTTAATACATTTTCTCTGTTTTTGTTTGTTTGTTTGTTTTGGTGAGGGTGGCATTTTAAACTTAGAGGTGGTAGTAAAACCCACTTTTGAGTTCTCCGAACTGAAGTTAAAATAATTTGCAGAATTTTCCAAAGTCAATGGGCTTAGCATGATTACTGCTGTTTGGTGGGGCTGAGAATGAAATATTTGACACTCTGGAATTGCTGGCATGTAAGGCTTCTCCAGAGAGGCACCACAGGGAAATGACTCTTAACAATTTGTAAAGGAAGGGCCATAAAAGGATCAAAACATATGGAACTACATTCAATGTAATAGTTACAAAGTTACTGATTTGGGTTCCACACCCTGTGGTCCTTAGTCAAAAATAATGATCTGTTTCATTTTGCAAGAGCAGGATTTTATTATTTTGCTTGGGGTGAGGGGCGGAGAGTAGAATATGAATAAGGTTGCTGAATGAATTCTAAACTCCCTTATCTGGTCTTCAGGCTTCCCGACTCTCTCCAACCCTTCTTATTTAACTGCAGTTGAATAACATCTTCTTGTTCCTATAGTTGTGCTGTGAGCTTTCCGTTTATATTTGTGCAGTGTATTTTAATACTGCCCATGTCGTTATAGTTGATTTTATCCCTTTAAACAATTATTTGTTTTTGACATAGAAGTTTCAATTTTTTCACCTTTGGGGCAAATGAAAAACTTGGCATTTTTCATTTGGGAATATATAATAGCTTGTAAACTTTTCAGACAGCAGTAAATGTCTGAAAAAATATCAAAAACAGCATAAAGACAAGATTATGTAGCTATAATTATATGTATATAATTATAAAAAGCAATGTGCAAAGGTTACGTTTTAAGGTCTTTCAAAATCTGATTTTAATCATACCAAATGACATAAAATTTTTTATGGGAGGCCTTTTCTTTTAGGACTTAATTTTCAGACTTGTACAAGTTCCTTCTTACATTCTTTCCCTCTCACACCATCCTACTAGAGAAAGCTTACTTTTACACTCAGATCTTACTTTAAGCTTTTTATGTGAACAAAAGATGTACATATGGTAAGCATTACTTCCGTAGTCCTCAAATATACTATAACTTTTGTACTTAGTATGTGTTTTATATTTGGAAAACATCACTACTCTTAGTTTTTGTGTAGTTCCTGAGTGATGACTGTGTGTTCCTTGCCTGCCCTATTTTGTGAGCACAGATTATTCAGTTATCCATGGCTGGCATTTCACTTACGATCCTTTCTCTGCTAGATGTTTATGCAGCTCTCTATGAAGTTTCATGGCCAATAGATATTGAAAAGCATGATATTCTATACATAAGTGTATATGTATATATACTCCTTATATTAACACTAAAGGGTTTATGCTGAGTTGCTGCCTTTCTCTGTAATGTATCCATGTGCATGCTCTTAGAGACCTTGAATGGTTGAGGGTAAAGTGATTTATTAGTAATTCTACTTGCCTTGTGTATGTCTGAGCTGAAGACAATCATGATTAAGAAATTTAGAGGTGGCTGGGCATGGTGGCTCATGCCTGTAATCCCAGCACTTTGGGAGGCCGAGGCGGGTGGATCACCTGAGGTTGGGAGTTCGAGACCAGCCTGACCAACATGGAGAAACCCCATCTCTACTAAAAATACAAAATTAGCCAGGCATGGTGGCACTTGCCTGTAATCCCAGCTACTCGGGAGGCTGAGGCAGGAGAATCACTTGACCCCGGGTGGCGGACGTTGTGGTGAGCTAAGATCGCGCCATTGCACTCCAGCCTGGGCAAAAAGAGTGAAACTCCATTTCAAAAAAAAGAAATTTAGAAGTAATGCCTCATACTTCTAAATTTCTCAACTTTTTAAATTAAGCTGGTTGCGTAATCTGGGGAATAGTCAGAATTTCATGTGTTAAACAGTTTTAAAAGCCTGCAAAAGTGACTTTGCTTGTTTACTTTCTGCCTCAGATTGACTCTTTTAACCAATATTATCACGACTAGATCATAGCTCCTAGTAAATAACATGAAGTGTTTTAAAGTTAGGTCTATTACAGAATTAACATAAGCACAATTTTAATTTTATGATATCTGATACACCTATCTAATACATCTTAATGCACTAAATGTTGCAGATAAGAATCTTGCTATTTTTCAAGTAGACAACATTGGAAAGTTGAATCATGAACTCATTCAGTTCATCAAATCAAAAGCACTGAGTGTTTTGCTAGTCTAGTGACATGGGTCATTGTATTTCCAAGAAGTGCCTCTCATTTCTGGGGAGTTGTTTACATATACCCTGCATTTAAACTAATTAAAACAAGCCAAGTTTGTTTTTTTTTTTAAAGAACCGGAAAAAAAAAAAAAATTCAGGCTTAGAATTATCTAATGGAAAAAATGTAAAAAAGTACAAAAACGGACTAAAAAGATATCAGTACTTGCAGTATTTGCTATGATTATTTAGGTTTAGACTTTCTCAACTTAAATAACTAAATGGGCTGAAGACTTGTAACTAACTTGAATAGGGTAGACTTCATACCCTGTGACAAAAAGGATGGGGAAGAGAATATCATTGGTCTTGCCATATACCTACTAGCTAAAAGGAAAATGGTATGTAGTTGTTCTTGGGCCTATTGTGTTGCTTTTCAGAAGGACATAAGACTTTCTACTTTATCTGATATGGATATTGTCTACTTCCTCATTCCTTTATGCTCATTTACGGAGTAGTCACATAGAAATGTAAAACTCTTGGTGGTACTGTATTTTAAGGTAATTCAGAAGCAGTATTTATTATTTATGTGTGTACATGTACAGGACACCATTCAAAATGGCCTGAAAATATTCAGCATGTTTGTTATTTGCTGTTATATTGTATATTTAGTTTTGTATGTGATAAACAGAATTCATGTAAGTTTTTGTGGACTTGAATTTCTCCTTCCTTGAGATCAATTAAACAGCAGAAAAATGTTGTCTGGATTTTTCTGGTATTGTTTTGTTTTGCTTTTCATGCAGTTCTCTTATGAAGCTTGCCTTTATTTTCTCCCTGGTTATTTAAAAGAATTGCCCAGGATGAAATGCTGTTCCCACTCCTGTCTTAACACTAAGCAACATGGGTGGCCAAAGCACAGGTTAACATTACCGGATATATTTGAGAGGCATTGCAGTACATTTCTTGAGTCGCTCTTCCACTTATTACCCCACAAAAAGTGTTGAGGATTAATTAGGGGAGCAGGATGCAAATACAGTAAGCATAAATTAAGGTAACCTGTGATGTAATGAACTTGCATCTTTATGTACATATCCGGAAATGAGTAAGGTCTCTTTCAAGGAAGTGGCCTGGTTAGGAGATGGCAGTTTTGAGCAGCTCCAGCTGCAAACATTCTGAAAGGCCCGTTGCTCTTCTAACTTCACTCTGACAATAGGGTGCATTCTTTTGAGTCTACCAAATTGTAACAGTAATGTTCAGTGGCTCAAAAAGTAAGTTTTTGGATTTGTTTGGAAAATTAACCATGCTGGAGGTTTAAAAAAAAATTTTTTTTTTTTTTGTACAGGAAATGTATTATTTGGGGATGTTGTTGTTTTATTATCCACAAGGTGGCGACTAAACCCTTTCAGATAGCAGAGAATTTGGCCTGAGTGCCTTCTAGTCAAATAAAAAGGTTTTCACTGGAATCAAAAAGAAATGTAGAGAAAAAGACTATATGACTTCAGGCCCAAAGCATGTTCTTTATTTAACTTCACTCTGCCATCAGAGAATACAGTGGTTTATTATGTGCAGTTACGTGCTGTGAAGGATTCTCTTTGATTCATTGAACATTCTCACATCATACAACACTGTATCCAGCAAAGAATTGTGCTCAATGAAGTAACATAAATCATCAATTAATAAAAATCTGTACAGAGATCCGTGTTTCATAAAATACAATTTGAATATTTTTGTCTTCACCAATTTAATATATAAGGAATTACTGTAATAATACTGGAAAAATATATATAGAATTAAAAATGGGATAGTCATAAATCTAATTGCCCTAGCTTAAATGAGATTTTAAAGCGAACAACACATATTTAACTTTAGATTACATTAAGCGAGGACAATTTCATGCCTTGCTACTCAAATTGCGAGCTCCTCCCTAGACCTACTGAGTCAAAGTCTGCATTTTAACAAAATCCTTGGCACATTAAAGTTTGAGAAACCTGCTTTCCTGGTACTTAAGTCTGCAAGTTTGAGTGACTGCCTTTATGGTACGTGAGTAGTTGGCAGGCCCTGTCTCCCCTCAAGCAAGCCATTTGCTTATCTAGCCCTATTTTCTCCATAGTTTAAAGGCACTGGGCCGGCTGTTTACCTAAGAGGTTGCCTGAATGAGTGATTTACGGCCTCTGATAAAATCTGCTCCACGAGTGAAAATTAAGGAGTTAAAGTTTCTTTTTTCTTTTTTTTTAAATTTCAATAGCTTTTGGGGTACAAGTGGTTTTTTGTTACATGGATAAATTATATAGAGATGAATTAGAGATTTTAGTGCACCTGTCATCCGAGTAGTGTACATTGTACCTAATGTGCAGTTTTTTATTGCTAACCTCCCTCCCAACTTTCCCCTCTTGAGTCTCTAAAGTCCATATGTCACTCTATATGCCCTTGCATATTCATAGCTTAGCTCCAACTTCTAAGTGAAAACATAAAGATTTGGGTTTACCACTCCTATGTTACTTCAGCTAGAATTATGAGGTCAGGAGTTCCAGACAAGCCTGGCCAACATGGTGAAACCCTGTCTCTACTAAAAATGCAATAATTAGCCAGGCGTGGTAGCATGTGCCTGTAATCCCAGCTACCCAGGAGGCTGAGGCAGGAGAATCCGGGAACCCGGGACGCAGAGGCTGCAGTGAGCCAAGATCATGCCACTGCACTCCAGCCTGGGTGACAGAGCAAGACTCTGTCTCAAAAAAAAAAAAAAAAACAATAATGACCTCCAGCTCCATCCAAGGTTTTGCAAAAGACAATGTTTAGCTCCCTTTAATGGCTGAGTAGTATTCCATGGTATACTTTATATATATATGTGTGTGTGAGTGTGTGTACATATATATCACTTTTTCTTTATCCACTCAATTGATGGGCACTTTGGTTGATTCCACATCTTTACAATTGTGAATTGTGCTGCTATAAATATACGTGTGCAATTGTCTTTTTCATATAATGACTTCTTTTTCCTTTCAGTATGTGTTAGTCTGTTCTCATGCTACTATGAATAAATACCCAAGACTGGGTAATTTATAAAGAAAGGAGGTTTAACTGACTCACAGTTCCACATGGCTGAGGAGGCCTCAGGGATCTTACAATTATGGCGGAAGGCACCTCTTCACAGGGAGGCAGGAGGGAGAATGAGAGCTGAGTGAAGGGGGAAGCCCCTTATAAAACCATCAGATCTCATGAGAACTCACTCACTATCAGGAGAACAGCATGCGAACCACACCCATAATCTAATCACATCCCAAGAGGTCCCTCCCATGACGTGGGGATTATGGGGACTATAATTCAAGATGAGATTTGGGTGGGGGCACAGCCAAACTGTATCAGGGTAGATACCCAGTACTGGGATTGCTGGATCAAATAGTAGATCCACTTTTAGCTCCTTAAGGAATCTCCATATGTTTTCCATACAGGTTGTACTAATTTACATTCCCATCTGCAGTGTACAAGCATTCTTTTTTCCCCACATCCATGCCAATATCTATTGTTTCTTGAGTTTTTAATAATGGCCAGTTTTACAGGAGTAAGGTGGTATCTCACTGTGGTTTTAATTTGCATTTCCCTGATGATTGGTGATCTTCAGCACTTTTTGCACATTTTTGTTGGCCATTTGTATATCTTCTTTTGAGAACTGTCTACTCATGTCCTTTGCCTACTTCTTAATGAGATTATTTAGTTTTTTCTTGCTGATTTGTTTGCGTTACTGGTAGATTCTACATACTATTCCTTTTGTCAGATGTGTAGTTTGCAAATATTTCCTCCCATTCTGGGGTTGTCTGTTTACTCTGCTGATTATTTTGCCGTGCATAAGCTTTTTAGTTCAATTAGGTTCCATTTATTTATTTTTATTTTTGTTGCATTTGCTTTTTGGGTCTCAGTCATGAATTCTTTGCCTAGGCCAACATCTAGAAGAATTTTTCCAGTGTTGTCTTCTAGAATTTTCATTGTTTCAGGAAACTGGCAAGCCACATGTAGAGGAACGAAACTGGATCCCTATCTGTTACCTTATACAAAAACCAACTCAGGATGGATCAAAGACTTAAAATATAAGCGTTCGGGCTTCTTAGGTCACCTAACCACCTCATTCCATTTTCCTTATATTCAGACTCTTAGATTTTTGAACTCCAGCTGTGGAACATTCACTCTACCTTCCCTTGTCCCCTTCCTTTCACTCACTTGGTCATTTTGTCCAGGATTAGAAGAGTGTTCACCATTTGTCGGCAAGCTTTTCCTCTAAACCTATCTCTTGAGATACTCTGCCTAAATAAAGTAAGGAGAAAGAAAAAGAAGGCTTTGCTTTTCTCGTGTGGTGTTTTCGGTTTTCTAAATGCTGGAATGAAGTGCTTTTTATTTGTAGAATTTATGTAATATTGAAATAGCTTAACAAGTTTAATTGAAGATGTTCTGATTTTTTAAAGTATGTATTTTCACCTTAACAGAACAGTTTTTGATGCAGGAAGATAAAAACAGCTGTTTAAATCTTCCCCTTTTTTTTCCTTCCCTTCTTTTTCTCCTTTCCTAAAGAAGCATAAACAATTTATGTCAGGGGTGTCTATTCTTTTGACTTCTCTAGGCCATACTGGAAGAATAATTGTTCTGGGCCACACATAAAGTACACTAACACTAACAATAGCTATTGAGCTAAAAAAAAATGCAAAAAAAATTTATAGTGTATTAAGACATTTTATGAATTTGTGTTGGGCCACTTTTAAAGCTATCCTGGGCCACAGGTTGAACAAGCTTGATTTACAAACATAAATGATAGAAGAAAGAGCCTGCGATTCATACCATTGGTATGATTAGCCCTGGAATATACTTGCAAAAAGTGAAAACGCCTTCAATATGTTATATCTGGCAGTGTTTTTGTTTGTTTTTCTAATTGCATATCTGCAACTACATATTAGTTGAAAAAATTGGGGTAAGAGATTAAAATCTCTCCAAGGTAATTTTCTGGCCAGCTCTCAGTGACTGACAACATACTAAAACCTAAGAAACTGCACTCTCAAATCAACCCATGTGATTAGTAATCAGAATTGAAAAACAAAATTCTTAGTCCTTGAAAAAAAAAAAACCCAGAAACACAAATGATAGATTATTTTATTCTAATGTGAAGTCTAATGAACTTCAGCTCTTAATATATGTGACAAGCTATTGGGGTACAACTAGAGATACACTATCAGGTATTGGGTAAAACTACACTTAAAAATAAGTGTAGTTTTGCTTACTTAAAATAACTGCACTTAAAAATAAGTGTAGTGTAGCTCGCTTGATAATGATGAATGCTTCATAAGGGCATCCCTACCTGGCTTGGGCTTCTATTGGACAGTGGTCTGGCTGGTCAGGCCCCATGCCCAGCTGAAAGGAAGGGAACCGAGGTGGACAGCAGGACTCAGGGAAGATGACAAACACACCCAACTCTACCTGCATTTGGCATTTCCCGTATGGTTCAAGTAAACCCCAGAGAAGTAAAGTGCTGGTGGAGTTTTCCTTGATGGAGTCAAATTCACCTTTCTGGTTTTTTCCCAATATGGCATTATAAAATTTTTCAGGCCAGGCGGAGTGGCTTACACCTATAATCCCAGCACTTTAGGAGGCCGAGACAGGTGGATCACCTGAGGTCAAGAGTTTGAGACCAGCCAAGCCAACACGGTGAAACCCCGTCTCTACTAAAAATACAAAAATCAGCAGGGCCTGACAGCACACGCCTGTAATCCCAGCGACTCAGGAGGTTGAGGCAGGAGAATCGCTTGAACCCGGAAGGCAAAGGTTACAGTGAGCCGAGATTACGCCATTGCACTCCAGCCTGGGTGCAGAGTGAGATTCTGTCTCAAAAAAAAAAAAAAAAAAAAAAAATTCAAGCATACAGGAAAGTGGAGAGAGCTTCACAGCTTCACATGCCTACTCTCACAACCAGACAGTTGCCACCTAGCTCTGTCTGCTCCATCCATCCCTCTAGCCACCTAGCAGTCCCAGCTATGGCCTATTCCAGGCATCGGAATCCCTCCAGCTTCTGCCTGCCGTGCTCACCCTCCAGGGCCTCCACTCTGGGTAGCTGTTTTATATTTTATTATTATTATTATTATTATTTGAGACAGTTTTGCTCTTGTTGCCCAGGATGGAGTGCAATGGCTTGATCTCAGCTCACTGCAACCACCACCTCCTGGGTTCAAGCGATTCTCCTACCTCAGCCTCCCACATAGCTGGCCATGTGTCACCACACCTGGCTAATTTTTTTGTATTTTTAGTAGTGGCAGGGGTTCACCATGTTGGCCAGGCTGGTCTCGAACTCCTGAATTCAGGTGATCCACCTGCCTCGGCCTCCCAAAGTGCTGGGATTACAGGCATGAGCCACCACGCCCGGCCCTGTTTTATATTTTGTTAATAGCTGTTACGTGTACAGCAGAGTTGAAGCTACTTCACCACTACTGGAAGCAGAACTCTTCCCTGATTATTTAAAAAACCCTTCTCAAGAGTGTTCTGAGAAATTAAACTTTTCTTGTGACTATGAAGAAACACGACCTTGAATTCAGAAGTATTTGGCTGGAAAATGATTTTTGTGTTAGTGAACGTAGAAAGGTCTTGACTCAGGGGACATATAAGCATGAACCGTTTTATTCTTCCTTAATCTGAGCCTTCACCCAAACCATTTCAATCCCTCAGTTACAACTGGGGTTCATCATTACCCAGTCACGTCAGTCAGTAAAACCAGTCCAGCTTAAAACTTCAGTGTCAGCCTTGATGGAAATCTAATCTTTTCCGTCTGCCCTGGGTGGGCTGGACTCCCGGGTGGGTGTGTTGGCAGGGGAGGCTTGGGCAGCCCCTCCTAACCTTCCAACCCAGCACTGAGATGCTAGAGCATGGTGGTGCTTTGCCATCAGGACACCTCTGCTCCCTCCCTCTTCCAGGCTCTGCCTCCCCCAGCGTTGGTGACAGAAAGACAGACTAAAGGGAGAGCCTAAGGCCTGTCCTCTGTAACAGGCCACTCTCGCGGCCTTTCGCTGCGGCTGGCTCACCTCTGCGGAGGTGGGATCGAATGCCAGCCTTCTCGCCTCCCCAGCCAGGAAAGAAGGCTCAAGCCCAGCGCTTTACTTCTCTGGTGTTTACTTGATCCATATGGAAAATGCCAAACGTAGGCAGAGTCAGGTGCATTTGCTATCTTCCCTCAGTCCCACTTGTCCACCTCAGTTCCCTTCCTTTCAGCTGGGCATACGGCCTGGCCAGCCAGACCACTGTCCACACAGAAATCCAAGCCGGGTGGAGATGTCCTCATGATGTAATCATCATTGTTAAAAAAAGAACAGTGAGAACTGGAGGTGGCTGGAGGCACCCCTCAAAAAGATAAGAAGGTTGACCCTGGGTAGGTAATTGTAGCTCACACCTCCCTTGCAATCATAAGTAACTTTTATCTCATGAGCAATCTCAATTCTTCACCTGTCAGCTTACAGGGAGCTGGGAGCTGCCACCATGTGGCCATAAAATATTACTGTACTTCCAAGTACACAGAAAGGAGCGCTAGACTATTGTCACTACGATCACATGCTCAGAATAGAAAGGGAACGGGGACATCTTCTAGCTCAGGCTCACCCAAGACGTGTGGCAGGTGATGCCCAGAATCACCAGCTGAGTTCCAGGCCCCATGGCCTACCCAAGAAGGGTTGCCGTGTGGGAAACTGGCATTCTGCTCAGTTATTTTAAATGCTTGAGAATGTTGAAAACTTGGTTGTTTCTAATATATTAAAATACCAATTGCTATGGTGTTTTTTTTGTTTTTTTGTTTTTTTTTTTTTGAGATGGAGTTTCACTCTTGTTGCCTAGGCTGGAGTGCAGTGATGTGATCTTGGCTCACTGCAACTTCCGCCTCTCGGGTTCAAGGGATTCCCCTGCCTCAGACTCCCGAGTAGCTGGGATTACAGGTGCCTGTCACCACGCCCGGCTAATTTTAAAATACCAATTATTTTTGAAGTTAAAATGAATGTGAAAGTGGAATCCTTCACTGTTGTCCGCCAGCTCCTCCCAGACTAGACCTTTGTGAGGCTAACGCCTTTCTAGAAAGAATGTTTCAGTCCCCAGAGCTATTCTAGCAGCAGGGGGTGCTCAACTGGCGTGGTTTTTTCCCAAATATTTAACATGGTTTAGGTAACCTGACTTATATATTCTAAATTAGTGATTCTGACCTAATCAGTTTTTTAAAAATAAGCTATCATTATAGAAATATCCACTTTGAAAATAGGCACAAGGTATTCAGTTTCTCTTTATGTATAGGAAATATCTATAGACTTTAAAGTTATATTTATTACTCTTTTCAATAATAAGCTATTAATGTCAATGAAAATAAACTATTCAAATTAAAATACTCAGCAGCATCTCAGAGATATGAATGTTCAGTTAAGCAAAGAAAGTTTTTTTTTTTAATTGGGAGATTTTTATTTTATATTTTATTTTTGATGTGTTTTTTAATTTTTTAATTTTTAATTTTATTTTTCCATAAGTTATTGGGGTACAGGTGGCATTTGGTTACATGAGTAAGTTCTTTAGTGGTGATTTGTGAGATCCTGGGGCACCCATCACCCAAGCAGTATACACTGCACCATGTTTGTTGTCTTTTATCGCTCATCCTCCTCCCATTCTTCCCCCCAAGTCCCCAAAGTCCATTGTATTATTCTTACGCCTTCATGTCCTCATAGCTTAGCTCCCACAAATCAGTGAGAATATATGATGTTTGGTTTTCCATTCCTGAGTTACTTCATTTAGAATAATAGTCTCCAATCTCATCCAGGTCACTGCAAATGCTGTTAATTCATTCCTTTTTATGGCTAAGTAGTATTCCATCGTATATATATGTATATACACATTTTCTTTATCCACTAGTTGATTGATGGGCATTTGGGTTGGTTCCACAATTTTGCAATTGTGAATTTTGCTGCTATAAACATGTGTGTGCAAGTATCTTTTTTGAATAATGACTTCTTTTCCTCTGGGAAGATACCCAGTAGTGGGATTGCTGGATCAAATGGTAGATCTACTTTTAGTTCTTTAAGGAATCTCCACACTGTTTTCCATAGCAGCTGTACTAGTTTACATTCCCACCAGCAATGTAGAAGTGTTCCCTGATTGTCACATCCACACCAACAACTGCTGTTTTTTTAATTATGGTCATTCTTGCAGGAGTACGGTGGTATCGCATTGTGGTTTTGATTTGCATTTCGCGGATCATTAGTGATGGTGAGCATTTTTTCATATGTTTCTTGGCCATTTGTATATCTTCTTTTGAGAATTGTCTATGCATGTCCTTGGCCCACTTTTTGATGGGACTGTTTTTTTCTTACTGATTTATTTGAGTTCATTGTAGATTCTGGATATTCATCCTTTATCAGATGTATAGATTGTGAAGATTTTCTTTTTTTTTTTTTTTTGAGATAGAGTCTCGCACCATCGCCCAGGCTGGAGTGCAGTGGCGCGATCTCCGCTCACTGCAACCTCCGCCTCCCGGGTTCACGCCATTCTCCTGCCTCAGCCTCCCGAGTAGCTGGGACTACAGGCACCTGCCACCAGGTCCGGCTAATTTTTTTTGTATTTTTAGTAGAGACGGGGTTTCACCTTGTTAGCCAGGATGGTCTTGATCTCCTAACCTTGTGATCCATCCGCCTCGGCCTCCCAAAGTGCTGGGATTACAGGCGTGAGCCACTGCACCCCGCCTTGTGAAGATTTTCTCCTGCTCTGTGGATTGTCTGTTTACTCTGCTGACTATTCCTTTTGCAGTGCAAAAGCTCTTTAGTTTAATTAGGTCCCAGCTATTTATCTTTGTTTTTATTGCATTTGTTTTTTGGTTCTTAGTCATGAAATCCTTGCCTAAGCCAATATCTAGAATAAGCAAAGAAAGTTTACCTTTTATTTTATCTGTTTACTACTTTAAACAAGGTAATGTGATAGAAAGGTCATGTTAAGGTAATCAGGGTTAATGTATCACAGATTGTGTTTTAAAACTTGCTTATTGCAACCTTAAGTATTGGTATAATAGAATCTCAAATTGTCTTTTTCAGAATTCTAATGCAAAGACTCCCAGGTTGCCACAGAGATCCCTGCCCACAGGGAGGCTCTTTCCCATCTCTCCTCCCTCCCACTTTAATTCCAAACTCAAAAAGGCAGATTAATCTAAGCTTAAAAGAGGTTTTAGTAGAAATAATTTGCAAACCCCAGAGCCCTGGGATATTGTTGGAATAACGATTTTTAGTGCTTTGGAAAGTAAAAGTTGTTTTTTTCTTTTCTTTCATTCTTCCCCATCCCTTCCCCTTAATAAAGTTATCATTCTTGCAGTCATTTTCTAGTTTTTTTGTTTGTTTGTTTCAAGAGGATGGGGGTTATAGAAAAGAGTCACTAACATATCCTCCTATAGAAAGAGATGATTGGGCCTTCTACTTAGAAACTAGAACAAACAAGGAAACAAAGAAATAAATAATTCTACCTTCCAATAGGTGCTGGTTTCACTTCCCCTGGCTGTTCCTGAGGTCAGACCCCAGGCAGTCTTTTGTGTACGTGCAGGACCATGGTGGCTTCAGTTCCTACCCCACCCTTCCTAGGAACTCTACTTGTGGCAAACGGATGTTCAAGCTTACAAGTCCACCCTCCCCACTCTGATAAATGCAAGAAAAGCTGAGAAGGGAGGAGCAAGTTGGGATGAAAGTGTCTGGGCCAAAGTGACCTGGAAACCACTGAAGAAGAAGCTGCTGACTGAGAAGGAGGTGTGTGGCTCCGGCAGGATCCCCAGCTTGGAGGACTGGTTAGCAGCTGCATGTTCTGAGTCTGTCTTGGGTATTCCCATATGGCCATGAGATCCGGGAGGCACCCCTCGCTGCTGCTGCTTCTAGCGCTGCTGCTGTGGCTGCTGCAGGTAAACTGGTGAGCTGAGCCTGGAGCCTAGTGCTCAGGTGCAGGGAACTGAAAGCGAAGTGCAAGCTGGCCCTGCCCCTTCTAGAAGGGAGGTGAGAGGGACTGAGTGTGACCTGCTGGGACCCAGGGCTGGCTGTCTTGAGAATGGCTTATGTAGCAGGGGCTCTGGATTTATATAAAGGGAAGTTAAGGGTCCTAGGCTGTTTGGGGCAACAGTGGGAGCAGGAGAAGGGACTTGTTTAAAACTAATTTATATAGCTCACACTATTTTTAGTGAGATATTACATCAACACACACAAGTTCTTTCTTTGTTTCTTTCTCCTTTTGTTGACACAGGGTCTGGCTTCATCATACAGGCTGGAGTGCGGTGGCATAATCAAGGCTCACTGCAGCCTTAACCTCCCAGGCTCAGGTGGTCCTTCCACCTCAGCCTCACGAGTAGCTGGGACTACAGTCACTCACCACCATGCCTGGCTAATTTCTATATTTTTTATAGAGATGGATTTTCACCATGTTGCCTAGGCTGGTCTTGAACTCCTAAGCTCAAATGATTCATTCGCCTTGGCCTTCCAAAGTACTAGGATTATAGGCATGAGCCACCTCACCCACTCAACACACAATTTTTTTTTTTTTTTTTTTTTTTTTGAGACAGAGTCTCGTCATCCAGGCTACAGTGCGTGGTGACATCTCAGTGCACTGCAACCTCTTCCTGCCAGGTTCAAGCAATCCTCCTGGCTCAGCCTCCCAAGTAGCTGGGACTACAGGCGCACGCCACCATGCCCGGCTAGTTTTTGTATTTTTATTAGAGACAGGGTTTCACCATGTTGACCAGGCTGGTCTTAAACTCCTGACCTCAGGTGATCTGCCCACCTCAGCCTCCCAAAGTGCTAGGATGACAGGAGTGAGACACTGTGCCCTGCCAATTTTTATAATGATACGTCTGTTCACACTTTACATAAGATTGTGGAAATCTCAGTTGTCTGGATCCAAGGCAATTTGAGCAAACCCACGGGGATGGGAGGGCTAAATCCACTGCCCCCAGTTGCCACTGTTTAATGGGAATACAAGCTACTGGAGTCAGGATTCGAAACCTATGGGCTTGCTCTGTTTGTACTTAGAGTGGACATGTGCTTGCTGGTTAGGATCTGCTTCATTGGCTTTCTGCAGCTAGGGAGAGGGAATCATTTCTTCCTTTGAATATCAGCCGAGGGCGGGAAGCAGCACAGTGGTTGGTAACTGTGAGCTCTGGACGGGGCTGCTTGGCGTCCTGACCTAGGCTCCTTCCCAGCCAGCTGGGGACCTAGGCCAACTTCACTTTGGTCCTTACCTTGGATCAAGTTCAACTCACCTATGGAGCTTCAAGGGATCTCAGTGCCTGGGTTTTGTCCCCAAAGGTTCAGGTTGAGCTGATCTGGGAGTGCGCTGGGTGTCAGGATTTTTAACATAACCTTGTTAAGTCTATTTCTCTTCACCTGAAAATAGAGCTAATAATTGAATTTATCTGAGCCAGTGGTTGTGACAATGAATGAGGAAATGCGTAAAAGCCCTTGGTACTGCGAAAGTTGTCAGAATTAAAATGGAGTTCCTTATATTAAAACACACACACACACACAGGCACAAAGCCTGATATATAGACACAAAGAAGGTTATGCAAAGGGGGTTCTCACGTTTGTAGGCTTAATAACTAAAACTATCACAAAAACTGCAAAAATAACAACTTTGCGCAAAGGCCATTAAAACCTTACACAAAAAACACTTTTTTGAAGAAATATTCTCGGCAACTTTTTTGTGCAAACTCAGACCGGTGTCACCCTTGCTATTGATCTTTGTAGCCAATGACAATTATTTCAAAACAATGATATAATCCTTTTAATTTTTTCCTTTGAAAACCTTTATCTTCCTTTACCTCCCTGACTCTGCACATCGTTTCCCATGGCACACATATTCCCATGGCAATGTCCTTTCCCAGATAAACGTCATCTTCTCTTAGAGAATCTCTCTCTACTATTAGGTTCACAGTTCAGTAAGGGCCCAGTCAATATGCTCTTATGTCTATGTCTTTCTGTTTTTCTCATCACAGTGAAAATGGTTGGCTATATTCACTGAGAGCTCATGCTAAAACTATTTACTGGATACCTGCTTCGGGCCAGGCACTGGGAATACACCAATAAACAAAATAGGGGGAAAACCCTGTCTGAAAGTGGATAACTTGTTTGATACCAGTTGCTTGAGGTTTGGAGAATTTTCTTGGTCACATTTTGCCATGTCAAGAGCTAAGAGTTTCCTTAGTCAGACAGCACATTAATTTGATCTCCAATACTTTGTAGAAGTCCTTTTTAATAGCCCATGTTTGCATGGATTGGAATATTGTCCAAATCAAATCCTGTCCCCATCCTTCCCTCGCTCCTGCTCCTACCCACAATGAGTCTGATCAGGAAACAGACCTGAATTCTCTTCCCTCTGGCATATGAGTGCAGCGCCAAAGCAAATGAATTGCCTTCTGAGGGTTGTCAGGTGGGGTGGGCAGTGTGATGGGACTGTGGACTGTACTTCAGTTACTGATGGCAGCGGCTTTATGTGGATTCCCGGGAATCAAGGCAGATAAAGAGAACATGATTCAATAGATATAAGAAGTTTTTAGCAATCCAAATGCTGGACCTTTAACTCGCAAAGAGCTTTACACCTGGCAGGGGCTCAATAACTGTCCAATTGGCTATAAGTAACATTCCATTCCATTCCTTTACATCCCTGCCCCTCGAATTGGCTTATTGCCATCTGTGACATCGATAAGAGATACCTACGTCCCCCTGTTCAGCTCTCCATGTTTACAAGCTGATACCATTTCTGCTGGAGCGCTATTGTGTCCACGGCAGTTTTCCTCTGAAATCCCCACACCCTTTCTTTGTCATTTGGACATGAAGCCAAATCACCAAGTCAGGATTCTGTTCTGCTGGCTTATGTCTTTGTTCCAGGTTCAGTGACAAGTAATGGCAAGCCAAGGAAGAGGAGTTTATTCCTCTTTCGTCATTTCCAGGCCTGAGAGCTCATATGTCCTCACTTTTGGGCTGTGGCAGGCTTCAAAGACCAGAGAGGAGGGAAGTTTTAAGAGAATGAAACTGTACAATGAGAAAAGCCACTTGCAATTTTTTGTTGGTGGTGGTGGTGGCATTGTTACCAATCTGGGAAATTCTGAATTGAGTTACATTTTAATAAATTGTTAGCATTTATGCTTTTACTGAGTTATTCTTTTGGCCCTTCATTTAAGGCCAACAGAGTGAGGGGTTGCAGAAGGTGAGGATAGTGTGGTCAGAGGTGAAGCTGAGAGGGTCAGCAGGGGACAGAGCAGGTTGGATTCTGTCCTAAGAGAAGTAAAAACCTTGGGGGAAAAGGGGTGTGAGATCTGTGCTTTTAAAGATCACTCAAGCCTCTGTGCAGAGAATGTGTTAGGAACGTGCATTAGTGTCCTCAGACTGCTGAAACAATGAACCACAAACTGGTACATTGGCTTAAAATAGGATAAATGTACTCTTTTGCCGTTCTGGAGGCCGGAAGTCTGAAATCAAGGTGTGAGCAGGGCCAAACTCTGTTTGAAACTGGGAGGACACTCCCTGGCCTCTCCCCAGCTTCTGGTGGGCTGCTGGCAATCCCAGCCATTTCTTGGCTTGCAGCTACTTCACTCTAGTCTCTGCCCCTGTCATGACATGGCATCCTCTTTTTGTGTCTGTGTTTTCCTATCAAGACACTGCCCACTAGATTAGGGCCCACTCTAACCCAGTGTGACTTCATCTTAACTGTAATTCAGTTAAGAATTACATCTGCAAATAGCCCGTTTCCAAATAAGGTCCCGTTCACAGGTACTGGGGATTAGGTCTTCAATATATGCTTTTAGGGACACAATTCAACCCACCACAGAAGGATGGAATGAACGGGAGAGACCAGTCCTGTGGGTTCTCAAGGTGGTGGAAACTTTAGCTGTTTGGGGTGGAGACAGAGAAGAGCTGGCCTTAGGAAGTGAACTTGACAGAACTTGGAGGTGGGGATGAAAGAAGCAGAGGCATCAAGGATGATCTTTGGAATGAGTAGGTAAGTGTCTTTTGTGGTTAGAGAGCCCCTAAGATGGGCAGGTTTGTGAGAATACAAGTATGCTATCAGTCTGGAACATGTAGGATTTGAGTTGTTTGTGGGAGATGCCAGTGGAAATGTTGCCTAGAGACTTGAATAGGAAAAAGAGGAGATAGTTACGTAGCCCTTGCCATCCTGAGCACTTTGCATGTGAGTGTTGTACGTTAAAAGGAATAATAATAGTACCTTCATGATTGGGCTGTTGTGAGGATCAAATACATACATTCACTTATACATTTACATATGTAGGGGGTGTGCATGTATGTGCACAGATGAGGAAATGCAGACTCCAGAGGATAAATTACCTGCCCAAAACCACATAGCTGGTGAGGGGTAGATAGGATTTTTTTTTGGCGGGGGGAGGGTCTCACTCTGCCACCCAGGCTGGAGTGCAGTGGCATGATCTCCACTCACTGCAACCGCTACCTCCTGGACTCATGCGATCCTTCCACCTCAGCCTCCCAAGTAGCTGGAACTACATCACGGGCCACCATGCCCGGCTAATTTTTATATATTTTGTAGAGACAGTGTTTTGCCATGTTGCCCATAGAACAGGATTTAAACTCAGGTCTTCTAAACTCACAAATCCACGTGCTTAACCAATACTTTATACTATCTGCATTGGCCTCTAGTCACATATGGCAATTTAAGTTAATTAAAATTAAGCAAAATTTAAAATTCAGTTCTACACTAGCACTAGCCACATTTTAGGGGCCCAAATAGCCACATGTGGCTAGCATCTACCACACTGGCCAGTACAGCAGGGACATTCTCATATTCACAGAGATTTTCCCAGGACTGCTCTGCTCTAGAGCCCAGAATAGAGATATTGGGTACGGATTAAAAGAATCTCTAGAGGAATCTCTCATAGGAAATTCTGTGATTTCTAGGATCCAAATTCTCCCTGAATGAAAGCTTTAGAGGCTTTCCTCATTGTCCAAAAACAAACAAACAAAAAAGAGACTTTCCTAACTGTCCAATTTCATTCTTTTAAAACCTCTCTCCTCTCTGGTCTTTCAAGCCTGCCCCAGCCCCAAGCTGAGGACTCATCAGCTGTCAGGACTGGAAATGACCAAAGAGGGAAGAAAGACTCCTTTCCTATGGCTTCTCATTACTTGTCACTGAATCTGGGACAAAGACATAAACCTGCAGAACAGAGTCCTGGATCCAAATTCTGCTGATTTTTAGGACCCGAATTCTGCTTAAATAAAAGCTTGCATTTAAAAATGAAATATTTCCAAGCATTTTGGGAAAGAATGATTTCTATCTAGACCTCTTAGCTCTTTAGTATCCTGTATAGTTACAGATTACATCTTCATTCATTCAGAGAATTTTCTCCCAAAAGATGCCATGGCTGCTCAGCCAGGCCAGCCTGAATGATGTTGGTTACATGCCCCTGGTCCAGAGCCATCTGTCAAATTACGTGCAGGGTGGACCATGCAATCGTATGTCTGCCTGGCCGCCTCTGATAACATGGTTTGGTGGACATGGTAGCTGAGGGAACAAGCATCTAGAAAGAACCGCCCCCCACCCCACCCCAGGCCCACCGCACCGCATTCTAGCAAGCATTATGCAAATCTTCTGAAAGATTTTCTCTGTGGACAGACTGCCTAAAATTGGCACGGATGAGAAATATAATAAGAGCACTTACAAAATCATTACAGAAAATATAACAATTTCCATCTTCCTGCATCACCCAGATGAGAGATCTCAGGTTAATTTCTAAGGCTTGCATAAAGAGAGGAGAAATGAAACACACACAACGATGTGAAATTTAAGGCATCTCTGGCAAAGTATAAGCATCCACCATTTCAAACCTCTTTTTGAACACTTCAGCCAGCTCTTACATGACTGTCAACTGTGCCGTTTATGTGTTATCACAATAAAATGAATTTACAGAACTTTAGTGTTGAGAGAGCCCTTAAAGACACCTTGTCTCATACCCTCAATTTACAGAAGGGGAAACTGAGGCCCAGAGGGAACAAGAAACCTCAATACATTCCTTGTTAATAACTTTGGCCACCTGGAAATACACCTGTTTCAGAAACAGAATTAATTTCTTTATCTTTTGCAAGAACTACAGTTTTCTCCATTTAAAAATTATACACCTGGGTAGGCCCTTAATTTAAAACTGCTGACATTAATCAAGAAGCATTCATTGTCTAAAAAATCAGTTTGAGATTTCAGAACTCAAAGAGTTTAAACATTCTTTTCCTTCAGGTAAATACATAGAAATATAACCTGGCCAGGAAACAAATATTATCACTAGCCCTGATGCTAACAATACAGCCCAATAACATCACCTGCCCACCACCCACCATGGCCTCTTGTATTGTAATGTGAATAGGGATAAATAAGGATAGATTCTGATGTGGACGAGGCAACCAGGGTGGAGGCTCTGTCCCTGGTGATTTAGGTATCAGTCCTAGAGATTTAGCTTATGTAGGTTATATTTCCTGATACCATGGTAGATATTAAAACAGGGAAATTTTAAACATATTTCTCAATTCATTGGACATAACCATAATAAACTCATTCTATGGTAATAAATATTTTGGAAAATATCCATATTTTTCCATAAATTCCATTTAGTGGAAAAAGTGGCACTATCTATATATTTTTGCAAATATTTTGAATGTCCAGCTTTAAAGAAGACAGCAGGAGTCTCCTCTCTGCTTCTGCATTCAGTCTGTTGTGAATTTGTTTGGTTGGAGTATATGAAGAAATTCTGGCCTCACGCAGATATTTGAAAAGAGAGGAATATTTTAATAACCTGGAACAGATAATTGTGGATATTATTCTTTGATATTGCACCAAAACTCAATACACTGTAATGTCTTAACAGTTATTTACTGTGTAGAATCTGAAACCATATCAATGAATTTTCCCTACTCTGTTCCATTAAAATCCACTGGTCTCTCTTGCACTCTGGATGACTCTTTTACCTGTGTGTGATTTTAGAACATGATGTGTTGATCATTAGGAAGCTAGTGGCTATTGAGTTATGCAGATATTTCCTATGTGGACATATTTCAGCCTATAAAATTAAAAAAAAATTGCTATTATAATAAAAATCTTTAATATTAGGAAACTTTCATGCTCATATTGGCAGACACAAGTTCTCTAAAATTCTGATTTTTGCTTGAAAGCTTACATTTGTCAGTGGGAGCAGATACTGTGCATTGATTGATTTTCTTGAAGTGAAAGCCTCACGTTGCTCATCATCAAGGAGCCATGTATCAAATACTCTGGCATGAATCATCAGTTTATTGGTTGTTCTTTCAAGTAAAATGGTGTTCCATTTAAAAAAAAAAAAAAAAAGTGGCCTGTTCAGCTGGAAACTCAAGCAACCACGCAAGTACTTTTCTTTGAGATAAACCTTCTGCCTTGATGTGCAGCAGCAGTGCTTTGTACATACTTCCCATCCACTCACAAAGAGTATTTAAAAGATGTACACTCAAGTGTTGCAATTTAAAACAATTTATTTAGTTATTTATTATTTTCTGAGATGGAGTCTCACTCTGTCACCCAGGCTGGAGTGCAGTGGCATGATCTGGGCTCACTGTAAACTCTGCCTACCGGATTCAGGCCATTCTCCTGCCTCAGCCTCCCGAGTAGCTGGGTCTACAGGCGCCCGCCACCTTGCCCAGCTAATTTTTTGCATCTTTTAGTAGAGATGGGGTTTCACCGTGTTAGCCAGGATGGTCTTGATCTCCTGATCTCATGATGCACCCGCTCGGCCTCCCAAGGTGCTGGGATTACAGGTGTGAGCCAGCGCGCCAGGCCTAGAACAATTAATATTGTTTTTACTACTTCATCAGTTCTCAAGCAATTATAGTAATTGAGTAAATTACTGGGAGTTTGGTACCACTGCCTTCATTTGTGTTGAGGCATCAGCAATTTTACCCACCAATGTTATTGTTTTGCACCATCAGTGCAAATGTCAGTCAGCGAAATAGGCAAACAATGCCTTAGTGTTCTTAGGAAAGCGTTAGGCCTTGTGGACTCTCTTGCAGGGATGTGGAAACCATACTTTGAAAATTACTGCTACAGAGAAACTTTTCACATATACATGCATGTTTATTACCATAGCATTTTTGATAATGAACTGGAACCAACCTAAATGACCATCACTAGGAGAATAGATAAATAGATTATTGCCTATTCATATGGTGAAATGCTCTACAGCAATGAAAATGAATGAACTAGAACTGTAGGTGTTAACACACATATCCTCCCCCAAAATGAAAAATCCATGATAAGTAAAAAAACAAAATAAGTTATGGGATGATGCTTACTGTGAACCATTATTTAAAAGTCCAATCCAAAACCATAAAAATTACACACTGTTATGAATATATAGCTATATCTATGCACACAGATACATATAATGAAGGTTTAAAAACATGCATTGAAATGCTAAATATAATTTAGGGTGAGAGTTACTTCTGAGGAAAAAGTGAGATGAGGGAGGGTTACACAGGAAGTTTCCATTTTATCTGTAACAATTTACATCTCAACACTTCGAAGCAAATAGGGTAAAAGTATTAAGGTTTAATAGAACTAGGTGATGGGCATCATTATGCCATTCTCTATTTCTTTCTGTATGTTTAAAGCATTTTGCTATCAAATTTTCTTTTAAATAGGAAGACTGTATAACAAGAAAAAGTTTTATTAGAAATGTTTCATTTTTTTAAAGACAGACTTTCCCTTTTTATTATAATTGGCAAGAATCTTAGTGCTAAATTGAATACCCAATCTTAGTTCATGAAATTGTCTTTTTTGATAACTTTTTGTTTTGGTATAAAACTTGTAAGATTTAAGGAAAATACCAAGAATTTCAAAATACCCTGTGTGAAAATTCACCAGTTGTTTATACTTTTTGCCCCATTTGCTTTATTCTAGTCATCCTGCTTGCACACTGTCTCTCTCCCTCCCCACTCTCACACTTTCGTCTGCTGCTGGTTCTAACCATACATTGCAGGGCCTTTCCCCATCCTACATCCCTCCCTCCCTCCTTCCTTCCTTCCCTCCTTCTCTCTGTCTTTTCAGATGAAGTCTCGCTCTGTTGCCCAGGCTGCAGTGCAGTGGTGCGATCAAATCTCACTGCAACCTCCGCCTCCCAGGTTCAGGCGATTCTCCTGTCTCAGCCTCCCGAGTACTTGGGATTACAGGCGCGTGCCACCACGGCTGGCTAATTTTTGTATTTTCAGTAGAGACGGGGTTTCATATTGGTCAGGTTGGTCTCGAACTCCTGACCTCAGGTGATCCACCTGCCTTGGCCTCCCAAAATGCTGGGATTACAAGTGTGAGCCACCATGCCTGGCCAACTTATCTCTTTCTATTTCAACAGTATTGCACATGTATTTTTTGGAGGAAGGGAAAGGATTGTTGAGATATAAATTATAAATAAGTATTATCACTCTAAGTTATTATGTAAATGTAAAGTGCCATGTCTGTTATATTATTAATTATTGTAAATAATGTCTAGAAAAAAAGGGGCAAAAAAAAAAGAAAAGAAAAACCCACTTAAAGCTCATCACCAATTAATATTTGGTGTTATTTTACATGTGTACATATAAATACTTCTATGCTCATCCTGAATAAACAAGTTCTGCTGCCTGCTTTGTTAATTAACTGTAGTATTTTATGATTTTAAATGTCTCCCCACCATTGGTAATAATAAATCAGAATTCTTTTCGTTATTTCTCCCGTAGTTAGAGAAGTGGTAATCATGAATTAAGATGTAGAGGTAAGAAATTCTATTTACCAAAACTAAATACAGAAGTTCTTTTTCTGTCATTTCTAATTCTAGATTTGTGCAACTCCAGGCAGTTTCCATGTGATTCTGATAAGTATATTCTCTACTAATTAACATTATATTTATTTTTAAGGTCAGTATCGTTGACAGTGTCCAACAGGAAACAGATGATCTTACTAAGCAAACAAAGGTGAGGTTTGGAAATCAGTTTCTTAATAGATAAAATCAGTCTCTACACCTGACTTAGAGACAGAATTGCAGTTTGGAGGGCTTTAGTGCCTACCAATGTTTGGTTTGCAGAAAAGAAAATAGTAACCATGTGTGGCCTTTTAGAATCTTGAGGGACTTCCAGAGAGTCGCAGATGATGCTTTTATGTCTAATTAGAATATGAGCAGCCTGCGAACATCAAAATTCAACTGTACACCACAAGCTTAGAGGGTTGTTCACATCACTTTCTTCTTTATGGAATTAGAATATATTGGACTTAGTATTTTCCATTGCACCAGTCATGCACCTACCACTGTGAGGTGTTGCCATATCCTCCTCGTGCCACGTTGTGATTATTTACTTGGTATTGTTCTCTTGGTCAATTCACTTTATCATTAAGCAATTTTTTTTAAAAAAGGACTTGCATTTTTGTTGATCAAATTAATGTGGCTAGAAACCAGCTTCACTTATAATAGATGGCAACTGTGAAAATATATAATGCAAACAAAACAATGCTTTAAATTTCGTGTATTCCCTTACCTGACAAATATCTGAGCCCAAGATCTGAGTCGAAGTCACTCTCTTTCTGTTTGTGTACATGTCTGCACATTTGTTAAAAGGGGTATTCGTAGACAGAGAGGCATGAAAGCTCTATCAGCACCTAATCATCAATAATTTCAGGAAGATTGAGAGATAAATGGAAGTGGGAAAACTTTCTCAACAACGGTTTGTATGTCTGCTGTAGGACAGCCATTGGCACACAGCAAGCAGTCATCTTTAATGCTATGTCTGGATAGCTCCTAAAATTATCTCAAGAACCATGTCAAAATCATTGGGTGGCATCTGCCCCATGGTTAGAGATGACTCTACAGCTTCTTAAGAAGCTTGACTCTTAAGCTTCTTGTACTTTTTATGTTTGTTTTTAACAATAGGCGTGTACTGTTTCTTTTTTCTAAGAATCACAGAGTGTCACAGCTATACCAGAGCTTAATCAGTACATAATTCAAAGGGCCATTGGTACTAGCTGAATATGACTCTTAAGCTTCTTAAGAAGACAGGCACTTGGATTTTCCAAGCTTAGGTGACTGTTGTGGGGATGAGAGAATGCAGGCCAAGTGTCAGCACAGGGCCTTTACATGAAGCAAGGGTGTGATAAATCCTGGCTGTGAGCATCACTGCCATCCTTATTGTCATCATTGTCACTATAATTTCCAGGGAAAGAGCTACCAGCCTCTACGGCGATCCAAGAGAAGATGGGTTATCACCACCTTGGAGCTGGAGGAGGAAGACCCGGGACCCTTTCCCAAACTGATTGGTGAGGTGAGGTGCCTACTCTTAAGGAATGACCCCATCATGGCCTCTGAGTCAGCATGCCCCTTTGGCCAGGAAGATGAAGTCTTGAAAGGTTTTGTGCTAGTGAGGCCAGGGAGTGAAGTAGAGCATAAAGAGCACTGGCCTGGGGTTCAGGATGCCTGCGTTCTAGAACTCACTCTACTTCTACCTGGGTATGTGACTTTGAGTGAGTCACTTCTCCGTGTGAGTGTCTGATGAGAATCTCATACAGCAACAGGGTGGTTAATTCCAACTGACAGGTCTGCTTTATTTGGCCCATGCAGAGGTTTTGTTTTGTTTTGTTTTTGTTTGTTTGTTTTTAATATTATTTAAAAATAGGGAGATTGTCGACTGGGCGCAGTGGCTCATACCTGTAATCCCAGCACTTTGGGAGGCAGAGGAGGGCGGATCATGAGATCAGGACACCGAGACCATCCTGGCCAACATGGTGAAATCCCATCTCTATTAAAAATACAAAAAATTAGCCGGGCATGGTGGCAGGCGCCTGTGATCCCAGCTGCTCCGGAGGCTGAGGCAGGAGAATGGCATGAACCCGGGAGGCAGAGCTTGCAGTGAGCCAAGATTGCACCACTGCACTCCAGCCTGGGTGACAGAGTGAGACTCCATCTCAAAAATAATAATAATAATAATAAATAATAAATAAATAATAAATAGGGACACTGTCTTAAAATTTTTGCCCTTCTAGAGACTTTTTAAAAGTGGAAAGTTCTGGCCACATGGAACCCACATTCCCACATGACAACAGTTAGGTGGGGCTTGAGTTACTCCGAATACCACAGTTTCCACCACTCCCTATTTGAAGGGCAAGCACCGCCTTGAAAAAGTCACATGGTATTGGAATGGTAGAATCTTTCCACCAGGCTCATGTTGTTTATTTCCACTACCTTCCTGGTACCAATGGCCCTTTGAATTATGTACTGATTAAGCTCTGACATTCTGTGACATTCTGTGATTCTTAGAAAAAGGAAACAGTACATGCCTACTGTTAAAAAACAAATATAAAGAGTACAGAAAGTTTTCAAGTCTCAGTGGTTAAAAGTATATACTCCTAAGAGTCAGGGGGAGTGAGTGGGTTCATATTCCTACTGCACCACGTCCTTGCTGGGTAAGTTAGAGATTCTTAATGTGTCTGTACAATGGAGTCGATGATATTGCCTACATTTCAGAGATGTTTTAAAGATTGAATAGGTTAAGGCAAGCAAGGCATATTGTAGGCCCACTCATTCTAAACTCTTTCTAAATGTTAGTTGTGTGATCACTACTTCTCTTTCCTTCAAGGGATAATCAATATTAAATAAATTGGTATGTGTGGTTCCAGATATTTCTTTACAGATTTTCTGATGTGAATCTGCGTCAAAGAAATAAGATCACACTTGGTGTGTTGTTCTGCTTGCCTTTCTTGTTGAGCGATGTGTCCTGCTCATCTTTCCGTCTTTCCATGGCAGTGTAAATACATCTTTGAAGGCTACAGAGTATCCCATGCTATGTGAAGGAAGTATCACTATATTATTTTTTTCAGGTTGATGAACATTTATGCTATTTCCAAATTGTCACTATTACAGACCAAACTGCAGCCAACAGTTCAACACCATTGCTCCTGCATCTCTGCCCATCTGTTTATTTCTTTGGCAGATGTGCCATTGCTGGGTATAATTTCTTAAAGATGCCATTGATTCTTAGCCTTGATACTTGATTATCATAGTGGCTTATTCTCATCCTCCTTTTCATTTTTCCTCCTTCTAGCTGTTCAATAATATGTCTGATAACATGTCGCTAATGTATCTACTCAGTGGACCTGGTGTGGATGAATATCCAGAGATTGGTTTGTTTTCTCTTGAAGATCATGAGAACGGAAGGATATATGTTCACCGCCCTGTTGATCGAGAAATGACACCGTCTTTCACGGTATCTAAAATTTGATATATTCTAAGCTTGGATTTAAAAGCTCTTGCAAGACTGTTGTATTTGGTAAGCATTATTTAAGCTGACTATGTGCGAGGTTCCGGGAGACTGAGAAATTATGCCTTGTGACAAGCTTTACGAGTATGCCTGAGACTTTTGTAATCTTCTTTTAGAGTTGTGGGCTTTGGCTTTGTAATGATTTCTGCAATCGATGTGAGCTGCTGTAAGTCTTTATTCTAATGACCAGTGTCCTAGCATGATTGGGATATCTGAAAGCACTTGGGGATAGGGTCACAGAATGTTTATACAATGGGCTTTATTTATTTATTTATTTATTTATTTATTTATTTATTTTTGAGATGGAGTCTTGCCCTGTCACCCAGGCTGGAGTGCAGTGGTGCGATCTTGGCTCACTGCAAGCTCTGCCTTCTCCTCGGTTCATGCCATCTTCCTGCCTCAGCCTCCGGAGTAGTTGGGACTACTGGCGCCCGCCACCACGCCCAGCTAATTTGTATTTTTAGTAGAGACGGGATTTCACTATGTTAGCCAGGATGGTCTCAATCTCCTGACCTTGTGATCCCCCCACCTTGGCCTCTCAAAGTGCTGGGATTACATGTGTGAGCCACCGCGCCTGGCCTAATTTATTTTTTTATGAGTGACTTCTGAAATATGGAGACAAGCCATAACAGACCCAGTGGGTGGCCCAATAACTGGTGCATGAGCAATTGCATACCTGTTGACGATGTCTTATTGTGAGTGCAGGTTTTCTTTACGATTTCATCACTGCAACACTGTGGTTTACTATGAAGCTGAAATTCAGGTTCTAAACTAGGAAAAGAAATCATAAAGAAAAAAGCCCTAAACCATGTATCACGTTACCCTTCTAACATAATAGGGAGTCCTTAGGTAGTCAAAATGTGTTCCATTTTGACTTCAGCGGACTGGAGCTGTTGGGAACTGGGCTTGGTTCTCAGGCCTGCTTGGCTGTATATTTGTTCATTAACTTTTTCAGGGTGGAAAGATGTTGATTAACATTCAAGAAAAGTAATATATGAAGCTTTTCTCTAGTGATCTCAATGTACGGATATACACAATGAAAGATAAACCCTTAACTCACTAATAGGCTCTGACTCTCTAATTTTTAAATAGGTGAAAATTCTCCTAAAACTCCAATGAACATGCAAAGATGACTCTCTAGGTCTTCCTTATCCATATGAATGCATGCCTCCCTTCTGTGCAGACTTCGCAGTGTCTGTTAAAAAGGAGTAGAGAGTAGTCACAAGGAGACACTGAGATAGCACTTCTCAATCTTTAATGAGCAAACAGATCACTTAGGGATCTTGGTAGAAATGCAGATTCTGTTTTAGGAGGTCAGGGTGAAGCCTGAGAGCCTGCATGTCTAGCAAGCTCCAGGTGATGCTCATGCTGCTGTCCTCAGGCTTCCATACATTGAGTAGGGAGGACGTAGTGATGGTCATGATCTGTGCAAGGATGGAGCCACACATTCAGTGCTCACTTGTTGTTGTTGCTTGTTTGCTTTTAATATTTTATTTTTTCCTTTCATTTTATTATTATTATTATTTTTAATTTTCATTTTAAGTTCATGTACAGGTTTGTTATATAGGTAAACGGGTATAATGAGGGTTTGGTGTACAGATTATTTCATCATCCAGGTATTAAGCCTAGTACCCACTAGTTAGTTTTCCTGATCCTCTCCCTCTTCCCACCCTTCACCCTCTGAGAGATTCCAGTGTCCGTTCCCAGTGTCCCTCCATGTGTTCTCATCATTTAGCTCCTATTTATAAGTGAGAACATGCAGTATTGGTTTTCTGTTCCTGTGTTAGTTTGCTAAGGATAATGGCCTCCAGCTCCATCCATGTTCCTGCAAAGGACACAGTCTCATTCTTTTTTATGGCTGCATAGTATTCCATGGCATATATGTACCATATTTTCTTTATCCATTCTACCATTGATAGGCATTTGGGTTGATTTCATGTCTTCGCTACTGTGAATCCTGCTGCAGTGAACATACTCATGCATATGTCTTTATGGTAGAATGATTTATATTCCTTTGGGTATATACCCAGTAATAGGATTGCTGGGTTGAATAATATTTCTGTTTTTAGCTCTTTGAGGAATCACCACACTGTCTTCCACAATGGTTGAAGTAATTTACACTCCCACCAAGAGTATATACATGCTCCTTTTGGTTTTTTTTGTCTGCAACCTCACCAGCATCTGTTGTTTTTTGACTTTTTAATAATGGCCATTCTGACTGGTGTGAGATGGTATCCCATTGTGGTTTTGTGGTTTTAATTTTCATTTCTCTAATAATCAGTGATGTTGAGCTTTTTTTCATAAGCTTACTGGCCACAAGTATATCTTCTTTTGAAAAGTGTCTGTTTATGTCTTTTGTCCACTTTTTAATGGTTTTTTTTCTTGTAATTTTGTTTAAGTTCCTTATAGATGCTAGATATTTGATCTTTTTCAGATGCAAAAGAAACTATCAACAGAGTAAACAGACAACCTACAGAATGGGAGAACATTTTTGCGAATGATGCTTTTAACATTTTAAATGATGTATTAAGGGTTGGCATTCATAATGTCTAATATGGGACTTTGTGTCTAAAAGCTGATAATGCTAAAGCCAAATATCTAAGAGCATTTCCTGAAACTCAAAGTTGAGTTGGAAATGCTTGGCACATCACAGATAGATCCCAGGGACCATTTAGAGCAAAGAGTGACAGTGTGGGGTTGGGGGAAACACATGGCATCCCCGAGTTCTGTTATGTCAGGTCTTCAGGGCCCTATGCTTGGAGCTCCCTGGCTAGGCCAAATCCCTGTTCTGATTCCCCAAACATTGACCACAGTTGTCTTTTAATATTGATTTATGTACTTATTTGATCCGTGGCCCTCTCATTTAACTACGAACTTCCACAGGGAAAGATACAAGGTGGAGATTCTGAGGCATGTCCCAACCTTGCCTGTCACTCTCCATCTCATGACCCTGTTTTAAATTTTCTCCTCAGCACCACTCATCACCTGAAATGTGAACTTTGTGTTTAATTCTCTGTTGATAGTTGATCTCCTCCATTAGAATGCTGGTCCATTAGAATGCAGAGAGACTCTGCCTTATTCTTGACTTTGGGGAAAGTCTGCCATTGCCCCAGGGTCAAGATCAGGGCTCCTCACGTAGTAGATTCTCCCTTAATCATGTTAGATGAAGGAGTAAATGAATGAGTGAGCACAGTAAAATGTAGCCTCAGCCTTGCTGGGTGTTGTGAGTTGAACTGTGCCTCCCAAAAAGAGATGTTCAAGTCCTAACTCATGGTACCCACGCCTGTGACCTTATTTGGATATAGGGTCTTTATAGGTGCCATCAAGTTAAAATGAGGCCATAATGGATTAGGGTGGGCCATAACCCAGTGACCAGTATCTTTAGAACAAGAGGGAATCTTTGACACAGAGACAGATGCAGAGGAGAATGCCAGGTGAAGGTGGAGGCAGAGATTAGAGTGATGCCAAGGAATATCGAGGCTTGCTAGCAACCACCTGAAGCCAGGAGAGGCAGGGAATAGTCTCTCCCTCAGAGCTTCCAGAAGAACCAACCCTGCTGACTCCTCCATTTCAGCTCTAGCCTCCAGAACTGTAAGAGAATAAGTTTCTAGTGTAAGCCATGGAGTCTGTGGTATTTTGTTACAACAGCCACAGGAAACTAACAGCCAGGGGCTTACACACTATTTAGGAGCATATGAAATGGTCCAATGAGAAGGATTACCAACCAGGAAGGGTGGCATAAGCCATGTCCTATAAATGAGGACATGTCCTAAACACTACACAAATTGAGCATCCTAGCTTAACCATCTGCTCCTGTAAGAGAACAATTATTATTGGCTTTGGCAGTCCATCAACATAGTACATTATTAAAAATCAAGTAAGCCTAATGTAGCAGCAAAAAGACATTCTAGTAGCACTTCTTTACTCTTGAGCATCCTGATAGGGTCTCTAAAACCAACCAAAAGCAAAATTGTGCTCAGGGAGTGTGTAGGGGAGGCTAACTTTTTATTAACTCCATGCGTCTACAAGAAAGCAGTAACACTAGTTGAGAATTACTGTAAGATTTAAGACAGAGACAGCAACAGGAAAAGTTTTAATTTTTTTCTGTGTATGGACCTTATCTATTTATACCAAAATATGCTCATTTTTGTAGAATACAAAGCTACCCCCAAAGCCATCCTTTTATATTTCTCAGAATAATTATGTGTTAATTTTTATCACCACACAGTCTAACCTATGCATTCGCAATTTGGTATTCTGCATTTGGTCCTGAAGGTGTTTCCATGTGCTCATTTGTGTGTAAGGCCATAGATCTTGTGCCTGTAATTTCAAATAGGCATATGGTGATGCATCCAGTTAACGCACTATGGTTTGTTTATCCAAAGGTATAAATCTTGAGGCTGTAACAAAAGGCTGGAAACACTTTCCAAGTGCAGAAAATGTCCATGACATTTCTTTTCACCATTGTAATCCGAAATCCTAGAAATTCTTAGCATCTTGCCAAAGAATAAACAGCACTCGTGTTTCTCAGGCGTCTTATGGAACTAAAGGTCTCATATGTAGCTTTAGGATAATAAATGAAATATAAAATAATAAACATGAAACACACAAGTGGTTCTTTTTTTAAATGGAAGGAGTACGGTTGGCACGGTTTTACAGCCAGAAGTCAGGGTGATTAAGGAGCAAAGAGTTGCCAGCACAGTCATAAATTATGGAGGAGAATGTAGAGATGGTGTGTGAGAAAGCCAATTTATTTGCACAAAAATTTAAAAATGTATGCTAGAGTCCCTGAAGTCCCTGAAGCGGACTAGCTCAGTAGTAGAGGCCCTGAAGGCTCCCTCAGTCCTACTGTGGAGGAGGAGGAGCGCTGACCTGCGCTAGACGTGGGGGCTGCTGATCTAGGATACCTGGTGGGACCGCGGTGATGGAGCTGAGGAGTGAGCCGCAAGTCTGCAGGGAAAGCGGGCTCAAGCAGCCACGCGAAACAAAACAGAGGGAAAGACCTTTAGGCCCCTGAGGAAGGATATGGAGACAGCATTGCCTAAAGCTTTCAAGGCCCTGAGAGGCCCTCTGGGAGGGCCACTGACTCTGGGCACTGAGTAGCCTGTAGAGTGAAATGGGGAAGAATCGGCGGAAGGTGCAGTCTTGATCCCTGACTGGACTTGGATCTGGGCTGCTCTGCTTCCAAGCAGAAGGTGAAATAGTCACTTAGTCTCTCCACGGTGCAGAGCTAGACAGCAAGGAGGGCTTCCGCGAGGATGAAGGGAGACCATCTACGTGAAGGACTGGTGCTGGTGAGTCCGCCCTGGGCCTGGCTGAAGCTGGCGGCCACGCTTCTGCAATAAACCTTTTTACCCCAAGCAGGATACTGTACCTGGCGACCAGTTGGTCCTTGAGAATCCAGTGGTCTCGATGCAGAACAGGCACCTGCCTGGACCACCCTCGTGCCACGATTCATGCCCTTTCCTGCTCTCTTTTCTGCGACTCTGAACTCCTGCCTTTCCTCACAGCCTTTTCAGCCTTCAACAAACAAAAGCACCGTTTATACTAGAGCAATGAGAGATTCAGGAGTAAAAAATATGTACATTTATTTAAAATACACCAGTTTGTATTTTATTATAGTTCATATTTATTATATTTTATTAAGATATATATATTTATTTTGTAAGTAGGGACATCATGTTTTTCAAATTAATGGACTTCATTTTTTAGAGCAGTTTTAGATTGACAGAAGCACAGAATAGAAAGCACACAGTTCCCATCCTACCCTCCCCTTACCCCCTCCCTTCAGATTCCCCTATTATGAACATTTTGCAGTAGTGCGCTGCATTTGCTATAATTTATGTGCTACATTTGCTATAATTGTTGAGCCAGTATTTTACATTACTGTTAACCAAAACCCAGAGTTTACATTAGGGTTCATTCTTGGCATCTTACCTTTTATGGGTTTCGACAAATGTGTCCATCATGACAGGGTCATAGGGAATAGTTCCACTGCTCTAAACATTCTCTGGGCTCTGCCCATTCGCTCCTCCCGACCCCCAGAACCCCTGGCAACCACTGGTCTTTTTACTGTCTCCTCACTTTGGCCTTTTCCAGAAGGTTATACAGTTGGAATCATACACTATGTACCCTTTTCAGACTGGCTTCTTTCACTTGGCAACATCCATTTAAAGTTCCTCTATGCCTTTTTCTCATTGTATAATATTCTATTGCATGGATAGACACAGCTTATTTACCTATTCACCTACTGAGAAACGTCTTGGTAGCTTCCAGAGTTTGACAATCATGAACAAAGCTGCTGTAAACGCGTGTGTGCAGGTTGTCGGGTGCACATACATGTTCAACACATTTGGAAGGGTGACTGCTGGATTGTGTAGCAAGAGTACATTTAGTTTTGTAAGAAACTGCCAAACTGTCTCCCAAAGCGGCTGCACCATTTTGCATTCTCACCAGCAATAAATGAGAGTTCCTGTTCTTTATACTCACTTTTTACTTGTTTGTTTGTTTTGAGATGAAGTCTTGCTCTGTCGCCCAGGCTGGAGTGCAATGGCATGATCTCAGCTCACTGCAACCTCTGCCCCCGGGGTTCAAGTGATTCTCCCACCTCAGCCGCCCGAGTAGTGGGATCACAGGCACCCACCATCATGCCCGGCTAATTTTTGTATTTTTGTAGAGATGGGGTTTCACCATGTTGGCCAGGCTGATCTTGAACTCCTGACCTCAGGTGGTCCCCCCACCTTGGCCTCCCAAAGTACTGGGATTATAGTGTGAGCCACCACGCTCAACCTCATATTTACTTTTTACATATAAAATTAATAAGGGCTTCTTATGAAATTTTATACAATATATGAAAAATCTCATCCCACCCACAACTTTCCCCTCTGGTCTAATTCCACAGAAGGAAAAAATAATTACAGAGGAATTACAACATTCATTCTTCACTTATTAGATTTGATATAAAGTTCTTAATAACTTCTTTGACAATATAATGACCTGAGAACCCTTAACTGCCTTTATTCCTTCCAAATGTGTATGTATTTTCCTTTTAAAAATTTATTTTAAAAACTTATGTACAGTAAAATTTGTATCTCTTGATGTATAGTTCTAAGAGTTTTGACAAACCCTCCTTCAACCCTTAACCCCTGGAAACCACTCATTTCTTTTCCCTCCCAATAAATTTACCTTGTTTCGAACATCATAGAGACAGAATCACACAATACAAGGCTTTTTAAGTCTAGAGTTTTTTCACTTTGCGTAATGAATCTTATATTCATCCATGTTGTGTGCATCAAGAGTTTGTTCTTTTTTTTTTTTTTTTTTTTTTTGAGATGGAGTATTGTTCTTTCTGTCACCAGGCTGGAATGCAGTGGTGTGATCTTGGCTCACTGCAACCTCTGCCTCCCAGGTTCAAGCAATTCTCCTGCCTCAGCCTCCTGAGTAACTGGTACTACAGGCACCCGCCACCACACAAGGCTAATTTTTTGTGTTTTAGTAGAGATGGGGTTTCACCATGTTGGTCAGAATGGCCTCGATCTCCTGACCTTGTGATCTGCTCACCTGGGCCTCCCAAAGTGCTGGGATTACAGGTATGAGCCCCCACACTGGCTGAGTTTGTTCTGTTTTATTGCTGAGTAGTATCTCGCTTCTCACTTTATAAAACTAAGGGATGCTTGGATTCTTTTTGATTTTAGTGATGATTAAAGCTGCTATGCACTTTTTTTTTTTTTGAGATGGAGTTTCACTCTTGTTGCCCAGGCTGGAGTGCAATGGTGTGATCTCTGCTCACTGCACCCTCGGCCTCCTGGGTTCAAGTGATTCTCTTACCTTAGTCTCCCAAGTAGCTGGGATTACAGGCACCCACCACCACACCTGGCTAATTTTTATGTTTTTAGTAGAGACTGGGTTTCACCGTGTTGGCCAGGCTGGTCTTGAACTCCTGACCTCAGGTGATGCACCTGCCTCAGCCTCTCAAAGTGCTGGGATTACAGGTGTGAGCCACCGTACCCAGCCCACATGTGGTTTTTATGTGAATGTCAGTTTTCATTTATTGTAGGTAGATACCTAGGAGTGGCTTAGATGGATTGCGTAAGTGTATGTTTAATTTGATAAGCAATTCCCGAATGATTTCTCAGAATAACTGAATAATTTTGTATTCTCATTAGAAATGTATAAGAATTCTGATTGCTCTGAATCTTTGGCTGAACTTGGTATTGTCAGGTTTTTTTCAGTTTAACTGTTCTAAAAGGTGTGTAGTGATAGCTCATTGCAGTTTTAATGTGGATTTCCCTAGTGAAAAATGATGACTTATTTAACATCCGCATCTCTTTTTTTGGAGAAGTGTGTTCAAACCCTTTGCCCATTTAAAAATTGTATTGTTTGTTGTCTTTTTTTTTTTTTTTTTTTTTTTTGAGACGAGTTTCCTTCTTGTCTCCTGGGCTGGAGTGCAATGGTGCAATCTCAGCTCACTGCAACCTCCACCTCCTGGGTTCAAGTAATTATCCTGCCTCAGTCTCCCGAGTAGCTGGGATTACAGGTGCCTGCCACCATGCCTGGCTAATTTTTGTACTTTTTTAGTAAAGACTGGCTTTTGCCATATTGGCCAGGCTGGTCTTAAACTCCTGACCTCAGGTGATCCACCCGGCTTGGCCTCCCAAAGTGCTGGGTTTACAGGCCTGAGCCACCTGCCATGTATTGTTTGTTTTCTTATTGAGTTTTGAATACAAATCCTTTGTCAGCATATGAAATGCAAGTATTTTCTCTCAGGCAATTGTCTTTTCATTTTTGTCTTCTCATTCTTTTCCTTTGTCTTTTCATTCTTTTAACAACGTTTCTTACCGAGCAAAAGTTATTACATTTTGATAAAATCCAATTCATCAATATTTTCTCTTCTGGATCATGTTTTTGGTGTTGTATCTAACACATTGTCATCAAGATTTCCTCCTCTTTTTTTTTTTTAACTAAAAGTTTTATAGTTTTATTTTTTACGTGTAGGTCTGTGATCCATTTTGAGTTAATTTTTGTCTAAAGTGTGAGATATAGACCCAGGTTCATTTTTTTTTTTGCATATGGACATCTAATTGTTTCAGAATTATGTGCTGAAAAGGCTAGCCTTTGTACTATTCTCAAAAATCAATCAACCATACTTGTGTGGGCCTATTTCTAAACTCTAGTCTGTTTCAATGATGTATATATTTATCTTTTCATCAATACTGTACTCTCTGGATTACTGTATTTTTATAATAAATCTTGAAATTATATAGTGTGAGTCTGCTAACCTTGTGTTTCTTTTTCAAAATGATTTTGGGTATTCAAATTTCTTTGCCTTTCCATATAATTTTCAGATCAGCTTGTTGATAATCTCTAAAATATTCTGCTAGTCTTTTGATTGAGATCATGCTGACTTTATAGGTCAATTTGGAAAGAACTGTCATCTTGGCAATACTGAGTCTTTCAGTCTGTAAACACAGTATATCTTTTCATTCAATTAGGTCTTCTTTGATTTCTTTTATCAGTGTTATAACATTTTCACTAAATAGATCCTGTACATATTTTAGATTCATAAATGGGGCTATTTTTAAATATTTATTTCTAAGTATTCATTGCTAGTTTATAGAAATGTAGTTGATTTTTGTAGATTAACTTTACATCTTGTGACATTGCTGCAATTAATTTTCAAAAGTTGAATCAGCCTAAAATTCTCTGGATAAACCTCATTTGGTCATAATGTACTATCCTCTTAATATATTTCTGGGTACTAGTTGTTAGTATTTTGTTGAGAACTTTTAACTCTAGATTCATGAGGGATATTGTTCTGTAGTTTTCCCTGTAATTTACAAAATTTACAAAATATAATCAGTTGAGAAGTTTTTCTACCTTTTATATTTTTTGAAGAGACTGTTGAATTGGTCTTTCTTCTTTCACGTTTTGCTAGAATTTACCATTGAAGTCATCTGGGCCTGGGATTTTTTGTTTTTACTTCTTGAAAGATTTTAAACTACAGATTTCACTTTAAAAAAATATATAGGACTATTCAGGTTTTCTGTTTCTTCTTGAGAAAGTTTTGGTAGTTTTTCTTTATTAAGAATTTGGTCCTTTTCATTTAAGTTGCTGTATTCGTTGGCATAAACTTAGTCATACTAGTCCTTATTATTCTTCTAATATATATAGAATCTCTAGTGATATCCTTTGTTTCATTCTTGTTATTGATAATTCTCCCCACTTCCTTGTTTTCCCTCATCAGTCCTCTTAGAGGTTTGTTCATTTTATGGATCATTTCCAAGAATCGCTTTTGGTTACATGACTTTCTCTATTGGTTTGTTGTTTTCCATTTTATTGATATATGCTCTTACCTTTACTGTCGCTTTCTGTTTGGGTTTATTATGATTTCTTTTTAAAACTTCTTAAGGCAGAAGCTTAAACAATTGATTTGAGACCTTTTGAAGTGAAAGACTACACATATGCACATTTGACACGGACTGACTTTTCTTATCTAAGTACAGAAGTGCAGAAGTACAGTGGCCATTTAAAAACATAGCATGTCAGTAGCTGTGCTAGTTACTATAAATGTTCACTTTCCCCAAATTTTTAAGTGTCTGCCCTCTGTGATGTTTCAGTAATATTCAATTAATATATTTATTTCTCATGACAATACTGATAGGTTGTAGAAACGGAGGCTCACTGGCAACCTGCCTGTGTTTACCCAGTAGAGAGACTGAGATTTGAACTTGATAATAACTCATCATTTTTTTCCAAGCCAGAGCATTGGCTTGTTCTACACATTTGCTGAGCACCTAGTCTGTGCCAGTACTGTGTTTGGTCTCTGGGGTACATGGTGAATGAGGGCAGTCTGTTTCCTGCCCTTTGGAACTCTCAGTCTAGAGGAGGAGATAGATGTAAACCTATAATTAGGATAACAGTTATTTTATTAGAGTGTTATCAAATAAATTGTTCTGCAGGATTTTTACAGCTCTCTGCTTCCTAGGTTTATTTTGATGTTGTGGAGCGCTCAACAGGAAAAATTGTGGATAAATCCTTGCTTTTCAATATTAGGATCAGTGATGTGAATGATCATGCACCCCAGTTTCCAGAGAAAGAATTTAACATCACTGTGCAAGAAAACCAAACTGCAGGTTTGTGCGGTTGGGGGGCTGCTGTGCTTCCTTCTGTCTCTGCTCTGTTCCTTTTCATTAATATTGATGAGGAGCTTGATCCTAGTCATCTTCAGGGAGAGTTTTTACTGTTCACATCTCAAAGGTCGCAGGACTTGGATCTGAGCGAAATGCTTTGAGGTCTGTAAGCCTCGTTTTGTATCGGCAATAAAATGATGTGGGAATTACATCAGTGGGAAGGGCTGATATGTAAATGCCATTCTAAAAAGAAAGCCACATGCAGTGAGGGGAAAAGAGCTGGATGATGAGCTTCTGCATATCTCTGCAAATTTTTTGTCTGTAAAATGGCAACACGATCACATCTAAAGCCTCCTAGTTACAGACACTGTGCATTCTTAAACCCAACCTATTCTTACTAGAATGTGGATTTATTTTAATAACAAAAACCATTTCTTTTGTATAATCATCTCTCTGAAAAATTCCGAGAAATGAAAAGACTGAAAAAGAAAGCATCTTTAATGCTATCCATGAGAAATAACAACCATTAAGGTTTTAGTTTGTATTCTTTCAGCATTTTTCTTTGCATTTTCTGTCTGTGTGTACACATGCTGTATGTTAAAATTATATATGTGTATACATTCACACATTTTTATATATGATTACAAATGTGTATTTGTATATACATACATTTTTTCATCTTTATCATAGTACGCATTGTATATGTGTATATAGTAAATATTTACACCTATTTGGTGTGCTTTTTCACATGTGCATATTTATAAATTTCCTCTCTAAAGGTGCAATTTTACTGTTTGTAACCTCATATTTTTCTAAAATACCCTGTTGTGTAATATTTTATGGATATGCCTTAAAGTATTTGACCAATCTCCTATTGTTGAACATTTATGTTTTTTTGCCACTTTCTGTTATTTTTATAAAATATATTTCAATGATAAAATTTAAGCTAAATATGTGTCCCAATCAAGCATTGTTTACTTAGCATGAATTCAGAGATGCAGACTTGCTGCTTCGCCCTGCACATACAACGTAAGCGTCCTCATTTGCTCACCTGCCTGCAATCCGTGAAGGTGCCTGGTGTGTTGTTGGTCTTTGATAACCATGTGCTTGAACATTTTGCTCCATTTCTTGGCCATTTCCGTGTTCTATCAGTTCCTTTCTTTTCTTCATTTTTCTGTTAGTGTGTTTGTCATTTTTCTTGATTTTAACCTCTGCAGTCTATATTAAGAATATCTGCTTGCCATGTATGTTTCAAATATATTTTCCTGCTTTATCATTTTCTTTTAAATTTTGTCCATAGTTTTTTGCCAGAAATTTAAAAATGTAATCTGATCTGCCAGTTTTGTCTTGTAAGTCTTCTGCATTGGCAGTCATGATTAGAAAGTTCTTGATCTTATAGCTGATTAAATATTCATCCTTATCTTTTCTAGTATGTCCACAGTTTATTTTATATTTAAACATTTCACTCATTTTGGTGTATGCCCCAATGCCATTTAGCAAATAATTCATCCTCTTACTGGTTTGATAGGCTACCTTTATCCGATAGTAACAGTTTTTAAAAATTCTTTCTAGGTCAACCTATTTTTCAGATGTTAGCAGTCGATTTGGACGAAGAAAACACTCCAAATTCTCAAGTCCTTTACTTCCTCATTTCTCAAACACCATTACTGAAAGAAAGTGGTTTCCAGGTTGATCGCATTAGTGGAGAAATACGACTCTCCGGGTGCTTAGATTATGAGGTTATGTGGATTTTATTATTTTTTAAAATGAAATGTGTGGCCCATCCTTGAGCCCCAGGCTTAGATTCTACATTTGTAGTGGGGAACCCTCTGTGGCTAGATTTGCTATTGAAATTGCTAAAACAGAATATGTCTTTATTAATGTTTTCCTTTCCCATATTTGAGGGGCTTAACTTTCCTTTTCCTCCCCACATAGACTGCTCCTCAGTTTACACTGCTAATCAGAGCCAGGGACTGTGGAGAACCGTCACTGTCATCCACGGCCACCGTACACATGGATGTGCAAGAAGGCAACAACCACAGGCCCATATTTACCCAGGAGAACGTGAGCCACCGGGGCCGCCCCGACGTCTAAGCCCCAAAACAAGTAGCCCCTGGGTCCTAGGCTCAGTTTTTCTTGGGGAGGGTGTTAGGCTGTTATTATATTGCTGTGAAGACATACCTGAGACTGGGTAATTTAAAAAGAAAAGAGGTTTAATTGGCTCATGGTTCTATAGGCTTTACAGGAAGCTTCTAGGGAGGCCTCAGGAAGTCTATGATCATGGCGGAAGGACAAGGGGGAGCAGGCATGTCGCTTGGTGACAGCAAGAGCATGCAAGATACGGGGCGTGGGTGGGGGAGAATGAGGAACGAGAGAGGTAAGAGGGCCTGCATGCTTTTAAATGACCAGATCCCATGTGAACTCAGGGCCAGAGCTTCCTTATCACCAAGGGGATGGCCAGAGCTATTTATGAAGGATCTGCCCGCATGATCCAAACACTTCCCACCAGGCCCCACCTCCAACACTGGGGATCACATTTCAACATGAGATTTGGGTGGGGACAAATCTCCAAACTATATCGGGGAGTCACCCAAGACATGTGCAGTTCTCCAAAGTGACTTAAGCTGGAATCAAGAAGTCAAATCATATTGACATAGAAGCACTTCATAATGGTCACATGAGCTTACATTTTTGACTGCTGTATGCCAGAAACTGTGCTAAGAACTTTTACATGCATTTTTTTCATTTTTGATTATTGAAACTACGACATGATTTCTGTTTTACAGATGGGAAAACTGAGGTCTAGGGGAAGACAGGGCATTCCTGTTTACTTGGAGTCAGGGGTTCCTATGCTCAGCCCAATTGACACTGGGCCAGATGATTATTTGGAGTGGGGGCTACTCTGTATGCTGCGGGATATTCACCAGCATCCCTGGCCTCTGCCCAGTAGATGTCAGTAGCGCCCCTCAGCTGTGACAACCAAAAGTGTCACCAGACATTGCCAAATGTCCCTCGGGAGAAGAATCACCTTTGGGTAAGAAGTCTGCACCCAAGGTTTTCACACCACGTTCAGGATTCTAGAGAGAAGGTGAGCAGGTAGGCTTTGGCCTCACCCTCCTCATCTTACCTTATCCAAGTACAGAAGTAACTGCAGTGACCCTTTAAAAACGTTGTATGTCAGGGTCCACGTGGGATTTCCCAGGCTGCAAGCCTCCCAGCCTCTAAGAAAGTGTTGAAACCCATTGTGTAAGATGATTTGGGATAGATGCTCCACCTAAGGCATGTGAGATGGCTAAGAGATAAAATAAGAATCACTCAAGATCTATTTCCAATATTTTATTCTTTACTATTCCATATGTATTTTTAAAAAAGTAAATATCCACCATATTTCCTTTTTTCTCCTGACTCTCTCAGTGAGCCCTTTCTTGACTACTGAGTTAAAACCCTTCCACTTCTTTCCTGGGACACACTCTAGCCCTTTTGTGCTTTCTTCTGCTTAGTAGTGTTCTACTTAATCAATTAGCTTTATTTATTTTATAAGTCCTCCTACACACACACACACACACACACACACACACACACACAGACACTCAGCTCTCAGCTCCATCAAGGATGGAATTTTTGCCCGTCTTATTCACAGCATCTGAAATGGAATGTGGCACACAGAAGCTGTTGTTGAATAAATGATGCAAACAATTATTTTTTAAAAGGTGTCATTTAATTAGAAAAAAAAAAAACCTGTATAAACCAAAGTGAAATGTTTGCAAACCAAAGCACCTCACCAGAAGTATATAATAACTACAAAATAATATTATGCTTGAACCTTGTTTCAAAATCTTTTCCTGGCTTGGTAAAAACCAATGCTCTAAAAATACGCTGGGAAAAAATATACCCTGTTATTTTGAAGTGCTTGTCTAGAAACATTGTCTCCAAAAATATTGAATAACAAGCTATTTCGAAGATCTACATGTGTTAGAAAAACGATTATATTAATCTGAATAACTGCAAGTGTCCTATTTTAGGGGAAGAGCTAGGATTTTTAGAGAGCATAAACTAGGATTGCGTATTGTTATTTTTAAAATTCTTAGAAAAAAAATAGGGCATTGAGTTGGATTTAAGAGTACTTTAAAAATTATTTAGCAAGTCACAGGTAGGAGGGGCAGATATTCCAACGGATGCACCTTCTGCTGTAACAGGCAGGTTGCAAATCCCTTAGGGCAGGTTTAGCAGCATGAGGAATATCCAGGGTATTGTGCAGGTTCAGCAGCATGAGGAATATCCAGGACATTGTGATGAGGAAATTTTCTTTCTCCTTCTCTCTCTCGCTCGCTCTCTGCGTCTCTCCCTTCTTCCTCTCTGCTTGCCTTTTCAATCGTGTTTTTGTCTCCATGACATGCACATGGTGATTGCCTCTTTCAGTATAAGATTCAGATTCCTGAAGGCCGAGTCAGCAAGGGCGTGGTGCGTCTCCTGGTTCAAGATCGAGATTCTCCATTTACATCAGCTTGGAGAGCAAAATTCAACATATTGCATGGCAACGAAGAAGGACATTTTGACATTTCGACTGACCCTGAGACCAATGAAGGGATATTAAATGTTATCAAGGTAACACCATACTAGTGATGTACCAACCAGGTGGTGGCAGATGCTGAGGCCTCTGCTGTAGGATCACTCAGAATGAACTAGGAGCTAACACCCGTGGATGCTGGGTGCTGAGACCATTACGTACCATGTGTCACCAGGCAAGGAAGGTGGGGTTTCAGTGCCACTTCTGTGTATGGGCTGAGGACTCCTCCTACCAAAATAATATCAATAATAAAACTTATTCTGATATGACTTAATACTTCACCATTTAATTTTTTGTTGTTGTAGGTGTAACATAATAGATTTACATAGGCCTTAAAATGATTATTCTTTTTCAGATGTGATTTAAAAAATGAAACTATTTTCTTTGACACTAAAAGTTCTTTCTTTTCATCTGAATTTTCAATGTTTAAGACTTTTAAAGCTTAAAACAAATGGGAGTGCATCTATGTGGCCCCTAAGAGTATGGAGAGCCTCTAGCACTGTGTCTAATGAAGAAGCTGGCCTAGAAGAAAGTATTAATATTACCATCTCATTTACTGATTAGGAAACCAAAGCCCAGAGGGGTTAGGTCCTTTACACAAAGCCACACAGCTTGAGTGGTGGAGTGGAGGATCCCACTGGCATAGTCTGACCCCAGTGCCTCTAGTCTTCATTGCTCACAACCAGACCTAGAGTGACCAGGGCCTCTAGTGCAGTGCAGTGCAGGTGAGTCACCTGGGCACAAGGCAGACCTGAGTCAGCAGGTCTGGCGCAGGGCCCAAGATTCACCTGCCCATTTGACCAACTCCCAGGGGGTGCTGATGGCCTGCGGACCATGCTATGAATAGCAAGGCTCTGTAGACGTTGCACCAGATGCCTGGGGTTGAATTTTCAAAACATTCCCAGCCTTTTAATCCTTTTAAGTCAACTGACCACTTTGTACCCTGAATAACTATGATCATTAATATCTATATTTCCCTAAGTTCCCCTGATTTTTTTTTTTTTTTTTTTTTTTTTTTTTTTGCAGCATGGTTGTCTCATTAATGTTTCATTAGGCTATGGTTTTTGTTGCATTTTTCATTACCCTCTGAAGGATGGTGGCTCTTTTCAACCAGCAGAGGAGGAGGGGAAAATAAAAGAGAAAAGAACTCCATAAATGATTTGAAAATGAGCTGAAGACTGTCTTTTGATCATTATCAAAGACAACGTAAATAATAAATGAAGTGCAAAAGCCACAAGCTCTGAGTTCGCAATGATGACTTGGCGCTGGGCTTCCTCTGGCCAGAGGAGCAGCAGGTGCTAATGATATCCTCTCTCTGGGGTTCCAGCCTTTGGATTATGAGACTCGCCCAGCGCGAAGCCTCGTCATTGCCGTGGAGAATGAGGAGAGGCTCTTCTTCTGCGAGAGAGGAAAACTTCAGCCACCAAGGAAGGCAGCAGCAAGCGCCACTGTGAGTGTGCAGGTGACAGACGCCAACGACCCACCAACCTTTCACCCCCAGAGCTTCATTGTCAGTAAAAAGGAGGGTGCCGGGCCTGGGACCCTGTTGGGAACTTTTAATGCCACGGATCCAGACAGCCAGATAAGGTGAGAAGAGAGGGCCAAGAAGGGCGGTTAAGTAGAAATAGCCACATAACCAAGAGGGCTCCTGTTAGAAAACCAACTCCTTGGACGTGTTCACGAGGTTGCCTCAGTCTCGGTGATGAAAATACAAGAAGCCACAGTGCATGACCACTGGCCTGGGTTAAAGGTCGTCTTCCATCCATAGCTTTCTCTGACCCCACCAGGAGAACTCACTTGTTGGTTTTCCTTTGCATTTTCCATGTGTTCCTTTTGTATTCCTTCCTTTGTGTTAGAATAATTCGTTATCTTTTTCTATCTCCCTGCTCTGTACCAGAAGTTATAAACCAGCACCTCTCTTGCTTCTGGGCAACAAAAGTAAGATTTTTGTTTGTTTGTTTGTTTTGTTTTGTTTTGTAAATTGTGGTAAAATGTACATCAAACTTACCATTTTATCCATTTGTAAGGTACGGGTCTTGGCATTAAGTGCGTTCACAACGTTGTGTAGTCATCGCCTCCATCCATCTCCAGAACTCTTCTCATCAGGCAAAGCAGAAGCTCTGTCTCCATTAACCACTCATTCCTCATCCCCCTTCTCCAGCCCTGGCCCCCACCATTCGACTTTTTGTCTCTCTGAATTTGACGACTCCAGGTCGTCAAAGTAGAATCATACGATATTTGTCTTTAGGTGACTGACTTATTTCACTCTGTATAATGTCCTCAAAGTTCATGCATGTTTAGTGTGTATTGGAATGGCCTTCCTTTTTGATGCTGAGTAAGCATGTGTGGTATTGACACATTTTTGCTTATCCGCTCATCCATCAACGGGCACTTGGGCAGCCTATGGCCTGAATCTCCTGATGTTCTTGAAGGAATGAAATAATTTGGCATTTTTGGGTCTGTGTTCCATGAGAGCATGATCATGGGGGCAGAATGGGATCATGAGTCATGCCCCTTCTCTCTCCAGGTCCAGCTCAGCAGTTGACCCCAGACTCCATTCCACCAGCTTCACTCATTTCTCATGCTTGCGTGGCCCCTGTCCACACTTCAGTGTGAGATTCCTCCCCTTACAGCAACCCTTCTCAAATTATCTGTTGGGAAAGGCTAGTTTTTTTTTTTTTTTTTAAATTTACAATTCATTATGGATTGATCAGTTTGCAAAATATAATGAAATTGAATTACTAGAAAAATTATCATGCACTAGGGGGGCACAGCAATGCTGACAACTCTAAGAGCTTCTCAACACTTGCCCTTCATTTTTGCAGTTATCTCATTATGAGCAGCCAACCAACAGCTCACAGACCCCTTCTGGTGCTCAATGGTGCACTTTGAGTTAGCATGGCTCTTAAGAAGTAGCTGTCAAACTATAGTGTGTATCAATCTCTGGGGGAATTTGTTAAAATGCAGATTGCTGGCCCCACCCCTAGAATTTCTTTTCTTTTTTTTGAGACAGTGTCTTTCTCTGTCACCCAGGCTAGAGTGCAGTGGCATAATCTCGACTCACTTCAACCTCCACCTTCCAGGTTCTCGTGATTCTCCTGCCTCAGTCTCCTGAGTAGCTGGGACTACAGGCATGTGCTGCCATGTCTGGCTAATTTTTGAATTTTTAATAGAGACGGGGTTTCACCATGTTGGCCAGGCTGGTTTCCAACCCACCCCTAGAATTTGATTGAGAGATCTGGGGCCAGGACTGAGATTTACATTTCTAAGAAGCTCCCAGGGATGCCCATGATGCTGGTTGGGGCTCCCTTTGGTACCACCGATAGGAGCCTTTCCTAATTCGCTGCTGTCTTCCTGTCTCTTGGGGATGGTTGGCTCATATGTAGGTCTCAGTAAATGTTTGGGTTGTGCTGAAATCAAGAACTAAACAGTCCATCGTTATAGCCTCAATATGGCTTTGTCCAGGAGGCAGGGCGAGTGTCTTTTGTGACAGGGCGGAGGCATGATCTGGGTGGGGTAGCTCTGGTTTCCTCTAGTTCTACTTCATCTGCATTAGCTGAGGGAGCTGCCTTTTGGCCTGAGATAATCCACAGAGGAACTGAGTTTCTTCCCCTCGTTTGTAAACATTGCAAAATCACAGTGCTTCTAAGGAACTTCTGGAACTTTTCCTAAGAGGTGAAGCAGTGCACAAAAAGCTTCAATCCCTTTAAAAACTGTGACCCACCCAACATGAGAGAGGCATCCTTGCTGCCCCTTTGAAAAGCATTTGCCCAGAGGATGAAGGAAAAGCGTAAGGAGAAACTGCCCCTCTCCGCACCTTTCTGGGACCTGCACTTGTTGTTGTTGTTTGCCTGAGCCCAGGATGTTCCTGCTGTGGGACTGCAGCAGGTAGCTGTGGTTGGCAACCTGGCAAGGTTGCAAGGGATGCCATACGATGGCTGACAGCTCTTAGGAATCCTGGAGGGTTTGGCATGGCCCACCCCTTAAAGCGGTGTCAGGTTCACATAGGTGACGGGGATGTAGAAGACCACTTTGAGGAACAGGGTTACCCACCTGTGAACCGCTGGGGCTCTTCTGCAAAGGGAACACACCGGGGGTAAAGTCCTAGGCTTCTGTTGCAAGGGCAGTTTGGTTTTTCACACTAAGCTACCATCATCTACAGGCAACTGAAGATGGGTTCCTTTCCAGGATGAAACATTTCCCCAAGGCAGACAAAACTATGTTCAGTCCAACAAGGAGGGGGACAGTTGGTGTTCCGGTGAATGTCGATTCCACAGACTTAGGAGCGTCTTTAGGCTGTCCTCCCTGCGCCTCCATTCCGTTTGTGGATTTAACACTCTCATAGTTTAATTTCTCTTAGAATTTCTCAAATTACTTGTGGTAGAAATAGTGTTTCTATGACATATTTTGTTTTTTTCATGTAACTTTTTACATCTTTTGATGTAAGTTTTTAATTTTAAAAATTGCTGTCCATTTTCCTTCTACAAGATATAAACGGGTTCATGACCCAGCAAACTGGGTCAGCGTAGATGAAAACTCCGGAGTGGTCACCACCGTGGAGCCAATTGACCGAGAATCCCCTCATGTCAATGACAGTTTTTATATAATCATCGTTCACGCTGTTGATGATGGTGAGTGTTTACCCAAAATTGGAAAAATAAAATGCTCATTCTTGCTTCCTGCGGGAAAATAATCCTGGTGAGAGTCTTTCAGCACAGCTGAGAAAAGGATAAAATAAACCTTGTTATCACTCTGCATCCATGCTGGTGATTATTTTTTGTAGTAATTCTTGAAATGGTAAACAAGGGACCAATACCATCGAAAGAGGGCAGTATTCATTCAGAAGAGACAATTAAACCAGCAAGGAGGCTGCAATCAAACCCAACATCTTTTTCATCTGTTCATGAGCTAACTCTTTAGCGCTTTGTCAGAGCCGATGGTGTGTGATAAATATTTAGCACAGCCTCCCTGTGCTTGGGATGGCGTACGAACTCAGGTAAATGGGACTGTAAGGGACACATCTGCCATAAACCAGGATGGGCGGGTTTATGAGCATATGTTTCAGCACTTTTCTCTACGCTCTCCTACGGCTGAATCTTTAAACACACCAAAACAAAGTTGAAGAAATAAAAATGTTCCGATAACTTTAACATTGTATTTAAGAAAGTCTGTGAACTAAAACCCAAGCTCCAAGTGATATGTCGCTGTACGTTCCACTCTGTAATTAACTAGCGGAATGTTGGGGGTTGGGGGGCAATGGAGATAGGAAATAGGGGTTCCTAATCAGTATTAAGGGAGGAGAAAAAGTGGGGCCAGTGTTTCAGGGCTCCCTCATTCTGTTATGGATGATTTTATGATAGGTACTCTTTTTTTTTTCTGTTTATTTTTTGCTTTTCGTATTTCAAAAGCTTTTGGGGTACAAGTGGTTTTTGGTTACGTAGATGAATTATGCAGTGGTGAAGTCTAAGATTTTAGTGCACTGGTCACCTGAGTAGTGTACTTTGTATCCAGTGTGAGGTTTCTTATCCCTTGGCTCCCTCCTCCCCTGCTTCTGAGTCTCCAGAGTTCCTTATATCACTCACTTAGCTCCCACTTACAAGTGAGAACATACAGTATTTGGTTTTCTATTCCTGAGTCATTCACTTAGAAGAATGGCCTCCAGCTCTATCCAAGTTGCTGCAAAAAAACATTATTTCATTCTTTTTTATGGCTGAGTAGTATTCCATAGTATACATATGCCACATTGTCTTTATCCACTCATTGGTCAATGGGCACTTAGGTTGGCTCCATATATTTGCAGTTGTTAATTGATGATTGCCACATTTTTAATTAGAAAAAGTCCTTTTAGATAATTGTAGATTCACTTGCAGTTTTAAGAAATAATCTAGTGGATCCTGCGTATCCTTTGCCAGTCTCCCCCAGGGGCAACACCTTGCAGGACTACAGTGTAATCTCGTAACCAGGACATCAACGCGGAGATGCAGCGCATTTGCCTCTCCTCAGGGATTCCCATGGGGCCCTTCTTTAGTCACACCCATTTTCCTCCATCCCACCCATCCTTAACGCCTGGCACCATTGATCGACCTTTTGTTTGTTTAATGATGCCACATTCTACCTTGTTCTACAAATGATTTGAGGTGGTAAGTGCTTTATTAGCTTACCTTACCCAGATATTCTGAATGTTCATAAAAGCAGGAAAACAGATCATCACATGCATGCCAGGAGAGTTATGATTTGAAAGGGAAACAGTTCTAGTATTTCAGGAATATTTGTTTTCTGAGAGACGGAGAGTGCTCATTCTCCAGGGCTCTGTGTGCACGAGATAACCAACTCCTGAAACTTCCTCCCCGTACAAGGCTTCCCCCCGCAGACTGCTACAGGGACCCTAATGCTCTTCCTGTCTGACATCAATGACAACGCCCCGGCTCTCCGGCCACATTCCCGCTATGTGGAGGTCTGTGAGTCTGCCGTGCATCAGCCCCTCCACATTGAGGCAGAGGATCCGGACCTGGAGCCCTTCTCTGATCCATTTACATTTGAATTGGACAACACCCTGGGAAACGCAGAGGACACATGGAAGTTGGGGAAAAATTGGGGTGAGTTTTTGTACTGGTCACGGGCAAAGAGTGGAAAATGACAGACATGCACTTCAAACAGTTTTAGGCAAAAAAGGACTTCATTAGCTTAAAAAGCCAGAGAAGTCTGTGTTCTGGCAGAGCTGGCTCTAGGTGCTCAAAGGATATCCCTGGAAGCCACCTTCCACGCACGGTCTGCTTTTCTCTGGGTTCCTTCATTTTTAGGAACCTCTCCTCATCAGGGGGTAGGAGGCTGCTGGGAGTACCTGAGACATATCCTAACATCTGGCAAGAAGGGTGTTTCCCAGGAAGCTCCAGGATTGATGTCACAGTTTGACCTGGGTCAGCTGCCCTGTCAATCACTGTAGGTGGGACTTAGGAGGGCAGATGTGCTGATTGACTGGTTCCCAGCCCACACCTGGACCTTGTTGGGATCTGGGCTCAGCCTCTCCTGATTCATATGGAGAATTCGGGAAGTGTGGGCTTCCCTAAAGAAACACTGGGGCACTGTTATCAGAAGATGAACCTGCTGAGCAGGTTAAAAGCAACTGGCACCCTCTGTCAACACTCTCCTCTGTGCCTCTAGCCATGGCATCTGTAGACTGTGGCACGGTTTCAGCTGAAACTGTGTGCTCATGTTGGTAGTTCTCAGACCTGGAGTGTATGGTAAAGAACTTCGCCTTGCCCAAAGAGAGGTCTGGTCTTTGTCCTTGGGGTCTGGGTGATCTCTATTGGGATATCATGTCTGATACCAGTGTCTCTTTACCTGGGTGTCTTGAGCTGAGCCAGACAGGAGCAATGTGATTTAGATTGGGGACTTCAAGTCACATAGTGTCAGTCGACTACCAGAGAAGTTGGAGACTGAGGCCGCCCACCTGGGAGGCCCACCAGGTTGCCTGACCAAGCCCCAGGAGGACACTGGAGCCTGAGGCTCAGGTGAACGTCCCTGACTGCAGCATCCCATGTGTGCTGTCCCTCACTGATGCTGACCTGGCTTCTCAGGAGAGGATGATGAGAAGCTCTGACATTGGTGCTTTTCTGGACTCTGCCCTAGGTGCCTCTTTCCTTGTCTGATTTTCATCTGTATCTTTTCCTTGTAAAAAACGGCACCATCGCTGTAACAACTTTCAGTGTGTTCTGTGAGTCTTTCTAGAGAATTGTTGAACCTGAGGGTAGTCTTGGGAATCCATGAACTTGCAGTTGGTGTCAGAAGTGAGGGTGCCCTTGGGGACCCCTCCCTCTAACTCTGCAGTTGGCTTACATTCATACAGAGCTTGGCCTGTGCAGGGCATTTAGTAAGCGTGCATTGAGCAGATGAGCAGATGAGTGAGTCAATGCATACCATGTTCTTTTTCCCTTTGCAGGTCAGTCAGTTGAACTTTTAACCTTGAGAAGCCTGCCACGTGGTAATTACTTGGTGCCACTCTTCATTGGAGACAAACAGGGACTTTCCCAGAAGCAAACTGTCCGTGTAAGGATCTGCCCCTGTGCCAGTGGGTTCACGTGTGTGGAGCATGCAGATGCAGGAGTGGGGCTTCTTGTGGGGACCCTGTCCCCTGTCTGTGCAGCATTCGTGGCTCTGGCAGGTCAGTGGTCTGTAGGGGTGTCCTGGGACTATGGCTCCTCTCCCCAGGCAATAGGCCAAGGGTATGGGGTTTGCTGGGGTAGGGGACAGCCGATGGCAGGATTGGTGGAATGGCTTTGAGAATGACTTCTGGGTGTACTCACGCTCCTAGATGCAGATCAGAGGTTGCCATGTTGGCCAGGCAAGATCCCTGGCCAGCAAAAGCAGCCTGTACTCACAATGGAATCCATTGGTAAACATAGTCAAGGAGTGGTCCTTTGTAGTAACCATGGAGACAGTAATGTACAGATGTCCAGGCTTCTGGACTTGGCAAGGCTAATGAGAAAGCAGCTTTTCCAAGAAATGATACAATATTACTGGCCAGATAGTATTATTGATTAATTCAACAAACAGTACGTAGCATCTAGTTATATCCCGGAACTGTGCTAAACTTTAGAGCTACACAGATGACGAAGATGCAGTTTGACCTTGCCAGTTCATGACTGAGTTATAAATGAACAGAACAAGATCCTCATGAAACCTCTGATATGGGTGAGCTTGTCTAATCTGTTTTTCCCCTTTGTCTTATCACAGTGGCTCTGCTTTTCCTGTTGCGACGCTATTTTGTGCTTGAACCTAAGAGGCATGGATGCTCTATATCCAATGATGAAGGCCACCAAACACTGGTCATGTATAATGAGGAGAGCAAAGCCACTTCAGCCCAGGTAGTGGAATGTCATGCTTTGTGTCTTATGGCAAGGAATTCAATAATACACAGACATATAGCATGTGTTTTTTCACCCACTGTACCACCTCTTAATTCTTCACTCTTACCCATGTTTCAGTAGCAAGTGGGAAAAAATTCTTGCAAAAACTAACTCAGATAAATGAATTTATTGTTTTAGATCAATGGTTCTCAACCATGAGCAATTTTGCCCCACAGGGGATATTCGTCAATGCCTGGAGACAGTTTTGATGGTCACAGTTAGGAGTGCTACTGGTGTCTGGTGGGTTGAGGTCAGAGATGCTGCTAAATATCCTACAACACACAAGACAGTCTCTACCACAGAGAATTATCTGCCCCAGTCCCCTAAGTGCTAAGTTTGAGAAACTGTGCTTAGGGAAAAAGTAATTTTTATTAGGTAGACGTTCCCTAAATGGGATTGTGTTAGGCTCACTGGTTAAATGAGTCTGAGCTGGCTTCTTGGCCATGGCTTTCCGTAGATCATGGCAGAACCTCCTCTTCTACCATTGTCCGGCAGAGGCCAACCAGAAAGCTCACTGCCCTTGGAGGTACAAGGCCTGGGCTCTGTTTCTGCCTTCGCATCTCATTAGCTTCATCATTTAACCCTACATCCTCATCTGTGAACTGGGATGATAAAGTCAAATTCTCAGATAGGTTGTGGATCAAAGAGGATGTCTAACACATCCTCTTTGAAGGCACCTAACACATGAAGGCAACTAACACAAGGCAGAACCATATAAAGTAACTGGCCAATGGCCACTGGTTTTTCAAACCGGCTGCTTCTGAAATGGGCCCTACGTTATCTTAGTCACCCTTGCAGCAACTCTGGGCTGGGATTAGACAGACAAAGAGATGAAAGCATTGTGAGCTCTCCTGTTTGTCTTCATCTAGAATTAAGTGGTTGATTTAGAAAATGAACACAAATGTCAAAAGGAAACACACACAGAGGATTCGGTCACCCCATCTTACACCTCCACTAGTGGTTTTTTTCCTGGAAGGGAGAGACTTGTTGAATGAAGTGAGACACTTTAGGGAAAAGATATTCCAATGAACTTTGATGTGATGCTCATGTAATTAGAGAGTTTCTCAAAAATATGTGATTGAAGAAGCTGGTGTTTGCCTGAGGCTCCCAGGGTTCTTTGCATTTTGTCTTCCCTGCGGTGTGAGGGAGGGAAGGGAGGTTAGGCTCCTCTGGCAGGTACGTGCCTGTGCACCCTCCTGTGAGCCCTTCCTGGGTAAGGAAACAGGAGCAAGGTCCAAACTCTCCAGATTGTGAAGTCCCCTGGAAGGAATCTCCCCATCCCAAATGTGAGAGCAGCAGCAAACTTGATTTGTTGTGTAATTTTAAGAAGAAAACCATCTGGGCAAACAGCAGTCTTTGTGTAACAGTAGAATTTCTTGCCTTGGACAGTTCCAGTGGCTCAGAGGCTCAACCATGAAGGGAAACAGAAATGGTTCCCAGGCCCAGGGGCTGTGCCTCAGTCTCCTGCTTGGCAGGAAAGAGTGAAAGCTGCTGAGCTTGGAGGAGACTGGCAGGAATGTCGCACTTCCTGAGCATTGGTTCAGGTTGTAGCTGAGATGGAAGGGACAGTGAGGATGCCCTGGTTACCCTTCTTTCCCAGCAGCTTTGTGATTGTGTCTTGGAAAAGGGGAAGCAGCTGTAGAAGCAGTGTGGGTGGAAAGGAACCTTGGCCCTTGTGATGCTAAGACCGGGAGGGTTGGAGGGGGCTTAATGACATGGTGGCACTGGTCAAAGACCAGCTATGCCAGAGGGACAGGAGAACCTCATGCTGGGCAAGGGGCTCTGTTCTCTTCTTGTACCAACAAATCTTCCTCTTGTTTCCCATTCACAACTAAAGGCGCATCTCCATTCCTGCTTCAGTATCTTAGGGCTCTGAGAAGTGGGATTCAACAGACCTGAGTGTAGATTCCAAATCTGTGATTGATCAGTTACGTAATCTAACTGATTCTGACTTTCATATACAAAGTGAACTTGATAGTCTTCTGTCTCCTAAGTTTGTTGGACACTTTAATCAAATAACACATGTCAAATTTTCAGCACTAACAGTCATGCAATAAAGGGTGGCTGCCAATATTAGCGTTATTAGCAGTAATTACTGATTATGTCTTTGTAACCTTGGTAAATAAGGCCATCTCTAGGTGCACTTATCCCTCTATCCATCTTACACAAAGATACCAGCCTACATTGCACATCCACTCACCAGGAACATTGTGTGCTCTTGGGAAAACTCCATGCAAGACATCATCACTAGGTGCACACATGTTGTCACATTCTGCTGCTAAACTATAGGGATGCTGTCTGATGGTGATGATCTGTGGAACTGCATAGATGCCTTCCCTGCGTGTGGGGAAGCTAAGAGCCCTTGGCCAACAGAAATGCAGCGTCCATCAACCTGAGTCCCTCAGTGAACATATATGTTGGTTGGTAAATGAATAGGACAATGCACAGAATACCATGCAACAGTGGTGACCGCAAGAGCCATCACTATGAGCCCTAGAAAAAGACAAGCTTTTCAATTCTGAGGGCTCCTGAAACGAGCCTTTTACCATCAGTTTACATGGAGCACTGAACCACGAGAAGCTCAACCTCCCAGCGAGCAATTACAAAAGGCAAACAGAAATAACATTCTTTTCCCATATAAGTCATCCAGATTTATAGGAGAGGTGTATTTTTTACAGTCTGGACTTCTGTGATGGCATAGATACAACGTGTTTTGGAGAAAATGTCATTCTTTTCCTTCTGTTTTTATTTCTGCTATCTGTGATTTCAGCCCTTGTCATATTTCTTTCTCTGTGTTCTACAGACATGGTCAGATGTTGAAGGCCAGAGGCCGGCTCTGCTCGTCTGCATAGCTGCAGCAGGACCCAAGCAGGGAGCTAAGGTAACGTGCTCCTTACTTGCTTCTGGATTGCAAAGAAGTGACTTTCCTGACGGTTTCCCTCACAAGGAACACCTGGGATGCTCCTCCCACTGCCACATCCAGGGAGGTCCTTCTGCAAGTCAGCAACCCCAGCCCCCACTTGCAAAGCCCCATGGTTCCCTTAGCCTAACACACCCTTGCCTTTCTGTGGCCAAGTTCCTTCATCTTTGCTATGGTGTCAGATGACCCAGTGCTTCCAGATATCACTGTGTCCAGTGCCATATGGTGATTTTTTGCCATATGCATATGGCACTTGGACTATTTATTTCTTAAGACACTTTTTTCTTAAAATGGGCTTGTGTCCACATTAAGTACATTTATTTAAGTAGGAAACTTTATATTTCAACTGTAAATGAAAACACAGTTTTACTTGTATAAAGAGCAGGCAAGTGTGAAAATAGCCATGAAAGAAGTAGGGCACAATGACTGGGTGGACGATGTCACTGCCAAAGGCCCGGGGCCCCTCTACAAGGAAGGCAGAGCATGGAAGCCAGGCTAGCACCAGAGTGACACTTCCTCCTGGATGTCATTAGGGTGTGGAAACAGAATTAGAAAGGGAATAATTTTCTCACCATGCAAATCAGTGTTATTTAAAATTGTTTCCCAAGTAGCTAAATCTTCCATTCCATAAGTAGTAGGTGTCCCCTACTTTGAAAACAGAGTTGACCCAGGATTGCCATAAATGAGTGCGTGCCTGGCCAGGGCAGTGAACAGGGCTGGGTTCGCTGTGCATTCTGACCATTAACCCGTGCTCCTGGGGGAAGGGCTTCCCTTTTCTAGTTCCTACAAACTTGCCTCCTGGGCTGGCAGGAGCCTTCTCTTTCCTTCCTCTGAGCCAGTCTGCAAACTTCTAGAGGCCTACGTGTTGCCCTGAAGGGCACCCTATGCACTTTGCATGCCCCATCTCATTGAATTTTCACCAGAACCCATAGGGGTGTGTGTGTGGTGGGGGCAATCTTGCTTCCCTTTGTACAGGGGAGGAAACCAAAGCCTCCACCATCTAGGTTTTGGTGTATCTCTGGGTTCCCTTCAGTGTCCTGGGAATATTCTAGTAAGTACATCTGTGGTGACTGCTTAAATGAACTGCCATTCACAGACTTTCTCGAAGTGAAGCCATCACTTATGATTGATGGGTAACCTGATATTTTAAAATCTGCTGCATATAGCATGAAATAACGTCAATGAGACCATTGTCAAGGTCCATTGCCTGCTTTATTTTCTTTGAAATTTAACTTCATTATTGAAGCGTCGCTATTAAAATAATAGAAACCCAAAGCAGAAAATGCCCACAATCCCATCCCTAAATCTAAACAGTTTCACCTGTGAGTGTCACCTTCTAGATCTCGTCTGTGTGTCTATGCAGTTTGCAGGTGTCTGTGTCATGGAAAGCACATTAGCGTCTTCAGGTTCAAGCCTCCTCCTGCCACGTGGTTCCATTGCACCTGCCCTTTTATTCCCTGCCTCTCTTCCTTTTCCTTTCCCCCCCACTGCGCCCTCCCTCTTATCGTGTTAATTCGTGTTTGCCTATGAGTACATGAGCAAGGGGAAGTGGTGGGAGGTCACACATGCCCACTTTGTTTCCAGCTGGAGAGAAATCCATTCTCCTTTGAGTAAATCAGCATTTTCCCCCTAGGATCTCAAGGAAGTGCCTCCATCTGCAGCGAGCAGGGCAGCCCAAGCACGCTCTGCTCTGGGGAGTTGGGTGAGTTCCAGAAGGTTGCTCCCTGCTGCGGCCATCTCACTAGTGACTAACAGTTGGTTCCCCTGAGAGGGGGCCCTTGTAGAAGATTTTGTGATACTTTCAGAAAAAAACACATAGTCAATGAAAATCTGAGAAGTTGGGCTTTTCCCACGCAACTCTATTTCCATCTACAGAACTAGGTATTACGATCATTGGTGGCGGCTGTTGTTTTTAGAGTTGTTTGATAATCCTGATCAAATATGACACTTTTTAAAACATCCGCAAATAGATACATTTTCTTATGTCCTTCTAAGGGCACCGGAGATAATGTATAATATTAAGAGCACAGGACTTTGACTCTGACTAAATTCCAGCCCAGTGACTGCATGCTTCCAGCGAAAGGGAGGTCTGACTTCCCCTGTGTGTTGTGTCTTCATGTATGCTACATACAAATTCTAGGACTATTGCTTTGTGAAATGACGTTTTCTGAAATAATTTTCGACTAACTAGAAGTTGCAAAAGTAGTACAGAGAGCTCTTGGGGGTCCCCCAAAGATACCATCTTATGTAACCCTACTCCGTGATCAAATCAGAAAATGGACTTTGGCACAACACTATGAATACAGTTCTCAATCACAGACCTTATTTGGACCTCACCAGTTTAACTAGCCATTATTTAACAGAAATTTACTTTTCCAATATCGAATTTAAAAGAGGTATTCAGGGTCTAAAGAGCCATAGAATCATATCCAATTTTTATGAGAGAGAGCTTCTAAAATAAATTCAAGATCTCTATAATTTCATATCTTTGCACAGGCAGTATCTGAGCAAAGATGAAAACATGCTGTTCTTCTTTGCACAAAGATGGTGCCACAAATCCGTCACTGAAGGGCTCCTGCATTGATGAATGTTGAGTTCCATGTCCATGCAGCTGACCCTTTTGGTCCTGGTGTGTCCAGCTGCATGGACGTGGAACCCACACCATGGCACAGGGCCTCCCACTCTAAAGAACCCCTCCTTGGTTTAATATTCTACTGTCACCATCTTGAAATTCTTAATTTTAAACAAAGGGCCCCCAACTTTCATCTTGCACTGAGCCCTGAGAGTTGTGCAGCTGGGTCTGGGTCCTAGGAGTGGATGTGTGTCATTTGTTTGTATTCAGGGCATGGCCATGGCACGCAGGAAATCTTACTGGGTGTTCATGGACCCAAGACAGAGCTTGCAAATCTAATATTCTCATGTTCCTTCTTCACAAAGCAACTATGAAACTTATTCATGAATTTCTGCTATGAATATCTATAGTCTTTAGAATTACTATATCTTTAGTACAAAAATGAAAGGCAATATGACTGCAAGAATTTCTAGTTATGTATTTGCATCCTTTGGTGATTTATTTGAAATCAGAAAATATTTCTTTCATCTTTCTTTAATTTAAGGGTTATGGCGAGCTCTTTGAGTCAAGAGGTGCGAAAAACCTATACTCTACTCCTGTAAGTACAGATGTAGGTGTTACTGTGAAAAAATTTACCTTATTGTTCTGTCTAAAAGCTGTGGAAAGCCCTGAAAGTTGGAAATTTGGAAGGAAAGAGGTGATAAAAAAAAATATGCCCAACATCTAAACAAACTGAAGGAGAAGCGAATGTGAAGAGAGGTTGGAAGTAGTTAAAGCGCATTTATCCCGTGACTTGAGAGCATAAGAGCTTTTCAGTCCCTGGCAAATTTCTTTTGCTGTTGAGTTGCTAAGATCTCAATCATAGGCTGAGTTTTCTGCTGTGCTTTGTCACAGACCTATAGAAATTTTAAGCTAAGGGGGTCTTAGAAATCATCTAATCAATTTTTTTTTTTCTAAACATGTTTTGCAGCAGAATTCTTCTTTTCAAATGAGATCCTACAAATAACTCCATTGTAAATAAAACATCTAAGTACTAATTTTGTATGCATTGACATTAATAACAGATACCTATTACCAATAAAATAATGATTCTGATGTAAACAAAAGGAGGTTGAATGTTGTATATATAGTTTGCAAAATTATGTTAACTTAGCACTTAATTCATTGCCTCACATTATTATAAATTGGTTTTTAAAGTATCAAGAAAATTTTGATCTTCCCTTGGTGATCAGTCTTACATTTACCGCCACTCTTGGGTGCTGGCCTTGCACCTGCGTGAGCCCGGCAGTGAGGCCCCGGGTGCTTTGCTTGCCTCCAGGCCAGCCTGACTCACATGATTTCGTGGTGGGATTTGCGAGTCCCCAGGTAGCCACTCCTCCTGATAGATGCCAAGCCTGTTTCCTACCACTGTACCCTCTGCCCTTAGATAGCACAGAGACCCAGATCCACAGACATGGACCAGATGAGCAGGTGACTGCCAGTAGCCCATCATGGGGAACAGTGGGCAAGGTTCAGAGGAAGAGAAACTAAAATGAGCAAGGAGGGACAGTGTAATTGAGGGGGAGAAAAGCATGAATGAGGCTGTCAGCAGGAGCAAACCCTCCTGGCTGGGCTCACTCAGGTTCCTTCCTCACTGAAACTGTGTTTCAGCCCAGGCACTGGAAGGTCTAGCCATGAGAGATTGCGGGGCCTCCCTCTCTGCCCCAACACAAAGAGAGGAAACGTGAGCAAACTGCCCTGGGCCTGGCTCTTTACCTCCAAAAGAACTGTGCTGAGTATGCCCCATCTGTGCTGGGGCCACTGACACACAGAGGTTGCAGGGTAGGACAAGGGCTCTGCTGTGGTGTGAAACTCTACTGGTTTGCTTGCAGGCTTACCCAGATGCCACAGTGCACAGACAACTCCTGGCTCTGGTGGAAGGAAGGATGGCAGAGACATTGAATCAGGTAGGGAGGGCTCCCCTTGTCCTGTGCACTGGCTATGGGTTCTGCATCCCCACTGTGCTCCAGGCTTGATTTGGGGACACTTCCTCCTAAATCACTGTGTTAGTCAGCTAAGGCTGCCATAATAAAATACCATAGTCTGCCTGGTGGCTTAAATAACAGAAATGTATTGCCTCATGTTTCTGCAGGCTAGAAGTCTAAGGTCAGGGTTCTAGCATGGTTGGGTTCTGGTGAGGGCTCTCTTGCTAGCTTGCAGGCGGCCACCTTCCAGCCGTGTTCTCACATGGGATGGAGAGAGAGATACCAAGCTCCCTGGCATCTCTTCTTATTAGGGAACCAGTTCCATCATGAGGACTCTACCCTCATGAGCTCATCTAAACCTAATTGTCTCCCAAAGGCTCCATCTTCAAATGTCATCACACTGGGGTTAGGGCCTGAACATAAGAATTTGGAGAGGGAACACATTTAAGTCCATAGCAATCACTTTCATGGGAATCCTCCATCCAGTGCTGCTTTGCAGAACCCAACTGAAGACAGAATTGACACAGGACAGGCAAGCCCCCAAACTGGGGATTAGCCCAGGAAGGTTTTTGGAAAGAGTTCAAAGGTGAGGTGGTGGTGTTAGATAGCAGTCTTTTATTGAACATTACTGCTCCTTGCAAGGCAGGGCTAACTCGTAGGCAGTATACTCAGAGTCGGAAATGTATGGGATGTTGGCAACTGTATTTATACTCACTAAAACCCACTTTCAATTACATGCAAATTAAGTGGCAGGTTGATACAAACTGAGGGGCTGGTTATTTAGAACTTTCTAGGAAAGGGGTGGTAACTTCTGGGTCACTGCCATGGCATTGGTAAGCTGTCTTGGCACTGGTGTGAGTGTCTTGCACCAATGAGCAATGAGGGCAACCAGGGATCACTTTCGTCTCATCTGCTGGTTTCTGCTGTTTTTTGTTTTTTTGTGTGTTTGTTTGTTTGTTTTTGTTTTTTTAACTTCATCCCATCTGGACCAGATCCTGTTTTGGTCAGCAGGGTTGTGACCAGAAAACAAGGCCTGCTGGCCTCCTACCTCAGAATGAAGGGTCTTTTCCTGCAAAATTGTGAAAGAAGTAGTTTGACTGCTCTGAAGGGGTCTATTGGGTGAGATTCTGATTTTAGGCATATCCTGGAAGGTCCCTCAGCACAGCCACTGTGTAGTCCTGGGAAGATTGGAAAGCAGCTTGGGAGCTGGGCAAACCCATGGGCAGGTTTACACAGATAGGGCAGAGCCAGCCCACATGCTCATGTCATGGAGGCTCTGCATGACCCCTGCTTGGGGAAGGATGTACCGAGAAGCTGCCCGGGCTGTTCTGACTCTAAGCAGCTCCTCCTGTTGTAGGGCAGTGGGAACTCAGGCCTGTGGAATCATCAGCACAAAGGAAGACATAAATGTAGACAGTCTCCGTCAGGCTAGACTTATTTTTTTGACAAACACATGTATGATACTCACTTTGTTCTAGACTCTGTTCTGAGGACTTGAAAGATGTTAACTCTCAGTCTGCACATCAGCCTATTGGGGGAGGTGCTGTCATACACCTTTTTATAACATGAAGAAACCCAGGAACAAAGAAGTTGGGTGATGTGTCCAAGGTCACAGCCATAGAAAGCTCAGATACAGGCAACTGGGCTCCAGGGTCTAGCCACTGGGGGGGCTCATTAAAAGGCAGCAGTCCCCAGCACCAACTCAGTGGACCCTGCTGTAGTGGGTCTGGGGTGCACATCTGAGCCTCTGACTTGAGGTCCTGGGATCCTGTTTTGTGAAACACATTGGTGAGCCTGGACATCTCCTGCTGTGCTTGTCAGAGTGGATGACAGACAGGGCTGTGAACACTGTGGCCTGAGGAAGTGAGCCCAGACTGTGTCTGGATGTAGAGTCACTGCCTGGGGTCTCCCCAGTGTCAGCTTCCTCTGGTTCCTGTCACAGTCCACAGGTGGGAGCTCCAGCTCTGTGACCCAGTGACAGCCCCAAAGATGCTATAGGCTTGGCCCCTTCTCACTCCCACTCCTTAGCCCTGCACAGTGGGTGCTGTCTGGCACCTGCTTCAAGAGAACACAGACATCTTCTCTGAGCCTAGAAGCTTTGTCTAAAGCCAGGCAAACCAGGCCCCTGCAGAAGGGGGCTGTGTACCCACAGAGTCAGGGCTGCAGGGCACTTCCCCAGGCCCTGACTGCTGGTGAGGAAGATGAAGGATAAGCTGCGGGGAAATTTCCGTGTGTCTCTCCCGAGCTGACTGTAACCTCCCTGAGGGCCAGGCTGTGTCATTACTGGTGATGACACAGGGGTCACTGAAGAACCAATGAAAGAACCATTTTCACTATAACCCGGTGTGGTAGATGAATCCAAAAACGGAGGCTCAGACAAGTTGCTCCAATGGTAAAGGCATGAAGGACAGAGCCAGAAATGGGGCGCAGAGTGGCCGACTACAGACAGGCCCACCTGATCATTGAGCAGCGTCAGGGAAGTCTCCTCTCTGAGCCTTAATTTCTCATCTACAAAGTAGAGTTGGGGCGGCTCTGCTACACTCTCGGGTGAAGCTTTGTGCAGACGAGATCATGTCTCTACATAAAACGTAGGTTGTGGTGATCATGACATAGTATCCAGCTTACCCATTTTCACATTTGTGCACACACACGTGAATGCGTGTCCATGCACACGTACCGCTCATGCCAAGTGGACCATGTGGACAGTATCGCAGGTCCTGCCTGGCTGAGCAGGAGGGGGATGTGTTCCAGCTGCGGGCCCCCCTCCTCCTCTGCAGGGAGGGAGGCAGCTTAATTCAATAGAAGCTCAAAGCTCTGCTTGGTGGTGTGAGAGGAGGGAACACCAGATTAGAGGGCCCTGTTCTTTCCTCGTGAGCCCTCTAACTTGGATGGTGGTGTATGATGAATTATTGATCTGATGAGGCTTCCAAAATTGCTGAATCAGGGTGCAGACACCCGCTGTTCTGCTGTCAGCCTGGGGGTTTTGAAGTTGAATCCACCCAGTGCAGCCCCCACTGCAGATTCTGTCTTGCTCTGCACACACCATGTCCGTCGCTAATTGTCTATTCAGCTTCACTGCAAGGACGTGAACAGACTCCTAACACCTAGGCTGGAGCTTGTGTATCTGCTGGTTTTGCTGTAAAAACTTTCTTTCCTCCCGCTGCCCCCAGCTCCCCCATGCCATATGGTCAGACAGCGACCACAGTCCCTGAATAAGCAGACCCAGTTAATGGACCAGATGTGCAGGTGAGCGTTCCCATGCTTCCGGTGGGCACCAAGCCTGACATAGCAGTAGACTGGGGTGGGGAGACAGCATTTCCCACTGAACAAGGGCCCAGGCAGGGCTCTTGAGAATCAGAGGAAGCTGGAGACAGCTTGTTACAGTCACTGGGCGGGCCAGGGCGGGGGGCATAGTTAAGAGCTTGGAAGCCCAGGGGTCCCATCAGAATGGGGACATGCATGGGGTCCCTGGGGTCCCAGAGCTGCCCTTTCCAGGCCCTCCCCACCTCCCACCTTTGGCTTGAGCCCTAGGACTCCGACTGTTTTCATGCTCTACGTGAGCTTACCCTCTCAGAATTGCTATCAGTAGTGACGGGTTAGACAGGCTCCCACTAAACCCATTCCTGCCAAGGTCTGTGGAACTGGCTCTGGGTTCAGATAGCACTCTCTACAGGTATTAGAAGGGAAACAAGCTAAAACCCTCCTCCCCTCCTCTCCCCTCCCTTCCTGTCCCCTATTTATTGTATCACTCAGGCCAGGAAAGTCTTCACAGAGAGATGACTTGGGTCCTGAATGCTGAGCTGGAATTTGCTGGGTGCAGATTGGCAGAGGAGGACTGTCTAGGGTTCTAGGCAGAGAGGAATGAGCAGATACGAAGCCTAGGAAATGTTTCTGGGGTTTGTGCAGAGGGTGGACCTGAGGCAGGAGAGGCTGGAGAGAGGAAGAGATGGTGAGAAGACGGCTGTTGGGAGGGAGAAAGCCATGACAACCCTACAGCAGGGCGACTTCATGCGCAGAGCAGGTACCTCTGGCCCACGTCAGAGATCAGGGTGGGTGTCGAGCCGGAGCCTGCCCAGGGTCCTCCCACCCTGTGGCTTTGCCACCACTCAGAACTGGAAATGAGGCTAGAGGACAGAAAGAGCGAGAATGGAGGCTCTTGGGGAAGTTTTCACAGCCAGGTATGTGTTCCTGACATCCCTATTTCATCAGTCACGTAGCCACATCTAGCAGAGAGGCAGGAAATGTGATCTTGCTGGGTGACCAGAAGAACAAGAAATGAGTTTAGTGAACTCCTTGCCACTCTTGCCCCAGTGAATGGAGACAGGGACCTATCCTCAGGCGTTGGTCATGGGGCTGGAGGAGAGGGGACAGAACTAGGAATATGGCCGAGCATTTGAGAGGATGGGGCAGGGGAGAGGTGGCGATGACTCTAGGTTTCAAAGTTGAGCAGCTGGGCTGTTGGGGATGTCCTGACTTAAGCCAGGCTAGAGTTTCATGAACTTTGGTTATTCTCACACGACTGTCACACTTGTGTTTAACCCACTCACTATTATGTATTTAATGCATTTCTGTAAAGCAGCTCACATGTTAATTAGCTTTTGGCTTTACAATCAGCTATGTAATGGTATTTGTGAAATCATGGAGTTGGTGTGCTTGTTATTATGTTTTGAAATATACGATAAAATGGCCATTGACTCAAATAAATATGTGTTCTGATACCGCTGAAATCATCTAATGCTGCAGGGGTCAGTGAACTTCTTATAAAGGGCCAGAGAGTAAATCTTGTAGGATTTGAAGGCCAGTTCCCACAGCTCAGCCCTGCTGTTCTGTGAAAGCAGCCACAGATGATACACAAATAAAAGGCCTTGGCTGTGCTCCAGTAGAACTTAATTTACAACAATAGGTAGTGTGGGGCATTATCCCCTGGGTTTTAGCCAGCTAGCCCCTGTAACAGGGGGTGCACACTGCACTTGGCAAGCATTGAGGGAGGGGCTGAGGGAGGAGGAGATGCAGGTTGTGGGCAGAACCACAGTGGTTTCCAGGGTGTTGAGTCTGAGGTCTCTGTGGACGTCCTCGTGGAGCTGTTTGGTTGGAATTCTGGCTCTGGATGTGACCACAGGGAGTGTCACAGACAGAGATGGTGATTGGGACATCACCATTGGTTAGGGATGGATGAAGCCATGGCCTGAGCGTGAACGGGGAGACTGGAGGGCAGTGGTTTGAGGAGCCATGTGGGTGAGACAGGGGTGGCAGGAAGCAGTGGCTGCCCTTTTTTGGAGGGAGGCTGTGAGGTATGAGCGGATTGAAGGACAGACCTGAGCACATCTGTGGGTTGGAAGAAAGGAACCCACAGCAAGAGGCCAGGAAAAGATGAAGAGAGAGGGGACACTTGTCCAAACGAAGGTCTGGGGGGTCACGGAAGGGGAGGTGTCCGGAGCACAGGACAGGGAGGGGCTAGCCTGAAGAAATGAATCTGCAAGAGGGTGGGAGTGGGTGGGAGGTCCTCCTGAGGGCTCCTGTCATAGTCCTGGGGCGGCCACCAGTGTGTCACAGTTCCCTCTCAGACTCTAAAGTGTGATGTCTCCCCTTAGCCTGACTGCCACTTCTGGGACTGTACGAACTCCTGTGTCAGCTGAGGACATGGGGCCTGAGTGCCGTTCCTACTGCACTGAGGTGTTCCTCGAATCAAACCTAGAGAAATGAGCTGGGTATGGAAGCACATGGCATTTACCTTCTCTTTCCCCAACTTTTCCCCAGAAACTCCATGTTGCCGACGTGCTGGAAGATGACCCCGGCTACCTACCTCACGTCTACAGCCAGGAGGGGGAGTGTGGAGGGGCCTCATCCCTCAGCTCTCTGGCCAGCTTGGAACACGAACTGCCGCCTGATTTGCTGGACTCTCTGGGTTCAAAAGCGACTCTGTTGGAGGAAATATATTCAGAGTCAGGTGGTCCTTCCTAAAAAAATGTGTATTTTGGAGAATTGAAATAATTCATGGAGGGGAATCACTATTCATGGATTTTTCCCCTCTGCTCTTCTTTTCCCTCCTTAAAAAAAAAATCACCTTCTAGTCCTAGATGAGGACACACTATTAGTTTGAATTAAATGCTTTGATATTCTGAGACCAGCCATCTTGAACCAAAGCAAAACCACAAGTTGTGCTTTTTTAAAACTTGATTTGTCATATTTTCTAGAGAAACTTGAATTTAATTGTGTTATTCTTAGCTACCACTGGCAGCCTAACTTTGAGGGTAAATGAAAATATAACCCATCGATTACCCAGCCACTTGGGAACAGCAGGTAATACTGAAGAAAAATAAAAATAGATTTTAAAACATTATTTACATTTCTATGATTATGATTCTGCTTCCTTGTAAGGGAAAACTTAGGTAAATAGAGAAATGTTTTCTATAACATTTGTAATCAGTATTTGAAGTGATTTTTTTTAAAAAAGCATTGATCCCTATTCACTTTTTGATTAGATAAATAGATAAAATATGGTATCTTGAGAGAAATGAGTATGCTGAAAGATTTATAAACAGTATACTCTTTAAAAAATGAAGAGCTGACATAATTTAACTTGTATGTGTTACATAAGTAAAAGAGTTTAGGAGCCTTTGAATGAAAAAGTTCTGATTAGATTTTATCTTTAAACAAAAGCACAAAATTTAATTGGTTTTTACTTGTCCACTTACTGCTAATGTCAGTTTCAGGGGAGGAAATGGTTTCTTTTAAAAATCTTAATAGGGAGACGTATGCCCTAAAATAGTCAGTTTTCTAGTCTGAGTAATAGATAAGAGACTGACTAAGCAAAGTTTAAAATGCTATTAGGCCACTTTAATGCACATATTGAATATCTAAAAGTCTACAGCCATATAAAATTTTTATGTGATTAATGAGCAAATGTTCTCTCTCACGCCCTGAAATAAATCAGTAGAAACATGTTTGCTGTTGAATCAACGAAGTATTATGTTAAACAGTGAGTTCCAGCTCACAGTTAAAACGTTCTCCTTCTTTTTGAAGAAGCTGTGCAAATAATTCTTTTAAAGAGATCTGGACTTTCTTACCTGGTTACCTCGCTCTTTCTCTGCTTTGGAAAGCTGAAAAAGAAGAAAAACCACATTTAAAGCGCTGGAATGTCTGAATGGGACGCTTGAATGTGTAGAACAGCTATATTGATCCTAGCATGACTCAGAGGACAGTCCAGGACATTTTCTGAGTAATTCAGGATAAAAGTCATTTTTTTTTTAAGAAAAATATATGTGTTTGGACAACGAAACAAAATAAACACATTATTCAATTGCCTTCTTATACTTACCTCTTTCATTCTGTTCCCTGTAGATTTTTAAAAAATTCTCTCAGGTTTTAAAACTTTATTATTTTATTTTAAATAATTGACATATAATAATTGTACATATTCATGGGGTACATAATCATGTTTCAATACATTTACAGGGATCAAATCAGGGTAATTAGCATAATCATTGGCTCAAACGTTTTTCATTTCTTTGTATTAGGATGTGGCATTCAGTATTCATCCCCCTTCTAGCTATCTAAAACTATGTATTATTGTTAACTATAGTCATCCCATAATACTATAGAGTGCTAGAACGTATTCTTCCTAGGAATAATTTGCTGTAATTTTGTATCCTTTAATAAATCTCTCCCTATCCCTCTTTACCCCTACCCTTCCCAGCTGCTGTATCCTCTGTTCTACCTTCTACTTCTGAGATAAACTTGTTTTTAGCTTCCACATATGCGTGAGGACATGTGGTTTTCAACTTTCTGCTGCTGGCTTATTTCTCTTAACATAATGTCTTCCCACTTCATCCATGTTGCCATAAATGACAGAATTTTTTTATTTTAGTGGCTGAATAATATTTCATTGTGTATGTATACCATACTTTCTTCATGAATTCATCTGCTGTTGGACAGCTAGGTTGATTCCACATCTTGGCTATTGTGAATAGTGGTGTAATAAACATGAGATGCAGATGTGTCTTCAAAATACAGATTTCTTTTCCTCTGGACAAATGCCCAGTAGTGGGATTTTTGAATTATATTGTAGTTCTATTTGTAGAGTTTTTCAGGAACCTCCACACGCTTCTCCAAAGTGTCTGTAGTAATTTACATTCCTACCAACAGTGTATGGGTTCCCTTTACTCAGCATCCTCACCAGCATTTGCTTTCTTTATTTAATTTAATTTTTTTTTTTTTGAGACAGTCTCACTTTGTTGCCCAGGCTGGAGTGCAGTAGTGCAATCTCAGCTCACTGCAACCTTTCCACTTTCTGGGTTCAAGCAATTCTCCTGTCTCAGCCTCCCAAGTAGCTGGGACTACAGGCACGAGTCACCACGCCCAGCTAATTTTTTGTATTTTTAGTAGAGATGGGGTTTTGCCATGTTGGCCAGGCTGGTCTCGAACTACTGACCTCGGGTGATCTGCCCACCTCAGCCTACCAAAGTGCTGGGATTACAGGTGTAAGCCACTGCATCTGGCCCAGCATTTGCTATTTTTGACTCTTTGATAGTAGCCATCCTAACTGGGATGAGATAATACCTCATTGTGGGTTCGATGTGCCTTTCCCTGACCATTCATGATGTTAAGCATTTTTTCATATATTTTTTGGCTATTTTATGTCTTTTGAGAAACATCTGTTCAGATCATTTACCCATTTTAAAATTGGATTATTTTAATTTTGCTTTTGAGATATTTGAGCTCCTCGTGTATTCCAGATAATAACCCCTTGTTGGATAAATAGTTTGTAGATATTTTCTCCCATTCTGTAAGTTGACTTTTCACTCTGTAGTTTCCTTTGCTGTGCAGAAACTTTTTTCATTTGATATAATCCTATTTGTTTATTTTTGCTTTTGTTGCCTATGCTTTTGAGGTCTTATTCATAAATTTTTTTTCTAAGACCAATTTCCTGAAGCATTTTCCCCAAGTTTTCTTCCAATAGTCTTATAGTTTTGGGTCTCACATTTAGGTCTTTGATCCATTTTGAGTTGATTTTTGTATAGGGTGAGAGAGGGGAGTCTAGTTTCATTCTTCTGCATATAGATACCTACTTTCCCCAGCACCATTTGTTGGAAAGGCTGTCTTTTCCTCAATGAATGTTCCTGGTCTTTTTGTAAAAAATCAGTTGGCTAAAGATATATGTATTAATTGCTTGAGTCTGTATTCTGTTTCATTTATTGATATGTCTGTTTTTATAGTACCATGCAGTTTCAGTTATTATAGTTATATAGTATATTTTGAAGTCTGATAGTGTGATGCTTGTAGCTTTGTCTTTTGTGCTCAGAATTGTTTTGGCTCTTCAGGGCCTTCTATGGTTCCATGCAAATTTTAATATATATATTTTTTATTTCTGTGAAGAATATCATTGGTGTTTTGATAGGGATTGCATTGAATCTGTAGATTGCTTTGCATAGTGTGATAATTTTAACAACATTAATTCTTCTGATCCATAGGCATGAAATGTCTTTACATTTATTTATATCTTCTTCAATTTTTCGTCAGTATTTTGTAATCTTTTTTTGTAAAGGGCTTTCACTTCCTTGGTTAAACTTATTCTTTGATATTTTAATTTTTTGTAGTTATTGTAAATGGGATTGCCTTCTTGATTTTTCAGCTAGTTTGTTGTTCATGTATAGAAATGCTATTGATTTATGTATGTTGATTTTGTCTCCAGCAACTTTGCTAAATTTATTTATCAGTTCTAAGAGTTTTTGGTAGCATCTTTAGGTTTTTCTATATATAAGATTATGTCATCTGCAAATAGGGACAATTTGACTTCCTCTTTCCAATTTGAATTCCCTTTCTTTCTTCCTGTTGTCTAATTGCTCTGGCTAGGACCTCCAGTATTATGTTGAATATAAGAAGAGAGAGTGGGCATCCTTGTCTTGTTCCAGTCCTTAGGGAAAAGTTTCCAACTTTTCCTCATTTAGTATGATGTTAGCTGTGGGTGTGTTATATATAGCCTTAATTTGTTAAGGTACTTTCCTTTTATACCTAATTTTTTGAGAGTTTTTCTAATGAAAGGATACTGAATTTTATCAGAGGATTTTTTTGCATCTATTGAGATAATCATATGGTTTTTGTCCTTCATTTTGTTGATGTGATGTATCATGTGTACTGATTTGGGTATGTGAAAGCCTTGCATTCCTGGGATAAATCCCACTTGATCATGATCTATTATCTTTTTAATATATTTTTGGATTTAGTTTGCTAATATTTTTGTTGAGGATTTTTACATCTATGTTCATTGGTGATATTGGCCTGTAGTTTTCTTTTTCTGTGCGTCTTTGTCTGGCTTTGGAATCAGTTATGCTGGCCTCATAGAGTAAGAAAGGAAGAGTTATCTCTACTTCAGTTTTGTGGAATTGTCTGAAAAAGTTGGCATTAATGCTTCTTTAAAGTTTGGCAGAATTCAGTAGTGAAATCATCCAGCCTTAAACTTTCTTTTCTTGAGAGAATTTTTATTATTGATTCAATCTTGTTACTTGTTGTTGGTCAGTTGAGGTTTTCTGTTTCTTTTTAGATCAATCTTAGTAGGTTATATGTGTTCAGGAAGGTATCCATTTCCTCTAGGTTTTCAAACTTACCAGCATATAGTTGTTCATAGTAATTAATAATTCTTTGCATTTCTGTGGTCTCTATTGTGATATCTCCTTTTTTGTTTCTAATTTTATTTATTTGAATCTTTTCTCTTTTTTCTTAGTCTAGCTAATGGTTTGTTGATTTCATTTATTTTTTCAAAAAATCAACTTTTAGTTTCATTAACCTTTTGTATTGTTTTTCTGGTCTCAATTTTGTTTATTTGTGCTCTGATCTTTATTATTTCTTTCCTTCTACTAATTTTGGGTTTTGCCTGTTCTTGAATTTCTAGTTCCTTAAGATGCATTATTAAATTGCAGATTTGAAATATTTCTAGTCATTTGTTACTTTAAACTTGCTTCTTACTACTGTTTTTGCTATGTTCTGTAGATTTTGTTATGCTGTGTTTCCTACTTTTATTTGCCTCAAGGAATTTTAAAATCTCATTCTTAATTGCTTTTCTCACTCTTTAGTCATCAGGAGCATGTGGCTTAATTTCTATGTATATGTATAGTTTTGAGTGTTCGTCTTGTTCTTGATTTTTAGTTTTATTCTCTTGTGGTCAGATAAGATACTTTATATAAATTTTATTTTTAAAAACTTTTTGAAACTTGTTTTGTATCCTAACCCATGGCCTCTCCTGGAGAAAGTTTCATGTGCTGATGAAAAAAATGTGTATTCCATAGCTGTTGGGTGAAATGTTCTGCAAAGTCTCCTAGGTCTATTTGGCAGGTTCAGTTTAAATCTGATGTTTCTTTGTTGATTTTATATCTAAATAATCTGTCCAGTGCTGAGAGTGAGATGTTGAAGTTCCCAAATATTATTGTATTGGGGCTTATTTCTCCCTTTAGATCTAATAATATTTGCTTTATAGATCTAAGTGGTTCAGTGTTGGGTACATATTTATTTATAATTGGTATATTCTCTTGCTGACATGGTCCCCTTATAATTATTTAATGTTTTTCTTTTTCTCTTTTTGTAGCATTTGACTTTAAAATCTGCTTTGTCTGATATAAGTATAGCTACTCCAGCTCACTTTTGGTTTCTGTCTGTGTGGAATATCTTTTTCCATCCCTTCATGTTCAGTCTATGTGTGTCTTTACAGGTTGTGTGAGTTTCTTGAAGGCAGCATATAGTTGGGTTATTTTAAAATTCATCCAGCCAGTCTTTATCTTTTAAATGAGGAATATAATCTGATTCAAGATTATTATGGATAGGTGAGGGTTTACTCCTGTCATTTTATTGATTTATTGATTGCTGTCTTGTTATTTTGTATATCCTCTGTTTCTTACTTCATCTCTTAGTGCTTTTTTTTTTTTTTTTTTTTTTTTTTTTTTTTTTTGCAGGTGCGTGGTTTTCTGGAATGATAAGCTTTTGCTCCTTTTTTCCCCTTTGTTTTTGCCTCTGCCAGTGAGTTATACTTTTGCATGTTTTCATGATGGTGGTTATTTTCTTTTCACTTCTAGATGTAAGACTCCCCTGAGCATGTCTTGTAAGGTCAGAATACTTGCGATGAATTCTTTTAACTTTTGCTTGTCTGTGAAAGATTTTACTTCTTCATTTCTGAAGGACAGCTTTGCTGGTAATAATATTATAGGCTGGCAAGTTTTGTTTTGTTTTTAGTACTTCGAATATATCATCCAATTCTTTCCTGGCCTGTTAGGTTTCTGCTGAGAAATCCACAATCTAATAGGGGATTCCATTATATGTGACTTGATGCTTTTCCTTTGCTGTTTTTAAAATTATTCCTTTGTCTTTAACTTTTGACAATTTGGCTATTATGTGACTTGGAGAGAATCTATTTGGAGTGAATCTTTTTGGAGTTCTTTGAGCTTCCTGGATCTGTCTATCTATTCAACAGGAATGGGGATGTTTCCAGGTATTATTCCATAAAATATATTTCATACACCTTTTCCATTCTCTTTTCCTTCTGGAACACTCATAATGTGAATATTTGTCACCTAATGGTGTCCCATAAATCCTGAAGTCTTTCTTCATTCTTTTTTTGTCTGCCTATGTTATTTCAAAAGACTTGTCTTCGAGTTCAGAAATTTATTATTCTGCTTGGTCTTGTCCATTGTTGAAGCTCTCAATTGTATTGTTTAATTTCATTCATTGAATTCTTCAGTTCCAGAATTTCCACTTGGTCCTTTTTAATTATATCCACCTTTTTGTTGAATTTCATATACATGTCAGAAATTGCTTCTTGATTTTGCTGAATTGTCTATTTGTATTCTCTTGTATCTCACCGAGTTTCCTTAAGATTATTATTTTGAATTCTTCTACTGGAATTTTGTGTATTTTCTTATAATTGGGGTCTGTTACCAGAGAATTATTATGTTCCTTTGGAGGTGTTATGTTTCCTTGCCTTTTTTGTGTTTGATATGTCCCTGCATTGATTTATACATATCTGGTGAAACAGTCACCTCTTCCAATTTTATGGAGTAGGTTTCATATGGAAAAACTTATTTATATAGATGGGTTTTGGGGTGTTGGTTTGATGGGCTGCACTGGCTTTGATTCTAAGTGGACACAGTAGTGTAGTCTCTATGTAGTGCCTTCAACTACAATCCATACTAGTGATATTTGTCTCAGTGGCCTGGGCTGAGAGAGTTTATGGCAGTGGTGGTGCAGCTTTGCTAGAGGTGAGCGCGTTGGCTTGTTTCTCTGGTCAGGGGCACATGTGTATACACAGTGGGTGAGCCAACTTGTGATCTGGCTTTCTGGAGTTGGGGCCATGGGATTATTACTGTGGCTGGGGTCACAGACACACAATTGCTTGGCTGACCAGGGATCAGGCCTGCCAGGGGCATCATATGGCACTATTTTTCAGGCCTGGGACAGGGGCACAAGGCCTCTTGGCCAGCCTGGAAGGTATCTTCCTGCAGCAGCCACAGGGTTATTTTTCTGGCCTGAGATGGGGCACATGGTTTCTCAGCTGGCCTGGGGATATATCAGCTGCTTACTGCCTCAGGGACCTTTCCCAATTGGGGTAGGGCATGCAGTGGTTTGACTGGCTTAAGAGTGGGTTTGCCCTGGGCAGGACTGTAAGGCTGTTTGTTCCGCTGGAAGTGTGGGTGGTGAAGGATGGGTTTGTTTTGCTGGGCTCATCCAGAGTCACAGCTAACTCTAGACCTGGAATCTACACAGCTGGGGTTGTGACATTCAGACACTCATGTGGGCTTTGGGGAATGAATGTGGAGCCCTGGTGCTGTAGAGGTACAGTTGCGACTGATCTCCAGACCATTACACACTCCAGAGTGTGGCTCTGGTCTCAGAATGGTGCTGTCCTCCAGTAGCTTGGCTCACAGTGGGTGGTGAGGGTGGGTGCAAACTTGGCTCACGGTGTGGGAGTAAGCACCTTGTGTTACTGATCTGGAGCAATACAGTTCAGTGAAATCCTGGCAGTTCTCCAAACTGGGCTCAGGGCTTTGTGAAGACTGTGGAAGTCTCGTACGTCAGGACTGTAGGTGTTTGCAGTGGCAATAGGGACTGTTAGGGATCTTCTGCTTACCTTTTTCCTGCCGTGGAAAGTCCCTCCTGTCTCTGGGCTGATCTGATCCAGGCAGGGGAGATGGAATGCAGATGCACGGTGCCTCCACGCTGCCCTCCTGGGCTTCTAGCCGTCACAGGTCCTTCTCCATTCCCCTGCTGCATGACAGCATTCTCTTTTCAACACTTCAGTTAAAGCTTAGTTGTTTATTTGTTGCCATGATTCTTTCTTGGTGAGGGTCTGCGGGAGCACCAGACATCTCTAGTCAGCCATCTTGCTGATGTCACTCCCAGAAACATATACTTTTGAGTTTGAATTGTTGGCAAGGGCAATAGGTGGTTATTAGACCTTCCAGATTTGCTTTACTACCATGGGTCAAATATAGCACACTGTCTGTTCTTATAAATAAAGTTTTATTGGCACACAACCATGCTCATTTGGTTAGGTATTATCTATGGCTCCTTTTGTGTTCCAGCAGCAGAGCTGAGTAATTGCAACAGAGACCCCACAGCCCACAAAGTCTACATATTTACTTTCTGGCTCTTCATAGAAAAAGTGTGCTTGACTCCTTCTCTGGGGCATTCTATTTAGAAACTCTACATCATATCAAACTTCTTAAGATGTATTCGTACCTTGCATTAAAAATGAACACATTGCCATACAAATTTTGAAAGGTTTTAAATAAATTTGCTTTTGACTATGGGTAACTGATTTAACTTATTACTGGCTACAAAATGTCAGCAGTTTTGCTTATTTGTGAATTCCTGCATTATGAGATGCTCTCTGACAAATTGTTTTCAATTGTAATAAAATATTCATGCAATACACATGAACAACAAATTTAACAATTAATGAGGTAACAAAATGTCATATTTTGTAGATATTTAGTTAGACATTTATGAATTTTTAGTGGCTGTCTTCTTTGTGTATTTTGAAACCGATATGTATATCTGTACACACACACACACACACACATGTATATTCAGATCCTGACTGTTTTCATAGGCCTTCAGTCTTGGAATTATAGTGTCCAGTGAAGAAAATGGCCATGTTGGCATCTTTATAAAGTATCCCTGGCATGGGATACTTCCGCCTTTCCCTTTACATGTAAGTCTATATTATATATTATCACCTTCCCCAACTGATGTCTGCAGGAAACATTCCTGGGTGTCTGCTGGTCCTCCTCACAAGTTCATTCTCAAGTCTACCTACATGCTTAAAAAAAGGATCCATTAGAAACATCAGCACCAGGAGGTTTTGGTGACAATTCTTAGCTTGTACGGGAATTCACACATACTCATGAATTAAACTAATTCTTGCTAATGGCCATGAATAAGGCAATAAACAGAAATAGTAAATATCTTCAGAGAAAATGTGATTTTATTATGAACATTGGCCTCCAGATTACTTAGCAATCCAAAGATAGCTGCAGTCTGAGAAGTTAAATATTTATTTTGTATTTCATCTATTTTGGTTTTTATGTGCAATAACGATCTGATTGGTTTTGTGCTTTTCATCTAAGATGCTCGTTGTGCTTTCTTTCATGATTCACTAAACACAGTAGATACCTCAGTTGTTAAAACTTTCCTTTTCCCAAGTGAAACACTGACCAAGGAGACCTCATTTTATGTTTCTGTGAAGTAGACATAGCAACGGTCCCCTCAAAGATGACCTGTGGCAGCCGTCAAGGGTATCAAGACAGTGCCCGATAGAGGGTGTTTCTAAGACGGCTTCCCCTCATCAGAGGGTTTTTCTGTGTGGCAGAGCCCCCAATCCTTGTCTAGTCATTGTCTTCTCTGAAGTGTGTGTGTCAAAGGCCAAACAAATCTGCTATGAAGAAGGAGAAGAATAAAGAATTCTGGAGCCACGAAAACAGTCCTTTCACTTTTCCCAACACAAGCATTCTACTGCTGAAATTTTGTGCAAGTATGAGACTGCAGAGACTGCTGATTGCCCTAAAATGTGTTACCTCTTCTTCCCTGGTAAAAGAACCCTGAGTTCTTGCTGTGCACTTGTCAGGCAGAATGGCAGCAACATTTCCCATCCTCCATTTCAGCTGGGCATGGCTGTGTGACTAAATTCTGGCCAATGAGAGGCTGCTTCCAGGAAGTGTCCGTGAAGAGGATGGTGATGTGTCTGTCTCCTCTCCCTCCTCTTCTACTGCCTGGAATTAGAATGTGATGGCTGGAGGTGGGGCAGCCATCCTGGTCATTGCCATCAGAGCTGATACACAGTGTGGCTCAGCATAGAAGAGGCAGAGGTGCCTGCGCACCAGGGAGCCCCACTCCACTCCTGAACCACTTTCCTCTAGACTCAAAGTGAGGAAGAATTAAATGTGTCTTGTTTAAGCCAGTGCTCTTTTGGATTTTCTGTCATTCGTGGCCAGGTCTAATCTTAACTGATTCAAAATAGAGACCAAGAGAAGTGAGCTACAAGTAGCAGAACTGAAGCACGTGGCGTTGGCTTAATGGATGTGTTCAGGTGGCCGGTGCTCAAATATTGTGAGCTAGAGAGCCAGTGACCCTTGTTATACAGAAACAAAGCATTTGATAAAAGCCACTGCCCATTGTTTTTTGAAAAGCAACCCATGTTCTGAACAAGGACTGAGGCAGGAAATGGCAGGAGAAATTTATAATGTAAAAAAAAAAGTATTAACTGCTTCTCGCTGCTTTTAGCAACATTCTACAAGAGAGAGCCGGACTTTGGCTACTGCAGGCCAGTCCCTGAGCAAGAATGAAAGGAAACACAGTGTGCTAATGGAGACACTCTACCTGCAGTCTGCAATTTAAGTTGACCGAGAGCTTGGTAATTTGGAGCCTTGCGGGGTTGACAAAACAACTGCCGTGTTTCGCCAACTACATCAGTCGTAGAAATGGTTTCTGCAAAGCAGTCTGCTTAGCAGAAAATAAAACTAGTGCCCCATCCCAGCTATTTGGAACCTTGTGTCAAAAGTCATTTTAAGGGTTTTGTCTTCCCAGCCAAGCCCTTGCGTCCCATGGCTCCAGGTGGGTACCATTATGCTGAGAGAGAGAGAGAGAAAAAAAAATATCAGCATGGAGGCCCATAAGGAAAAAAACAGAAGTTTCAGCATTAAAAACGTGTCTTCACAGCAGAGCTCACTGGAAACAAGTAGATCTGAAGTCTTTCTGTTTTTGAAAAACTGTTTCACCAAAGAAACCAGCAGCTTGGTCTGCAAAAGCTTGTGATTGTTTAACCCCAAAGTGATTCCTTTGAGGGGTTGGAACCACCAACCTTCAAAACAAGAAGCAAACTGAGAACTCCGTGTAGCCTCAGGAAGGGCATACCCTCTGCCCCCCACACTGGGTGCAGCAGTGGAGATAATAGTAGGGAAGAGCCTCTGAGAACACAAGGCCAATGGCCATGGCGGGTGATGCTACAGAAGGAGACTCCACTCTTCCTGCCCACCGGGATTTGCTTATGTGTGTGGATGGTGACGGCTGTGTTCATCAGCCTCCAACTGGCACGTGGGAGTTTTAATCACAGCTCTTCTGTGCTTACTCATCTCCCTTATGTTGGAGGTATTGAGAACAAGTAACTTATTACTTAGTTTGTAGTTTGTCAAAGCATTAAAATTCTCATTCATAGCTCAGAGAAAGGACTATGCTTTACCCTGGGTTGCTGGATCTAGAGCCAGCTGCAGTGATTGGATGGAATTTTGCAGATGTATCTCTTGGGGCCAGGGGATGAGTGTATTCTGTGTGTGGGAAGAAAGGCTTACATAGGTCTGTGGGCGGCCAAAGGAGTGGACTATAGCAGAAACTGCTATCTCCCCACCCCCTCCCATGGTCTCTTCTTTCCTTATTCATGAGATATAAAACCCTGAATTTAGCCAGGGCTCTGGCTTTCCCAAATGTACACTGCATTTCTCAGCCTTCCTTGACCTAGCTGTGACCAGGTGACTAAGTTCTGGCCAATAGGATTCATGTAGTGGCAGCGGAGGTGGTCGTGCAAGTTCTGAAGAATCCTGCAGACAGCGGGTGCGCCCTCCCCTGCCTCTCCTCCCTCTTCCTGCAGGCTGCTACAGACCTGAAGGGGGACTATCTGCAGAGCGTGGGAAGGGAGCCGTCGACAGTGGAACGCTGTGTTGGAAGAAGCCTGAGTCCCTCACACTAGCAGGCCAAAAAGGCCTGGATCCCCAAACTTTTACAAAAGAGTAATAAATGTAAGCCAGTATTTGTTGGGGCACTGTGTTCTGTCATTCATCGTCAAACTTAGTACTAATTAGCCCAAGTAATGTGACCTAAAAACCAAACCAATAAACAGAAAACCATTGAGGCATAAACGTGTTATGCTTTAGAGTGATTGCCTCGATGAGTTAAATGCGTTCAGTGAACAGATTTTTTCCCATTATGTTTAAACAAGTATTTGTACAATGAGTGAGTTTCCTCCTTACACCGTGCTGCACTATTGCTTAACAGATTCCTACAATTCTCTTCCAAAATGCCTGTCACTGCCCCATGGCATAGCCTTTTAAATATCCCTTTCCACTGACCTCACAATGTCACAGAGTCCTTTTGAGCTTGGCTTTGAGTTTTGGAAACTGCCGGAAGTCCTCCAGGGCCTTCAGGGGTAGGCAGGTGAGTGATCAGCCTCAGCGACACCCTTCTGGGCTGGGAGCAGGTGTGGTGAAGGGCAGAAGGACTCATCACCTGAGTCACGAGGCCATTCCCACATTGGCCTGTAGAGGGTTGGAGCCCTTGGGCATACCTGTTTTAAATGACTCTGTTTTTAAAAACTTCCTCTCTCAGCCCAACTGAGAGGAGTATTAAGCAGTGGAGTAAGCGCATACCTAGATTGCCAACTCTAGGCTGGCACCGCCAGTTTTCCCAGCACTGAGACTGCCAAGCATTGACTCCAGCTGACACTGTCCTTTATCAAAACACCCTTAAACCAAGAGTCTGAAAACAGAATAAAGGTGATTAGGAGCTGCTTGCCCCTGATCAAAATGAACCCGGCGTAGTGCGTCGAATGCTTTCAATCTGCCAAAATGAACCTCATGTGCTGGACACTATGTCAATTATGTGTAATCTGTGGTGTTAGCTTCCTCAGAGCCCAGAGCCAGGCACCAGGCCTCACTGGGACATATGGCCTGAAAAAGGCTTCATTCTGACTTAGAATCTAGTAGGAGGTGAAGTCCCACAAAGTGACTGTCGCCTTAAACCCCTCTGGGAAGTCTGCGATTGCTCTGGGGTTTACTGTTTGTTTCCCTACGGGGGGTAGAATCATTCTCCCAAGATTCCTGAGGTCTTTCAACTCACACTCGAATCTGGCAATGCTGTGAAGGAATTTGCAGACGGGATTAAGGTGAATAACCAGCTGATTGTAAAATCGGGCATTGATCTTGCATCTTGTGGGTGGGCCCGGTGCAATTCTATGAGCCCACAAGAGTGGAGACAGCTCTCTGGCTGGAGTGAGAGAGAGAGAGAGAGAGAGAGAGAGGGAAAGAGAGAGAGTGGGAGAAGAGAAGGCAGAAGGGAGGTGAGGCAGAAGAGACTTCACAAAGACCGGAAGCAAGAAAAGCACTCACCCTGCCATTAGTGGCTTTGAAGGGGGCCACAAGCCAAGGAATGTGCATGCCCTCCAGGATCTGAGCGTCCCCTCACCCTACTGGTGATTGCCAGCAAGGACACAAGAACCTCAGTCACACAAACAAGGACCTGCATTCAGTCAAGAACCTGAAAGAACTTGGGCGTGGATTCCCTCCCAGAGCCTGTAGGAAGGAATCAGCAGCCTGGCTGATGCCTTGACTTTGGCTCTGTGAAACTTGGCAGAGAACCAGCTGAGCCGTGCTGTGCCCACACTACTGACCTACAGACTCTGTAGGATAAATTTATGCTGCTTTTAAGCAGGGAATGTTCTGGTAATCTGTATGACATCAACAGAAAACGAATACACTCCCCTTAGCATGAATGTAAACTGCCATAGGGAAGCTTTGCCAAGGCATCTCCAGTGCCTGGAACAGTGTCTGGAACAGCATAGGTGCTCATTAAGTGCTCACTGAGTGAATGAGTGATGTGGCGACTATTGGTATGTGGCTCCTGCAAGAAGGCTGGAGAAGACATGAGGGACCACAGCAACAAATGGAGCCAGGACAGTGCGTATGTGTGTGTGTCGAGGGGCATGTGGAGGGTAGGGGCAGTAGGTGGTCATTTAGCATTCTGGGGACAGGGTTATGGTCTTGGGCAGAGGAGAAGTAGTGCCAATGTGATCACAAGACTCTGATTCTGTTCCCTTGGCCAGTAGAGGCCTCAAGGTCACTGTTTGTATATGGCTCAGGTGAAAAAGAAGGACCGTGGTGGTAGGGTGGGGGTCATAGGGTCACATTTTGATCTCTGTTGTTTTTTTCCCTTGAAATAGAAAAGTTGAAAGAATTGTACAATGACATCACATATACCTATCATCTCAATTCTGTAGTTAACATTTTGCTATATTTGCTTTAACATACATCAATGCATCTTTCCATCCCTCTTTTTTCTTTTCTTCCTTTTCCTCCTCCTCTTCCTCTTTATCCTCTTTCTTCTTCTTTCATTCTATTCTTTGATGCATTTCAAAGTAAGTTGCAGACATCAGTATACTTTACCCCTAAACACTTTTGCCTAGGTAGTGTTGAGTTTGATACTTTTAAAGGTAAAATTTACAAATGAAATGCAGAGATCTTAACTTCACCATTCCATGAGTTTTGACGAATGCATTCAACTGTGTAACCCACATCCCAGAAAGGTACAGACTACTGCTGGCTAACAGCAGGATTTGCAGTGATGAAAAATGATTGGTGCTGCTCAGCCCAGCAGCCACCACGTGTGGCGCCTGAGTACTGGAAATGTGTCTACCAAGATGGAAGACTTGAATTTTTAATTTTATTTAATTTTAAATAATTTAAGTTTGTATTCTATGTGGGTGACCTGCCACCTTTTAAAATTGAAATTGTGGTTGGAATAATGATAGATTCACATGCATTTGTAACAGATAATACAAAGAGGTCTCTTATACCCTTCACTCGGTTTTCCCTCAGGGTAACAGCTGACCAGACAACTGGACAGTATCACAACCAGGATACTGATATCGACGTGCTCCACCTACCTTACTCATGCTTCTCGGTTTCACCTGTTCTCTCTGTGTGTGCATTACAGAAGGCAGGTGAGGCAGAAGGGACTTCACAGAGACTAGAAGCAAGAAAAGCACTCACCCTGCCATTAGTGGCTTTGAAGGGGCCACAAGCCAAGGAATGTGCACAGCACTGTTTTGCCACCTGGGTAGGTCTGTGTGATCATCACCAATGGCTGATGCTGAACAAGGTGCTGAGCAGGGCAGCACCCCCAGGACCCCTAGGCTGCTCCAGTGTAACCGCACCTGCTCTCCTCTTCCCACTCCCTCTCCTAACCACTGGTGACCATCAGCCTTAAACATTTTAAAAATGTTTTCATTTATGTACTGTGATGTACATGGGATTATACAGTATGTAATCCTTTGAGACTGACTTCTTTTGATCTGCCACATTTTTAAAAGCCTGTCTTCCCCGCTGGGACTGCAGGCTCCTTGAGGGAAGGAACTGGTTATGGCTGAATCCCCAGGGCCTGACATTTAGTAGGCACTCTATGTTTATTGATTTAGCGAGAGGCAATTCAAATAAAAAAGCATTTACATGCCAGTCCCTGTGATGCAGAGGGGGCAGTGGAGGGAGAGAAGAGCTTGCAGAAGGAGATGATTCAAAACGCTGAGCAGGGAGTTCACAGGCAGGAGACATTCAGAGGGGCACGGCATGGGCAACAGCTGGGAGGCAGGGCCGATCGGGAGGCTGCAGCCTGGCCTGTGAGGATAGCGTGTCTTAGGCTGACATGGCAAGTGAGGTTGTGGAGACATTTGAACCCTGGTACACTGCTGATTGGAATGTAAAATGGTACTGCTGCTACAACAAATAATATGGATGTTCCTTAAAGAATTAAAAATGGAACTACCGTAGGATTCAACAATCCCATTTCTGAGGATATATTCAAAGAATAGAAATCTGGATCTCAAACAGGTATCTGCATTCTCACGTTCGCTGCAGCGTTATTCACGGTCCCCACGCTATGGAAATATGGAAATGTCCACAGATAAATGAACAAGTAGAGAGACGTGATATAGACACACAAGGGGATGCTATTATTCAGTCTTCCAAAAGGAGGAAATCCTACTCTTTGCAACAACATGGATAGGTCTGGAAGACATTCTATTAAGTGAAATAAGTGGGACACAGAAGGACAAGGATTGGAAGGTTTCACCCATGTGAGTGATCGAAAAGAGTCACATGAAGATGCAGAAGACAGAATGGTAGTTTCCAGGAGCCAGGGAATGGGAAGATGGGGATCTGTTGGTCAATGGGTATAAAGTTACAGTTACAAAAGAGGAATCAGTCCTCTAGGTCTGCTGCACAACGTAACACCTACAGTCAACAACATAGCACCCACAGTCAACAATGCACTTCAACATTTCTTTTTTCTTTTTTACTTTAAGTTCTGGGATACATGTGCAGAACGTGCAGGTTTGGTACATAGGTATACATGTGCCATGGTGGTTTGCTGCACCTATCAACCTGTCATCTAGGTTTTAAGCCCCGCATGCATTAGGTATTTGTCCTAATGCCCTCTTTCCCCTTGCCCCCCACCCCCCAACAGGCCCCAGTGTGTGATGTTCCCCTCCCTGTGTCCGTGTGCTCTCATTGTTCAACTCCCACTTATGAGTGAGAACATACAGTGCTTGGTTTTCTGTTCCTGTGTTAGTTTGCTTAGAATGATGGTTTCCAGCTTCATCCATGTCACTGTAAAGGATATGAACTCATTCTTTTTTATGACTGCATAGTATTCCATGGTATGTATGTGTGCACTTAAACATTTGTTAAGAGTGTAGGTATCATGTTAAATGTCCTTACCATCAAAAATAAATAAATAATACATAAAAGCAAAGGAACACATGGTCACTGAGAGACAAGAGATTCAGTCTTCACTGAGGTTGAAAAACAAGGAAGAGAAAGAGAAATTGAACAGGGAATCCTTTCTGCCACCTTCCCCCTATAATCCCCTGGTTTTATTGAGGTATAACTGATATGTTAATATAACCAAGACACATATTGAATATCTACAATCTGATGTGATAGTGTACCATCACCAGAATCAAGTTTTGTGGAGCTCTGCTACCTTTTTACTGGGTGACATCCCCAGTCGGGCCTCAGTGTCTATTTGAAAAATTGGGAATTCATTTTGACTGGTGGGTTTTCCCCCTGAGCTCTCCAGAGCCTCAGCATTCCGGGGACATCAGGGTGATCTGAAGTCAATCACAGCAGAAACTTTGCTCTGTTGGTGTTTTAAGTATCTGGTTTTTTTTGTTTTGTTATTTTCCCAGCTTCTTCACCTTCTTCTAGGAAAACACCTGAACTTCCTTTGGGCAGTTCCCCATCTCTTTGTCCTCTGTTTCTGTGAGTTCCAGAGGCAGATCCCTGAAGATTTTAGCTAGTTAATGTAGCCCATCTCCTTGGCCACGATGACTAGTTCAGAGATGTGCATGTTACCCAAACTGAGCCAGTGATAGTGCGGCCCAGGCTCTTTCCCACTCCTTGGATGGACTTTGAAGCTGAGAGGCTGTAAGTGCAGGGGCAGTTGCAGCCACTTGAGAACGTGAGGGGAAGAGGCAGAGTGGCTGGGGGCCACCAGATGTGGGCAGCCTGGAAGTGAGTTGAGAGGGAGGGGGTGGGTTCTAATGACATTGCTTAAGTCTTGCACCTGGTTAAGAAGCCGTGACTCCCCTTGGACAACTACCTGCACCAGTGAATTCACTTTTGTGCTTGATTCAAGTTTTTGGAAACCAGCCCAGAGCGAAAACATTTCCTTCAAAAGTTTTTTTTTTTTCAAAGTGAAAGCAAGTTTATTAAGAAAGTAAAGGAATAAAAGAATGGCTACTCCATAGGCAGAGCAGCCCTGAGGGCTGCTGGTTTTCCATTTTTATGGTTATTTCTTGATGATATGTTAAACAAGGGGTGGATTATTCATGCCTCCCCTTTTTAGGCCATGTAGGATAACTTCCTGATGTTGCCATGGCATTTGTAACCTGTCATGGCGCTGGCGGGAACGTAGTAGTAGGGACTAACTGGAAGTACAGCTTTCCAGGAGAACCTTCTCATGAGCACCTCTCACCTGCTTTGTGTAGTCTAAAGTGAGAAATCACTTCAGCCTCAGCAGGGGCTGTATCATCCCCCAGGGAAGGGCCACAGCTGGGTGAGGACTGCCGCAAGGCATTTACAAGGAGATGGTGCCACGGAGACTAACACAGTCTGGGAAATGGAAACACGGGGCTTTGGCCAGAACACCCTCTTTCAAGAAAGTTCTTTATGACCTTAAGGAAGGTTTAAGTCTCTATATTTTTGCATGTACTAGATTTCTCCTTTTAAAAAAGATTCAGTTATGAATTCAAGCATCTCAAGTTAATCCTTGAGAATTAAATCAATTGAATTAATTATTCGTAAAAATGTCCTCAGGTTCTTTACATGAAAGGAGTATGATCTTCACAGCATTCTGCTTGTAATTTCCAGAGCAGTTGATGTTATTGTGTTGTATTTTGCTGATTGACTTTGTGTAATGTGGAAGGTTCTTTATAGAGAGTCTGGGAAAGAGTTGAGGTGGCCAAAAGTGAGCGGGCTGTGTTCTTCCCATGCTGGCTCACAGCCTCTCAGGAGTTGATCATGGAGCTGGGTGATGGCCACTGTCTTCGTTTTCCCAGTTTCTGGTTTTGTGTGTTAAAGCTTTCATCCTCCTACTTTGGAAGCCTATGGACTTCATCTGTCATGCAATGTGTAAATCAAGACCCCAACAGGCAGCTGTCTGCTTCTATTAGCTTTCACGACACAGGTGACACTGTGTGGAAGGCCTGCCTCTTTCTTTAAGTCAGTTTTTAATATGAAATGACACCAAGCTGTTTCTCAAAAGCCAAACAGGCTAAGAATAGTAAAGAAAAATCATAATCTAACAGTATTATAATTCAATAACTATCATATTAAAATGGTAGCATAAAGCCCAAGCTTTGCCATGTGTGGGGGAAGTTGAGTGAGAAACTCACCCTGAAATTCATCTGTGTATTAGTCGGAGAAATCAACGCTGGCAGCTGAAGCAGGCAAATCCACCAAGGCTTTTAACCCAATGAAGGTTTATTTCTCATTCAGGCAAAGTCCAGTAAGTGCACAATTTGGGCCTGTAGGTTGGCTGTGGCAGGGGAAAAGATGAAGAAAGCACAGTGGCTGTTAAATTCTATTGGCCAGAACCAGTCCCGTGACCAGGATCTATTTGCAAGGGAGATGAGGAGATGAGAATGAACGCATAGACACTGGATGCATATGGTTCCTCTACCAACGTAAGATGGATTTGTACTGTTGTTAGTCAGAAATGAAACTCAAAACTGATTTAGATGATGGAATTATGAAGAATTTGAATGTGGGTCTAACACAAGAATCACATTTCCAATCCTGGTGTCTCATACAGGATCAAAAAACAGTGTATGGAAGACACATGGTGTGGGCATTTAGAGCATTGGCTTTGGTTTGGGAGGAAGCCAGGGCTAAATACCGGCTCTATTATTCACCTTGTGTGAGCTTGATTAACTGTATTCAACACTTTGAGTCCTTATTGCTTTGTCTGTAAAATAGGGAAAATAGTAAACCCCCTCTTATAGGTTTTTTTGAGAAGTCATTGCTATTACTCTTACCACCACCACTGCCCCGGGAACTCGTGTTTGTAATATGATTTTTGGTGGATCTGAAGCTGCGGGTTCAACCTCCTTTGTGTACACAGGCTGCCCTCCTTCACACATGTATGCATGTGGCAAATATTTATCAAGTGCTTAGTGAATGCTCAGCCTGTGTTACCATTTTGCCTACGTTATTTAATTCTCACTTTCTGTTATCACCCCATTTTGCAGATGAGGAAAACAAGGCTGGGAGAAAGCAAAAGAGCCACTTGTTTAAGGTTACGCAGCTGAAAAATGAATGAGGTGGGGTTCGAGTCCAGAGTGCACTTTCCCCATCACCCCTTAACAAAAAGGCATGTTTTCCAGGAGACTGCAGAGGAGAATGGGCAGGTGGTCACAACCGCAGGGCTGTCTCAGGCTGAGCAGAGAGTACAGTGGAGGGGCGTGGGCCTGCTGTTGGCGGCGAGCGCCTTGGAAATGGCTTCCTGGAGGAGATGGCATTTATCCAGGTAGACAAGGGGGGTGTGTGTGTGTGTGTGTGTGATCATGAAGAAGAAATAATGTGCAAAGGCCTGGTCATAAAAAACTTTTCCTCTGCAAACTGTGGATGGCAGTTCACCGTGTTTCTCACCACTGGCCTGGTCACTGCTTATCCAATATGCACAGAAGAATTACTTTTTCTCTTTTTTCCTTTCTATAAATTCTAATAGAATTTCCTTTAATGCATTAAAAAAGCAACTAGCATGTTAAACCCATGATATCATATATCCTCTGTTTTAGGATGCAACTAAAGTGAATGTATAGGTGAAGAGGGTGAATCAGTGCAGATGGCAGCACGGGGAAAACCAGGAACTGTCAATATAGCAAAGGTGGGAAGCCTAGGGAGCTGAAGTTTCAGGAACCCTGGGACAGAGAGTGTCTCCCTGCATTCCAGCTTAGAAGTGCTGCTCTTCAAGACAGAGTGTCACCAGCTCCATTTGTCCATAAAGCCACATTGTTCCAAGGGAAGGCAATGTCGTTCTGCCACTGCTCACCATGAAAAGACGGTGCGCCACGTCAGGAACTGTGGGGCCAGAGGACGGTGCGCCACGTCAGGAACTGTGGGGCCAGAGGACGGTGTGCCATGTCAGGAACTGTGGGGCCAGAGCTTGTGCTCGGGAGGAAGGGTCACGAGGCAAAAGTCACAAAGGTAGCTAGGAAAGTTCTAAATTAGCCTTGGAAACAAGCCAGGCCCAGAGCAGAGACCCAGAGTTCAGGAATGTTCCCTGGCCCTGCCCTTGAAGTCTCTCTCATAGCCTCAGAGCCGTGGCTACCACGGAGCGTGGCTAAAAATACCTTGGTCAGGGGCCTAGAGATTGCATTTAGAAGAGTGCTTTCCAGAGGCAGCCCGGGGAGAGCTGACAGCGGTGGGGGTGCCAGGGCCCCCACCAGCTGCAAAGGTCAGCCAGCTCCCAGCTGCCTTCAGATGGGCGTTTCTGCCAGTTCTCCTTTAGTCTTCAGGCTCAAATGAAAGGCCACTTTCAGCAAGTTTTCCTGACATTGTCAGAGACTGGAGCCAAGGCCCTGTCTGTTTTACTTTCTGAAAGAGCCAGTCTGAGAGATGGATGGGTTGGTGACTGAACACCACAAACAACAGCAGTGGGCTTTAACCTGACGTGGAGATTCCAACACAGATGGGGAAGGCCAGTGGCTCAGAAGGCCTGACACGGACAGGATCAAAGCTCTAACAGCTCCAAGTTGGACTCCTTCTTGTCCCAGATCCGAGCTCTTTGGTTCTCCTTCGCAGAGGTGATTATGGTTCATAGTATGTTCTAAATAGAAATGCATATCATTAAAAAATTTTAATACCAATGTGTAAACTGAACCATACCTTAATTTATTCACCTAACAATCCACCTAAGAGATCCTGTCCTATCAATGTATGTATAGTTATTGCGCATTTTAGAGGTTTCATGTCATTGTTTGTATGATTGTGTTATAACTTAAGCAGTTTTCTGCTGAGAATATTCAGGCGATTTCTGGCTTTTTGCTACAACAAACAGTCCTGCTGAGAACATTCTAATTTACCCTTTTTTCTATGCATGCATGAACATATTCTTAGGATGTAGTCCTAGCAGTGAAATTCCTAGAGGAATGGGAACATACGTTTAAAATATTAATACCTATTGACAAATGGTTTTTCAACATTCTCACCAACAGTGTGTATTATCAGTTTTTAAATATTTACCAGCCTAAGTAAAATAACTTAAAAAGGGTTTGTAATTTTTGTCTTAACCTCCATAACTTTCATTATAAATGAAGCTGGAACAGATGAAATTATGTTTACAAGCCACTTATTTTCCTATGAACTGCCCGTTTTTGTCATTTACCCGTTTCTGGGTTTTGTTTTTTTTTTCCTGATGGATTTGTGGTCTTTTTTATTTACTTGTAAGAATGCTTGGGATGTGGTATGGTTTGGCTCTGCGTCTTCACCCAAATCTCATCTCCAATTGCAATCCCAGGTGTTGAGGGAGGGAGGCGATTGGATCATGGGGGGTGGTTCCTCCACTGTTCTTGTGATAGTGAGTGAGTTCTCAGGAAACCTGGTGGTTTTATTTGGGGCTCTTTCCTGCTTCATTTTCTCTTCTCTCTCTCCTGCCACCTTTTGAAGAAGGGTATGTTTGCTTCCCCTTTTGCAATGATTCTGAGTTTCCTGAGGCCTCCCCAGCCATGCAGACTGTGAATCAATTAAACCTCTTTTGTTTATAAATTACCCAGTCTCAGGGAAGTTCTTTATAGCAGTGTGCAAATAGGCTAATACAGTATGTGAGGATATTAGCTCTGTTTGTTATATATATTATCTTTTTTTTTCAGTTTGTCCTTTGGTTTTTGGTATCTTTTTTCACGCAAAAACTAAAAAACAACAACAACAACAACAACAACAAAAAGGCATCAAATATATTACTCATATTTATGGCTTTAAGAGGAGACTGATTTCTGAATGGTGAGAAAAGGAGGTGATAAGAAACTTCTGTACCTTCCTTCACCAAACCAGACTTGACCCTGGAACACAGCAACCTGACCTGGCCATGTGTTTCATGTGTGGTGTGTTGAGAGCCCATCTCTCATCCTGGTCACTGTCACCTCTGTTCCCCACCTGCTTAACCTTTAAGCTGTGAAGTCATGTTCGACACGCATCACCTCCCCAAGCTCTGTCTTGTCCCCATTGCCACCTTTCCCCCGGCCTCTGGACAAATCTCTCTGCTTCAGTGTCTCTGATCTATTGGGTACAAACATCCCCAGAAGATCCCCCGCCAACCATTCCCTGGATCAGAACCCATCAGTGGCTCACCAGTGCCTGGGAATTTCCATTCAATGGCCTCCGAACCATGAGCCTGCCTTCTCTGCCTGAAGCCCGAAACCCCAGCTACGGGTCTTTACCCCAGACACCATCTTGGGCCTCCCTCTAGGCTTTTGCTTACTCTGTGCCCTCGTCCTGGAATCCTGTCCCCACCCCTACCTACAGAAACTCCACCAGCCTTCCTGGCCGCCCCGATGGTCCTCGCACAGGAAGCCTTGTCTACCACCGCAGGTCACATGTGGGCTCTGGTCCCCTTGCCCTCATGGCAGAGATTTTGCTCTCTCTCCCCCTGGCTGCTGGTGCTCCGCTTATCTCCTCCAGAGTTGTTAGCAAAGAGCTGAGGACGCTGGGCTGCCCAGGGACCCGGCTGCAGGTGGCACAGGGAGCAGCCAGGGCTGGCCAGCCCATGAGCTACATGCCCCAGTCAGCCGCCTCCTCTGGGTAGTGAAGCGGAAAGGTTGCTCTCCACCTGCCACCTCCCTGGGCTTTCTTGCTCTCTCAAGTGATTCTAACCACTGGTCATTCTTAGTTACCAACCACAGCTCTAACACTGGGCACCAGGGGTGCTGAAGGGAGAAAAAACAATGAGCCTCCCAGAGGTGAGATGGAAATTAATCTAATCATTACACACAAAAAATGCAATCATAACTATATTCAGTGCTACACAAAAGGTTTGTGCATCAGGAGAGTGTATCCCCAGGGGTCTGACGTAGTCTGGGGGTTGGGGAAACCCCACAAATGCCCGAGCTGCCTGTGAGTATGAACAGCGAACTGGAGGGAGCAGTGTCCCAGCGGAGGGACAGCAGGAAAGAGCCTGGTGCACCCGTGACTCACAGGGCTGGGGAGAGGCGGGAGGAGGCCCCAGCATTCCTGCTTCTCCCGATCTTGCCCTTCAGAGGGTTTGAGGCTGAACCAGTCCCTCTTCGAGGGAAGAAAGGGAAGATGTGTCCCCTGCCTGACAATTGACAAATAGAGCACATTCCTTTCTTGGTTCCAAAGTCATTTGCTTGAGAGCAAATGAACCAAGGAGAGGTGGCAGAGCAGGGATCCTCCAGCAGTGAGTGGTACTGGCCCTGGCTGGTGTTTCAGGATAGGGTCCTGGTGAAAGGTGACGGAGGTACAGCCATTGACCACAGGCTCCCCTCCCGATGGTGATCCTCAACAGGGAGGCTGCTCCCAGGTGGGGTGCCAGCTGCAAGGGAGCCTGTGAGCACAGGTGAACCCTGCAAACAGAACAACTCTGGGGGTTCTTCTGTGCCTTGGCTTTCTGTATTCTTAACATCTCGATGGCAGAGAAATCTGAGATGAAGGCTAAATATTAGCCTCTGCTTCGGATTTTGATTCCACTAGAAAGACAGATAGTTGAAATAATGCACATTTCAGCTTCTGATGAAATAGCCAGCAATGTAGGATCTGTGTTTGTTTGCAAAGTTTACTCACCCAATAAATCATTCCTTTGCAGAGATGCCATTAACTAATAATTCAAGGTTGGTAACCTCCAATCAACCGTGATTAAAGAACTTTTGCTGAATGGCAGAGCGAGAACATGTTTTTCTGAATGCCAGCAGCAGTCGGCTTGCACCATCCATCTTTTCTTTGATAAACTGCTCTGGACTAATAATTCCAGTTGGAAAGATTTTAAATCAAGTACGGAGGTTGGCAGGATCAGGGCAAACTCTGAATAACTGTAAAGACTATTTTATTGCAGACTCTTTTCAGATGGGAGACAGTCACCTGGGTTCTCAAGAATGGATGGTGTTTCCAGGGCACCTCACCTCTTATTCACACTCTATGGGCACTCCACGCCCATCGCTTCAGAGTTTAACTGTGAAGTGTGGATTTCACACGTTGCATTCCTGTCATCATTGTCCCCAGGATGGAAGCCCAGATTCTGCACTTGACACCCTCAAGCCTCTCTCTTCCACACGCTGCCTGGAATTCTGTGTCCCAATCATACTGAGGTTTTCCTGGCTTTTTCCCTTCTCAGCCTTCAGGTGCCAGCAGGGATGATCACGGGGCCAGATTTCTCCTCTGATCCCCGCAGCACCTCCCAGAACCACTGGAAAATACACCGACTCCTGGTCTGTCTGCCCCTCCTCCAGGCTGTAGACGAGCTCACTGGGGGCCAGTGATACGTCTCATTTTCTTCTGCAGCCTCTGCACTCAACACAGTGCTGGTGAGAGGCGAAACCTTTATCAATGTGTGTTGCACTAAAGGGTGAACGAACACACCCCTTGCTGTTTTATGCTAACAAAGGGTGGTTGCAGGACAGAAGTAGGTCATGAGGGGTGGAACCTAACCTACCAGGCACCAAAGTCTCTGGGGAGTATGTTAAAATGCAGATGCTGGGGTCCCACCTACAGAGGCTTATTCAGCAGGCCTGGGCTGAGGCCCTGGGAATCTGCCTTTTTTTTTTTTTTTTTTTTTTTGAGATGGATTCTCGCTTTGTCACCCAGGCTGGAGTGCAGTGGCGTGATCAGCTCACTGCAACCTCCACCTCTCGGATTCAAGCGATTCTCCTGTCTTGGCCTCCTGAGTAGCTGGGATTACAGGTGCCTGCCACCACACCTGGCTAATTTTTGTACTTTTTTAGTAGAGATGGGGTTTCACCATGTTGGCCAGGCTCGTCTTGAACTCCTGACCTCAAGTGATCCGCCCGCCTTGGCCTCCCAAAGTGCTGGGATTACAGGTGTGAGCCACTGCGCCTGGCTGGAATCTACATTTTTAATACTCTTCACAGGTGACTGGAATCTACATTTTTAACACTCTTCACAGGTGACTGGAATCTACATTTTTAACACTCTTCACAGGTGACTGGAGTTCCTGCTGAAATTTGAGAACCTCTGCTCTTAACCTTTCTTCTTTGCCTCTGAAAGCCATGCCTGTGACCTTGAGCCTTGTCTTGCCTTTCTAACTCTGTTGTGTTGAGGGCAATGGTGACAAGAGCCTCTGGACTTTGAATGCTCACAAATAAACAGTGGGAGGCATGTGGGAAGCCCTAGAAGGTGTGGATGGCCAAGGGAGCCTAAGTTCAGATGAACTATTGTGAAAATTGCATATTCCTTCATTCAGTCAGCATACATTTATTGAGCATCTACTATGTGTATCAGGAAGGACCTGGAGCTACAGAAAAAGGTAAATAGGGATGACACAGTCCACAGAAACCTGCAATCTGGTAGGCTCTGGGTTGCATAACTCAATGAGAAAGTGAACAGGGTGAAGGCCTCACTTCACCATAGGTGGCAGGTAGGTCCCCATCACCAAGGTCTTTATCTGAATTCACTCCCTGCCCAGGGCAGGCAAGAATCTCCTTTCCAGAAGCAAGGCTGTGCTGACCAAAGTTGGCTGAGCTGTCCTGTAACAGCTACAAAGCCCATGGTGCGCGGGGCTTTCTGTCTCGTTGCACCTCCATTGTGGGGATCCATGGGGAAATTTATTACGAGGTTTAGCAGACATTGCACAGGCCACCCCAGACTTGCCTCTCAGTTTGGGCAATCTTTTCAACCAAACTACCGGGCAAACAATTGCACATTCTAATTAGGAGAGACCTTAGGCGAGGTCTTCTATCAGGGGTTCCTGAACCTTTGAACACCTTGCTACTCAGCGTGTGGTCACTGGACCAGCAGCACCAGCATCCCCGGGAACTTGTCAGAAATGCAGAACCTCAGCCGCCACCCCAGCCCTGCTGCACCAGAATCTGCACTTCAAAAAGAGACCACGATCCCCAGGTGATACGTGTGTACATTAAGGTTTGAGACCCACTGGTCTATTGAATCCACTGGGCAAAATGTTTTGCATTGTCTGTGAGGGATCCCAGAGTTCTCATGTGATTTTCCCGTTGACCTGTGACCACAAAATTTAATCACTGCTTGGGAGACTTGTGAAGTCCAGGGCTGGTTGATAAAGGGTTTTGCTTTCCTGATCCATCCCTGAGAGTGATTTGGAGCTAGAGATTTCTTCTAGGGTTATACCTTAAGCAAGTATGGAAGATGGTGGAGAAGTCTATGAAAGGCTGTTGTAAACTCCACACCTGGTGGTTGGCCTGAAGTCACCATAGATCAGAAGGGCTGAGAGTTCGGGAGACAGGAAGTAGGGGAGAATAAGGAAAACCTGGAATGCAGAAGGGACAAGAAGAACCCAGATCTGTCTCATACACCTTCCAAATGCGACAACACAGGAGACCTGCAGAAGGAAGCTGCCAGGAGGCTGCTCATGCCCCTGGCCCAGGACTCATTGGAGGTGGAAGAGTTGCAGGCCTGGCCCCTAATCAGCAACACGGAGCAGGTGTTTCAACATCGCCCAGCCCTTCTGAGCCTATTGGATGTGCCTTCACTTCTGCCTTCAAGTTCACTACAGGTTTGTTTTGTGGCCAACTTTGGCCTGGAAACATATAGCAGAAAGAATTCTGGGAAACACAGTTCCAGCTTAGATACTGTTGCTGCAGTACAAGTTCTCAGACTCAACCTTCTCCTGGGCTAGGTGAGTACTGTAATGAGCGGCGGGGCTGGGTGAGGTTGTGAGCACCTGGAGAGTTCATTGCTTTACCCAACTGTCGGCCACAATAAATATGGACCCGGGGATGCCAGATCTCTGATTTTTTTTAGGATAAACTAGAATTTGGGGATTTTATGGTAAATTTCCTTTTTTAAATGGTAGAAACCAATTTGATTTTTGAAAATTACTAACCAAGAAAAATGGTTCTGTAAACTAGACTTTTACCATTTTGATTATGCCCATTTCCCTCATTTTATGGCTATATAAATTGAGGCTCAGAGAGGGCAAGTGGTTTTCCAAACACAGAGCAGCAAGTGTAGCCACTGGACTGGAGTCAGAGCCACATCCCCTCCGAGAACGCTTTGCACAACCTCCATCTTTGTACTGAGGAGTTACACTAGGCCTGGCCCCCAGCATAGAGGGTAGAGAAGGTGTATTTGGCTCCCTCATAGACAATGTGAAACATTTGCCCAATTAATTTCTTAATTGCTCCCCTTAAGGCAGTGCTTCTCAAACTTCAATATGCAGAGAAATCACCTGGCAATCTTATAAAAACGCCAGATTGAACTCAGCAGGTCTGGATGGGGCCCGGGATTGAGAACACCTGGCGTGGTCCCGGGAGGTGAGGAGCACTGTCTTCGGGAGCTAACAGTCCCGCTGGGTCAGGGAGCTTCCACGAGATGACTAGAGCTGGATATTAGGATTACCTGGAAAGATTTAAAACTATCCCATTGCCTGGGCTGCACCAGAGAGACCACTGACATCAGAACACACACGGGTGAAACCCAAGCTTCAGGATGTTTTAAAGTCCCTCAGGTGATTCCAGTGCGCAGCCAGGGTTGAGAAGCACTGAATTAGAGAAAGTTGGTATGAATTTTTTGGTGCTGGAGGGAAGTTCAGGGGTGGGAGGGAGGCAGGGAGGGCTTTCTAGAAGAGCAGCTTCTAGATTTTTCCAAGGGAAGGCCCTAGGACGGCACTGTTTGGGATGGGAGCTATGAGCACCCAGTGGTTATGGAGCATCTGAAAGTGCATTGAGCGAAATACACGTTTGATTTGGAAAATTTGGTATAAATAAAATACGGAAAATATTTTATTAATCACTTTGATATTGACTATATGTTGAAATGATAAAAATTTGAATATATTGGGATAAAGTGTATCTTAAAAATTCGTTTCATGGTTTCATTTTGATTTTTAAAAACATGGCTATTAGAAACCTTCCAGTTACATATGTGGCTTACATTGTATTTCTCTTGATGACTATGATCTAAAATCTTCATCATTCATAACTCCTTGATGATGCTTGTATATTCAAAAGTCTAAATACCACTGAGGTAGTTTGGAACTCTTGACATAACTTATTGTCTGTGGTCCCTGGACAGGCAGCATCAGCATCACCTGGAAATTGTTAGAAATAAAAATTTATCAGACCCCATTGAATCAGAAATCCTGGGAGTGTGGTCCAGCAATCAGTATGTTAACAAGCCCTTCTGGTAATTTCTGATGCATGCTAAAGATGAGGACCCACTGGTTTACGTTTGTCAAGGGGGAGTTATGACCATGCCATAGGCAAGTTTTCCCTGAGTCTTTTCCCAGAGGGGAAGAGTAGCAGTTCCAGGAAGTGAGCACTGGAGAGCCAGAGGGCCTGGCACCTCCCATCAACCCCATAGCAGGAATCAGGTGAACTTTGATTGATGTAAGAAAATGAAAAATTGGTTTTCTTTGTTGTGTAGAAACTTTTTAGTTTGATGTAATCCAATTTGTCTGTTTTCACTTTTGTTTCTTATACTTTTGAGTTCTCGTCCAAAATTCTTTGCCCAGAACAATGTCATGGAGCATTTCCCCTGTGGCTATGTTTTCTTCTAGTAGTTTTATAGTTTCAGGTCTTACATTTAAGTCATTTAAGTCTTTAATCCATTTTGAGTTGATTTTCCTGTATGGTAAGAAATAGGGGTCTGGTTTAATTTTTCTGCATGTGGATATCCAGTTTCCCCAGCACCATTTATTGAAGAAACTGTCCTTTCCCCAATGTGTATTCTTGGTGCCTTTGTGGTAAATCACTTGGTTGTAAGTGTGTGGATTTCTTTCCATGTTTTCTATCCTGTTCTATTGACCTATTTTTATGTCAATACCATGCTGTTTTGCTTACTATAGCTTTCTATTATATCTTGAAGTCAGATAGTTTGATGCCTCCAGCTTTGTTCTTTTTGCTAAAGATTGCTTTGTCTATTTAACATCTTTTGTTGTTCCATATGAATTTTAGGATTTTCAAAAATTTCTGTAAAGACTGTTATTGGCATTGTGATAGGAATTACATTAAATCTGTAGATCACTTTGGGTAGTATGAAGATTTTAACAATATTATTTATTCCAAATCATGAACATGGGATATTTTTCCATTTATGTGTGTCTTCCTCAACTACTTCACTGATGTTTTATAGTTTTCATTGTAGAAGTCTTCCACCTCCTTCCTTAAATGTATTCCTAAGTAGATTATTTTATTTTTGTAGCTACTATAAGTGAGATTGCTTTCTTGATTTCTTTTTCAGATGTTCACTATTGTGTGTAGAAACACTACTAATTTTTATACATTGATTTTGTATCCTGCAAATTTACTGAATTTGTTAGTTTTAATGTTTTTTTTTTTTTTTTTGATGGAGTCATCAGGGCTTTCTATATACACAGTTATGTCCTCTGCAAACAGGGACCATTTGACTTGCTCATTTCCAGTTGAAGGTCCCCCCTTTTTTTCCTGTGGCCTAATTGCTCTGGCTAGGACTTCCAGTGCTATGTTAAATAAAAGTGGTGAAAGTAGGCATCTTTGTCTTGTTTTATATCTGAGAGGATAAGGAAATAATCAACAGAGTAAAGAGACAACCTACAGAGTAGGAGACAATATTTGTAAACTATGAGTCTGATAAGGAGTTAATATCTAGAATACATAATATCTAGAATACATAGAATATGTAGAATACGCAATATCTATAATACAGAATATGAGAAAATATTTATAAACTATGAGTCTGACAAGGAGTTAATATCTAGAATACATAAGGAACTCAAACAACTTAACAGCAAAAAGCAAATACAGCCAGCCCTCCCTTTCTGAGGGTCTCACATCTGTGGATTCAACCAAACGTGGATTAAAAATGTAGTATTTGTGGGACTTGAACATTGGAGGATTTTGGCATCTGAGGGGTGTCCTGAAACCCTAAGGGATGACTGTAATAGATTAATAAATGGGCAAAGGATCTGAACAGACATTTCTCGAAAGAAAACATACAAATGGCCAATAGGTACATGAAAAAAATGTTCAGTGTCACTAATCATAAGATAAATGCAAATAAAAACCACAATGAGATATCACCTCACCCAAATTAGAATGACTATATTATTAAAAAGACAAAAAGTTACAAATGCTGGCATGGCTGTGGAGAAAGGGAACACTTAGACACTGTTGGTGAGAATGTAAATTAGTACAGCCATTATGGAAACAGTATAGAGGTTTCTCAATAATTAAAAATAGAATTATCAAATGATTCAGAAATTCCACCACTGAGTATTTATTTAAAATAAATGAAATCTGTATATCTAAGAGAGATTCAAACTCCCATGTCTATGGCAGCACTATTCAGAATAGCCAAGATACGGTCAACCTTAGTGTCTGGCAATGGATAAACGGACAAAGAAACACACACACAAACACACACACAATGGAATACTATTCAGCCATAAAAAGAAAGAGATCCTATCATTTGTGGCAATATGGGTGAGCCTGAAGGTCATCTGTTAAGCGAAATAAGCCAGGTACAGAAAGACAAATAAGGCATAATCTTACTCATTTGTGGATTCTAAAAGAGCTGCTTTCATAGAGGTAGAGCATAGAATAGTGTTTACCAGAGGCTGGGGAGGGTAGTAGGAAGAGGATAATGCAGACAGATTGGCCATGGGTACAAAGTTACAGCTAAATAGGATGAATAAATTCTGGTGTTTTATGGCAGAATAGAGTTTGAGTTGAAAGTCTCATACACACATATGAGTTTTACCTCTACTTTGGGGAAAGGCTTTAAAGCCATATTGAATAGCAAAAGAGAAGGAAAACAAATAGCCGCTAATGGCTTTTGAATAAGCTCTATGAGACCCACAAGTTATTGGACACCAAAGGAAAAGTGGTTTTAAAATGCATCACATTTTGAATACCTTCCAAGAAGAACGATCCAGTAGATGATGGATTTGTGGCTAAGATCAAGGGGATTAGCAGCTTCTTGAGAAGTCTCCCAGGAAGAAGGCTGGCCCAAGGTCATCGGAACTGTCCCCAGTGGAAAGTGGTTGCCACAGTGATGTAGCTCTGAAAGGGAGTGCACCAGGACAAGAAGAAGTTCCTTTTTAAAAACTAGATATAACATGCTAGTGGCATGAGGAAGTGGAAGGAAAATTTACTGCCTAACAAAATAGCCATTCTGCCTAGGAAAACATTTGTTGGGCCTATTTGTCATGAGAGGTAAAGTACACAGTGTTGCCTGGAATGCGGAAATCTTGGCAAAGAAGGCCACATTGTTCTACACAATAAGGTAAATGTGAGTCCTTCATGTTCCAGTGTGAAATGTTTTTCACTCTTTGAGATAGAAATATTTCCCAATTGTAGTTTACACTTCTCAGTCTTCTGAGAAGTAGCTCCTAAACACAATTCTTTGGAGTAGGCCCTGAAGATAGATTTGAGGCAGGGCATAGGGCCCCAAGGAAGAATGGGTCCTGTGTGGGAGTGGGTGGCAGGGCAGGCTGGCACTGGAGGAGACAGCAGCTCAGGGCTCCCACGATAGGTTGTGGCTGAGGGGCTGAGCGGGCATCATAGGGCATCTTCTGGCATCTGGTGTGAAGCTGCTTTCTGCTCTCTGCTCTGATCTGCCTTCATCATGCTCTCTACAGCCCTCCTACTTCAATGCATCATGAGATTTTATATCCACTAACTTGGTAGGTAAGGTTCACCTGGCATAAACCATACTAGGTGGTATATTGGGAAAAGAAACAGAGGCGCTGTCACATTTGGGACAGAATGGAGCAACTACAATAGAAATAAGACATTAGTGACATTGAGAAAAGCAAGAGGACTGAAGGGGTGGCCTGCCCCTCCACACCTGTGGGCATTTCTCGTTAGGTGGAACGAGAGACTTGAGAAAAGAAACGAGACACAGAGACAGACAAAGTATAGAGAAAGAAAAAGTGGGCCCAGGTGACCAGCGCTCAGCATACAGAGGACCCACGCCGGCACCCGTCTCTGAGTTCCCTAGTATTTATTGATAATTATCTTTACCATCTTAAAGATAAGGGAGTGGCAGGACAATAGGATCATTGTAGGGAGAAAATTAGCAGTAAGACATATGGATAAAGATCTCTGTGACATGAATAAGTTCAAAGGAAAATGCTGTGCCTTGATATGCATATGCAAACATCTCCATAAACCTTTTAGCAGCATTGTTCCAGCAAGTCCCACCTTTTGCCCTAAGGCGGTTTTCTCCTTTCTCAGTAAACAAAGCATACAATCGGGTTTTACACCGAGATGTTCCATTGCCCAGGGACGGGCAGGAGACAGATGCTTTTCTTTATCTTAACTGCCAACATCCGCCAAAAGGCCTTCTTTCCTCTTGTACTAGTCCTCCTCAGCACAGACCCTTCACGGGTGGCCATATTTCAGACTATCACATGGGGAGGAACCTTGGACAATACCTAGCTTTCCTAGGCAGAGGTCCCCGTGACCTTTGGCCGTGTACGTGTCCCTGGGTACTTGAGATTAAGAGAATGGTGATGACTTTTAACCAGCAAGCTGCCTTCAGGCACTTGTTTAACAAAGCACATCCTGCACAGCCCAATATCCATTAAGCCTTGAGTCACCACAGCACATGTCTCTTGCAAGGACAAGGTTGGGGGTAGGGTCACAGATTAACAGCATCTCAAATACAGAACAAAATGGAGTCTCTTATGTCTACTTCTTTCTATATAGACACAGTAACAGTCTGATCTTTCTTTCTTTTCCCCACAAAGACAGGCAAGGTGACCATTGGAAAGTCCAGGGCCTCCTTCTCCCACTTCTTAGAATCTTCAGAAATCTTCTGTAGAGGGCTAGATAGTCCATGGAGATTATGTGTGCTGCAGGGGGTGGGCAGGGGACAGTTATTTTGTCCGGATGCTGAAGGGCTGGAGGATTGCAAGAGAGGAACGTAGCTGAAGGTTAGTCAGGGTCATAGCTGTGGTGTTTCCAGCAGTGAAACTGACAGCCATGGAGGAATATGGGAATCTACTTTCTTGGATGTATAACCTGGTTTTTCACCGTGACATTCAAAGAAATTCACAGTAGGAAACTTAATGTGCACTGAGCTCTGTCTTCATCATATGAAGAGGACAGCAGTTTGCTCATTTTATAGGTGAGCATCTTGAGCTCCTTAGGAGGATCAGGGTAATGTATTGAAAGTCATCTTAGGAGTTAGTGACGGAACAACAATGTGTGCGCTCTGATGATGCAGGTCTAACCCAGCAATCCTTGTTACCATTGCCCGAATGGAATACAGGAGGTTGGAAGTGCCATTATAAGAAAAAAATATTGTGAGAATAATAATGATGATAGTGATGGTTATGATGGTGGTGATGAAGATAATAGCAGTGAATATTGCAATACATATTAACAGCTCCTTATCTGCCATACACTAAGCTAAATCATGTACTTGGATTATTTCTTCAAACTGTCAACAAACCAATTTCCATCTAGCCTGAGATTTCTCAAGCTCAGTACCACTGACATTTGTGGCTGGATAATTCTGTATTGTATGGGGCCATCATGTGCATTGTAGGACGTTTAGCAACATCCCTGGCCTCTGCCCACTGGACTCCAGCAGCAACCTCTCCTTCCCTAGTTTTGATAACCACAAATGTCTCCAGACATTGCCATATATCCTTTGGGGAACACAATCACCCCCTGTTGAGAATCTCTGCAGAATCCCGCATTCTTTTCAATACACCTACAAGATCTCACCCACAGGGAGATGTAGCCTCCCCCAGTGCTTCCAGTACTTGCCCCTGGGCAGCCAGGTCCACTGTGAGGCCACTCAGTTCATTACATCACTCATGTTGACCATGAAGACCCTAAGTCATCAAGGAAGGTTCCACTGGGTGCAGCAGATGCCACTCAGGTAGTCAGGAAAAGTATGTGCTACAGTTAAGAAATATTTCTATCCTGGAAGGACTCCCATTATTTTATGTTTATTTTTATTTTAGACACAAGGTATTGCTCTGTCGTCCAGGCTGGAATGCAGTGGTGCAATTGTAGCTCACTGTAGCCAGTTTTATTCTTAAAGACCTAAGACACGGTGGCTCACGCCTGTAATCCTAGCATTTTGGGAGGCCAAGGCAGGTGGATCATCTGAGGTCAGAAATTCAAGACCAGCCTGACCAGTACGGTGAAACCCCATCTCTAGTAAAAATACAAAAATTAGCTGAGTGTGGTGGTATGTGCCTGTAGTCCCAGCTACTTGGGAGGCTGAGACAGGAGAATCACTTGAACCAGGGAGGTGGAGGTTGCAGTGAGCCGAGATCATGCCACTGCACCCCAGGCTGGGTGACAGAGCGAGACTCCATCTCAAAAAACTGCAACAACGACAAAAATAACAACAAAAAACAAAACGAAAACAAACAAGCAAAACCAAAAAACCTAAGGCCTTAGCTATCTAGAAAGTTTGACCCCCCCAAATTAGATACATTTTTGTAGTGTTCTTCGTAATCAAGATCTTCCTGCATTTGCCTCTTCAGAATATTTTTACAAATGTTTATTTCTGATTTTCCTGATTGCCTGCCTGTCTTTCCTTGAGGGCTGGGGTTGTATCTTATTCATTCGTGTGTTCCTGGTCCCTATTACAGCAGCTGGTATACGGTAGGGTCTCTGAAAGCATTTTTACATGATGAGTGAGTAAGTGCGTCAATGATTGCTTAGTAACAAGTAACAAAGGTCTTTGAAGAGTCCATGAGCTGCATTGGAGCCAGGGCTGCTGCCTGACTGATCAGCCAAGGTAGGAGCTGAAGTTTCATGGGCCAGCAGCCCAGGCGGGCTCATGAACACATCAGTCCTGAGTAGTGTGGTGGAGGTGGTGCTGCATGAATCCATCCACAACTGTCACATCCCAGTGTCTGATATGTCTGCACAGCTGGAGGTGGCCAAGTTTGACATGGCTTCAATTTTCTCACTAGTAAAATGGGGATATAAATGCATATCTAGCAGGGTTATGATGAGGATTAAATTGGAAAAAAACAATGATTTCAATTGTGCTTGACAGAGAGCAGGTGTCCAGGAAATTTCATTTTCCTTCTCTTCCCCTTCTGCCTTTTCTATCTTCCTAACACCCCTCATGCCGGGAACTTCTCCCCTCTTCTGTCCATGTTGCTATTGAGACTGTTAATCACATGTCCCAAGCTGACCAATCAGAATACTCCATTGTTCCTGGATTCAGTGATTGGTTCAGCAATGAGCACATGACCTGGGAAAGCCAATGAGAGTCTTTCAGGGAGGGGCGCAGGGTTGCTCTCCTGCCTCTGGGTTACTGGTCTGTAAGGTGGTGAAAATCCGAAGTTGCTGGAGACTAGCCTTGCTCCATACCTGCCTTCCTGAGGTGCAGAGGACAGCAGCGTGGCGAGATGGAGGGACAATGGGTGCCGATACTATTGTTTCCACACCTGCATCCGGTTTTGCCTGAAGTCTTCATTTGCTGGATATCTCAGTTCCATGAGTTACTATTCTTCTACTTCTTTTTAATCCAGTTTGTTTTCGGTTGTTGTGACTTACAATAGAGAGGTCCTGACTAATATATGAGTCATCTCTTTTCCTTCTTTCTTGTTTTTCTTCCTCCCTTTCTCTGACCTCCCACTCCCTTCCTTCACCCTCTTGCTCCTCTCTCCCCTAGGGTCCCTGTCTCTCCTAGTTCCTAGCCTGGATCCCAATTTTGTACTTGTCTTTCTCTCCATTCATCATATTCGTGGAGTCCTCAGATAATTGACATACTGACTCGTGGACGTTTACAAATTATAGTGCAGATCATCTTTCAAGGCTCATAGGCACACGGCTCTATTAGGAAAAAGATGTGGTGATGTTGACATTTTGGATAAGGGGGTCAAATATTGTTCAGCTCCAGTCAGAGTCACACTTCATATTGCAGGCTTCTGCCTGGCTGGTTTTCATTTTTTTGCAAGCAAACATCACAAGAGCCCGCCTGTGTTTATCCCCTGCCCAGGTGTATTATGAACATTGTCTCTAGTTACTACCTGTGGCTCACATGGCTAAGGACAGCAGGGCTTACCTGGCTGGGGCTGAGCCTCTCAGATGAAAAGTGCCACCTGGAGGTAGGGTTGAGAATGAACTCTGCCTGATGGCCATGTCTGGGTCTGGCACCCCAGGTGTCCACTAAGCAATCACAGGCAAAGGATACCATTTGTCTCTTGGGGTGTCCAGTGCAGTGGGTGACTTCTGCCAGCAGGGAGTTGGTGGATATTGCAGGGTTGGATGGTGTTTTTCAGAGGAGCAGCGATGAATTAGCCCATTTATTTTCCCATGGTCTGAAACCCAAGGAACATCTGTCTGAGCCACGAGGGGCATGTTTTGTGGGCTGGTGGGAGGACCCACATTGCAGAGTTTGATTATGCCCATCAGCAGGGGTTGCTTGGAAGCATCAGGGAGAGCTAGTGATTAATCACCAGGCACAGTGGCATGGATCCCCTGTGTAATTATCCCTATTGCCCTCAGAGATGATTATTCTTCCAAAGTGTAGCAGCTTTCGGAAGCGGGTTAGTGTAGACCGGCCCCTTTGCTCACACCAGGCCTGCTAACTGGGGCTAATGATAATAATGATGACAGCTTGGATTGACAGCACACCTGCCGTGTTCCTGTTGCATTACATCCACTATCTCCAGCCTCCTTACCATCTAGTATGTGCCACCTTCAAGGTCTCGGCCATGTTCTTCTAACACTGGTACTGTTATTTACTTCCGATTTTTCCTTAAATCAACTCAATTTTTTGTTTAAAATGAATGTATTTTTTAAGTGGGGTACAACAAAATTAGAATGAATAAGACCTACTATTTGATAGCACAACAGGATGACTATAGTTAATAGTAACTGAATTGTACATTTAAAAATAACGAATCAAGTATAATTGGATTGTTTGCAACAGAAAGGATAAATGCTCAGGGGATGAATATCCCCACTCTCCATGATGTGGTTACTATGCATTGCACACCTGGATCGAAACATTTCAGGAACCCTATAAATATATATACCTACTACGTACCCACAACAATTAAAAATTAAGTAAATTAAAAAATAAAAAAGTAAGATTCCCAACTCTTCCAAGTGGAAAACTAGTAAGACTTTCTAGGAATGGGAAGAAACCATACTCAGTATGACATAAAACATACAACTAAATGCTGGTTGATGGTATTGCCTGTGAGCACCCAGCTGAGCCCTGCACTCTCTTTATTATGATGGGGTGTTTAATAGAGATGAGTGCAGACCTGAGACTTACCAGAGAAATAGAAGGGCAGTTAGAAAAAAGAAAATACTTCTCATCATGTCTCCACTGGTATATCTCAAAAAATCACCAAGGTCTGTGTCTCGTGCATCAGGGGTGTTGATGTATTTCACTTCCCATGCTTCTCACTCCTCAAGGGGGCCTCTGTCGTGTCCATTTCAGAGTTGAAGACACAGAGCCTCAAAGAGGCTGCAGAGAGAGGACGTTCAAGAAGGGGGATTCCAGCCCAGGGCTCTTGAGAGAGAACATCATTGGTCTGTACCAGATGCCAGGTGCCAAGTTCTGAGCTTGGCACTTCACCTTCATTACCTTGTTCTAGTCACATTCCTGCCCTGTGGAACTGTTATGATTTTCATTTTACGGGGGACACAGAGGCTGAGTGGGGTGCAGAGACGCTCCCAAGCTCTCCTGGCAGTGAAACAGAAGCAGAGCTCTTGACCGGGGCCTGGGGTGCTGCAGAAGATACACACTCCCACTCTCAGATGCTGTTTGTTCTCTCAACAACCAGCTGCGGGGCATCTGCTTTGCTAGGGGCCCTGAGTGTCAGCAACAGCCAGAGTAACAGGGAAGCAGAGAGGGCATTTGCTGGAAGGGCTTGGGGAAATGCACAAATTTAGGGCAGAAGCTGGAGAAATGGACCTAGAAAGAACCAGAGCCTAGGCACTCTGGTGTCCAGAAGGCCTCAGGGCTGTGGCCAGAAGAAATAGGCACCTTTTCTACTCTTTTAGGGGTCTTCTCCTCAAAGGTGGGGACCTTGAGCAAGAGGGTCCAGTGGATCTGCTCAGGTTATGTGCCTCCCCTCTGGGCAGGGTGGGATCTTGTTTGGAGAGTCCCACCCAGCAGGACTCACACAATAGGAAGTTGGGGCGGGGGGATCAGGGTGCTATCATAAAGGGTAAGAAGGCTAAAACTAACCTCTGAACCTGCAGAACTGACCTACTGATGCCAGTTGGCCCTGTGCCGGGGGCGCTTTATGATACCATCCTGTAGAGGTAACAAAAAGTCCCAGCCTCAAAAAGGGGCTGGCGGGCTGGGTCCTCGTCCTCTCTCTGCCATGGCTCCAGGATGGACTTCTACCCTGGATTGGTTATCTCATTTCAAAGCAGGGAAGGATCTCTGAGAGCTTTGTCCAGCTCTCTGGATGCTCTGGTCCAGGTGATCTTGGCACCCCCTTCCGGGTCTGGCACCCACACACTAGCATACCTTCCATGACCCTGAGGCCCGTGCAGCCTCCAGACTCACTCCCCGATTCTCTTTCGGGGATTCTCAGCTTTCTAGCACACCCTCTTCCAGAGGTGGGAGACCTCCAGTTTAAAACAAAATTGTGCACAACTGCAGCATCATTTCCATTGTTTAAGGAATTAATTATCTTGGTGTATCTTTTCCGATAACAGCTTTCATTAAATTAAACCCAAGGCATTTATATTCCCTGGAAATAACAGACTGATTATATATGGCGGAAATGTGCTGGAATTTCTTGAGAAATCAGCACGTTGGCTATTGAGGGCTAGCTGGTGATCACAGGTACAGGTTTTGAAGGTAGATTTTCAGGATTAAAATCCAGGCTCTGCCATTGCTGGCTGTGTGGCCTTGAGCAAGTTACTTTACCTCTCTGTGTCTCAGCTTCCCCGTCTGTGCAATTTGGACAGTAAGAGTTCCTATCTCCCAGGCTTGTTGTAAGGATTAAATACCTTCATGTAATGATCAACAAGGTTAACTATGAACATGCTCACAAAGACACACGTGGGCTGTTCTGGTGCAATAGGGACGTGGCCTGGAAACTCATTGCCACGTGGCGTTCGGGACCACAGGGGATCAGACCTCATGGCCGTGCACAGATGGACAAGATCATAAAGAGGAAAAATTAGCATCGGGAAACTGGTTATTTATTTAAGACTGAAAGGGGGAGAAATCTGCCCTAGGCATCTTCCCCTTTCCTCTCTTTGTTTTGTGTGCTAAATAGAGGCAGTGCCTCCTCTCCACTCTGTTTCTTAATTGAGTAAACTCCGTGATCCTAAATGCAAACAAACATGGAGCCAGCACAAACAAGCCCGCGCTTCCTGCAGGCGCCACTTCTGAGGAGCAGCCTGAGCAACAGGTAAAGCGGCTGGGAGACAGAAACGCTGCAGAAGGCGCCTCCAGGATTCGGCCTGAGAGCCCTGCAAGGTCAGCCCATGTGCTCCTTCTTTGTTAGACTGTTTGTTAGACTGTTTGTTCATTCATTTGTTTATTCATTCCTTTATTCAAGTGGTTAGTGAGAACTTCCATGTGGAAGACAAAGACCTAGCTCACAAGGGGTGCATGGTCCAGGGAGGTAGGTGTGGACAAAGAGTCACGTAGGATGTCAGTGCTGAGATGCGGCAGCCACAGGGAGCTATGGAAGCGGGCAGAAAGAAGACCCCAGAGCTCAGGGAAGGCCTGCAGGGCAAGTAGGGAGTTGTCAGCCCAGCAAAGAGCCAAGACTGTGAGGAGAAGGTCTGCCAGCGCCTGAAGGGGAGAAGCCACGGTTCACCAGCTTCAAGAGTTGATACAGTTGAAAGCATCATCTCTCCACGGCCAACATCCTGGGCTGTGGCTTTCATTTGGGCACAGTGTGTGCCTGCAAAACCTCAACTGTATTTAGTCTGCCATTGATGGAATGAGAACTGCCCCCAAATTATTTACATTCAAATTTGGAAGCAATTGAAACCCAACAGTAGGAGATTCATTACCGTAATTCCATGGAAATGGAATAATATGCTGCCGTTAAAAGTGCTCAGATCTTTTATGGTTATGATAAATCTAATAATAAAATCTTGAGAGAATATGAGAATATATTTTTTAACATTTTCCTAGTTTTGTGAAAAAAGCCCCAAATATCTGTATGAGCCTAGATAAATGACAAGAAAGGAAGACAGTAAAATGTTTATAATGGTTATTGCTCAATGGTTGTATTTTTAAAAATACTCTTGTACAATTTCTAAATTTTATGCCCTGAGGATCTATTACCTCCATAGTCAGAAAAATTATGAAAGATATTTAAAACCCGAATTGGCTTTGGGCATGCAGAATGCTTGGTTATTTCTTAAGTATAAGAATAACTCCCACTCTGTCCCATCAGCACACATGTCGCAGGGAGTCTGATGTTGCTTGGTAAGTCTCTTTGGTCATTTCATACTAATGTCCTCTGTTTCCCCGATTGTCTCTCTGAGGTTGGGGCCGGGGATGGGGGTGTACTGTGCCTCCTGGAGGTTTGTTTGCTGCCAAAACATCCTCTCCTGTCTCTGTCTCATTGGTGCATTTTGATGAACGTGTGTGTATTGCCTGGTCACTGTGCGCTAATCACCAAATTACGAAACATTTGGGCTGAAAGGGAGCTGAGAGATCCTTAAACTCAATGAACCATTAGGCCTAAGACACACACACATACACACACACATGAATACACACAAACACACCAACAGCTTGGCTGCTCAAGGTGAAGCATGTGTGTATTTGAGGGAAATTTCCTTCCCCACCCATGGTCGTCCATTTGCCCATGAGCAGCTTCCGGGGCAGGTTTGTGAACCCCAACGCCGTATAACACAGTGTGGAAAACACAAAGGCTTGCAGCCCTCTCTCTGTGGACGTGGGAACGCGACTCTGTTTAAAACCCTTCAAAGCCGCCTTCTTGCTGTGTGATGCTGCCTGGGCCAGCAGGGCAGGTCACCACGCTGTCTCTTCAAAGCAGCTCGCTCCTGCCCACGGCGCTGGGCACAAGGGCAGCCACGAGTTGTTTGATTTCTGTGTCCCCAGCAGATGGTTTGGCGCATAGGGGCAGGGCCTGTCTGTCCTAATCGCGGCTGTGTCCCAGGCTCTGTCCCCATGATGTGACTTTAGACAAGTTCCTCAGCATCTCTGTGTCCCAGTTCCCTCATTTGTAACATCAGGATATTGATAAGGATCATAGGAAGAGGGATGTCCTTATGGAGCCTCATGAAAATGAAGAGTTCTCTGTGATGAGCCTAGAACCGTGGAGGGCAGCAAGTGCGTGCCATGGGAAGTCATCTCTTTATCACAGTTGTCATTGGCAACTATGACAGTTATTAAGGGCAGGGGTCTCCCACCTTCTGCATCCAGGCCTTGTCATTCTTAATCAAAGTTTTCTCCTTTCAAGGACTTTCAATGCCCTGAAAACGGAATGCCCCTCCCTGCCCTCCACCAGCTGCTGTGGAGTCCTGGACCCCTTGAACTTGCCTTGCTTAGTTCTTTGCAGGGGCCGCCTTGGATGCCGCCTCACTTCCCTCTTCTTGGCTCTGTGGCTGTCAGAGGGGCTGGGCACCAGGTTACTTAATCAGTTCCTGGGTGCTGACCGGCAGGAAAGAGTGGTTTCCGGTTCACATCCTGCCTGAGCCTGGGCGGGTGGAGGTGCCCTGCACTGAGTCTTGTGAAATTGCGTGGACTGCAACACCCAGCAGCGCTGTGAGTCCACCCTGAAATCCACAGTGACCCGCGTGGCATGTGCTGGGAATTGAACATTTGAGGAAAGAGCTGGGGCTTCAGCAGATCAGGCCCGGTCAAGTCGTTCCCACAGCTCAGGACCGGATGCTGCAAGCCCGCTTCGCAGCAGTTTGGCTGACTGCAAACTTTTACAACACAGGGCAAAAACCATTTAACACCTTTAAGGAAATTGGAAATGGGTTTTTCATGTGTGGTGGTGCTGAAAATTGAGAATAATGACAGAATTATTAAAAACAGCCTTCTCGCCTTAGACTCTTAATTGCCTCTGGTCTGTAAAACTGACAAATAAGCACGTAGAAGCCAAAGAGGAAATATTCCCTCTTGGGGGCCTTGGAGAATTGTCTCTGAATTCTTTTGTTGATGGGTTGTGAAAACTGCTTTTGGGGTAGATGGATGTAGAAGCAGAAGTACAGAGCGGGGAGCTGGGAGCAGGAGACCTGGGCTTGTCTCCTGAGTCTGTTTCCAGCAGGGCCTGAGGCTCCCATGGAGGGAAAGTTTGAATGGACCAGGCACCTGGGCTGCGTGGGGTGACCGAGCTGCGGGCTCCATGGTGGCTCTGTGGGCAGCCACCATGGGGATGGCTGAGATAAAGACAAGTAGTTTTCCTTCCTGCAGGGCTTCTCAGAGCCTTTAATGTGGTTATAATGATAGAAAACATGTGTTAAGTCCTTACCCTGAACGAGAAACAATGCTAAAGGCTTTGCATGTGGCTTTTTTTTTTTTTTTTTAATCATCATGTGTGAGGAGGGAAGCTTAGGCTTACAGCTGTGGACTCATTGAGAGTGAGTGGAAGTGTCTGGTCTTTAACCCAGTTCTGTCTGACCAAAAAGACTGTGCTCTAAGCACTATGCTTCCCTGCCTCTCTGTCCTGTTCAGAGAACTGTCGAGAAAGCCTGGAGATTGTGTATCCAGTGGTCCCATCCTCCTGATTGGAAGATGGCAGCTCAGAAGGCTAGGGCACCTTCTCCTGTCCTCCGAGTGGTTAGACGCACGTGTCCTCTTCTGTCCTCTGCTCTTCCCACATCCCTGTCTCTCTGGTGCTCTGGTGGCACCCCTTGGATCACGGGTCGCAGGAGCACCTGGGCTGTTTGCATGGTTGTTGCTAAAGGGTGTCCCGTCAAGGTGCCTGCCATCAAAGTGCCTTATTGCTTGAGTCCCAATCTCGGCTCCACAACTCTGTAGCTGTGTGACTTTGCACAACTTACTTAGCCTCTCTGTGCCTGAACATCCTTGTTTGTAGACAGTAAAGATAATTGTCCCTTACTCCTAGGTTTCACATTGAGTGTTTAGCAAGTTAACGTTTTTAACCTGTGAAGTCATAAGATGCAGGACCGGATGACTGCCCCACCCACAAGGGGTCGAGGATCTTCCCGAATTGCACGACTTATGGGACAGGTCTGCCAAGCAGCCCTTGTCAAGATCAAGAAAGGTGATGAGTTCCTCCCACAAGGAAACAAGAGCATCAGAGAGACTGGAAAATCATCCCCCGGTGCCTTTTATCAAGTGGCCAGCAGATGGCAGAAGCAAGCCAGGAACACAGCTTGTGCACTGTGGCTGTGACAGCTACCTTTGAAAATCCCATGGTGTTCGGGGGTCGTATTAAGAGATCTCTAGTGTAGGCGCATTCTTCATTCTAAGCAGGATTCCGAACAAACTTAGAACTGGCTTTGTGGCTGGTACCGAGGACCCAGGGGTCATGGCTGCTCCCCGTGGGTGCTTGATGCCCATTGGTTTGTGCAAGTTAGTCCCCTGTAGGGAGGACAGGTGGTCCGTCCCAGGCTTTCTGGTCTGTACACCAAGGCCCAGGGATGGAAGTGGGGCCGCGTGTCCCCATCATTAAACAGGACGTTCTTGATAATAATCCCATAAGGCTTAATGTGATGGGTGTGGTCAATCATTCATTCATTCCTCAAGGATTTAGTGGGCAGCTACTCCATGCCTCTGAGCTCTGAGGATGCAGCATGAGTGACACACGCAAGGCCCACGATGACCAGGGGGCTTACCTTCCAGGAAGAGGGAAGAAAATAACTGCTAGGGAGTTAAACGAGACAAAGTAGGAAAGGGCCAGCTGCAAGAATGAAATTACATAGGAGGCTGGTGGCAGGGGGCAGGGAAGCCTGAAGCACCTGACTGCCCAGAACAGGCCGCACCTGTGAGGAGCTGGGACGGGCACTCCAGGCAGAGGGAGCAGCCAGAGCACACCCTGGGAGGGGGGATGAGCCTCTTGTTGAAGAACTAGAAGGAGGCCAAGGTGGCTGAACAGAACACATGAGGCGGAAGGAGGAAGAGAGGGGCCCTGGGCCTGGCTACCTTCCGGCAGGATTAGGGGTGAGGATTCCACTTCGGAGAGTGTGAATGGCCCAGTGTGAATGACAAAGCAGTTTCATGCAGCTCAGTCTGTCTGGCTAAGTGCACAACCCTGAGGATTGGGCTCCGAGCTGTGCAGCTCCTCTCAGTCTGTGGGCCCCTCTCCCAGGAGGATCAGGTTGCCCAGGTCAGCTGGAAATGTCGTTAAGGGAGTCCTTGCTGCGCTGAGGCTGCATCTTGCTGACATCATTTCCCCGGCAAGCACTGGTCTCCCGGGGCCGCTGCCCCCTCTCATCTACGCATCTAGCTCCCCTGCCAGGCCGGTGCTGTTTTCTGGGGGCTCACAGAGAAGCTCGGGCAGGTGGAGCCTGAGCAAGAGGCGCCATCCTCCCCTCCAGCCTGTCACGGCTCCTCCCCGGGGCATGCTTGAAAGCCCAGACATGTTCTTCACATCTGAGAAAGCAGTTAAACGGACAATTCCTGGCAGACTCAGGTTCAAATCCTTATTAGGCTGTTAAGCGAGAGGGGATTTCATTTCCTTCCAGTCGCCCTGGGTCCTGCCACTGAGCAGCTGTCAGTGGGCTCTGCTGTGAGGTCTCCTCTTCCCGCTTTCCCACCTCCCAGGGTAACGTGGTGTGGGGAGGAAGCCGGGGACCTCTGGTGAATGGGAACCTGTGCAAAGAGGGAGCCGAGGGCAGGGAGAGGTGGGATAAGGCCTAGTGTGGGGGCCTGGAAGTGAGGCCAGCAGAGAGTCACTGAAAGGCCCTTGGAGAATACTTTCTGGGAGTGCAGTCAGGAAACACCTGTTTCCTCCTGTGTGACTCTCACATCCCAGCTGTGGACACATGCATATGTACATATATCCACATATAGGAACACACATGTGCACACAGGAACACATGCACAAACATGGGCACACACACATGATGAATACACATATACAGACACACATTCATATATACATACACACATATACCTATGTATGCACATGTACACTCACACATGCACATGCACGTATAGACCTACAGATACACACATAAATGTGCATTTTATAGATGTGTACATATACAGTACACATGCGTGTACCCACAAATACCTATGCCCACATCTACGTAGATGTATAATACATATATACACATATAGGTATATACATCGATATAGACTCACATGTTTATGTATAAACACACATCTATATACACATGACTATACATATATGCACATACATGCCCATATACACTTATGCAAACACACATACTGCTATATTTAAATATGCACATGCATGCATATGTACACACATATATACACATTTATACATGCATGTACATTCATTGTACATATACACACATGCACTGACATCAACACACATGCATTACACATACACAGAATATAGATATACACACACATATACATGCATGCACACATCTATATGCATACATATACATATGTGGATATAGACAGCTATCAGACATACACATACATGCACATATCTGAATGCATGCATATATACGTACAGACAAACACATGTACATTCATATAGATTTCCACATTTACAAGTGCATATTGGCACACATACGCATACATACACACATGCAGGCATGCACGAATCTTTTCTCCCTCTATATCACACACATACCTTGTGCTGAGGGCTTAGTATTTACTAGGTGTCAGGCTCTGCTCTCTTAATAGAAGGTCGCCCCAAAGCAGACCTCGAGCTGAGGATTCGGGTGCAGGCGGCTCACATGGGCGGTGGCCCAGCAGTACTGTGAGGAAGTGGCGCTGAAACCTGGAAGGGAGCAAGTCTGGGGAAGAGGGCGACCACAAACAAGGCCATCACTGCGGATCTTGGGGTTCGGTTTCTCTGGCGGGGGTGTCTAAGCGGCTATGTTGCGCCATGTGTCAGAATCGCCCTCTGGAGGGCGGGAAAACCCGGTGTTCACCGTCACTTCCTGCTCCTGGCCATGACCTCCTGGTGCTTCTAGTTCGCCCAGCACAGGCCGTGTGCTCCTGGGGCCGGTGAGCGTCCACAGGCAGAGGCTGGGGACCTGTGCTACTGCAGGTGATTCACGTGGGCCCTGGGCCGCCACACCTTCCACACAGGTGCTGCCTCGTGGGTCCTTCACAACAACCCCCGCTTCACAAGGAAGAATCTGGGGCTTGGGGAGGTCTATAGGTCTGAGGGGTGTTATGGGCGAGGCTCATAGCAGAACCAGGTCAAGAATCAAGGTTATGTGATTCTAACACATAACATTGTCAGGTGAGTCCTGCCAATGACTTGCACGTGTGAGCCACGCAGGGGAGGACAGGCCTCATGAGTGGTGACAGGAGGTCAAGTGTGAGCCACGCAGGGGAGGACAGGCCTCATGAGTGGCGACAGGAGGGGGTTCAGGGTGCAGTCTTCCACAGCCAGGCATTCTTTGAAGGGCAGCTGCAGTGAAGCGCCTGGCTGCAGAGCCAGCCTGCCCGGGTCCAGATCCCACACTCACCACGTCCTGAGGGAGCCTGGGGGAACTGCCTGTTCCCTCTGGGCTTAGTTTCTCGTCAACACTAAGAAGACCCAGTTGAAACATGTTCATGGTGGAGTGCTTGCAACACCACCAGAGAGCAGGGGATTGTGAACGTGGCCGCCCTGGGGAAGCTCAGGTGCGTTGGGGTGGATGGGTAACTAGGTATTGTGACAGGGTCACAAGGTGGCACTCAGCCTCCTTGTGTTTGTAGCACACTTTTGAACACTAGACTTTCTGGCGGCACCTATAGCACCCTTAAAAAGTGAATGCTGCTGCCCAAATTAAATCTGAGCAGACTGAGCTGAACGTCCCAGCCTAACCTGAAACTCTCTGCGGCCCCATCTGCCTTGCTCTGAAGTCAGCATCCCGCTAAGAGAAGCAACAGACACTCAAAGCAATTGGAAAAATGACTTGAGTTCATCCAGACCCTTTGAGGAGATCCAGTTGTTTCGACTCCTCTAAACCTCTGTCTGACTTTCCCTCCGATTCTCTCACCCCGTGTTTCTCCCCTCCCATGGTCTCACTCTGGAGCTTTTCCAGAGCCCTTTTCTTTCCCAGAGGCTCCGCGGAGCCAGTCCTCACGGCTCCGGCCTTGTTTTCGGCTCCACATTTTAGCATGAGGCGGACATGCTAAACGGCAAACGGCACACGTGACATTTTCTTTAGTGGGCAGGGGAAGAGGAGGGCTGAACATCTAGCGTCCGAACGCATTTGTCCCTGCCACACACACTCATTGCCCAATTACCTTTTGGGAGGCAAAACCAGTACTGATCCCTCTGCCTACCCCAGTTTTTCCTGATCTAAATTATCTACCTTAACAATGTGTTAACGTTTTACCCAAGTTCACTCAGAATAAGAAAGTGCCTGGAGGTGCCCACTAGAGGGTGGGTGCACGGCAGTGGACATCTCAGCTCCCTGCCCATTGGGATCCTGCCAGATCATTTAGAGCCGCTCTGCAGTGTCACTCTCCTCCCCTCCCTCCCTTTCCTTGGGGTCTATAGCCGTTTCTAGCTCCCATGTTGCTCCTCCCAAGCTGGATTAACCTAGCTTCTGTCTTTCACCTGTTACCTCATTTGTGCAGTTAACATTTTACACACATCCCTTACAGTGTAGAAGGAAAACATAATTCCAATCTGACTCCATTCAGTGCAGTTAAATACTGCATGTGAACATCCCCATCCAGAAGTTCATCCAATGTAGACTCATTAGAAGGCAGGAGTTGTAAATGTTTGCATTGTGCAAGCCTCCTTAGCACATTGCTATCTAGGCATTTAAGAGTGTTTTAAGAGATATTTGGAAAATTGGTTGGGGATTGTTTTTTTTGGCCTGGGAATGTATTATTTTTTCCCCATTCACATAAAGGGATGAAGCCCTGATGTCTGAAAATTTGCTCTCCAAAATGTTTCCAGGAATTGACAATGTTTGGATAACGAGGGGTGTCTGTACTTTCCTCAACCGAAATTGCTGGTAGAGGGGGATGTTTTTGTGTGTTTGGGCAAGGTCAAACACAGCATCGAATCAGGAAGAACAGGACCTGACATGATGAATCTCTGCCTCACCTCGCCATTAACAAGAGACAGAATAAATGCCCCAAGAAGCCTGCACCATGAACGCTTGATGGCAATCCTTTCTCAGGGCTTCTCTGCTCGCTGTCAGGCAGCAGTCACACTACCCAGGGCAGTGGGGAAGGCGTTTTGCAGTTACACTGCAGCAGGAGGCCGGTCACATCCAGGGGCTCCACCAAGCCAGGATGCAGAGCTCAGCCTGTCTCATGGCACAGGCTCAGGGTGCTCAGAGCTTATAATTAATTAGAGCCACAGCTGATTGATTTTTTCAAGGCTGGCACTCAAGCTGGGTGCCGGAGAAGACGATGAATCTGCAGTGCCAAAGTGCTGCCTGGCCTGTCAGGAACCAGCTGCAGCTGGGATTCTCTGCACCCTTCGCCACAGCAAGCTGGGGTAGCCACGAGCCCTGCCTGTCCAACATGGGATCAGGCGGGCATGCCTGCTGTGTCTGGCAGCCTTGACACCCCCAGATTCTGCTGGAAGATGCTCGTGGCCCGAAAGCTCATTTTGTAGTTGCTCTACCCTGAGATGCAGCCTCTGTGCTGGCCGGATTAACGCAAACAGAATCTGCTTGGCTCATTCCTTGCCGGGCCTCAACAGCCCTGCATCGTCACTGTCTGTCAGGGAGAGCCACTCGGTGATACTGTTAATTAAAACCATGACTTTGGGGGCAAGAAAAAAGTTAAAAATGCTGAAGTCATCTTCCCTAACAGAAATCTATTTTGGAGGTGCTCACAGAGGTCAGGCTGACCAGAAAAACACACAAACCATAAATAAGTTCAAACAGTTTTTTGTAATTTATTTAACTTGGTGCCTGGAGTCGTCATGGGGAGAGGTGCCTGTCATCAGCACAGGGTAGGGGTGGCCACCCTCATCTCTAGCCCCTGGGCCCCAGGGCTGAAAGGAGGGAGAGAGCTGAACTTTCTTGGAAGAATGTGGAACTGCTGAGTAGAAGCTTTGGAATTTGCTGACCCAGGCATCTGGGAGTGGAGCCTGACCGGCCATCTCTGCGCCAAGCTATCTATAGTCCAATGGCTATTTTCAATTGGAAATTCATTTTAAAGTGGTGGCAGTGACGGGGGAGTGGCTGTATCTGTAATCCATTATTTCACACACAGAATTCCCTTCTTTCGTTTTTTTCTGGCCAAAGTCGCTGCTTTGAACGTGGATGGGTCTTGGAGCCCAAGAATGAGCTGGCTGCTTGGAGAAAAATTGGAGGGATTTGAAAAGGCCCGAGGGAGGGTGTCCTCTGAGCAGAAAACATGTTAAATGCGTAGGCCCACGCCTTCTGCAGTGAAGGGAATAGGACTCTGGCTTCGGTGGACCTAACTCAGTCTCAGGGTTCTTGGGCTAATTTGTGAAATTACCTCTCCCCTCAAGACTGGGAGAGAACAGCCTTACATAAGTACAATTTAATTCCCTCGATTGTGGTCCTCTTTAATAAAAAACCAAAATTTATTCTCTCTCCTAGTTTCCCATTGAAAGTCACAAGAAATGAGGCTGGGGTGGAGGGCCTGGAGTTGCTATGGAAGGATGATACCTAGAGTCCACTATGGGATGGATGGTCATTGGTGTCACGGACTGTGGTGTAGACATTGTCTCCCGTGCCAGGATGTGACCTGGTCCTCCACCCCTTTGCTTTTGAAGCTGTGCCTGCTTGTGATCCAGGAGCAGCACGAACCCACAGAACCCAGCCCACCCTGCAGGAAGTGGGAAAGCTCCCCAGGCACTCTGGTGCTGAGGAAGCACAGCTTAAAGAGGAAATTTCCCTGAAATGCATACAGACCTCCTTCCAGAATGTTCTAGAAGGAAGCACAAGTTAAACAGGAAATTTCTCTAAAATGCATACAGACCTCATTCCAGAATGTTCTGGAAGGAAGCACAACTTAAAGAGGAAATTTCCCTGAAATGTGCACAGACCTCCTTCCAGAATGTTCTGGAAGGAAGCACAACTTAAAGAGGAAATTTCCCTGAAATGCATGCAGATCTCCTTCCAGAATGTTCTCTAAATCCTCCTCCAATTCAACTGTCATCACCACAGAACCCACACCCCATGATAAATGGCCAGAGTCCTTACTGTCTCTGTTTTACTCCAGGCGTCTGTGGCCACTAACAAGGAGGTGGAGGTCTCAAGGCTATTGTCAGTGGATTCTGCCAGAGGCCAGACTGTAAATGGCTGTCTTCCGTGACAGCATCAGTCCAGTTACAAATCTCCGGGTTCCATGATAAAGGATTTGGCTGGGCAGTGGCCCTGGTTTCTTGGAGGAAACCTCTACATCCCTGAAACTTCCTAATAGGAGAATCTATGTTATTAATGGTGGGCTTTTCCAACCATACCTGAGTTTATGCTCATGAAATTACCAGGATGGAAGCCGACCACACCAGAAAGGTGAACCTGGTGATTGGAGACTTGGGGCTTTGACCAACACGACGTCAGTCCTCCAGCGAGGGGAGGAGGGCTGGAGACTGAGTTTAATTGCGTGGCCAGTGAGTTGATCAATCATGCCTCTGTAATGAAACTCCAATAAAAATTCTGGACATGGGCTCAGGTGAGCTCCCAATTAGTGAACGCATCAAGGTGCCTGGGGATGACATGTCCCGATCCACAGGGTGATGCCATGGAACCTTCCAGGCCTGGCCCTATGCGTCTCTTCACTGGGCTGGGCTGTATTTCCACCCTTTGATAATAACATTGTAATCTTGTCACTGCAGTAGTTTCCTGAGTTTTGCCAGTTGTTCTGGCCAATTATGAAACCTGAGGGGGTTGTGGGAAATGCCAAATTTTTGGCCAGTTGGCCAGAAGCGCCAGTTCTGGGGAGCCTGGAGCTCCTAGCTGGAAATTCTTGTGGGCACTGTGCCTGCCCTCTGACGTCTGAGCCAGTTCTGGGTGTCATGTGTTGGGACAGCATTGCGGTCCCTAAAGCAAGTTCTGGGGAACGGTAGGAATGCATCTCTGCATCTCTATTTCTGTTCAGTCCTGGTCTAAAGCAGCTGGTCCTCAGAATTGTCTAGGGGGTTTTTAGAAAGAAGAGCTTCTGGAACCCTTCCTGAACAATTCTGATCCCGTAGGCCTGCAATGGGCCCTGGAATCTGTATTTTTGAAAAGCTTTCCTAAGTAGTACTGAGGCAGAACCATATTTAAGACTAACTTTCCAGTGCAGCTAAGCATACCTCCCCAAAAGAGAAAATCTGTTTGAAAGAAGGGAAAATGCAGAAAATTGGGGAGGCCATTCCCCAACATTCTAACAAGTCAGGGAACAAAGGGACAGCAGATAGAAAGTTCCATGCTGGGAGGTCAGTGCTGCAGCCTGCATCCTTCGGCTGAGGTCAGTCTATGAAAAGGCAGATTTGGTGGCCCTGCATCCCGTTCTGGGTGCTGAGCTCTGAAGACACATGTGAGGCCTTCTTGCTTCTCCATATGTCCCCCCTTGGACCTTTCAGATTTCCTTACGGTCCTGACATCAGTGTCCTCTGATGGGATGCACATGCTCGGCTCGGTGACCAGCTGGAAGCCCTAGCTGCTGCTGGCAGGGGCCAGGACCCTCAGCTCTGAGGCTCTGAGTGGACAGACGGCATACCTTGCATCTGGGGTGAGGAAGAATGTCCCGAGAACTGAGTGGCGCATGAGGAATTCACGTGACAGCTTCTCAAGCTCATGGCCTTCTCCTTCTCTCCTAAAACTGCCCTGAGCTGCCTCTGTCTCCCACCGGGGTGACAGTTACATCTCCTCTCTGATCTCCCCGCTTCTCATCTTGCCCCTGTGCAGCCTGTTCTTCACACAGGGCAATCCGCTAGCAAGTCAACCAGCCATGTCTTTCCCTTGCTTGAAATCCTCCGAGACTCCCTTGCACTGTGAAAATTAGAGCAAGAGCCCCAGGGATCTGTCCCTGCCTGTTTCCTTCCCCTCACTTGGTCCTGTCATGCACCAAACCATAGCCACATGGTTTTTACTTTCTGTTTTTCAAAGAATTTCAAATTCTCTTCTCCCACAGGGCCTTTGCACAAGCTTTTCCCACAGCTGGCAACACCTGCCCTTCTTCTCTACACTTGACTTGTTCCCAGAAATTCATCATCCTGTCTTAAATGTCACCTTCAGAGAGGCCTTCTTCAGCCCAGATACGTAGATAGGTTGACCCTATTGTTGTCTGTGACATTATCTTCTTGATGTCTTTTTGGAATTGATCACACTTTTAAAAATATATTTGTTTTTCCCATCTCTTCCACAAGTCTGTTGAATGTTGCATGGACCTGTGTCCGGCACAGAGAATGTGCTTCTTTTAGTAGAGTAATTAATAGAAGTGGCAGCAGTGAATAACCCAGACGATCTCAGTGGCTTATCTTGGAAAGATTTCTTACTTTTTTTTTTTTTTCTTGAGACAGAGTCTCGCTCTTATCGCCCAGTTTGGAGTGCAATGGTGCAATCCCGGCTCACCACAACCTCTGCCAGTCTCAAACGCCTAACCTCAGGTGATCCCCCCACCTCGGTCTCCCAAAGTGCTGGGATTATAGGTGTGAGCCACTGTGCCCAGCCAGAAAGTTTTATTTCTTGATCACATGACTCAGCCAGGGCAGGTGGGTGTGGACCTCTGCTCTCCCCACTCCACCTAAAGAACCTTTTCCACCTCCTGGTCTCCTTACCTGGAATATGTGGCCTATGAGGTTTGCCAAAGAGGAGAAAATGGAGACACACTAGCTGTTATCAGCCTGGCAGCCACAGGCTCACTTCTGTTCTTGGTCCATTTGCCTGACCAGTCCTATGGCTCCCACCTCCTGCAGGAGAGTGGAGAACAGAGGAGGCAGGAAGGACACTAGGAAGGGCGGGGAGGGAGGAGAGTCGCACAGCTGGAGGGGGTAGGAGGGATGCTGGGTAGGCGCTGCTGGGAGGAGGGAAGGCACTGCCGGGAGGAGGGACGCCACTGGGTGGGCACTGCTGGGAGGAGGGACACTGGGTGGGCATTTCTGAAAGGAGGGTGGGTGCCGCTGGGAGGAGGAACGGGCATTTCTGAGAGGAAGGTGGGTGCCGCTGGGAGGAGGAACACTGGGTGGGCATTTCTGAGAGGAGGGTGGGTGCTGCTGGGAGGAGGGATGCTGAGGCATTTCTGGGAAGAGGGTGGGTGCTGCTGGGAGGAGGAACACTGGGTGGGCATTTCTGGAAGGAGGGTGGGTGCTGCTGGGAGGAGGAACACTGGGTGGGCATTTCTGGAAGGAGGGTGGGTGCTGCTGGGAGGAGGAACACTGGGCATTTCTGGGAGGAAGATGGGTGCTGCTGGGAGGAGGGATGCTGAGTAGGCATTTCTGGGAGGAGGGTGGGTGCTGCTGGGAGGAAGAACACTAGGTGGGCATTTCTGGAAGGAGGGTGGGTGATGCTGGGAGGAAGAACACTAGGTGGGCATTTCTGGAAGGAGGATGGGTGCCGCTGGGAGGAGGGACGCTGAGGCATTTCTGGGAGGAGGGGGCTGGGGAAGAGCCACACAGCCCGAGGTCTGTGGTGGGAGGAGATGACAAGAGGCAGGGAGAACACCAATGGAATAAACTCTGCAGCTTCCTTCAGATCATCCCTGCATAGGTGTTTCTCGAAACTCATGTTCAGTGAGAACAGCAGGCATAGACTCCGGACAAACCCTCCGTCTCCTTTCACGTTTAGGTTGGCCCACGGGCTGGAGTGTCTGCGTCTTGGCTGGCCTGGCAGTATACATGTCAAGCAGTGCGCAAAGACTCCACAGCCATTCATAGGCACTGCTGGCCTCATGCCCCAGACGGCACTGGGACAATGGGCCACCAAGGGAAATAAATGATCACGTGACCTCCAGCCTGCTTCAGCGCCGCTCTTGTTCCCCATGCCACCTCCCCCCTTCCTATGGGCTCCCAAGAAATGGGTGGCAGAGACCAGACCAGTGATCTACCTCCTGCCTTCCCATGACTTCCTCCCAGTCCCGTGCATCTCATGTTTAATTATGAGGCTGTGGAAGGTGGTGATATTAATTATAGGGCTGAGGTTGTGTTACTTGGAGAAAGTCAGTGCACATGTAATTTGATTTTCCTCAAGAAGGAAAATCGTATTTTTTTCTGATCTCAAAAATAATTCCAGGGAAATAAATGTGTACAATCACACTTTGGGGTTTTAAACTAATGAGTTTCAGTTTTAAAAAATGTTAAAAACCTTTCTATTTGGAGAAAGCTGGAAGAATCCACTTTGGAGATCTGGAGTTTCTCAGGAGCTGTGTTACCTGGGAGTGGTCTCGCCAGTTGGTAGCAGCTTTTGTATGAGAAGGGGCGTGGAATCCGGACTTAGGCAGGGAAGGCTTTGCTGAAGAGATGAAAAGCCCAGCTTAGGGCTGGGTTTTCTACAGACCAGGAACAAAAGCATTGCTTGGCAAGATTTCTTATCTGCTCAGAGTTAACATGCAGATTCCAAAGGATAAGATGGGGAGAATTTGACGTGTTTTGGTGGAAATAAGTCAAAAGAAGGCTAATATTAGCAATAACAATGATAATAACAACCCTTAATTGTGCCTGTGTTAGGTACCAGGCCCTATTCTAAGTGTTGCGAGTGCGCTCTGTCATTTAATCTCCACAGAGTTCTGAAGGTGCTTCCCAGGTTTGTCCCCATCACACAGATGAGGCAATCGTTCTGTTAAGACTGTCCTTGGGTCATTATGTCAGCAATGAAATTGGTGCTGCCATTATTAAACCCTTAGTGTGTGCTGGCATTTGTGTATGCATGCGTGTGTGTGTGTGCACACATGTGTGTTTGCGTGTACATGTGCACATGTGTGTGTTGTGTGCATGTATGTGCACATGTGGAAAGAAAGTGACCTTTCTGGGTGGGAATGGAGAATTCCAACCCAGGAGGAGGCTGTGCCTGGGGCTGCCACGAGAAGTGGAAGCCATAGCCATGTTGGTGACACTTCGAGAAATGGGTTCCAAATGCACGTTGCTTTCCAGTTCTCTGTGTGACCTTGGGCAAGTCACTTCAGTTCCCTGAGCTTTGTTTTTAAAAATATGTTTTAAATGTATATAACCATGGACCATACATATGAAAAGAAAGGTATGTGCAAACATTCAGTGAATAATCACAAGGTGGAGGTGTGCCCGCTCAGACCCAGAGCTGGCACAGGGACCTCTCCCAGAAGGCTGCAGGGCTTCCCTCCCAACCCTCAACTGCTCACTTGCTGAGCCTGTGCTTATCTGTTCAGTGGAACTGCTGTGTGCCACGCTCCTCAGAAGTAAAGCCACCAGGCAAGTGTGACACTCTGTGCCCAGCTTGGTGCAAAGCCCCTTGTGTGTGCAATCTTACTGACCTCCCAAATAACATGGTAAGGTCAGTACTGTCACTTTCCCCACTTCAAAGATGAGGAGAGCACAAATTCTAGACGGAAATGGAGGTCATGCAGCGGAAATAGGATCCAGACAGATGAGTCCAATCTCGAGCCTGAATCCTTCCATTCCACACTATGCTTGAAGCTCTGTCTCTCTTACTAGTTGATTCTCCCCACTTCCCCACCCCCAGATGTATCCCATCACTGCTTGGTGGACAGTAGCCATGACTGAGTCTTGGTAAAGGTTGCTGAATAATCAGGCTGCTGGGTAATGTTTCCATTTCACCTTTCCCAGTCATCATGGGGTCCCATGAAAAAGGCAGCTCAAACTGTAAATGACTCAAAGGAAGGACAGAAAGGTCTTCTGTTTGCACCTACCCTAAGGATTTGGGGTAGACAATGGGAATTTACTAATTACGAATTCCACTGCTTTCCTTGCTGAAAGAGAGGCGTGGAATCAACGCTGAGTGAAGGCATCAAGTTTAAGCTGCTAATTACTTCCTGATCATGCAGAATAAAAGCTACATCCCTTGAAATACATCAGGCAGCTAAACATAATCTTTGCCTTTCCCTGGTGTTGGTTAAGGAATCCAGATGTTACTGCAATAACCACTCCATAAACAAACAGAACACCCAGCTGTGAGAACTGGCTTCTCAGTATTCGTCCCAGCAGAGGCTCTTCCAGGGCTGGGTTCTGACGGTTCCCCTGTTTTAGCACAGCTCTTGTTGGCAGGCAGATGGCTACGAGCACAGCCACAGGCTGAAGGGAGTCCAGCACAGAACTTCCTGATGGTGAACAGGAGTAAATATGGGGCCCACCCAAAACCTTTGTCTGTTGACTTCTTAGCAAACGGAGGCAGCTCCAGGCTCTGGAGAGTTTGGGTATAGGAGACCATGACTTGAGCAGACTGATATAAATGGAAGGCAAACATATTTAGATGGTACAACTTAATTTAGATTTATCAATGCTAATATGGAAAAAGCTAGTACTTATTGGGGTTTATTAGATTTTTCGTCTGAATCCTCAGAACTTACGAGGGTGTTCATTTTACAGACTGATCTTGTGTGATTTCCCCAAAGACGCCCGATAAGTATATGGTGAAAGGAGTATTTGAATACAGAAGACCTGGTTCTGCTACTTTCTGTGTTTCTGTTTGGTTCAAACCAGCCTTTCTTCTTTCAAAACAACTTCAATGGAACTCATGGTGTTGGAAAATAAACTTGATTTTGAGATTCAGACAATAAGTGCATTTTTAATGTTTATTCTTTTATCTTGGTCTATTTATGAAATGATATGTGCTCACTCAGTGTCAACATTTCAGACAACACAGACAGTACAATGACAAATTGGGGATCAGCTCCAATCTCAGCCCCCCATTTAACATGTTGCTGAATATTCTTCTGAACAGAGTTCATCCCACACTGTCCCATGGTACAAGACGCTCCAAGGGGCTGAAGAGAGAGGGACTTCTGCAGCCAAGACATCTGGGACACTCTTGGACAGTCACAATGTGCATTTGGGTATTAAAGGCTCTGAAAAGTTCTGCACCAAATAAACCCCTGGATTGGCTTGATCCAATGCCACGTTTCCAAAACCTACTTGCCCATGGGACACCTGAGTCCATAACACAGGTTGGCATTTCTTCTAGAGAGTGCTCTGAAAAACACTGGTCTCACAACACTGTGCATTCATCCAGCAGGTATTTACCAAGCAGGGACTTTGGGCCAGGTCCGTGTTAGGCTCTGGAGGTGGACCAGTCAGCCCTGGCCCCTGGTCACTTCTCATGGTGTCACTTCTCATGGGACAGGCAGCACAGAAGTCATTGAGAAAATGAAGAAACACACAGGTACTTTCAGATGCTGATAATGACTACCACGAGAAAAAAGAGCTCCAAGTGGTATCATTTTGAGACAATCTTCTCAACAGTGAGACAGAATGAACCATGCAAACTTTGGGGGCTATGATGGTTTTAGGAAAGAGCTAGAGTGAACAATCCTTTGACATATATTGATACAAATAAAGATACATGTGTATAATTTTATGTAATTGACATCACATTATATGCTGGCACCTGCCTTTTGTAAATGTCACAAATGAAATGCCTTAATGAAAATGTCAAAGGTAATATTACCAATCAATAAATATATTTCACCTTCATGTTTAACTTCTGCAGAGCAGTTATTCAAGCACGTACTGCATTTTTCTTAGTCACCCACTGGTGGGAATAGAAAGTTTTCTCATGCATGCATTTTTCCCACTTCTGAAATGATCTCCTTAGAATAAATTCCCCAAATTGGATTGTTGGGTTCAAAGGCATGGACATTTTACATTTTTATACAATAATGTCAAACCACCTTCCATAAATGATGCTTACTTTACTTTCCCTCCAAGACTGCATGAAAATGCCCATTTTCCTAAATGCTTGCTATGACTGGTTTCCAACTACATTTTAATTCTTGTTCAATCTGATAGGCAAAAAGTGATATTTAATTTTTATTTGATTGATAATGAGCTTGAATGTGCCCATTAGCCTTTTGCATTTATTCTTTTATGAAACATCTGTTCATATCCTTTGTCAATGTTCCTCTTCATATATTAACTTGTTTTCTTATTAATTTGTTTAATTAATTTGTTTTTTTGTATATTGTGAATATTAGCTTTGGTGATAAGAATTATGGAATTGTTGTTGCCTTTAGTTTTGCTTATCAAGTTTAAAGCCATTCAGAGATGCTGTAAATGTGTATGTTGTTAAATTTATGTCTTATTTTGTGTTTTCTGATGCTCATATGTTTAGAATGGCTAAGCAACCCCAACTTATGATTACATACATATTCTCCCATATTTGCTTTTAGCATTTTTTTTTCATGTAAACCTTTGTTCTTTCAGGAATTTACTTTGCAGTAAGAAATGGGCTGGCTTCCAGTTTTATGTTTCCCAAATGGTAATACAGCTGTTCCATTTCCATATTCTCCCTTATTAGAAATGACCACTGTATTATGTTCTAAAATATCTACATACTTGGGTCTCTTCCTATAATCTCAGTTCATCTCTTTGAGCTATCTTTTGATTCCTTTTTCAAAACACAGTGCTTTACTGAACTGTCATCATCTTATACATTTTTAATACCTAGCAAGAAGAGTTTCTCAATGCCACTCTGTTTCAGAGTTTTTCTGATGGTTGTAAGATGTTTATTCTTCTAGATAAACTTTAGAATCACTTTTTTTGTCCAAGGTAAAATATATCCCACATTGAGATCATACTGAATGTATAGACTAATTCGGGAAAAAAATATATGTTTTTATTGCGTTGAGTCTTCTTATCCAGTAAAAAAGACATGAATTTCCATGTATTGAAATCTTTTAAGAAGATCTTCACTGAGACTTATTTTTGGCTTTTCACATGTCCTACAAATGCATTGTTAAATTTATTTTGAGGTATTTTAGGGGAAATGATTTTCTAAAGTGTGTATTTTCTAACTTGTTATAATTTACATGTGAGATAGTCATTGATTGTTGTGTATTATTTATAACTGATCATATTACTGTATTTTTATTGTTTTAATAGTTTTTCTCTTTTTGGGTTTTCCTGGAATACAACCTTATTATCTACAAATTATGATTGTTTTGCCTTTTCTAGTGTTCATGACTGTTATATTCTTGTCTGATTGCTTTGTTCAGCACTTCTAGAATAAAGTCATGCAATACTAGTGATAAAGGTATTCTTAACTTGTGACTCTCATAGAAGGCTGATGGTATTTCTACAGGTAAATTTGATGGTAATTTTTGGATTGGAATGTGCATTAAAAAAATTCTACGGTGCTTACACTTGGAATCCCAGCACCTTGGGAAGACAAGGCGGGTGGATTGCTTAAGCCTGAGTTTGAGACCAGCCTGGGCAACATTCCAAAAGCCTGTCTCTACAAAAAACAAACAAATAAACAAAAGCAAACAGCAACAACAACAAAAAACAGCAATTAGCCAGGCATGGTGGCACACACCTGTAGTCACAGCTACTCAGGAGGCTGAGGTGGGAAGATCACTTGAGCCCTGGAGGTGGAGGTTGCAGTGAGCTGAGATGGCATGGCACCATACCACTTCAGTCTGAGCAACTGAGTGACAGCCTGTCTCCAAAAAAACAAACAAACAAAAAAAAAACAAAAACAAAAACAAAAAACCAACCAAACGAACAAAATCTTATAAGAAGGAATTACTGATAATTTCAAGTATCAGAAATGGATGTTAAATCTTATCAAATGTCTTTGTGACTTATAAGAAATGATCATATGCTTCTTTTTCCTTTGCCCTATTAACATTATGAGAGTATTTTTAAAAGTTTCCTAAACCATATAGCTCCTGGATTTTGCGAATCAGTTCCTCACCATTGTGGTGTGTTATTTGCCAGCGCTTTTCTCTAGCTTTTTGCATGAACTTTCTCTAATTACCTTTTCTGCAGGGAATCTGTGTCAGGCCCTGGCATTCAGGTTATGTTGACTGTGGAGAAACCATTCAGTGACGTTTAGTCTTTCTCAATGTACTGGAATTATTTCCATAGTACAGAAATAATCAGTTCCTTGAAGATTTGAGAAAATAAGACTCTGGCAAGCAGTAACTTCTATCCCACTATTGGGAGTATAAATGGTTTCAGCCACTTTGGAAAGTCTTTTGTTAATATTTAGTTAAGTCAAAACATTTATACCCTATGCTCCTGCAACTCTACTCCCCTATCTGGGCCCTAGAGTGGGAGTTTCCAATGTTTTTGGCACCAGGGATGGGTTATGTGGAAGCCAGTTTTTCCACAGACTGGGTTGGGTGGGGGATGGCTTCAGGATGATTCAAGCACCTTACATGTACGGTGCCCTTTATTTCTATTATTATTAGCACATTACATTTATTGTGCATTTTATTTCTATTATTATATTGCAATATACAATTAAATAATTATACAACTTACCATGACGTAGAATCAGTGGGAGCCCTGAGCTTGTTTTCCTGCAACTGGCTGGTCCCATCTGGGGGTGATGGGAGACAGTGACAGATCATCAGGCTTTAGATTTTCATAAGGAGCTCATAGCCTGGATCCCTTGCATGTGCAGTTCACAGTAGGGATCACGCTCCTGTGAGAATCTAGTACCGCTGCTGATCTGACAAAAGGCAGAGCTCAGGAGGCCATGCAAATGATGGCGAGCAGCTGTAAATGCAGGTTAAGCTTTGCTCACTCGGCAGCCACTCATCTCCTGCTGTACGGCCCAGTTCCTAACCGGTTCCGAACCCGTACTGGTTCACAGCACAGGGTTGGGGACCCTGCCCTAGAGAAACTCTCTTATGCATTCGCAAGAAATGGTATGTGTGAGATTTTTCATTGCAGTGTTGTTCATACTGGTTAACAAATCAGAAATGACTTAAATGTTCCTCAGTAGGGGATTGGATTAGGTAATTTATGCAATGGATTACTCTGCCACAGGTAAAAGGATTAAATCAGGTCTACCGATATCAACCTGGAAAATTCTCAGAAACTTAGTATGGGGGAGGAGACGGTGAGAAGAAAGTGAAAAAGAACATGTTCATCATGATACAATTTGGGTAAAAATAACAGGAAACACTGTTATATATAATTTTGCTATATAACAAATAACAGGAAACAATGTTGTATATAATTAAAAAATAACAGGAAACAATGTTAGATATGATTTTGTGAGCCTAAGTGTGGATAATATATACACATATATCATCAAAAGCACAGAAGAGAGGGTGTTCATCACCTTCAAGAATCAGGGTTTCCCCTGTGGAGGGAGGGAGCGGAGACAAAATGGTAACAAAGAAATGGGGCTTCAAAGGTCTCGTAGTATTTTATGCATTAAGCAAAAAAGCTCTGTTGTAAATACAGAAACACATGATGTCTTTGAAAGCTGTGGGGTGGGGCATAGATATTTGTTATATTAACCACACTTCGTTTATGGTCTTTATGAATTTCTATCTGGTTTCTCCATTAAGGACTAGAGAGGTATTTCAAAGGCTCCTGTTGCGTCTCTACCAATTCTGTCTGTTCATCTTCCTTTTAAAAATTGGAGGTGGAGGCTGGACACTGACAATTGTTACTCTTTAGATACTTTGAGTTAGACAGCACAGTGCTCAGCCTGGGGCAGATGTCCAACAAACGCTAGATGGCATCATCATCCTCTTGGACACTTTGGCTCTGCGTGCATCCCTCCAAATCCTCTATTCCCTTGCCTTGGTGTGAAGCCAGTGCCCTTGGAGTGAACCCCCTTGGCTCCCAGCTCTTCCCAGGTTGAGCTGGGCTTGGCACCCCATCGAGAAGTTGGAGCACAGGCCCTTGTGCTTGGTGGGAACACTATGTGTGTCCCTTGTTGACTCCTTTGACTTACAACATGATTCCTAGGTTACGCTCCAGGACTGCCTGCCGGTTAGTGAAAATGACAGGGCTGTCTCTTCTTACCTGGGTCCTACCATTCACCTGACCTGCTGGGATGGGGCACCAGCCCAGGCAGACAGTTTATCTTTCTCCCTGGTAACCTGTGGTCCAGGCCCCACTCTCACATCTTCTCTTACTTGTCCATGAGCTAAAGTGACTCACCTCACCTGCACCTTTCACTCTGACCTGATTTGGATGACTTCTGGTGGATTTCCATCAGTGTGGCATGGCGGTGTGCTTTCCCCAGTTTCAGGGAAGGCTGACTTTACTAGTCTACTTGTGGATCCCTTGGGTCAGTAGATCTTACTTTGGGGTGATTTTGCATGATGGGGGTATTTGACAATGTCTAGAGACATTCTGGTCATCACAGCTGGGCAGGGAGATGGGGAAGGTGTGCTACCAGCATCTAGTGGTGGAGACCACAGATGCTGCTGAACGTTCTAAGATGCACAGGACAGGCCACCGTCCCTTAAACAAAGACTTATCCTTGAAGTATAAATAGTGCCCAGGCTGAGAAACTCTGCCTTAGGCCCAATGAGCCAGTTTTACTCTGTTGTGCCTCACTTGGCTTCAACAGCTGGGCTTTGGAGAGATGGCATGCACTTGACATTGACGTGGTATGATGTAACAAGCACCAGGCACCTTAGTGTCATAATATGACTGCTTAGACTTTCATTTGCATTGTCATTTTGTTAATGCGTAGAGGAGGAAATATTACTTGAAGTCAGAAGATGGATCTTCGTTATGCCACCTTCTTCCATTCATGCATGCATTTAACAACTATTTATGGAGCATCTAGTATGTGCTGGATATAATGCCAGATGATGCCCTTTTAATACTCCCAGTCCAGCAGGAACACAGGAAAAAAAACCCAACCAAACAAACAGATAGCTGCATGTCTTGGAGATGGTAACGTGTAGCAGAAAGGAAATAAGAGCATCAGGGAATCTAGTCCTGTAGGTGGTGTCTTAGCCTCCTGTGGCTGCTGTAACAAACACTGCACATTCAGCGGCTCCAATCACCAGAATCATATTCTCTCCAGGTGTTGGTAGGGCCGTGCTATTTCTGGGGGCTTTAGGAGAGGATCCTTCCTTGCCTCTTCTGGGTTTTGGTGGTGTCTCCTGGCCTTCCTCCCTGTGTAGCTGCATCGCTCCCATCTCTGTCTCTGCCCCCCTGTAGCCTTCTCTGCGTCTGCATCTTCTTCTCTCCTGTCTCTTGTAAGGGCACATGTCATTGATTTGGGGTCCACTGTAATCCAGAATGATCTCATCTCAAGATCTTAATTACATCTGCCAAGACCAGGCCCTTCTTTCCAAGTAAGGTTACAACCACAGGTTCTGGGGATTAGGATGGATGTGGATATATCTTCTGAGGAGCACCTTGCAAACCACTAGAGCTCAGCACAATTTTCCCTGGAAGCCCCTATAGCTGATTTCTTTTCTGTTGTTTTTTCTCTTTAATCACCAAAAGGAGATGCATGGATTAGGCCAAGCGAGATTCATCCACCTTTCCTAAACACATTGTTGCTCAAACATAGACTTCTAAGAATCCAGAAGAAGGCAGGCAGCCAGCAGGGTCTGGCTCTCCCTGATTTTCAGATATGCCAGACTCCATGTTCTCTGTATGTTTTTTTCTTTTTGCTTAAAACAGCAGTTCTGAAGCTTGGGAAGACGTCAGCATCAGCTGGGAGCTTTGCTAAAATGTTCTCCCCTGGAGTTTCTGCTCACAATGTGCATTTCTAACAAGCTCCCAGGTAAGGCTGATGTGGCCAGTCCAGGGGCCACACTCAGAGAACCACTGCTCTGAAACATTCTTCCTGCTCCTGGCTCTTGTCACTCTTGTCTTCTGCCTTGAGGCTCCCTTTTGCCCAGAGCTTCCTGGTGTCTCCGACCCATGGGTTTCACCCTTCCCTTCTCTTCTGTGGCATTTACCACAGAAATCTTCCCTTTAGCTCCACACAGGGCACATGTCTTGCAGGCAGAGATGTTGTCTTTCTGTCTCCATTTTCCCAGCACCCAGCACCGTGTATCCACAGGGACAGCGATGCTGAACGTCTGCTGGATGAACAAGTGAATGAGATTCATGCCCGTTCTTTTCCTTCTCTGCAGAGTGCCTGAGCCTGCCAGGTCTTATGCTGTGGTAGGCTCTGGACTGGAGACTGTCTGGGTTCAATTAGTGCCTCAGCAATGTGACTCTGGTTAAGCCATTTAACTTCCCTGAGCCTCAGTTTCCCCATCTGTAAAATGGGCACAATAATAGCACTTACCCTAATCTCAAGAATATCAAATGTGATAAAACCATATCAGATGTTCATTGCATTTATTAAGTGGCTGATCCGTGTTAATTACTGTTAATATCATTTAAGGCTGGAGGAGTGCACCTTAGTTTTCTCTTGTTGGGACAAGGCCAATTGGTCGTATGTGCCCCTCGGGTTAACCTTAGGGCAGAACTTCTCTGGTTTGGGGTGCAGGCCTCAGGGGTGCAGGGCTGAGAGGCAGAGGCTGAGTCAAGCCCAGGGAGAAGGCTGGTGTGTTGCCCTGGAGCACCAGTTTCCTCCATAGTCAGCAATGTCAGCCTTTGAAGACTATGAAGACAAATACAGTTACGTTACAGATAGCAATAACAATGCTTGTGAATTTTTAAGGTAAGATACCTAGATTTTAGCCAGGTCCTGGGCTGGGGCCCCCTCCTTGCCACATTCTCTTCCTTTGCTGCTTCTCCCATGGCCCCTGCACAAGGCTGCAGGCTGAGTGGGGCTCAGGCCTTGTAGCAGTGAATGGATTGATGAAGCTGCCCTTCAAGGCACTTCTCTTTTCCTTACACAAATGCTTTTGCAACTCCTGTGCCCCGAGGCTCTTTTTTAAACCGGTGTAGGCCCCAGTGGAAGGGCTGACACCGGGCAGCTAAGCCTGGGAGGAGATGCTTTTGGTTGTTCCATGTCAGAATAGTCCAACCTTCACCTCCCTGGCCTTTTGTGCTGGAACAAGGCCAATCAGTTCCGTCTGCTCCTTCCAGTGGTGATTTGCTTTAATCAAACAATTACATGTCTGGGAGAGCTCCCTGCCTGCCTTGATTATACACGCATCACCCCGCCCCGCCTCGCACACACTCCCCAAGTCACATTCATCCAATTTCATTACATTGCAGATAAACAACACACAGAAATAGATAATGCAATCACCACGGCCCCGTGTCTAGGAGAACATCTTGTCCGAGCACAGGAGCAATTTCGCCTCCACTTGGCCGTGTCCTTGCTACGGCCGGTGTGGTCCTGGGCCCTGCATCGGGGAGCAGGAGGGCCTGGCCTCCTTCCTGTCTCATCTCACCCTTCTTTCACACACAGCAGGCAGCAGGCTCCCAGCCACCCTCCCCATCACCGTCCTCTGATTTGTGAGGTGCCTGACAGGGAGCCAGGGAAGGGCTCACTCCCCAAGCACAGTCTCCCAAAGTGGCAGCGTCTCAGCACTTTGCAGAGCCAGCATGGTCATTTCAGAAATAGCCACCCAGGCTCTAGGACAGGGTTTCTTAGCCTCGGCACTACTGACATTTTGTGCAAGAGTCTTCTGTGTCGTGGGGCTGCGCTGTGCATGGTACCCTGGCCTCTATCCACTCAATGCCAGTGCACTCCCTCCCCAGATATGAACACCAGAGGCATCTCTTGACAAGGCTAAATGTTCCCTGGAAGTCAAAATCACTGCCAGTTGAGACACATTGAGAGACAGGAAGGTGCGGACGAGGCTCAGACTGTCAGGGCATGACTGAAGAGAGGGTGGTCAGCCCCTGAGAGGCCTTGATGGAGCCTGTCAAAGACCCTGCTCACCTGACCCCTGACCCCTGACCCCTGACCCCTACGTGCGAGCTCTGCCCTGGCCTTGCTCTCAGCCTCGGGGTGGTCTGCATGCAGAACCCATCCCACCTGCCCCCTGAGGTGGCCCCTCCTCTGCAGGGTTGCTTTTCGCACAGGTGGAGGCTCTGACTACACGGACAGTCCCCCCCTCTGTCATGCTCAGCACTGTCCCCTCGAGGTCTCATTGCTCACCGGGAACACCCAGGCCCTTGGCTTCCTTTAAAGCTGGTGTTGGGCCTCAGCGAATGCCTCTCTCTTTTGGCTGGAAACTCCAGTATTATTTTCATCTTTTTATTGAATTGTCTTTCTTGAGGTATTCAAATAATAAGATAAAAAATATGTCAAAGCCTAGGCTGTCAGCTGCAGGGACTGTCAGGCCTCTATTCAGGAGGCTGAGCGGGTGAGGGCTTTTGATTCGGAAGCGATCATGCTCTGATTTTTTTCCAGAATTATCATTTATAGATCGAGTGATCTTATCTGTCCCAATTTGCTCATCGTGACTTTAGGTCTTTATCTGCATGTCTAGGCTTCCCTTTTCGATTTACAAAACCAAGAACAAGAACGGCTGACCTTACAGCCCCTACGAGGCCTCGGCCCAGACGGCTGCCTATCAAACGGCCCATTCATTATGCAGTCGCCCCAAATGGCTCAAAGGTATAATTGGCACATTTGACTGCATATTGCTCGGCCCTTTACATATCTCTTCTGATGTGTTAAAATTAGCTTCTTCCCAAACCACAAAAAGAGAAAGGAGTGTCCTTTTTAAGCAAATGTGGGGAAAAAGCTCCTCTTTGTCTGAATCATTTAAAAGTGACCCCATCTAAAGTCAAGAGTATGTACCAAGTGACCTCTCAAGGCAGCACCCAGACTTAAGATGTAAGAATTCTCCTTTTTTGATTGGAAAAAAAAGACTTTCTTGACACTTCAGAACCATCATAGCAAATGGGAACCAGAGAGAGGGAAGGGGCGGAAGGGCAGAGATCCGAGATGTACGATGCCCCTGGGTCTAGGCTTGAGCGAAGTTGTGGGAGTGGGAGGGAGAGCACGTGGCTCATGGCACACAGAAAGGATTTGATGTAACTCAGCCCTCCCCTGTGCCCCAGGTGAGTATTGTGTGTGCTGGCTTCTGTGGATAGGAGTACAGCACACAGGGAGGCTCACCTGGGTCCTCAATATGCTTCCCTCCCTGCTTCATCTCCATTTCACTGCAGACAGACCCAACCTCAACCTCAGGGGTTAAACAGCTTCCCTGGGTTCCCCAGGGTGCAAGGGAAAGAGCAGGAATTTGAACCTAAGTCTGTCTGACCCAAGGGCCAAGCTCATTACAGTTTACTGAGGTTAAGGGGAAAATCAATCTTGCTTGGTTTTCTTCCCTGACCAAATAAAAGCCCCCAAAGACTTAGAGAATTCATCTGAGGTTATAAAACTAAAGTAAAAGACAGCCCTTTGGGAACAGTCCTGGTCTTGAACTTGAGCTGGTGTTATTGCTGGTGGAGGTGCCCACAGTTTTCACTTGTGGACTCAAGCTCCTTCCCTGACAGCCTGCTGCAGAGAGCCCTTCACTGACAGGATCTGGGTGATGCAGCCTCCGAAGTAGGAATGGGCAGGATGTGCACCGGGAGGTGAGAGGCTGCTGTCCTGGGGCACCGGTGGAAGGAGGTGCTGAGAAAGGATGCAAAAGACATGCTTATTTGACTTCATTAATGTTTTAAGGGTGAACTCTATGCCCCAAGCAGAGAAAAAAGAAGTGAGGAACTATTAGCATTTTTGATCACATTTCATGGGACAAATATCTAAGGGGCAGATGTCATATGGTTAAGAACACAGATCTCAGAGTTAATCAGACTGGGATCAAGTGTCAAATTTTGCCAGTTTTTGGTTGTGAGACTTTGGTCAAGTTACTCTACCTTTCCAGGCCTCAGTTTATGCATCTGTAAAGTGAGGATGATTGTAATCATATCCATTCACTAGCGTGTGAGGCCTGATAGCTAGTACACAGAGCATTAAGGAGAGCTGGGATCTGTGCACTCACGGTCAGAGGTTGTGTTGTTTCAGCTCCGTTCTGTTCCCTACTTGATGTGTGACTTTTCTTTGGTCCCTTTGATTGCCTGAGCCTCAGTTTCCTCATCTGGAAAAAATAAAAGCAAAAAAGGTCGGGGCAGAGGGAGGATCACTTCCCAGTTTGGCAAAGAAAGGCAGAGAAAATGGAAAGGAAACAATTTTGTAAACTGCAAAATGCTGTGGAAATAGACACAGAGATTCCAGAGAGACGGGACTGATGAATGGCTGGGCATTGTCAGGCGCCTCCTCGCAGGACCCTCAAACCATTAAGAAGAGCTTGACTTTGCAGCCCCCAATTCTTCCTCTGTCTAAGACTTGAGATTCAGAGATGAAAAGTCAGGGCCCACTGGAAAGATGATGGAGGGATTCACACTGGCTGGAATAGCGTCCAGGCTCTCTGTTCTTATGTAACATCTGGGTTATGGGTAGCATGAAGAGGAAGCTGGGAGAGGCGGTGGCAGTGTCCAGGCAGTTGACATACTGAAGCGGTGGGTGGAGGAGGAGGAGGGGAAGAGAGGATCACTTTGGATATCAGGAGATTGATTTTGGGGTTTGGCAGGTGGGATGTCAGGAGGATATAAGGTAATTGAGGAAGAAAGGAAATTTGGAGAAGTGATGCTTTGGGTTATGAATAGGTTTCCCATTAATGTCTGTGGAGAGAAGCAAGAAAAGGTGGTAATTTATTTCTAATAATTTTTAGCTGTTGGAATGTGTGTCTTTGAATGTTATTCCATGCAAAGACTGGGCCATATGGGGCACTGGTATGCATCTGTGCACATTGCAAAGGTGGTTTAAACATCCTCTGAGAAATGAGATATTTCATCATAGGGCAGACAGTGTTTTGTGTTCCACACAGTGTTTTTGCAAGTATTTTTCCCTTTGAGTCTCTTCCAAGCCCTCTGAAAAAGATATGGCATGAATTATTATTATTATTATTATTTTGACAGAGCCTCCCTCTGTCACCCAGGCTGGAGTGCAGCAGCATGATTTTGGCTCACTGCAACTTCTGCCTCCTGCGCTCAGTCTCCCGAGTAGCTGGACTACAGGTGCGCACCCCACCACGCCCAGCTAATTTTTGTATTTTTATTAGAGACAGGATTTCATCACGTTGGCCTGGTTGGTCTTGAACTTCTGACCTCGAGTAATCTACCCACCTTGGCCTCCCAAAGGAAATTTTATAATGTCTTGGTCCTAAGGGTTCACCTTTCCTGCTTGCTCTTAGCGTAGGATTCTGAGTCCTTGGCCATGCATGTTAAGCCTCAGCCATTCACTAACTGTTAAGCTTTATGATTGCCTCAATCATTTCATTTATCCATTTAAGGAATGTACATAAGTGCTTCCCTTTGCCGTGCACTGTGTTGGGCAGTGGGGGTGCAGCATGCATGGTCAGGCATAGTTTCCAGGTGAAGTAATATGTCAAAAGATTATGGAAGGATGAACAGGAAGTAGTTACAAGGACAGGAGGCAGGTGCAGAGAGGCATGCAAAGCAAAAGCACCCAGTATGTCAAATCCTGGCTCAGAAAAACACAGCAAGTTTGTGGAGATCTTCTCACATGTGTTGTCTTGTTATCAAGTGTCCTTTTGTGTTTCATACATTAAACTAATGTAAATGGCATAGAGTTCACCAAATCTATCTGCAATAAATTGCAAATAATTACATGTTATAAGTAAAATTTGCCAAGAGGCCACAAGAAATTGTTTTAATTTATTGTTCATTTTAACCCAATTTTCCTGTGTGTCATTGATTTTTGAATTTTTAGTATTTTTTCTAGAGTTCATGTTAAGACATACCAGAAGCCAGCAATTCTGTTGTTCTATTTTACTAAATATCAGTTATTTTCCAAATAAATGATTGGCAATGCATGTTAACAAATATTAATAAGTTGACAAAGTAACTTATTGAACTATCACCATATTTTTATGCTTAATAAAGTTCATCAGTTACATGGTATGCAGATGACATTCAACATCAACATTCTTTTAGAATACTACAGAGTTATTTCCACTTTAAAGCAGAGAAAATTGAGGCACAGGATGATTCAATGATTTGCCTCTGTCCTCCTGCCAGTAAAGGGTCGAACTGGAATCAGAAGTCAGCTTTTCCGATGGAGGCTAACGCCTGTAAAATCGCACGTGGAGGAAGGACTCTTGTATTTGACAGTCTAAGGGCCTTTTCTGCCTAATCTAAGGTCTGTGTTTCCCTATATCCAGGCTGGGAGGGGTGTTTGTGCAGAGGGACCCTTGGAGAACTGTTACATTATGCAAACTTGATTATCCTGTCTGACATTATTGATGTCAGCAGCCATTGTGAAATGAAGTTTGGGAGATGGAGTGTGGAAGGTGGCACTTGTAATTTTTAATAATCATCCTCTTTTAGTTCTTGGGGGGAGACAGTGGGGGAGAAACAGAGCTGCAGGGTTGTGGATGCTTTAATGGAATCTGTCTGTCACAATAAGGAAGTAGAGAAAATCTTTTAGCATTCTACAGGCAAAATCACGGGGCTCGAACCATGGGTTTTTTGGTGAACAGAGATGCCGTACCATACAGGCAGATTGAGAATGACTGCAGGGTCAATGAGATTGTCACCCCCTGAGGCAGGGACGATGTTTATTCATCTCTGAAATCCTAGTGCCCTTCACAGGGCTTGGCACTTAGCTGGAGCTGGTCCAGTGAGAGCTGATTCCAAATACACTCTGTAAAGTACCTTGTCTGTGTAGAATTTCAGCGTCTCAGGCACTGTGATGACCACCTCTCCCAGTTCAAAATCTCCATATCCAACTACCTGATCAATTTCTCCCTTTGGATGCCAAATGACCAGAACAGGACAGATAATGTCCCCTTCAAGAATTTTTTCTCTTATGTGAAGCCTAGTGAATAGTGTTACTACGTACTCAGTCTTCCAAGTAAGGGTGACAGCTTGGCATCATTTTTAAATTTCCATTCTCCTTTGCCCCACATACCAAATTATTCACCAAGCACTGCCTCTTCTATTTTCTATCTCTTGAATTTCCCATTTTCCTCCATCTCTACCAATACCTCCTTGGACCATGCCAACACCATTTCTTGCATCTGAGTTTCAGCAATCTCTTAATTGGTCTTCCTGCCATCACCTTCATTAATCCATTCTCCATGTAGTAGCTCGAATGACATCTAGTTAACCTTTACTTAAAAACTCCATGGCTCTTGAGGTCAACGTTCAAGCTCATTACATGGCCTAAGGCTTTTTGGGGTATGATCCCAACCAATTTCTCCATCTGTCTCCCATCTTGCTCCCTGCCTGCCTATCTTCTTCCAGTTCCCCTAATGCCATGCCTCCCCACAACCAGCCTCCACTCATGCTGTTCCCTCTGACAAGAACATCCTTCCCCGATCTTGCCTATAACCACATCTTGCTTATTTTCCAGGTCTCAGTCTCTGTTCTTCAGTGAGGACTTCCCTGAAAAACAGTATAAGCTAACATTAATAAAGTCCTTGCTATGTGTCAGATACTTACCTTTACATAGATTAACCTGTTTAATCCCCACGATAACCCTATGACATAGATAACATATGGTCTACAGTTAGCAGATGGAGAAACTGAGGCACTAAGAGGTAAATGAACTTGTCCAAGGTTACATGCAAGGTAGAAGAGCTGGGATTCAAAGACAAGTGTCTTGGTTCCCCAGTCTGTTTCAATCGCTACACCCTGACTCCAGACTATGCTGAGTTGTACCCGCTGTAGGCTGGAATTCACTTCCACTGCACTCCTAATGCTTACGCAGCGTTATTCCCCCGTCTATAGTTTTGTTTTTTTTTTTCCTGAGACTGGAGTCTTGCTCTGGAGTCGCCCAGGCTGGAGTGCAGTGGCCAGATCTCAGCTCACTGCAAGCTCCGCCTCCCGGGTTTATGCCGGGAGGGACAGGAACTGTGTCTGTCTTGTCCACAAGTGGATCCCCAGTGCCTATACAATGCCTAGCAAGTCACAGGCGCTCATGAAGATGTTTTCTGGTTGAATGAATAAATGATTAAAATTCTCCCTAAGCAAGCAGCTGTTGGAGCCACTCTTGTTCCCCAGTGTGTATCAGATTCATTTGGGGGCAGAGAGCAAAATTGTCTGCATGTGGCAGGTGAGATGCCCCGTATGAGGTGTTTGGATACAGTCGTATGTTGAAGAACACTTTACCTCTTGGTTGGTATTTCCCTACTTCCACTCCCAATATGGATGGCAGCCAAGCTTTCATTTTGCAGGTCCAAGCCTCCGTGTCTAGAAAACGGAGGTTTTAGTGACTTGTCTATTGCAAAAGCAAGAATTGGCAGACATGAAATGGCCAAGAAATGGCCGTGGGCGTCCTCTCTTGCTGAGGACAGGAATGGGGCTGGGCTGCAGCATGCCCGATGAGAAGCTGCTGTGGGTGGTTGGGCAGTTGGGCACTATTTCCCATGGCCTGGAGAGCAGCTGAGAGGGTCCTGTGGGTCACTCTGTACTGGAATGGACAGCGCCGGGGGCGCCCTGAGCCCTTTCCCTGGAGCTGAGTGACAGCTCGGGCTCAGGGGACCAGCATGTAGAGTGGCAGACTTGGGCTGAGGTCCCGCCCTCATGGCCCCATCTCTGTGGGGTGTCCACTATGCATGAGTCCAGTCCTTAAAGATACCATGGGGTCAGGGGAGTAATAATGACTGCCGTTGAATTTGCTGTCTCTTGGATAGTGGTGGTTATTTGCAGATGAACTTTGGCTGAAAGAAAATAAAGAATGTGGTATGTCTTTCTTCCTAGTGTTGGGAATAGGAATTCATTCCAGCTATGCTTGTTGGCACATCTCAAGCACAGTCCAGGGCTCAGGAACATCTCGGGCCTGAGCGCGTCTTGGGGGCTTACCACAAAAGGAGGGCTGGTTGTGTGAGAGCCATGGCAGAGTCTGGGGCACGGCGGGTGCATTGCTGCAGGATGAGCCTTTGTGAAGGGCTAGGCTTGCTGCTTTGGGGCAGCTCCCAGGATGGCCGCCAGCAGAAAAAACTCCAGGCCTGGCTCCGTGTTCTTTCTCCCGGTCCCCACCTTTCCTTCATCCATGGCACATTTTAAAGTCTGATTTCAGGGGCTTGGGAACCTCCCTCTGCCAGATCCACCTGCATGCTTGCGTCTTGGGCTCTGAGCACAGTCTTTAACCTTCTGAGGGAGTAGTTACCACCTTTTCAGGTCAAGGGGTGGGTGATGGTGAGAAGAGAGCAAAAAAGCCTCTTGGGGGAGGGGTGCAGGGAAACACGCTGATGTTTTGGAGTATCCCCCGTTACCATCATTGTGCTTAACGTGTTTGTTACGAAGCCGCCTGGTGATGCTTGCTTCTCCTTCTATGGGTGACTCCTCCTCTGTCCAACAGGGGAGCCTCACAGTGGGTGCCTTTGCTCAAAAGGGACCCATACTTAGGGAGGTGGCAGCCAGCCGAAGGGCAGCCAGGAGTGAAGAAGAGTGAACGGGAGGTGAGGTGGGAGAAGAAAATCCACCTAAGCTGAACGTGGCTTCAATAATTAGTAGCAGCAGGCAAAGCCGACGTGACGTTAGGAAAATTTAATTAGAACATGCAACTTATATATGTAATTGGATGCCTGGGGCAGTAATAATGCATTTTTACAGTACCTCAACCCTCCCCCAGGCTTATTTTGACTCATAAAAAGGGATCAGTCATGAAGAGCTGTGACGCTGGAGTGTTATTTCTGTTGTCCTGGTGGTCATTTATGTAACTCAGTGTGTAGCCTGAGGCAGGCTGTGGCACCTAGCAGGTAGGTCCTCAATTGATATTTGTTGACCAATTTAATGGGATTTTATGATGAGATTGAATAAATTAGGGCACACCTGGTTTTTAGGACTTCCCTAGATGGCTGCATGCTTCCTCCTAGACCAAGTGTGTTCTGATGAGAATGACCCTTCCTTGCTGTGTGCACCCTCTCTGCTAGGGTGCCAAGGTAGGAGCTGATACAGTTATCTCATTGGGCCTTGCAGCAGCGCCGCAGATATTCTGCTACCCATTTTACCCATGGGGAAGCTGAGGCCCAGTGCTGTTTAATATCTTACTCATGTTCACTTGATGAAAAGGGACAGAGCTAAGACAAACCCAGGTATCAGGCTGCAGAACCCCACTCTGAACCACTGAGTCTGTCTCTTCTCCTGGGACAGGGACAGCTTCCTGTGGTGACTCAGCCTTGCTCTTGGCTGTAGGGATTAAGGGAGGAGTAAAGCTCAGGGCTGCAGCCAGCCCAGTTGGGATGGGGGGCTCCCACAGGGTAGCAGCTTTAGCTCTCACTGCTTTTCTGACCTGACTGTGCCTAGAGAGGGAAGCTCAGAGCCATGGAGGAGCAAGGAGAGGCTTGGGTCACAACTCGGCTACCAGATCTCTGTGTGCAGTTCTTACCCTGGGCAAGCCCTCTGTGTGGGTGGGTGGGTGGGTGCTGCCGGGACAGGCCTCTGGGAAGACGTGGAGCACTGACGGAAGAAGGGAGGAGGCCAGAAGCCAGGGCATTTGCTTGTCTCTCCCATGGCCTGGGATGGGGGTCTCTCGCACTGGTATGTTTCCCCCATGGCTCCTATGGCACAGCCCCTCCCACTTTCTTCCCCGCTCCAGTCAGCACACCCCTGACTTGACTCCACCTTCAGCAGGATGGCCTTGGCATCTGTGTTCTGGCAATGTCACCTCCTCTCATTTCTTCTTTAGTTCTAGAGGTTATGACACCAGCCGTGGAAGAACAGAGAGGCCAATGGGGTGGGGAGGTTGGAAACAAAGGGCCTCCCCTACCCCAGCTTGACCAACCCAAAAGCTGGAAGGCAAGGAAGACCTGGATGGGTTCTGTTTCCCTGAATAGACCTTGACTCATGGACCCTCCATATGGCCAGAAGGTGACCCAGGCCTGTTAACAAAGGCCTGCACTGCCCTCTTTGCAGCCACTGATTCAGAGTAGGGCATGTGGGTGAATGAAGCCAATCATGACCAATGGGACTGAGCTCTGAGTGTTTTGCTTGAACTGAGTAGGGGCTGCCTCTCTCTGTCCACTTCCATGTTGTGACATGGTGACAAGAAGCTGAGGCAGAGCAACATCCCTGTAACGCCACCAGAGCAAGACTGGTTCTGAAGGCAGAGCTCCCCTCCCTAACTTCGCTAATATGTAAGCCAATAGCTTCCTCTTTTAAACAGAAGCCGGTAGCCAGTTTGCATAGGATTTTATCACTTGTAACAGTCTTTTTTTTTTTTTTTGAGATGGAGTCTCACTTTGTAGCCCAGGCTGGAGTACACTGGCACAATTTCAGCTCACTGCAACCTCCGCCTTCTGGGTCCTGGTTAAAAAAATTCTCCTGCCTCAGCCTCCCAAGTAGCTGGGATTACAGGCACACGCCACCATGCCCAGCTAATTTTTGTATTTTTAGTAGAGACGGGGTTTCACCATGTTGGCCAGTCTGGTCTCGAACTCCTGACCTCGTGATCCACCCACCTCGGCCTCCCAAAGTGCTGGGATTACAGGCCTGAGCCACGGCGCTTGGCAGAAGAATCTTGTTTTTATTTTGAGATGGAGTCTCACTTTGTGGCCCAGTGGTGCGATCTTGGCTCACTGCAACCTCTGCCTGCCGGGTTCACGCCATTCTCCTGCCTCAGCCTCCCAAGTAGCTGGGACTACAGGCACCCACCACCACGCCTGGCTAATGTTTTTGTATTGTTAGTAGAGACGGGGTTTCACCGTGTTAACCAGGATGCCCTCCATCTCATGACCTTGTGATCCTCCCATCTTGGCCTCCCAAAGTGCTGGGATTACAGGCATGAGCCACTGCGCCCGACAGGCAGAAGAGTCTTAACAGATATTATTCACTTCCTCACAGTAGGAATCACCCAGGCAATGGGATGACGTGGGAAGGGCATGCGATGCTCTCAGGTGAAACTAGTCCTGTACCCACATCTCGCATTAATTTGTTAATTGACCTTGAGCAAGCCACTTCCTTCTGTGGACCTCATCTCCCACCCTCTCCTGTAAAATAAGAGGGGGCTCTCCTTCCTTCCCCAGTCAGCAGCCCTACAATCTACAATGGCAGGACCGTGTGAGTGCTCCCCCCGCTCAACTTCGATGGTGTGGTCCACCACACAGCTCCTCTCAGATTCCCTTTCGAAAATGAAATGCTTGAGGCACCAATTGCATTTAGCCACACATATCTTACAATGAACAAATTCACTGATGGTGGCATTTCTGAGGGACTAGGCAACAGGGTGTCATAGGCCTGGAATCTGAGGAGAGGGGGAAAAATGCAAAAAGATGCAAAAAAAAAAAAAAAAGGTGCAAAAAAAGTTCACTAAGGGCCACTAGACTTGACCAGCCTCACAGTTTTCACAAAAACTAGACTCCAACCAAAGAGAAAGTGCTCACTGCCCGATAGAAGACACGCACTGTTATCATCAATAAGAAGACTATTTGTCGTTAATGTTTACTATGCCATTAACAGTATCTGTTGACTGTGTGAAGCATCTTAAATGCATTTTAAATTTGCTCCTCCCAAAAGGGTACATGGGCACTGTCTTTATCCTCGAGTCACAGATGAGACAACGGAGCCCCAGCCAGGTATTAATTAATTACTCAAGATCACAAAGGGAGAAGCCGGGTGCCCCAGGAAATCGACCCTGAGGGCAGAGTCCCTGCCCTTCATCCTCCTCCTCTTCTTGGGGATTTTCACTAACTTGGAAACATTCTCCTCTGCTCCTGAGGGTGACCTGAGTTTATCAGAATGGGTGCATATTGGCAATTTTCCTAACATTTGCTGAATCTTCATCAAAGATGTCAATACTGTCTGTCAAGCCTGTAGTTCCAATGTGGCCCCTCAGCCACCGCGCATTCTCCTCGGTTCACTTTCAATTACCTTTGAATGGGAGAGAGATAAAGTGAAATTAGAGCCTTGGGTAGCTGCTTACTTGGGAGGCTGGGAACTGCCCGGCCCTGTGCATCACACACTAAAGCTGCATTTACAGTCCCAAGAGCAAAGGGACAGATCACAAGTCAGATCATTTATCGCTGCTGCTAACTCGGCGAGGAGAACATTCCCAAGGGGAGAGAGGTGGAGGCTCTGGCCATGAGTGTAACAGTTTGTGTGCCCTGGGCTCTGGAGTCCCACCCATCCCCTGGTCGGTCATTGTGAGTGTAAACTTCCCAGGAGCTGCTTCAGCAGAACCTGAGCGGAGAGCCTTGCAGTGCTGAGAAGAACTTGTGATTTGGAGGTGGGGTCTGAATCTTGAGTCCTGTTGCTCATTGGCTACCAAACGCTTATTGAGGAAGTGTAATTTCGGAGGAACCTTCTTCTGCCATTTTAAAACAGAAATTTAAGGGTAGGACTCTGCTAACTCCTCCAGGTTGTAGGAGGCGGCGCCCATGGCAGTTTTGAGTAGACACTTTGGAGTCTGGCAGAGCCAAGATCAGCTCCTGGCTCCCTGACTTAGAAGCTGAGACCTTGCTGGGCCTCACTCAGATTCTTCTACTGCAAATTCGTCTTGTGATATCGACAAAGGCATTTACCTGTGCCCCTAGCACAGAGCTGGCATCCAGAAGTGTTCCATAAACAGCAGTGGTTGTGATAATTATTACTGTGACTATTATGAAGAGTTTGCCATTCTGCAAATTGTTGCTTTTTTTCCATTCCTTTAGCACCAGGTGCCTTTGGGCCACCAGCCGCCCTTCAGCAAGCACTGCTCAAGGGTTCTGGGAGTTGCAAGCAGCCCTCATTCTCCTCAGTTCACTTTCAATTGCCTTTGAATGGGAGAGAGATAAAGTGACATTACAGCCTTGGGTAGCTGCTTACTTGGGAGGCTGGGAACAGCCTGGCCCTGTGCATCACATACTAAAGCTGAATTTACAGTCCCAAGAGCAAAGGGACAGATCACAAATCAGATCATTTATCGCTGCTGCTAGCTCAGTGAGGAGGACATTCCCAAGGGGAGAGAGGTAGAGGCTCTGGCCGTGAGTGTAACAGTTTGGTCCCAGGGCTCCTGAGGATCTTACTGCAATACCAGCGATATTGGCTGAGGAGAGCGGTAAATGATGACCCACACAAGCTTGCTCTCTCTTCTCTCTCTCTGTTGTATCTCCATATATTCTGCTCATCCATCAATCTATGCATGAGATGGGGAGGCTCTCTGAGCAATAGTCTTCAAAAATAAAATGCAATTTGCCAAACAAACAAAAATGACTGAAGTATATGAAAAGGCTCCAGGCTTCCCGCAGTATGTGCGACCTTCTGGGCTCTCCTAGTTTGCTTGTAGGGAAAGATATCTTAGGGGAAGCAAAACTGTTCTCCAAGCTCCAGGGGGCCTGTTGCAGGAGGTTCCTTGCTTTATTTCCTGGTAGGATGTGGCCACTGACTCACTGAGAGATTGTGGAGTCTTCGTAGACCAATCCCATTCTGTTAATCAGAGTCTCCCTATTCCTACTGGCGAGCCTGGGGCTTGTGACAACACATAGTGCATTCCAGTAGAAAGTATTTACTGAGTAATTTTTGTGAGTCATTATTGAACAAGTGGTGTATTCAGAATTCAGAAAATTTTGTAGGTCCCTTCACCATCCCCCTGTATGTTCAGTATGTTGTACTTGCCTTATGTATGATATCTACATAGGGCGAAGACCCATCAGTGGTTATAATTGTTATTTCCCAACATCCAGCAGATTTTTTAAAACTTAGGAGAAGAATTGGGCTGGGCGCCATGGCTCCTGCCTGTAATCCTAGCACTTTGGGAGGCTGAAGCTGATGGATCACTTGAGCTCAGGAGTTCAAGATCAGCCTGGGCAACATGGCGAAACCCCCATCTCTACAAAAAATACAAAAATTAGTCCGGCATGCACCTCTAGTCCCAGCTACTCGGGAGGCTGAGGTGGAAGGATCATTTGATCCTGGGAGGTTGAGGCTGCAGTGAGCCATGATGGTGCTACTACATTCAAGTGTGGGTGACAGAGTGAGACCCTGTCTCAAAACAAGCAAACAAACAAACAAAGAAACCTCAGCAGGAGAACAGTCTATTGTGCTTACACAGATTGTTCCCATTTCTGTTGCTTCTTCATTCCTGATTCTTCAAGTTTCCTTCTTTTTGAAGAACTTCTTTTAGTACTTCTTGAAGTACATGTTTGCTGGCAATAAATTCTCTTAGTTTTCCTTCATCTGAAAATATCTTTATTTTGCCTTTATTCTTGAAGTGTATTTTCTCTGGATAAATTCTGATTTGAACATCCTTTACTTTCAGCATTTCAAAGGTGGTATGCCATTTCCTTCTGACCTCCATAGTTTCTGATGAGAAATATGTAGTCATTCAGATCATTGTTCTCCTACACGTTAAATAGATTGCATTTCCCTGTCAGTTTCAAGATTATTGTTATTTACTTTAATTTTCACTATTTTGTAATCAAAATAGTGAAATATTTGATTACAATTTGATTACAAAATAGTCTGGGTGTGGATTTCTTTGGGTTTATCCCCCTTGGAGTTTGCTGAGCTTCTTAATTTGCAGGCTTATATTTTTTGTGAAATTTGGGAAGTTTTGGCCATCATTTCATTACATACTTTTTCAGCCCTGCACTCTTTCTCGTCTATTTCTGAAACTCCAATGACTAGAAAGGAAACATCTCCTCCTGCAGAATTTTGGCTCTTGTGGGAACCTATTTCTGCCACTGATTATTGCTTGGGGGCTGAGAGAACGGAAAAAAGAAAAATGCGGGGACTTCTGCACTCTTTCAAAGTCCTAGGAGTCTGCTTTCTCACTCCCCAAGCCAGATCAGAGGCCTTCTCCCCGAGTTCTCTTTCTGAGTCCTGATGCCCACGTCCAGGTCTCAGGCTGTGCTGGTATCAGGCTTGGGGGTCCACAAGGAGAAGAATGGCAAGCCTGCTGCCCACTGAGTGGAACTTCACATTCTGGTCTTCTTTTGGATTTGCCTGCCACTATCTACTTTCAGAGCTTACAAATAGTGCTCCATGCAATTTTGCCTAGCTTTTATTGTTACATTCACTGAGAGAGACAGGATGGAGCCCTGCCTTACCCAGGGTTCTTACCTGGTTCACTTTTAATACAAAATCTATCCATGCTCAATGTAAAGTCAAGCTCAAATGACACAGACGTATGTAGAATAACAGGAAAAAGAGAGGTCCTTTTATGCCATCTCGCCCCCTAAGGATAGGGTCTGTTGCTGCTTTTATGTGATTTTCCAGACTTTTCTCTCATGCACATGCTAGCATCGTTGCAGGAAGCAGTCTAGCCTCTAATGGTCAGGGGTGCGGGCTGTAGACACCTGAAGGGCAGGTTCCTGATTCAGTGCCTGTAACTTTGGCAAACAACCTAACATCACCAAGTCCAAATTCCCACGGATGTAAAGTGGGAATCATAATGCCTGCCCCTCAAGGAAGTTCTGAGGGTGAGAGGAGAAAAGGCACATTGTAGTTGCCTAATAAATGTCTCCATGTCATCTGGTCTATACATAGAGAACACATGCTCATTTCTGGGTGTGGAGACAGACATCGCGTGCTGTGATAAAACCACAGACAATTGCTCTTCTCTCCTTCTGCTTTGTCTTGGCCATCTCTCCACATTAGTAGATAAGATTCTCTTACTCTCTGGGATGGCTCCAGGTGACACTGTGGCATGACATGAAGTCACTATTTTCTCTGTTGCCTTGGAATCCCCATTTCCTGAGAGTCTTGCCCTCCATTCTCCCTCTGACAACAGAGGGGCTACCCCTCATCCTTTGTGTGTCCCCACACTTTTTAATAAGCAGGGGTCAGGTTGGGAAGGAGCCACAGGAGATTGGGGCCAACAACCCCCAAGAGAGAGCTTGCCACTCTGTTTTAATTCATTGAGGTTCTTGGCTGATGCTGTCTGGATTTGACGGAAGGGATTCATGAAAGTGTACATTAAGGATTCTAAGATTTGTGTGTTACATAAACGACAGGGCAAGTATTGATTGGTTTGCTTCCAAGAGTGTGGTGCATCAGCTTTTTTCTTAGACCAGAAATGGCTCCCTGCGGGGAGTTCTTGTTCATTCCAGGAGAAGGGTTGAGGTCCTCGATGGCTTTTCTGGGGTGCTTACCAGGGGTGCCCTGGTGAGTGAGGGGCACTTACCACCAGGAGGTGTTCAGAGACTCAGCATTAAGTAACCATCCACATAGTAAACGTTCTTCCTCTTCAGTTCCATTCAGTCCTGAGAGCCTCGGAGAGTGTCTCAGATGGGCTCAGCCGCCTCTGTAGCCCTTGCCGTTTTCTCTTTCTTAACAGGGAGAACGGACCAGAGGCCCAGAGGTGTTGACAGCTGCAGTACCTCAGCAGAATATAATAATATTCATTGATTTTCATGGTATTCCTTTTTTATTGTTTTCTATTTGTGGCAAGTTTCATTTTTAAGTGTATTTATTTTCATTTGAAAGCTGAGATCATTTGAAGAAAAATATGAAGTAAACATTGCGGTCCTGGTGATATGCGGGTGTGGGTAGGGTATAATTCACGTAGGGGTTTCCTAGACGATTTAAGTTTGGCAAACATTGAACTAACATGTGAATGACTAATAGCCAGGCTTTCCCTGAGAACAAGCTCAGAAGGTAGATGGGAACACTATGGGAAAATGGGCGCGAGAATGCGGTCCACAGATAGGTGGGAAAACTCCATCAGTTTTAAGCATTTTCTGGGAGTTGACCCTTTCTGCAGACTATCTGCTGAGGTGAGAGAAGAGGAAGGACACAAGCCAGGATAGGTAGGTGGACTGGGCAGGTGACAGTGGCAGACAGACTGCTGGCTTTGCTGTCTTGTGGGAAATAGACTGGATAGGAAGAGGCTCACACTTCCCCGAGGGAGACAAAGCCTCTTGTAGCAGATATCTGTGATTCTGTTCTGTCTGGGATGCATTCCCCAATTTCTGGAAGGTGATCCTCCATTTTATCTCGGGGGAACATCCCTTCTCCACCCTTAGTCCATGCGGTGCACACATCACCCAGCTCAGGCAAGCTCACATATTCTAAACCCTTGGTCTCTCCATCATTGGTGTAACGCTGGGCTCCTTGCCCAACAGGGTCCAATGAAGATTAAAGTCAGCAATGCTGAATGGCTTCCTGCCAGGGTTGCTAAGCTAGTGGGGGCAGGTGAGGAGCTCTCTGTGAACAGAAGGTCCTGAGATTGAAACCACCACCTAGGAAGGAGGAACTGACGGAAGGAGAAAGGTCAAGTCCCAGGCACCTCCTTGGAGCTTCTGGACACAACTGGGACAAGAGGCCTCATTTGCGTGAGCCGGTGAGTCCCTTGCATTCCCATCTTATTCTCTGAAACTGATTTGAGTTGAATTTTTGTTAGGAGCCACTCTGAGTCACATGTACCTGCTGACCTACGTGGAGACTCTCTTGTGCTCTGCATGGCTATAGCCATAGCTCCTCAGTCAGAGAACAGGCCCTGGAGTTGGGACCTGGGCTCACCTTGCAATTCAGCCACATATGGGCCACGGGATCCTGAGCAAATCATCTCTCCGGTTGATGGGAGGGTGAAGTGAGGGAATCCATGCTAAGCTTCTAGTAAAATGCTGGCATAGACACTCCAGGTGGATATGAGCTGCTGCTGATAATGATGGTGATTAAAATGAAACCTAAATTATAGTGAAATATAATTCCCATGGCGAATGCGGTTGCCCACTTCTTTATGGTGAAGTATGTGTGTGTGTGTGTGTGTGTGTATGTGCACGCGCATGCGTGCATGGGGCAGGGGGCTTGGAATTGTGGCATCTACAATGCCAGGAGGAGCTTTCATAAGCCCAAGGCTGTAGTCCTTGCTCAGGGGTGGAAAGATGCCTCCAGTCGGTCCAATCTGAGTGACACCCATGTCTTTGGTAAGCAGCTGGGAAAGAAAAGCTCTGTCTCCCTCCAGGTGGTGTGCTGCATTCACGTGGTTTTGGATCCTGCAACCGCTCTTGTTCCACGCAGAGGCCAGCCTGTGGGTTAGAGAGATGCACAGAGAGGGAAAAAACCCAGAACAATCACAGAGAATCAAAGCACTCGGGTTACACCTTACCTTCCCTAAGCTGCTGATGAATTAGCAGATCAAATTCCAGAAAGAATTCAGCCTTCCACTGTCTTTTTTCACTCTCATGTCCCTTGGCTGGGCAGCCTTGCTGTAGTGCCTCTGTTTAATATTCCATTTGTAAGATGGGCAGCTCCAAGTCTATGCTCACTGAGCTGCTCGTCAAGAGTAACAAGGTGAATGACAAAGGAGGTAAGGATGTCCTCGTCAAATGTCCCATGCTGTCACCTGCCAGCAAGCCCTCGGCAGTCAGTGCCCAAGATGGCTCCCCACACAGGAATCTCTCTGAAGTGCTCTGTGATCTCCCCAACTAAAACATAATCTCTGGCTCCGGAGAGCTCTGGGGCTCTGATCTCTTGTTCAGCCTGTGCTTCTGGTCATCTTCAGCCCCAGGGCTGAGGCTTGGACAGGCTCAGGGGCAGCTGTCTGTGAAAATCAGATTGATGCATCTGATTACATGGCCTGTTAACATCTGCAAAAAATAAGGTAAAATCAGAATTATTTACCTGTCACAGCTTTGAGACACCACCACAACCTGGAGCTGACACCTCTTCTGTTCACCTTGGAGAGGTGCAGCATGAAGAGCGGACCGTGACACACTTAATAGATTGCTGGGCATTTACGGAGCTGCTTGTTACCCAGCTCAAGAGCCGTGTCCAGCTGCTACAGCGTTCATCAAAGATGAGAAGCTACAAGGAGCAAGTCAGTACTGCAACTCATTAAGACAACTTGACCTCTGGGGAGAGGAGAAGCAAAAGGAACTAGCAGCATTGATTGCTTATGTTACCTGAAGTGTGATACGATGGCATACAATGACATTGAATCACAGGGTGAGAAAACCACACATTTCAGCTCTTGCTTGGCCCTTGAAGACTAAATAGGAAGTCTCTGCTGGTGCTAGGTGTCTTGAGCTTCTCTTTGACACCCTTTGCTAACGCAAACAGAGTGGGCCTCAGGATGGGAGCTTCTGCAGGTGACTGTGCTAAGAGGTTACTAACACTGTATAGTGGTGTTTCATCCATTTAAAAAATAGGCTTTAATTTTTAGAGTAGTTTTAGGTACACAGTAAAATTGGGTGGAAAGTGCAGAGATTTCTCTTTTACCTCCTGCCCCCACCTACACACAACCTCCCCCATTTTCAAGATTCCACCTAGGGTGGTACATTTGTTGTAATCAATGACCCAACATTGACAGATAGATGACATATAGTTTGCATTAGGGCTCACTCTTGGTGTCATACATTCTATTGGTTTGGACAAATGCAAAATCACATATATCCACCATTACAGGATCCTACAGAAGAGTCTAACTGACCTAAAAATCCTCTGGGCTCTGCCCATTCCTCCTTCCATTCCCATAGCTCCTGGCACCACTGGTCTTTTTACTGTCCCCGTAATTTTACCTTTTTCAAAATGTCATACAGTTGGAATTACACAATACAAAGCCTCTTCAGATTGGCTTCTTTCACTTAGCAATGTGAGTTTCAGTCTTCTCCATTGTCTTTTCATGATTTGATAGCTAATCTTTGTTTCATCTCTTTTTATGGTTATGCACCAGTTAAGGGGAATGGTAGTTTTCCGTGTGCAGGAGTGATATATAGTTTTCACGTTCTTTGATTTGACGATTAACTTCCTTTAAATATATAATTGCTTTGTTTATTTTTGGCCAGATAGAACACTCTCTCAGCTCAAAAATCAATGCAAATCAAAAGGTTTGTATTGAAAACTCTGCCTGCCATCTGTCTTCTGCCACCCGGCTCCTACCCACACTGTGTTACCACTGACTTCTGTTCATCCTTCCAAAGAGTTTATGCAAATACAACCTGTTATAAATATATGTTCTCCCTCAACAGTTTTCTACACAAATGGTAGCATACTTTATGAACTGTTCTGTCTTTGTTGGCCTAACAATATACCCTGGTGATTGTTCCCTATCTGTATGTTTCCTCATTCTTGTTTTCTGCTGCATACAATTCCATTTTATGGATGTACCACAGTTCATTCAACCATTTGCTACTAATTGACACTTAAGGTGCTTGTGGTCTTTGATGTTATAAACAGAGTAGCTGGGAATAGCTTGGACTCACATCGACCCACACACATAGGAGCATATCTGGGAAGTGGCGTTGCTAAGTAAAAGAGAACATTAACTTCTAATTTTGGCAGACATTGTCAAATTACCCTCCCTAAGGGAGTCATGGTTTATTTTTTATTTTTTATTTTTAAATGGTCTTATTATTTACAGATTCACAGAGAAGATATGAGTCAGCGATGGTGCAGGTGATCTGTGCAGTGCTGTGCAGGGATGCGTCAAAGCTGTGATGCTGGCATGCAACAAACTCACCATTGTGAGCCAATCACAAAAGTAGAAACTTGGCCAAGCTGATATCTTTCTAGAAAGTTAACAAAGACAAAGTTCAGATTTTTAATTTTTAAATGGACCAGTAGAAATGGAAAGGAGGGACATGTATGTCTAGACTCTGGGAGAGACGACAGATGCCCTCAGTTGCCCCAGAATTGCTTGGTGCTTGGGGGCGGGGCTTGGGTTGGGCTTCGCGTGCTGCATCTTGCACTGCTTAATGGGCGTGAACGTCCTAGGTGCTCAGGTGGGGCTGGCTACGTCTCCAGGGGACTTCTGTTTCCTGCTTGTCTTGCTGGAGGCCGGCCACTTTGTCTTCTTCGCTTCCGTGAGATTCCTGATATTAAGCCCTTTCTTGGGCCAGTGTGAGTAGGCTTCCTCCCTTCTAAAGATCAGTCTGCCCTGAGACACTCGCTGTTTCTCCCTAGGTAGAAGCACCCTCAGTGGGTGATGCTGGATACACCTGCCCATCGTTTCCACTTCTACTGGCCCCATTTTAAAAATTAAAAATCTGAAGTTTTTCTTCATGACCTTTCTAGAAAGGGACCAGCTTGACGAAGCTTCTGCTTTTGTGACGATCTCCTAATGGTGAGTATTGAGAATTTCTTCTTATAGTCACAATGGTGAAAAGGAACTTTTCATTCAAAAATTACAAAACAGATTTATGCTGAAAATAATGAGAACTTTGTTGGTGCCCTGGAAAAATATTTGAGAGAAGCAGAGAGTGATTCCTTTTATGGGGCCAGAGTGTAAAAGTCAGCTCACTGATCTCAAGGGAAAAAAAAGGTCTTTTCTTCAGTTGGCAATTTGTTTTCAACGAAAGATTTGTAATGCCTTTTTCTTTTCTTTTTAATAAAGGAAGGATATAGTTAGTTGACCAGGAATTAGCTAGGGATTAAGAGTCAGTTGGCTTGGCAATATTTCTACCTGCTTGCTGTGCATATACTTGAATTAACAACGGTCAATAATCAAAAGGGCATTAAAATGTGAGTTGGGCTGTGGAGGGACCGCCCCAAATCTACTTCTCTGTGGTATTGAGCCCAGGGGCCTCACTTTGCCTCGCTGCAATTCTGTGGTTTTTAATTTATCATTTCCAGGATCTGAGGGTTTCTTCAAGTTCCCAGGCTTGCTCGGCACATTGCAAATAGCCATGATTTGAGATGATTTTCTTTAATGCTGAAGCAGATGAAGAACCCAGGTTCTTTTTAATGGCAAGGCTTGTTTATCAGCAGCTATACCGGTAAACAGCACAGATGCTGGGAGAGGGATGGCATCCAGACTCAGAAGAAGGCCAGCATTTGACCATGACCATCATGCCCACATGACAAAAGATGTCACCACAGTGAACAGTTCTGACCACAGTGGCTTTTCACCTGCTTCGTTAAATTTAACTCGTACCGGCTCAGAGGACAATTTCATTAACTCTGTATTTCAGCAGAAACCGGAGCACCTCAGATCAAGGCTTCCAAATTCTCCTGGGGGAATAGACGTCAGCCACTTGGCACAAAGGAAACTTCCTTCTCTGTATGTCAGAGGAAGACATAATTGTGCCATTTCCTTCTTGAAGAAGTTTACAAACATTTGCAAATTGTCAAAAATAATTAGTCTAAAATTGTTTCATAAACCATGGAATGAAACAGTACGTGCCTTGTTGAGATCAAAGGGCTTCTGTTACCTTCTTGTAAACCCAAATGAAATTCTTTTGAAAGTAAACTCTTGGAATTAGCAGTGGTTTTTGTGGCACATCTATGGCAGGGGGAGGGGAACAGAACAGAATGATTCAGATAGCAGAGTCCAATGGAGATCCGGGAGGAGTAAAGCCCTGTCCACAGATAATGGGAATAGGTTTTGAACAGCCATGGTGATCTGTGCCAATGGGTACAGGACTTCTTCAACGGGAAGCTCAGGCATTCCAGGAAACACTCTTTTCGGTGATCTTGAACTTCCAAGGGTGAGAGTGGGCATGGACACTCACAGTTTTACAAACAAAGTAAGAGCTGAGGCTTGTGAGTCAGTTGGACCAAGTTTCCATTCCAGCACAGCTGGCTCCTACAAGCACACCCTGGAGAAGCCACTTCACCTCTGCGTCTCAGGACACTCACCTCCAAAGACAGATGCAAGCTCTGCCTGCCTCCTCGGTGAGAGGTAAGTGAGGTGGTGCCTGTTGGGGGCTCAGGTCAGTGCCCAGCCCCGAATAAACTCTGGGGAATGGCTGCTCTGATACATATGATTGTTCCTTGCTATTAGGATGGAAACAGGCAGGCATTTACCAACGGCTTCATCGGTGGCAGATGCTAGAGGGGGCCTGGGACCTCACTGAGAAATGTGGAGGTGTGTGTCCTCTCCCTCAGGGGAGGTTGGATAGGAGTCCAGCTCCTAACGTAACTGCACGGGGCACCAGCCCCATGGAATGCAGCTACCGTACGGCCGGGTCCTGTGTGCATGGTGCCCCTAGAACAGAGCCTCGCAGTGGCCTGGTGAGCAAGCGGGTGGGCATGTGAGAGGCGGCGGTGAGAATGCAGGAGTCTGTGAGCCCTGCTTGAAGGGTGAGTGGGGGAGAAGGAGTTTGATGATAAAGAGTTGCTTGTCGAGACGAAGCAGATATAATGGAACTAAACAGCTAGAGTTTTTTCCCTTTCTGTGTGTGTGTATCTGTGCGTGCTGCCCTTCCAAGGAGGAGAGAGAGGACAAGCAGGGGTGAGCGGAGAGAATCAGGCTGGACTGTCAGTCTTTCCTCCCCTGGAGACCCTCAGGGTAGCGGGCTACAGGCCTGAAGTTGGCCTGAGGCCCTGGCTGTAGGACACGCTGTGTGGAGGAGAACAGGTGCGGGAGAGAAACAGCATCTCTCCTATGTGCGCTGCCATGCAGGAGCCCTCAGAGACGGCGCTTGGGAGACAGAAGCTCCCACACAGCTCTCAGGTTGCGAGGACCCTGCTGAGAAGGGAAAGGTGGCCCCTGACAAGCACAGATGGACACAGCCTCCTGCACACAGTGGCCTGCCCTCCCCATACTGCATTACTCTGTCTGCTGGAGTCACGGCTCAATGAGCTAAGAGCAGGGATGTACATTTCTGACCTTGTAAATCACATATTTGCTGTCACGAGGGGCAACATTTATCCTTTTAATACAGAGTCCATCCCTTTCTCAATTAAACAATAATACTTTTTACCAGATTTAGATAAACTCCATCTGCTGATTCATCAGATATTTACAGAACACTTACGTTGTGCTGGGTCCTCTGTGAGGTGCAGAGAGGAGAGTGGTGAGGAAGCAAGTCCCTGCTGCCCTCATGGGGCTCACAGTGCAAACTCCAGCTTGCAGGCCAAATATGGCCCACTGCCTGATACTGTAAATAAAGTTTTATTGGCACATGGCCACACCCACTTGCTTATATATTCCCTGTGGCAGCTTTCAGGCTGCAGTGGCAGAGTTGAGCAGGTCTGACATCGATCATCTGGCCCACAAAGCCAGAAACAATTACTCTCTGGTCCTTTACAGAAAAAGTTTGCTGGCCCCTGGTCTAAACCTCCCCTCTCCAAGAGAAATACAAAGTGAGTTATGTGCTTAAGTTAATGTTTTCTAGTAGCCACATTAAAAAAGATAAAATAAAACCAGTAATACTAGTTTCATTAATACTTATGTAACCCGATATGTCCAAAATATTATTTCAACATGTCATCAATATAAGAATATAAATGAGTTGTTTTACTTTTTTTTTAAACAAACTCTTAGAAATCTGATGTGGATTTTACCCTTAAAGTCAATCTCAGTTGGGGTAAGTCCCATTTCAAGAAGGCCGCGGCACATGTGGTGGGTTTCTGCCAGGGTGGAGTTCACAGGAGGGCCATTATGTAAATCACTGCACACATGGGAGCCTCAGTGAGGAACCTGGACACATACTGAGAGCCTGGAGTGGGCCCAGCACCAGCATTCATCACCCTGGAATTCTGTGGAATAGGGACGAGTGTCCTCCTGATTTTCTCATGAAGAAAGAGAGACGTAAAGAGGTTTAAGAGCCTGTCCCAGGAGAAGCAGGGGCCAGCTGAGGGGCATAGAAAGGGAGCTGGGACCCAGCTTGAGGAGGTGGGGAGGCCTCCGGGGTGGTGGCATCATTCCTTCTAGCCATAAGACATGCAGCCTGGGCTTCCTTCTTGAAGTTGTAGGTCCTGGAGTGTATTCGTTTTGCATAGAGATCATTTGAAAAATGAAAATAAAAAGCAAATTGCATCCACGGTGTGCCTTCATGTAGTCATCATTGTTTTAAAGCAGGGAGAAACAAGCTGTGGCCGCTTCATGTTCACTCACAGGTGCTGCAGGTGGCTTAACTAGCACAGTGGAGTGGCTCTTCAAGTCACTAAACCAGCCACTACTTGCATTAAAGGAAGGTATTTCGATGGATTGAAAGCATTTTCTAAATCACTAAGGTTTGCTTTTCAAGTGGGAGAAAGCTTACCCCCAATTGCTTCAAACCATTAATACACTGGGAAAAAACATGTGTGAGCCACCATAGCAGGCACATTGTACTCTCACCATTCCTCTGCCTGACAGTCAGTGTGAGTTAGTGCTCATCAAGTAACCCATACGGTTGCAGAATCCACCCAAGGTCAGCACTGACCCTGAACTGGGAGCTGGACACGTTGCTCTAGTCCGCAGGGGTTGCACAGCCCTGTGCTCAGAGGGGCCCTGCACTCCACTGAATGCTCTGCAGTTCTGACCTGAGGTGCTCAGCACCTTTTCAACAAGGACCCACATTTTCATTCTGCTCTGGGATGGCAAGTTCTGCAGCAGATCCTGCATGCAGTCTGTCCTGCTGCCCCTCATTGGTGGGGTCACTGTGGGCACTGTGTACAGCTTGTCATGCCTCAGATGTGAACCACATAGTGCTGGGTGTCATGAGCACCTGTGGAAGTGACACGAAGGGCTTGGCACGGTCCTCAGTGCACAACAAACAGCTGGGAAGTGGTGAGGGTATGATGACACATGGTCCACCTTGGAGTATGGCACTGAAGTGGGAGCTGGGCTGAGATGCTGTGTTAGTCTGGTTTTCACTGCTCTAAAGGCAAACCTGAGGTGGGGTAATTTATAAAGAGAAGAGGTTTATTTGGCTCACAGTTCTGCAGGCTATACAGAATGCATGGCACCGGCATTTGCTTCTGGTGAGGCCTCAGGAAGGTTACAATCACGGTGGAAAGAGAAGGGGAGCAGATGGGTCCCATGTGACAGGGAGAGCAGGAGAGAGAGAAGGAGGCGCCAGCCTCCCTGAAACAGCTCTCACTCACGTGAACTAACAGAGTGAGAATGCATTCATTACCATGGAGAGGTCACCAAGCCATTCATGAGGGATCTCCCACCCCAGACTCCTCACCAGCTCAGCCAGGCTGATTCTCCCTCTGGCGCTGAAGGAGTCTGGACTGCTTTACCCACTGGCACCTCCAGAATGCCGCTGCAGCCTCTATCCTCTGCCTGGGGATTTCTCAGGGTCTCCACCACTCACTGGCAACATCTGCACAACAGACTATCTCCTCTGTTGTGCAAATGTGATCACAAGCTCCTTGGGGCTTAAAACTCCGGGGATTTTACATTTTCTTCAAGAGAAATGGCAACTTTTTCTTTTTTCTTGTGTGTGTGTGTGTGTGTGTGTGTGAGACGAAGTCTCTCTCTGTTGCCCAGGCTGGAGTGCAGTGGGGTGATCTCTGCTCACTGCAACTTCCACCTCCCAGGTTCAAGCGATTTCCTCACCTCGGCCTCCTGCGTGAGAGAAATGACAACATTTTAAACATGGTTTGTAAAGCCCAACCCAAGGTGCCTCCTCACCACACTCATGTCTATTCCCCTAACTCTCTGTGTTCCAGACGAACTGGGTTTCCTTTTGTTGCTCTCAGTCTCATTGTCTTCCTTGCCCAGGGCCTTCATGCATGTCTATCTTTGATGACTCTTACTTCATCTAAGGCTTCTTCTGAAACTGCTCTCTTTTCAGAAGCCTCTAGACTCAGAAGCTGCATTTAGCATCTGACACACGGCCACTACCCTCTGAATCATTCTCTGCACCACTCCTCATATCTGTCTTCCCTACAGAGCTCCAGGAACACAGAGCCATGGGGCTAAACCCTCCAGTGCTGCTTCCTCAATGCTTGGCACATAATAGCTCGCTCAATAAACATTTATTTCCTCACTGAGAAATTATGGCTTGAGATCTCAATAATGTAGGAGCTACCCACGATGTCATTTTTTTTTTTTTTTTTGGAGAGACAGTCTTGCTCTGTTGTCCAGGCTGGAGTGCAGTGGCATGATCATAACTGGCTGTAACCTCAACCTCCTAGAATCAAGTGATCCTCCCACCTCAGCCTCCCAAGTAGTTGGGTCTACAGGTGCACACCACCACCATTGGCTGGTTTTAAATTTTTTGTAGCAATAGCATTTCAGTATGTTGTCTAAGGTGGTGTTAAACTCCTGGCTTCAAGCAGTCCTCCTGCCTTGCTCTCCCACAGTTTTGGAACTACAAGTGTGAGCCACTGTGCTTAGCCAACTCACCATGTCTTTTAAACATTCAATTTTCAGTTAAAGGGCACATTCAAGACATGTTATGAGGCTGGGTGTGGTGGCTCACGGCTGTAATCCCAGCACTGTGGGAGGTTGAGGCGGCCGGATCACTTTAGGTCAGGAGTTTGAGACCAGCCTGGCTAACAGGTGTGAAACCCCATCTCTACTAAAAATACAACAATTAGCTGGGTGTGACGGCACACCTGTAATCCCAGCTACTCAGCAGGCTGAGGCAGGAGAATTGCTTGAACCCACGAAGTGGAGGTTGCAGTGAGCTGAGATCGTGCCACTGCACTCCAGCCTGGGTGACAAAGGGAGACTCCATCTCAAAAAAAAAAAAAAGAAAAGACATGTTATGGTGATCATGTGAAAATGGACAGGAAAAGTGGTACTCCTGCTCACCAGGGGACTCTGAGGCAGAAAATCAACCACTCTGAGCCTGTTAACATCATTGGCGACAGGGAATCCAGGGTGCCCGGAATGGCCATCGCACACATTCTCAAACCTGCAGGAACCACTGGCAGCAGCAGGCCTGAGTCTCATCGTGTTTTATTTAATGCTGGTGTGACAGAGTTACTTATGGCCAAATACCTCAGGACAAATTATGCACTTTGGAATTTAAAATACTTTTTTTTTCCCAGTGTAAAACCAATACATCCTCATTAGAGTTCTGCAGCATTTGAATTTTTATGTATCCTGTAAAACTGAAAGCCCCTCCAATAATCCCCGCAATCCTCCAGCAACATTTTCTCCATAGATATATGCTAGCAGCAGGTTGTTAACGTATTTTACAAAATGAGATCAAACTATAACATTCTTGTACAGCTTGCTTTTTAAACTTATCAACACATCATGGATTCCTTCCTATGGGAGTACCTACCAACCTCATTTTTTTGAAGTTTTCTCTGTTACTCAGGACAATGAAATGACCTTTGTTGATTTAACCAGTCCTCTGTTGCTGGAGATACGGTTGTTTCCAATTTTTCATTATTATTAACCATGCTGCAAAGACCATTAAAAAGGTTTTCGCATAATTGAGTGAGGGATTCTGCAGGGTAAATTTCTTCCTAGAAATAGAATTTATGGGCAAATGGCACAAACATTTTAAATATTAATTGACATTGCCAAATTGCCATCCACACAAACTTGGGCAAAATGTACACTTTTAATGATCTGTGGAAACTTCTACCAGGGAGGATGCTTTTGGGTGGAAGTGGCAGAAAATCTAAATCAAACCAGTTTAAACAAACAAAATTGTATTGGATCACATAATGGGGAAGTTTGTCATAAGGCATAAAGGATGTGATCACAGCCTGGTTCTCTCTGGCTCCCTGCTTAGCTGTTCTGCCTGCTATGCCTGTCTTCCTTCCAGACAAGTTCTTTCCTCATGGTCACAGGAAGGCTGCCAGCAGAAGCTGGGCTACAGGTTCCAAGGTCCCCATGAGGAGAATACAGCTTCCCAGCACTCCTGGCGCAAGCCCCGGGAGTTGCTCTGATTGGACGTCTTTGGGTCACATGCTCACCACTGAACCAATCAATATGGCTGAGAATTGTAACATAGGGGTTGGGGGAGCTCAGGGTCACATGATCTTGCTCTTAGGGATGGATGTCGCCTCTGTTCAAGCCTTGTGGAGGAGATGCGGAGACTGGCCTGGCTTCTTGAGTGTGTGGCCTGGATGGCTGCATGGGGTCCCTGTTCTCAGAAGGGCCCTGCTCTTAGTTTAATTTTCTGCTGTCACCATCTTACAAATTCCTAATAATTGTTGAAGAAGGGGCCCCACATTTTCATTTTGCACCAGGACCCACAAATCATACAGCCTAGCTGCTGAATGACAATTGGGCTATTTCCAGAAAGAGGGGAAGATAGCCGAGCTGGGAAAATGTGAATGTCCTCTGCAGTGGTCTGTGCTAACATGATTCAGATGGAGTTTCTCCTTGAGTGGTTTTGTCACTTGCCCTCTCTAGTCCTTTTAGTCCTTTTTCCTCAACATTAAATGGCAGGGTTGGGTGAGGTGGCCTCCAAGGATGTTTCGGCTGTGCTGTTCTCTGATTTATGATGTCTGCCTCACTTATGCTATGAAAATCCCAACCTTGCACCAAGTTTATGGACATGGTGATATTCTTCAATGTAAGTTGCCTCACTTGTATCGGTATTAAAAAGTGACCATGAATTACAGTCAAGTGCTGCATAGTGATGTTTGAGTCAGTGACAGACCCTGTATAGCATGGTTGTCCCATAGGATTGTAATGGAGCTGAAAAGTATCTATCGCCTGGTGACATGGGAGCTGCGGAAACATCATTGCACAGCACATTCCTCACTTGTTTGTGAGCTGGTTTAAACCTACTGCACTGCCAGTTGGAGAAAAGTCTAGCACACACAATTGTGTACAGTGCATAATACTACTTAGTGATTACAAATGACTGTGTTACTGGTTTATATGTTTACTATACTGTACTTTTAATCATTAATTTACAGTGTACTCCTTCTACTTATTAAAAAAAAAAATTTAACTGTGAAACAACCTCAGGCAGGTATTTTGGGGAGAATTTCTAGAAGGCATTGTTCTCATGGGAGATGACAGCTCCAAGCCTGTTTTGCCTCTGAAGACCTTCCAGTGGGACAATGTGTGGAGGTGGAAGGCAGTGATATTGATGATCCTGACCCTAGGCTAATATGTGTGTTTGTGTCTTAGTTTTTAACGAAGAGCGAAAACAAAAACAAAAACAAACAACCTTGTCTTTTACAGAAGAAAGCTTATAGAATGAGGATATAAAGAAATTATTTTTATACAGTTAAAATGTGTTTTAAGCTAAGTGTTATTACAAAAAGTTAAAAAAATAAAAAGTTTATAAAATAAAACATTTACAGTGAGGTAATGTTAATTTTTTATTGAAGAAAAAAATTTTTTTTTTGAAAGGGAGTCTCTGTTGCCCAGGCTGGAGTGCAGTGGCATGATCTTGGCTCACTGCAACCTCTGCCTCCTGGGTTCAAGCAATTCTCGTGCCTCAGCTTCCCAAGTAGCTGGGATTACAGGAGGGTGACACCACACCTGGCTAATTTTTGTAGTTTTATTAGAGATGGGGTTTCACTATGTTGGCCGGGCTGGTCTCAAACTCCTGAACTCAAGTGATCTGCCTACCTCTGCCTCCCAAAGTACTGGGATTACAGGTGTGAGCCACCATGCCTGGCCTGAAGAAAGAAAAATGACTGTAAATGGATTCAGTATAACCAAAGTGTACAGTGTGTATAGAGTCTACAGCAGCGAACAGTGATATCCTAGCCTTCACATTCACTCACCACTCACTCACTCACTCACCCAGAGCAGCTTCCAGTCCTGCAAGCTCCATTCATAGTAAGTACCCTATACAGGTGGGCCATTGTCTATCTTTTATGCTGTATGTTTACTGTACCTTTTCTATGTTTAGATACACAAATACTGTTGTGTTATAGTTGCTCACAGTACTCGGTACAGTCATGCTGTGCAGGTTTACAGTCCAGGAGCAAGGGACTGCCCACATAGCTCAGGTGTGTAGCAGGCTGTACCCTCCAGGTTCGTTCAGTTCTCTCTGTGAGGCTCCCGCAGGAGGAAACCACCTAAGAATGCATTTCTCAGAAGGTATCCCAGTGGTTAAGGGACGTATGACTGTAAAAGAAAAGAACCTAGCTTCAAGAATCAGGAACCTGCATGGATGGGTCTCAGCCTGATTCATCTCTTAACAACCACCAGCGTCATGGAAAATTTCCAATAAGAAAATCCCAAGGTTTTGGGAAATGCTTTTTGAAGATTTTTGTAAATTGGTAACAGTTTGGTGTCATAGATTAGACATATTTTCATAGTTGGCTTTCTTTTTTACAAGTAACCCAATTATTTTCGTCTAATTGAGGAACACAGCAGACGCTTAATGACATCTAAGTATTTCTGACGTGCGTCTTTCCTTTTCATCCTCATAAATGATCCGATCCATACATTTCAGAGAAAATTATTAGGTTGGTGCAAAAGCAACTACGCTTTTGGCCATTACTTTCAATGGCAACAACCACAATTACTTTCGCATCAACCTAAGTGTATTATGGTTCACATTCCAAAAAAGTGATTAACATTTAATTTAGTTATCAATACATGAATACACTCTCTTGTTAAAAAAAAAAAAAAAGAAAAAAAAATAAAAAGAAATGGAAGCATTCCATATGAAGGCAAAGTCCCTTTTGATCAAACGTCTCCCACCTCCTGTTCTCTGTCATCTCTTCTCCGCCCTCACCCATTCCGAGGTAACCATCTCCATCAGTTCTGTGTCTCCTTCCAGAATGTTTCCATGCGTTTATATTATAGATATAGCTAGCCAACTAGATTCTCACAGAATATCCATCAAGTGGTTTTGTTTTGACCTAAAAGGCCTCATGATGGCCATCTCTTTCCCCCCTTCAACATAGCTTGGTGAATTAGCCGGTAATTCTGTGCAGACCTACCTCATCCGTTTCACCGGCAGGAGAGTTAGTGCTGTGGAAATATTCGTCGTTGTATACAGCCTTGATGGGTCTCTAGGTTGACTTATGGTTTTCACAAAGAAGTGCTGTGATGAACACCCTTGAGTGTGCCTGTGGGGTCAAGGTACCACCCTCTGCCTCAGTGAGGGTGCTGAGGAGAGGTAGAGGCCAGAGGGCATCTCTGTGAGGCCGACTGTGACATGATTTAGGGGGCTGTTCCCAGGGTCACATTTCCAGGGAAGTGGAGGCAGTGAGGTTAGGCAAAGGAAGGCCCCGGCGGCCCTGAGGCTTGGGGTTGTGTCCTGGAGTAGGGATGGCTGCCCAGAGCTGTTCTGGGCTAGGGCCACAGGGTAGGGTGCCTGCACCCCCACATGTATCAGTCATTGGATGTGGGTTGCCCTGGGAAGGGGGCATGACCCTGACTATCTTGAGCAGTCCCCGGGATGGGCTGGCAGGGGTGTGCGGTAGGGACCTGGCTGTGGCTGTCGGCCATGAGCACCGAGCAGCCTGAGGCCCCAGAGGTCTGGTTCTGAGGGAGGCAATGTGCGTACGTACAGCAGGGCCTGTGAGATCTGCACAGAGAGTGAGCAATGCACAATTGCCTTTAATGAGCCCATGCACTTGAAGAGTGGGCGCTGTCAGGAGATGGGTTGCTTGATTTTAGAGTAAGAAGACAGTGCCAGATAATCCGAGGCAAGTTCTGTGGCATTTGGGATGCATACCTGCATTTTTGGAACCATTTCCAAAAGCAACCTTTATTTGTAGCTGCCTACAGTTGATCTCATTCTGTATATCACCTAGTCAAGGGTCACTTTACCACATTTTTTTTTCCATGCAAATGATTTTTAAGGTGAACCTAGGAAGCTGGACCCTTTCCACATGCCGACTAGTGACTCAGAGCCCAGTGGAAACCTCCAAATGGAAATGGCCACTCATTAATACACACTGCACCCTGCTGGGGGCAGCCACATCAGCTAGAAGAGCTTGAATTAAATTGGGGTCTGATAACTTATTTTTACACAATAAATTTTATTAAACGTAAATGGAAATCATTAGCTGAAACACTTAATTAAAACTATGGCCAGATTAGACGAATGCTAAGGCACGTTCTCTGAATTTATTGCCCAGTGATCTACAGGCTTGCTCAGTAATAGACTCCCAGAAACCTCCTTAATGAAGCTATTAAGTGCATAAATATCATATGTGCCAAATGGCAAAAATTTAGCAATGATCTAACCCAATTTACTTGCTAAGTAAATAAGCCCTGTTGAGAGAAGCCATTAATTTATACTGATGACAATTGTAGGACAAAACCCCCTGACCTGCCTGAAAACAGGCATTTTAAATAAGCAATTTATTGCATCTTGAGGCTGGGCAGCGAGGAGCTTTTCCACTTTTCTTGCTCCATTTCCTGAATTTTCCTTCTTGAGAATGTAGAACACGTGCCATGGACCACAGAGCCACTCTGGCTTTAACCTGCTGTGCTTGTTGTGTGGAGTTTGAAGTTCCTTCTCAGGATCCCCTCTTCTCTGCTTGCAGATTTCGGTGAGTTCTTGGCTGACTTCAAACCTGGAGTTGCTGTGGTTTTGGAAGTCCAGGTGAGCTGCCGCTGAGGCCTTGGACCCAGCCTCCCCACCCACTCCTACCCTTAGAATCTGGCTCATTTGAATGGTCAAAGCTTCATTGCTAAAAGCTGGGCTTCAGACTCCTCGTTTAACAGCTGGGCTGGGTAGATAGGAGCGCGAAGGCCGGAGATGGTGGCCGCAGGTGGGTGTTGCAGAAATGGGCCATCCTTTCCCTTGCTGACCTGGGTTGACTCCGTCTCTTGATCTCAGCCTCACTGCCTGCTCCGGCTGCATCAACGGCAGCACAGTGGCCTTTCCCGCCACCTGGCGTGCCCCGTCCCCAAATAACCACACGCTGCTCCCTCCCCTACTAATGCCCGAGTGCTGCCCGCTCACCTCCTCTCACCACGGCATCCCGTAGGGCTCCCGCTCGTGTCATCTCCCCTCCCTGGCTGGTGCTTGCTTCAGAACTCCTGACACCACGTAATGTATTTTTATGTTTTTTTATTAATTGTCCATCTCCCCTTCTCGAATGTAATGCCAGTGGAGCCAGGGGGTGGTGTGGGTAGTTGTTTTGTTCATTTGAATTCCTAGTGCTTCATACAGTACCTGACTCCTGGTAGATGCGCTCTAAATATTTTTTTTTTTTTTTTTTTGAGACGGAGTCTCGCTCTGTCGCCCAGGCTCGAGTACAGTGGCCGGATCTCAGCTCACTGCAAGCTCCGCCTCCCGGGTTCACACCATTCTCCTGCCTCAGCCTCCCGAGTAGTTGGGACTACAGGCGCCCGCCACCACGCTAACTTTTGTATTTTTAGTGGAGACAGGGTTTCACCGTGTTGGCCAGGATGGTCTCGATCTCCTGACCTCGTGATCCACCCGCCTCGGCCTCCCAAAGTGCTGGGATTACAGGCGTGAGGCACCGCGCCCGGCCTCTAAATATTTTTTGAATAAAGAAGTGAATGAATGAGTGGATGATATGCAGCAGTCACTTGGAGCCCCCACTGTGCACCAGGCACTGTGCTAGGACAAGGACAAGAACCACACTTGCCCTTAAAATGGTTGCCATCTATTGGGGCTGGAAGTGAAGTCAACAGGAAGTTGCATGAAGCAGGTTGACTCTCTGGTGCGGCTGTTCATGGCGAGGAAGCAGCACAGGGAAGTGTGCCTAACTGGGTGGCAGGTGGGGAGGGCTCCTGAGAGAAGTGAGTGCAAGCTAAGCTCATACCCTGGTAATCTGTTCCTGTGTGTAGTGGGTGATAGCTGTGGGGGAGGCGTGATCTCCCCGGAGCATCTGCACAGTGAGGACAGACCGCCAAGGAACTCCAGGAATCCTGAGTCTCTCTCCTTGCACTGAGTCCTCAGACCCAGTGCAAGGAGAGAGAGTGAGCCAAGGGCACAGTCAACCACGTGACCTGGTGCTCAGCAGGCAAGAAGGAGCAAGAGAAGCATGGCCACTCCTGGAACAAGGAGGCTGTGCTGGGGGCCGGGTGGCCTAGGCCAGACTGCCGTGCAGAGAAGAAAGTGTTAAAGGCAGAAGCAGACACAGTGAGGTTGGGGGCTCTCCAGGGTTGGCTGACAAACTTTTCACATGGTCTAATCCCTACTTGACCCAGTTGAGACCGAGGCTGCTCAACTGGACGTAGGTCGGCCTGGCTTCGAAGCGCAAGTTATGTCACTCTGAGAGTAGGTCCTAAAGTGCAGATGTCTTTGGGTGATACTTTCCAGTAGCCTGTGGGCATGGTACCAAGTGACAATGACTTCTGTGCCTGAGGAGTGTTCTGAATGCAGAACAGGGAGCGCCTCCTCCGGGTTGGGAGAGATGCCTCTGCCCCACCTGCCCAGTATCTGCCTCTGTGCATGGGAGTACCGGACTTTCCTGGAACCCATGTTTCATGACAAATGGGGCTGGGGATGAAGTCAGCAGGAAGTTGCACGAAGCAGGTTGATTCTCTGTTGGAGCTGTGCACGGCGAGGAAGCATCAGCAAGGGAAGTGTGCCTGACCGGGCGGCAGATGGGGAAGGATCCTGAGAGAAGTTAATGCAAGCTGAGCCCACATGTGCACTGATAGGCTCCTCACCACTCTACTGGGTCGAACAGTGTCCCCTCTACAATCCATGTCCCCTCAGAACCTCAGAATGTGACCTTATTTGGAAATAGAGTCTTTGCAGATATAACTGGTTAAGATGAGGTTGTACTAGATTAGGGTGGATCTTAATTGACCAATGTCCTTATAAGAAGAGGAAAATTTGGATGCAGAGATGGACTGAGGAGAAGGCCGTGTAACAACCCAGGCAGAGACTGGAGAGGCACAGCTGTAAGCCATTGTTATAAAAATGGAGTCGCTACATCCACTGTAGTAAAATGGGGTGCACCCCCCCACCACATGCCTGACTTATCACAAGACATCCCTGCTTGTATGCCTATGACAGGAACTATGCAAGGAACTCCTCAAAAACACAAGATTCCAGGTAAGGCACTTATGCATGCATATGCACTTGTCCAACACTGGCTGCTTCCACCAACGAGCTAACACCAACTCCCGCAACAAGCCCCTGTGATCAATGGTCTTCATTTCACAACAACCTACTGTGGACTTCTCCCTTTTGTCTTTAAAAGCTTCTCCGGGTCCCAACCTCTTTGAATGTGCCTATGGCTCACCAGAGAATGCATATCCTGGATTGCAATGCTCTGCTATTCCCAAATCAACTCTTTGGAAAGTATCTCTCTCTGTTGTTATTTTACAAGGCCAAGTAATACCAGGGATTTCCAGCAACCACCAGAAGCTGGAAGAGGCAAGGAAGGACCCTCCCTAGAGTCTTCAGATGGAAGATGCCTAGTGGACACCTTGATTTCAGATTTCTGGCCTCCAGACCTGAGAGAGAATAAATCCCACATGATTTAAGCCACCTGGTTTGTGGTGCTTTGTTGGCAGCCCAGGAAAGTTATATCATGCCTTTTGCAAATTGACCAATTAATAATTAAGAAAAATGGCCCGAGATGGTAAACCAATGAGCGTTTTGAAATTCACAAAAATTTGTTTTCACGTTTGTTATCCTGGGTGAATCTTCTGAAGCCGTATGTTAAACACACAAGATTCCTATGTAAACCATGATGTCTTCACAATATCGAGCATATTTTATCTTTTAAAAAAGTAAATTACCCATCCTTGCACAAAAAAAGTAGATTTCTGTTGATCTATATTTTTATTTAGAATAAATTTGATGAAATCAGGTGGTGGGACAGCTGGCCCAGCTTGGAATAATGATCCCTCTGGATATATCCTTGTCTTGTTCTCATTTACAACCTTTGAGGCATAAAAGCGTATTTTCAAAAAACCAATGCTTCTATATGAAAGCAGATTTATCATTCAGATCCATCATTAATTTCCCAATGACGTTCTCCCTGCCCATAAAAAAGACTTAGAGCTCGTTAGGAAAATTTTATTCCAGAGAAAATGGTCTTGGGACATGGTTTGCACTGACCTCTTTTAACCTTTGGTTCCCTGTGTTATTATTATTAAGTAATAAAGTTGCTTCCTGCCAACATAACTCTTCTCTCTTTGTACTTCAGGAACCTAGGGATGGTTTCGGTTGCGGAGGGCAGATCAGCACTTTGCCGTCGCCCTGCGCTCCTGGGGCCAGTCCCCATGCAGCTGCTGGGATGGCAGTCTTACATCATCTTTTATGAGTACATCAACTTATTTGCAATTAAGTTCAGATTGTCTAATAAAATCTGGTGACATTTTAGCTTACAGTTTATGTCCCAGTAAAAGGCTCCAAATGTTATTGCCGTAAGAATCTATGTGGCAACCCAACATAAACCTTTTATTTCTAGCTGGACAGCTGACTCTGTGTTTAGCAACAGGAAAGCAGGGAATTGGAGGACCAGGTTTGGCGGGGCGGTCGTGACTGCAGCCACCTCCTGCGGGTTGTGTTTTCTCTGTCGGGTTCCCCTTCTAGTACTCAAAAGCATCCAGCACTTTCTGAAAAGGAGTCCTGGGAAATGTCTGGACATGTCTCTGTTGTGGGCTTTGGGTGTGAGCCACAGAAGTGAGAGTTGAGGAAACCTCAGAGACCGTCAGGCTTCCTCGTGGGATGGTTTTGGGTCTTTAGGAAATTAGGCCTTGGCACGCAGCGTAGGTGACTTCCATTACAGTCCTATAGGTGTCAAATAAACATCTGGCTTGGAGGTTCTCCACTGAGAGCCACCATGGGTCAGTGTCTGGAGACCTTTCTGGTTGTCACGCCTGGGGGCAGTGCTGAGAGTAGTGTGTGCACATTCATCTAGTGGCTGCAGGTGGGATGCTGCTGACACGTAACATGCACAGGGCAGCTCCGCCACAGAGAACGATCCAGCCCCGAATCTCAACATGACAGAGGCTGAGAAACCCTGATCTAAGTGATAGCTTACTAAGCAAGGCCTTGGCGTTCGGAAGTGGTTGCCTGACTTCCTTCTCTTTCCCTTTTGAGTCATGGTTTTGTTGAGTTCTTGAAAGTGACAGGCCTGCTGTAAATAAAATCACTGGATAAGGTTTCGAGAGTGGGTGGCCGGCCAGCCTCCAACCCTTGCCTGATGTTGGGGGCGTGGCCGGCCAGACTCCAACCCCTGCCTGATGGGGGAACACAGTGAAAAGCAAAAAAAGCACGTGGTGTTTTTAGGAGACAGGAGACATAAGAACTGAATATGTGGGCAGATTTGGGGGAAGAAAGAAATGAGCCCCAATCACCTGCTTCAGTTTTCTATTGAAAGAAATGCAACTTGGAAACTTTTTTTTTCTTTTAAAGCACATCCTTTAAAAAAATTGCCCAGTGCATTTGGAAGTAGCCTTCCAGAAACCCTTGGGATTTATGACCCCAAAGTACGCTTACAGGTGTTCCCAATGAACCTTTAGGTGTAATGTGGGTGAAGTGTGGAATGTGCCATGACTCCTTTCTCTTAAAAGCTTACAGATTCCAGAAATGAAACCAGTTCATGCATAAAATACCTTCTCTGAGAGCACGGTCATTTTCATGCTTCCCCTTGTGTGGGGATCAGGGTTATAAAGTATTGTGGTTATACCAGAAGATCCTCAACTGTGTGGAAAGAGGCTCCTCTATTTATAGCTCTCCCCATCGTGACTTACAGCATATGCGTTAATCTCCCTGTGAATTCTGAGCTCCCAAATGCCAAAGGATATATGCTAAACCCTTTCCCCGTGGTGTTCTTCCAGACAGAATTTAAAAGACACCAGAGGATGGCACATTTATACTGAGCTTGCAGTTTCCTAAACATGAAGAAGATGAACGGCTCTCAGTTAAGCAGCACGGGTCAGATAGGAGCTTGAAATTGAGTGTTTGAGCTGACAAGGGAGAGAAATACTGTGAGTGGCCCCATGAAGTTAGCTGGATCTCTAAGCTTCCTAAGACACCATGATTAGAAATAGATTGAGGTCAGGGTATGTGGTCCTATTTGAATTAATGAAAAGCTAAATTGCTCCTCAGAATGCTGGTTTTTGTATTGCATGTCAGACCACTGGATTTTGTGGGGGTTTAAATTGCCCTTTGCAGAGGTCGGGGGACCAGCTGGGCTCTGTTCTTTTCTCACCTTTTGTCTTCTATCTCTTATAATTTGAGATTCCTAATATGATTTCCATGGAAAATAAAAAAAAAGGACTCTGTTTTTAATTCAAAAGGTGAGGCATGGTTACTTAAAAGATTGATGTGATCTGTTTTAAAAGAAAAAAATAATTTGTTTACTTTTGAGTACTGAAGAGTCTTGGCAGAGTGGAAAGTAAAGGGCTTTGCTATTGATCAGACCTTGGTCAAAATCTATGTGCCCCTTACTAGTCCCATGACCTCAATCCTGCTGATTCTAGTTTCCTTGTCTTTAACAAGGGGATAGGAATTAATACTTTCAATGGGCACTGGGAGGTCATAAAGAATGACACCCACAGCTCCCTTTGATGGCAGCTGTGGCAGAGGGTCCAGGCGACAAGTCTGCTTAGACCAAGAGCTGGGTAATGATGGCAATTGGTGAATGGAGGTCTTGGTTCCCCCACCGCAGGTCCCTTCTGACCTTTCTAAGCCCTGAATCGTTTAGAGGTCTTTGGTAGCAAGCAATAGAAACGAGTTCTATTTTAAGCAAAAATGAATTTGCCTACAGTCTGCAGGGTGGCTGGAATGGACAAGAATGCTGTAGGATCAGGCTCTCGAGCCAGAGAGAAACCAGGGCAGCTCCCTTCAATGAGCGGAACAGATGAGAGTTTCTTGGGCATTTCCAATGGAAACAGGCTGATGCCCTTTAGTTTCTCTTTCTTTCCTGACCTGACTGCTTCTGACTTTGTTTGGGTCACAAGCCTGGTTCTTAAGGGAGGGCAGAGCACTTAGACTAAAGTGCGTGAAACCTGTGCACAGTGGGGCAGAGGTGAGCTCTGCAAGTACACCCAGATGTTGTTAGGAAGTGGGAAGGGATGCTGGGAGCCAAAATGCTAACTGTGCACTGCAGGCTTCATCTGTCCCGAGCTTCAGAACACCTTGCCTACCCAAAGCCATCCTCCTCTCTTAAGTTTGCTTACTTAAGCCACCCTTGACTGCCAACTGGATACAAAGTATGGTCAGTCCCAAATCAGCTGTCCCTGCTTGTTTGTCGGAAGTCAGGATTTTACAGAAGCATTGGCTGCCAAGGCAAATATTCTTGTCAACGCCAGGCAGGCAAGTGGCATACGCTACCGTCTCAGGGAATTAGGGAGTCTTTCCAATGATGCACTCCAAAAACTTGATCCGAAATCTCAAAAGTTTCCAAGTTAATTAATAACCAGAGTCCCCAGAGATGTGAACAAACATTCATTCCCAGCATCTTTCCTAAGTAGGCCCTCAATATGTGGATTTGGGATGAAACCTGAACAAATGATTGGCATGCATGCTGTGATGCAAATGCCCAGCTCCCCTGTGTGTTCCCTGTGCAATGATAGCTTTAGTATTCTGTTGGAAAACGTCTCAGATTTGTTTTAAAGGTATCTTATTCTGTAAGACAGTAGGAAGCAATCTAGGAAAAAATGAATAATACAGGCATATAGGCTAATTAAAAAGAGCTTGCAAAACTAAGAGAAACAAACAGCCTCTGAGTTTCATGCTTATGAAATATTTATTCAGTGTCAAAGAAGACACCGAAGTCGGAAATGAACTTTGCAAAGTAATTACTTTTGATCCCGGCAAAATCCATTCGAAGGCCTTCAGGTAAACATCATCTTTGATGGGCGGAAGTTGGGTTGTAAAGCAACATTATATTTTTAAAGGAAACAAGGAATGTGTCCAAGTAAGCCACTTGTCCAGGGCACTGTGGAAACTGTTCCTGGGCGGAACTTCCTAGATGTGCTCCTTGCTTGCCGCCCAGAGATATAAATAGGAGGAAGATGAGATACGATCAGATGGCAAATAAGAAAGCCACAGGCAGCAAGACCATGAGAGGGGTCTCATCCTTCCTTAAAAAACTCTAAATGATGCACACATATTTTAAAAGAGAGTATGTGCCACTAATTTTGATATAGCTCTTTAAAATGACATTAAAATGGAAATACACTCAAACTAGGCACCTCCTGGGAAAATGTCAGTAGTTATATTACCTTTGTTTTCCGTTTCGTTCCAGTGCTCCTGTGAAAATAGCTTTATCTTCAATACTCCCAGTGTGGGAGAATACAGTTGTAGGGGAGAGGGGAGTATTCATTTTTTTTTAGTTTTAAATGAATTCTCCAGGGAGAGTTTGCTCTGTGTGATACATGCAAGCCTTTTCGAGGACCGAACTCACCTGGATATTGATTCCAGGGGCACGTGTTTGCCTGTATTCTTTTATCTTTAGATTTTAGGCCCTCTTAGAGGAGGCCAGGGTCTATTCCCAAGCTTTAGAAGTAACATCATTGACCAAAGAGCCCTGTAACAAGACAACCCAGGTTTCTAAGTTCACATGTGGTTTGTACCCCATAAGACTTAATTTCCCAGCTCTGAACCAGAGTCCAGTTGGAGATGACTTGACAGCTTCAGGGGATGTCTCGGGGCTATTCATTTCTCTTTAAAAATTTTAAATCTATTTATTTTTTTCGAATTGACAAAAATTGTATATATTTACCATGTACAACGTGGTGTTTTGAAAGATGTATATATTGGGGAATGGCTAAATTGAGCTAATTAACATATACATTACCTCACACCCTTATCAACTTTTGTGGTGAGAACACTTCAGATCTACTCTCTGAGCAAGTTTTCAAAGTCCAATACATTGGTATAATCATAGTTGCTGTGTTGTACACAGGGATGCTTCTTATCTAGGTTCACGTAGTCATCACTTCACCATCTCATTCCGGGGGCATGTCAATGTCAAGTCTAATGGAAGTAGGTTCCCATCTACAAATTCCCCATATGAAAAAAAAAAAAAAGAATAAAACATTCGAGCCCACCTCTTTGCTTTCATAAAACCTCTAAGACATTTTCTTATAACTCGAAAGTCATTTCTAGAACGCTGCTCTTGAAACCCTCCTGCTGAAATCCTGGGGCAGCACTTAAAGAAAGAAAAAGAAAAAGAACAAGAAAGAAAGCCGAAACTCTCTTTTCCTCCTCAATTCATAGGAAGAAGTGAAATTCTGCCTAACCTTTTTAAAAGAAGAGCCTGGAATTGGCCTATCTGTCTTTTTCCCGGTTGGATCACAGAGTAGAAAGGAAGGTGAACAATAGTAATATTCAGAATAGTAATAATAATAATAGAATAATAATTCAGAATAGTAATAAAGGTCAAATCATCCTCCAAAGAGGGCTTGAGACTAATCTTGGCCTTTGTAATTGGAGCAGTTTTAGATTTTGCGGGTGTGCTTTGGAAGGTCTGGAGACAAAGCTGGAGGTGTTTTCTTTGGGGTTATCCCATAGAGCTGATCCTCGCTACTCCTTCAAAGTGGAGAAGTGGTGAGGGCAGCTTCCGTCATGTGATGAATGCCACTGAATGCCTAATGCAAACCAGCCCTGAGCACCAGCTCTGTGCCCAGAGGAGACATTAGGAAGCCCCCAGGGGCTACTGGTGGGGGATCGGGGCAGTGCAGGAGAGAAGGCCAAGAGGCCAGCCAGGGTGGGTTTTGCAGTTAGAAGCAAAAATAGGAAGAAACCTGGGAGTGCAGGGCCACAAGCAGAAACAGTCAAAGACCAGAGGAGATCTGGATACATCTCCTATACCAAACATCACATCCTAAAAAGACAGCAAAGAGTAAGAGGCAGGGCAGCCTCGTAAGAGCTTACATTCTCCCAGAACGTCCTCTGTGGAGCTTCTGTGGTATGCAGGTCACTTGCTGTTCTTGATACTTTGCCCCCAACCCCCATCCTCCTGACACTGTGAGGTAGGTCTTGCTCTCACCTCTCACAGATGAGCTAACTGAAGCTGGAAGGCTGAAATCACATGCCAAAGGTGTTAAAGTCCCATTGGTCTTACTGGAAGGGCCCCAGCCTCTGTGTCCCACCACCCTGCCTTTCAACTTCAGCCAAATGTCCTTATAGGCGTTTTGTTATAAGACTCTTGGCAAAACCCATTTTCTCCCTGAGATTAAATAGATTCTCTCGCTCACTTTGCTACTTCGTATGCTTTGCAGAATCCTGGATTGTTTGTTTGACTACATCCTTCTCTTCCACGAGGAAGACAGGAAAGGACCCCATTCTCCCCCAGCAGATGTGAGTCTTGCTAAGTGACAGTGAGAAGTAATTAGCACCTCGAGTCCCACTGCCTGCAACCTGTCTGCAGCGGTTCCCACGTACCCTGTCCAAGGGGGCTTCTGAGCGCATGGATAATTTATGGTTACGTTCTGCATACAGGTAGAGATTCTGCTTCAGTTGTTATCGGAAAAAGCTCAGCTTAGTGGGTGAGGCAGGTTTCCTTCTGAAAGAGGGTTTTGCACATAGAGCTCACAGGCTGATGACCAGCTTGGATGGGCTCTTTGGGACACACAGAGACACCCCAGCAGCCAGCCCAAAGCAGAGCCCCAAGAAGGGCTAAATTGGTTTGGGGGTTCCCCTGTTTGTCCTTAAATGTGCTGTAGTAGCTTTTCAGGTTTATTCATTCGCCCAACATGTTTTTAAGGAGCATCACTGAATGAATGATGAACCCGGGACTCCGCTCCTCAGTCATCAATACGGACAGACAGACATCATCTCTTCTTCACTGGGACACTCTGTATTTCCCTTTACTTCTCTTGGGCCCCTTGCTGTTCACTGCCTCGTGATTCAGTTGGTCGAGTACCTGTCTGTTTCCCTGTGGCTGTGTATATATTCCATCATCATTATCCTGTCACTACTGCTCCAGCCTCTGCTCCTCCAGGTCCTCCCAAGCCACATTGTAGACATGGTCTCATTCACCACAGGTCTCCCTCGGAAGGAGACCTGTCACCATCCTAGGTAGCCTAGGAGACTGAGGCCACAGTCCGGATGGAACTCGCTCGAAGTAACGTGGTAGCTCTGAGATGCAGTGAGGACTTGAACCCAGGAAGTCAGCTCCACAGCTCACACCATTTCCACCTTCTGCATTGTCTTTCTGTGCCCGGCATCCTGCCAGGTACGTAGGACACATTCAAATACCTATTGAGGATAAACAAGTCTATTGAGTATAAACAAGTCTGAGTTACTGGGTCTCTAAAGGCTAACATGTTACCGTTTCTAGGGCTCTCTTGTAGGAAGTGATTTGTTTGTCAACAAAAAAACAAGGGAAGGAAATGAACAGCTTTCCCGGTAAAAAAATTACATGGGATCAAACACATCCTACATTGTTTTTTGTTTTTGGTTAAGTCAAGAGACTCCAACCAGTTGCCTGTCATTAAGCATTGATTCTGGGCCAGGCAGAGGTGTGCTGTTCACATTCCTCAGCTCAGCTAACCCATGAGGTCGTGCTGCTACCATCACTGGACACATGAGGAGGCCGGGCTCAGAGTGGTCAAGCTGGCCCAGGTCCTCCGATTAGTAACGGCAGAACTCAGAGTCACTGGAGCTCTACCCTTGGCATGTTCATTTATTGACCAAATATTGATTGAGCTGATACTATGTGATAAGTTCAGGGACTACAGGATCAACTTAGTGTGAACACCTTCACCCTCTCCCAGGTGGGCGTTTGCGTTCTGGGTGTTGTCCACGCTGGACGTGCCAGCATCTCCCACTAAGCCAGGTCTTCCAGAGCTAAGGCCAGCTTCATTTGAAGGCACAGCCCTACTATATCATGTGTGTAGCAGGTAGTTGCCTGCAGGTCAGGGGGCTTATTTTCTAGACTCCTAACCTGTGAGTGGGTTGGTAGAACATCTGCCTGCAAATGTATTGAAAAGCTTTACCTAGATAAAAATGGAGTTGTTGTAACATACACCCAATACCTTTCTTCTCTGTCTCACTACCTCTAGATTAATCAGATGCCAAGTTTTTGGATGTTATGAGCAACCATCTCTTTTATTTTTAATGATTGTTTAACCACAATGAGTAAGGTAAATTTTCTTGAAGTCATAATTCATAGTATGGTTGTTTTCCTATTGGAAGGGTTTGATCTTCTTATTCTTTCTTAGATAAGCATCAATAAGAAAAAATGGGCAACAGAACATTTCTCCTTAAGATTCTGCATGGTTCATACTATGGGTCACATTCTCAATGAGCCTAAGTACAATTTCCTCCACTTAATGTTCTTGCTCATTGGTTGTTATTTGGAAGAATAATGATGAGAATTTGAGAAGTCTTTCAGATGGAACTTAAAAACTCACATTTAATATTTATAGTGTAGAAAGGCCTAAATTGGAATTTCCAGAGTCAGGGTATATAGGAATGTAGAAGCTGATTCTGGGCATTGCTCAATCTGATATAAATCAAAGTGGATGCTTTTTTTTTTTTTTAATTGTGCATTTCATCAGGATGCAGGTTGAACCCAGAATAATAATGTGAATGCTTTACACTAGTTGCTGACTTGAACAATGCATTTCATTTACTTTAAATATTCTAGAATTCAGAGCATAGACTTGATACTTATTTATGTTGCACATTGTATCATTTAGTTGCTTTTTCTAGCTCACTGAAAAACGTCTGAGCTCTGAAGCCATGGGCTCAACTCCTGGGTCAGTTCCTTAAAAACCCTCTGATCTTGGACTGCCTCATTATCTGTGCCTCAGTTTCTCCATCTGTCAAAGGGAGATCATAACCATATCCCATTCACAGGGCTATGAGGATTGAAGGAGATAATTTGTGGGAGGAACCCACATTGTGCCAGCACCAAGCAGGCCCTGAATCAAACTGCTTGTTGTGGTTATTCGCTGGAGAGACTAGACTTGTGTAGAGCAAAGAAGGGGTGGTTGCAAAATGCCGTGTGCGAGACGGACCAGTCAGCGTGAACAGGAGAGTCTGGGAAATCACTTCTTAGAGAAGTTGAGGTTTGTGGAAGAACTGGAGGAATAGGTGGGATTGAAACCAGCAGGGAAGCGGGGGCTAAACTGGGCTCAGTTCCAAGCCCAGTGTGGGTGGTGGGCAGAGCACAGGCCATGTCAGTAGGTGTGTGTATTCCCCTCTGCATTTCTATTGTGCAGGATGGCTGATTTGACTCAATGTACGTTTGTCTTGTTCCTTGAGTCACATGGCCCCCACTCTCTCTGCATTTTGAACATGTCTTTCTGTTCATTTGTGTTCTGCATACAGAGACCTGGCTCCAGAAAAAAATTCTGTATATTGGTTGCCTGCCACATGCTGGTGAATGGGTCCATCAGAGGTGCAGGGGTCAACCTTCCATGGATGGAGAAAGAGAATTCAGACTGTGGTTGCAGATGTAGTTAGGGTCTTGTAGAGTAGAGGCGGGGCTCTGTGCTGGGGGTGGGGGAAGGGGTGCTGTCTTTAGAGTCTGTTTGTTATTCATAGAGGAAAACAAAATTTTGCAGAAATAAGATAAATGTTCCATGCAATTGCACAAGTTTTTTTGTCAAATTAAAAACACAAGTGGTGTAGCAGCAGCCTGAATATTTTCTGCTTGTTGTGCCACCTCCAGCAAAAAAAAAAAAAAAAAAAAAAAAAGGATGGGATGAAAAGGGGAAAAAAAGAAGTTCTCAACACAGGTGAAGCTAAGCTTGTTGGCTTCACAGATCTACATATTCTGTTCCTGTGCAGCGTGGCAGGCTGCCAGGAAAGGTGTGAGAGGGTGAGATTGTTTTTGAAAATAATCTATCGCAGCTTCTAAGGGCATTTTGGTGCTGTTTGCTTTCATTATGCTGTTGAAGGTGAGAAAACTGTGATGCAGTTGACTGGCACCTAGCATTGCCCCTGTCTAGAACATCTACAACCTGGATCTGTTCTGATGAAGTAGAAGCTGCAGATCTTATCCTGAAACAGGCCAGGTGCAAGCATCCTCTTAGAAGGGATCAACCATGGGATGCGTCATCGAGAGAAGAGACAAGGACATCCTTACAACTGTGCCTGTCTTTCAACTCATCATGCACATTAGGCTTTTATTAGTTAAAGTGCAGGCAAGAAATTTCAAGCAGAAAGGGAATCAGGTGCTCATAGCATTGCTGGCAGAATTGAGAGCAGCGGGAGCCATGGGGTGGGGGTGCTGCCTGGAAATCAGGAAACTGGAGGAACCTGCTGGAACCTGCTGAGGAACCCATCGCTGCCTGTGGCCTGCAGCAAGATATTGACAGTGGACTGTGGGGGCCAGGAAGGTGCAGGAAGCCCCTGCTGCTGCAGGAGAAAGGATGAGGGATGGTTGTCTTCCACCTTCCAAATCTCACGGGAACACCTCTTCTAGGTGGAGTCCAAACCGGATTCCTTCTGGAAAGGGATTCTGGAAAATGTAGTTCCTACACTTCCAGCCTCTGAGATAACCAAGGACAATTGCTGGAGGGGAGGGTGTCATTGAATACCAAGGAAGGATAGCAGGTGTAATTGCCCACATGGCCACTCAGCATCCATATCGACATCCTACCCATGCTAATTTCCAAAGAACTATCATAGAAACATCATCATGCTTCCTCACAAAGAAGACATGCTCACCTCCACTCCTAAAGAAAGGGTCCAGGTATCATCTCTGATTGATGATCACCCTCCATATTTAGTAAAAATCACCCTTGGACAGACTGTGGTAACCTAAGGGTACCTAGGTTACCAGGTCAGTATATCTTATATAAAATAAGAGAGGTGGGGAAAGCAGGGCAAAGAGATACTGGGTCATGTATGTAAAAACATACACAGTAAAGCAAACAAGAAATGATGTGGAGGTCCTAGAGTCCTCATCTCTGTAAGTGGTCACAAGGCTTTTGTGATGGGTAATTAGGTGTCAGCTTGACTGGACTGAGGAATGTCTAGATGACTGGCAAAGCATTGCTTCTAGGTGTCTGTGAGGATGTTTCCAGGGGAGATGGGCATGTGAGTTGCCCGAGAAAGACCCCCCTCAGTGTGGATGGCCACCGTCCAATTGACTGGGGGCGCAGTTGGGACAAACAGATGGAAGGAGGTATTCTCACTTTCTCTTTTTCTCTCTCTCTCTCTGTCTCAGTCTCTGTTCCCCACTTCCTGAGTGGGACGCTTAGTGAGGATATAGTTAGCTGGTGAGGATACAGAGAAACCTGATCACTCATACCTTGCCCATGGGAATATAAAACGGCACAGCCACTCTGAAAAGCAGTTGAGCAGTTTGTCACAAAACTAAATATGCAATTCTCCTCCTACCTTTGAACATCAGATTCTAGGTTCTCTGGCTTTTGGACTCTGGGACCTGCACCAGTGGCCTGGGAACCAAAGGGCCTTTGACCTCAGACTGGGGGCCACATAGTCTGTTTTCCTGGTTCTGGGGCCTCTGGACTTGGACTGAGCCACACTTCCAGCTTCTCTAGTTCTTCAGCTTGCAGACAGCCTGTTGTGGGGCTTCTCTGCCCCTGTGATCATGTGAGGCAATTCTGCTAATAAACCCCTCTCAAATATCCCATGGGTCCTTTCTCTCTGGAGAACCTGACTAACATAGCCCCGTCTGGTATTTATAAATTCCTAGCCAGGCACGGTAGCTCACACCAGTAATCCCAGCACTTTGGGAAGCCAAGGCAGGTGGATCACCAGAGGTTGGGAGTTCAAGATCAGCCTGGCCAACATGCTGAAACCCTGTCTCTACTAAAAATACACAGATTAGCTGTGCATGGTGGCATTTGCATGTAGTCGCAGCTACTTGGGAGGCTGAGGTAGGAGAATTGCTTGAATGTGGGAGGCAGAGGTTGCAGTGAGCTGAAATTGTGCCACTGCTCTCCAGCCTGGGTGACAGGGTGAGATTCTGTCTCAAAAAAAAAAAAAAGAAAGAAAAGAAAAAAAAATCCTCTTCCCACTACATTCCATGCTCTTGCTTCTCTTAGCGATTGCAGTTCCACCCAACATCTCATTCCTGAGGGGACTTTGCTCTCAGTGGTCTTGCCTGTTTTGAGATTGCTATGGTTTTCCATGTGCAAGTCCTAAGAAGAACCCCAGAGAGTCCCTGGGCTTACACTTTTCTCTTCCCTTCCCCCAGGGCAGCAGCTACGTTCCTGTTGTAGAACTACCCTCAGTGGGCTCAGCCAGCATGGGGGACCTTCTTTTGCCTTTGGAGGCACAAGGAGTCTCAGATTCTTGCACAGTCTTAACTCCCAACATTGTTTCTTTGGAAACCAAGACCACTAATCTACAGGATTGAGAGTTGCTGAGATAAGAGGTAAAAATCTGTTGAGTGGAGGGTTTAGTGTTATAGGGAGAGGGGCCAGTTGCATTTTCACCCCTTAGTTCCCAGATCCACTTATTCTGGTGAGGAGAAAAACACCACCACATATTGGTCACTGGTCCAGAGCTTACACTGCATCTTACAGATACAGACTTCAACTTGGCAAGGTGCTGCCTCCCATCGGCCTCATCACTGAGTCTTTAAAAGGCCATTGCTCACTCTTACTGATAATAAGACTTACAGTGTAGCTGCCATAATCAAGTCAGTGTGACACTGGCAGAGATATAGACATATGGATCAATGGAAAAGAACAGAGAACCCAGTGGTTAGGTCCACATAAATATGCCCAACTGACTTTTGGCAAAGATGCAAAAGCAGCTCGTAGGAGAAATAATAGACTTTAAGAAAAGGTGTGAGAGCAGTTGGACATCCATAGGCAAGAAGAAAAGAAAGATAAAGATAAAAAGAGAACCTCTACCTAAACCTCATCACCTTATGCAAAAACTAACTCAAAATGGATCATGGACTAATGTAAAACTAAAACCATAAAACTTCTTTAAAAAAAAAACCATAAAATAAAATCTTTGGAGTTGAGGGCTAGGTGAACATTCTTAGACATGACACCCAAAGCACAACCCATAAAGGATAGAATGGATACATTGAAGCTCATCAAAATACAAAACTTTCATTCTGTGAAAACCCATATGAAGAGGATGAAAAGAGAAGCTACAGGCTAGGAAAATATTTAATAATTATATATCCAATAAAAGATTTATACTTAGAATAGTTAAGGACTTCTCAAAACTCAAAAGTAAAAAGAAAATCCAATTAGAAAATAGACAAAATACATGGAGAGACCTTTGCTGAAGAGAATATACAGATGGCAAATAAGTATATATGAAGAGATATTTACCATCATTAACCATAAGGAAAATATAGATGAAAACCACCGCAAGAAATCACTGCATACCTGTCAGAATGGCTGAAGTAAAGAAATAGGGACCACACCAAATGCTGGTGAGGATGCAGAGAAACTGGATCACTCACACCTTGCCCGTGGGAATATGAAATGGTACAGCTACTCTGGAAAGCAGCTTGGGAGTTTCTCATAAAACTAAATATGCAATTACTATACCAGACACCCAACAGTTGTGCTCTTAGGAATTTATCCTAGAGAAATGCAAACTTAAATTTGCACAAAAGCCTGTCCGTGAATCTTTACAGCAGGTTTGTCAATAATAACCCCAAACTGGGAAAAAAGCCATCTGTCTTTTAGCGGGTGAATGGTGAAGCAAGCTGTGATATATCATATCACGGAATATGACTAGACAACTGAAAGGAATTAATTGTGGATAGTCATAAATGTGAATGAATTTCCAGGGAATTATGGGTGGAAAAAAAGTCAATACCAAAAAGTTATATATTTTTGTATGCACGAGTCTGTTTATATAACATTGTTGAAATGACAAATTTATAGGAATGAAGAACAGATTGGTGGTTGCCAGATGTTAAGGAGCGGGGTGAGGGTGAGAGGTGGGTGTGGTTATACAGGAATAGCACCAGGGATGCTCTGTTCTCTGCAATGACTGTGACAGTGGAGATGTAAACGTGCACACGTGATGCAATTACAACTAAACACACGCGTGCACACACACACGCACACCACCCATGCAGGAGCACAAGAAAACTCATGGAATCTGAGTCAAATGGATGGGTTATATCAACGCCACTTTCTTGGTTGTGATATTTCCTTTAGTTTTGCAAGATTTTACCACCAGAGGAAATGGATAAAGTGTACACAGGGTCTTTGCATTACTTCTTGCAGCTGCATGCGAATTTACAGTTATCTCAAAATAATTTAATTTAAGAAAAAGGATGGTGAGATAGGTGGTAAGAACAGTCAACCTCTAAAGTGGCTCCAATGACTCACTTCTGCTATAAACAACAACAAAAAATCAGTGTTTCAGTAGCTATTTGTTGGCTGGATGGCTGGATGGCCGGATGAATGGCGGTGGGAGGCTCACACCCTTCTCTCCCAGAGTCCGCCAGAACCGCGCGTTTGATCTTGCTGGCGGACAAATCCTGGTTGGTCTGCCCTGAGTTTTAAATTTGCTGTTAAGTTTAAATCATTTTGACAAAATAAGTAAAATATTTTTAAGAATAAAAAGTAAGTAATTAACTTGAATGTATGAAGGCTGTTGACCGTTGTGTGATAAATCTCCTGCTGCCTTAATGCATTACCTTATTATTTGCATTTCTTCCTTGGATATTCCTTTAAAAGGAGGTTTGTATGAAAATAACAGCATGGCTAGTGGAAATATAAATTTATATCATTTTCTTGAGAGGTAACATAACAAGATGAATAATAATAAAAAAAAACCCTGAAAATAACAGTAACAAAAAACCGCTTAGTCTAGCAGTTCAACATCTGTGAATTTATCCTAAGAAAATAATTGGACAAGTGTGCAAAGATGTATGTGCAGGGTTACTGACTAGTATTGTTTATAATGGTGAAAAAATGGTAATAAGCAAAATGTCCAAAACAAACAAACACAACTTAAATGAGTCGTGGTACAGTGAAACAATTGAGAAGGAAATAGCCATTAAAAGCTTAAAGTATAATAAAAAAAGAAAGAAAAAAGAAACAAGCAGAAATACATGTTCCTGAAACTCTCAAAAAAAAAAAAAAAAAATGGTACTGTGGTTCTGTATTTGCCAAAGTGAGAGGTTGTTTCAGAATAGTGATCTGAAAGAATCCATCGTTATTTGCAAAATACAGAGGTTGTGTGTGGGGGGATACATAAGCCGAAAATAGGACATCATATGAAAGGGTAAAGACCCCACTGCAACTGTGGGCGGGGAGAGTTCAGCTAATTATGTAGTTTGCAAATGTATCCCTTTGAGTATTTATAATTATTTTCTGTAATAATTACTTGCATACATAAAAATATTAATGTCTCTTGAGTTATTGTGCATGAGGAATTTTTGTTTTGTTATCGTCTATATTTTCTAATTTGTAATAAGTTTACTACAAGGAAAAACTGAATAAAAACAGCAACATTTATTAAATACAATAAAGAAAGACAACCTAATTCTGACTTCAGAATGAGCCTTGCTGCCAACAGCTAGCTGAGTCGGTCCCAGTTTCAGGCAGGTGTATTCAGGGGGCACAAATGAAGAGGTAGGGTTGATGTCCATTCCTAGGAGCTGGACATTTAGTTAGGCCAAGAGAAAAGGATGGGCCCAGAGCTCTTTGAGGGCAGAGAACACACCTGCCTCATTCACTAGTGGGTCCTTGTATGGAGTTCAATACCAGGCTCTCCAAAACATTTGTTGAGTGAAGAAAAGAAATGATGTCACTTGCTCAGGATGGACTTCGGGCTGCCTGCTCTGTGCCAGGCATGGTTCTTTGTGCTTAGGAAGCAGCTGTGAATAGGGAAGCCATGGTCTTGGCATCCAGTGGGGAAATAGAGGCCAACCACAGAGAGAGGTACGGGAATAAACTACCCGGGGCATGAGACAGATGGCAGTCCTGTGGGGCCACCGCAGGAAAGGACTTTCCAGAGAGGAAACGTTCAAACCAAGCTGGCCTCCTGAGTCACCACCAGACATGGGATGACCTTGGAGGGGCACTTTCTGGGGAAAGCAAAGAGAAAATGCAAGAGCTGCGAGGAAGAAACGACTTCAGGGCCTGGACAGGGAGAGGCTGGGTGTGGCCAAGGTGCTGGGGTGACGGATGTAGGCTGCACTTGGCCTTGTGGAGTCTGGGCAACCCCAGCAAGGAGCTGGACTTTATTCTGGGTGATACGGGAAGCTGTTGGAGAGCTTAAAAAATATTTTAATTTTAGAATGGTTTTTGGATTGACAGAAAAATTGCATATATAGCACAGACTTCCTACATACCCCTTACCCTGTTTCCCCTATTATCAACTTCTTACATTTATATGGTGTGTTTGTCACAGTTAAGAAACTAACGTCAGTATGTAGCTACTAATGAACCCCTAAGCCTTATTCTGGTTTTACTCATTTTCATTAATGTCTTTTTTTCTGTTTCAAGACCCTGTCCAGGGCACTGCCTCATACTTAGTCATCATGACTCTAGATGCCCCTGGGCTGTGATGGTGTCTCAGACTTTCCTCATTTTTGATGACCTTGACGGTTTCTAGGCATCCTGGCCAGGTGTCCTTCAGTTTGAGTTTGACTGATGTCTTTCTCATGGTTGGACTGGGGTGATGAGTGTTCAGGGAGAGGCCTACAGAGGTGGCAGGCCGGTGATCATATCCAGGCTCCTGCTGTCAACACGCCGTTACTGGCGATGGGAACCTTGGCCACTTTGAGGGTGAGGGCAGACATTGGAGAGATTTAACAGGAGAGGTGACCTGGTTTACAATATCCTTTAAAAGGGTCAGTTGGGCCGAGCGAACTAGGTAATGTGAGTGAAGCACAGTAGAATGAAAGCAAAGCTGTGCTGGTGACAGTGGGTGACCAGGTGAGATGCAGATTCACGCAGAGATGTGTGCAGGGGTGAGTCAGTGAGAGGCTCTGAATGCCAGACTAGGGAGTTGGCATTTTATCTCAGTAGATTTCAAACACTGGTCTCAGAGTTTTGCATTCAAATAGAACTTTACAAAAACATAGCCAAAGGCAATACAAAGCCTAAAGATGAATTTCCTGTGATGGCAAGTGAGGCCCTGAGTGCAGCGTCACTGGAGTCTCTAAGACCTAAATGGAAGCTCCTGGGTGGCTGAGGGCAAACTGTCAGCAAGGCATGTGACGGGCACAGCGAGCAAGTGAGGCTCCTCCCCTCCTCCAGGTAGGAAGCACCTGTACCTGGATCAGGTGGGCAGAATGGAAAGTGTGAGGAAGGCAGGAAGAGCCGAGGTCAGTGTGCCTGTTGGCAGAGGTAGGGGCCAGGACAATGCCGATATTGACAGCAGTGAGAAGCCAGCACCTGCACATGGGGAGGGTGGCATGGGCAGTGAGGGCCCTTTAGAGGCAAATGTGGGACACCTCTGTTCCTGGGCTCCCCAGGCTTTGGGTGTCCTCTGGGCCTGGTCTCATTGAATAGTTCAGGCTGAAGACTCAAGACTGCAGAAGACGCTGTGGCGGGGGGAGATCTACCTTTGTGTGGAGTTTGGCCATCAGTGATCTGTGCATTGAACTGAAAAACCACCTCCTGGACCCACGTTTCTTTTCATGTGAGCGTTTTTGTGATGTGGTGGTAGACAGACCCAGATAATGATCACAAATGATTGCTCAAGAGGCGATCTGTTAAATATTTAATGTGCAATCACAACTGCTTGCTGTGGAGCTCCTTCTCCGTCTGAGATGGGTGGGGTCTGTTGGCGGGCAAGCTCCAATTTAGTAATGAGATCATTATAATCCTGACCTCCTTGGAAGGATCCTTCACACCAGAGCAAGCCACTTCTCCGAATCCTCTCCATCTCTTCCCAGCAGGAATTTCATTCTCACAACTCTCAAAGGAACTCCCATTTCCTGTTTCTCGTCTACTCCTGACCTCACTCTCACTCCCCTTAGCAAAGTTGTTCCATCCTTCCAGACTCCTTCACGATGCCTTCGCTTCATCTCACAGATGAGACGCTGAACACCTGCTACGTCCACATACTGTGCTTTGTCCATTCAGGGACAGAGCTGGGGCCTGATTTCAGCTCATAAAGAGCTCACAGCCTTGTGCTGGTTCTTGGACCAACAGAGTCAGAAATAGCAGAGGTGCTTGTGAGCACATAGAATGATCTGGAGCCCATCTCAGATCTTTGAATCAGACACTTTGGGGTCAGAGTCTGGCCTCCTCCTTTTAATACACAAGACCCCTGGCTTGGTTGGGGTTCACCCTTACACCAAACTCCTCGAGAGCTTGGTGGTTTCACCCTCTGTGGTGGTTGGTCTTAGGTGTCACCTTGACTGCACCTCTGGGTGCCCAGGTTAAACGTTGCTTCTGGGTAGGTTTGTGAGGAGCCTTCCCAAAGAGATTAGCATTTGAGTCACTGGACTTAGCAGAGTAGATTGACCTGCCCCACGGGGATGGGCATTACCCAATTTGTTGAGGGCCTGAATAGAACAAAAGGTAGAGAAAGGAGGAATTCGCCCTTTTTCCTGCCTCACTCCTTGAGGTGGGACATCTCATCTTCTGCTAGCACAATAGCATTTACATCTCAGCTCCCCTGCATCCTGCGTCTCATGGCTTTGAACTCCAATTATACCATGGGTTTTCCTGGGTCTCCAGCTTGCTGATGGCAGACTGTGGGACTTCTCAGCCTCCATCACTGCACGGGTCAATTTCTTTTTTTTTTTTTTTTGGAGACGGAGTCTTGCTCTGCCACCCAGGCTGGAGTGCAGTGGCGTGATCTCCACTCACTGCAACCTCTGCCTCCTGGGTTCAAGCGATTCTCCTGCCTCAGCCTCCCGAGTAGCTGGGATTACAGGCGTATGCTGCCACACCTGGCTAATTTTTTGTATTTTAGTAGAGATGGGATTTCACCGTGTTGCCCAGGCTGGTCTCGAACTCCTGAGCTCAGGCAATCTGCCCGCCTTAGCCTCCCAAAGTGCTAGGATTACAGGCTTGAGCCACCGTGCCCGGCCACGAGTCAATTTCTTATAATAAATCTCCCTACACCCATATGTGTGTGTGTGTGTGTGTGTATATATGTATATATGTATGTATGTATGTATGTATAATATCTTTTATTGGTTCCATTTCCCTGACTAAACCACCTTCTTAGAGAATCTAGAAAGTAGATCTTGCAGGACTATTTTCTCCCTTTTGCTAGGTTGTTTTGTCTTTTGTGAACCCTGAAAGAGCCTGTTCTGCAAAACAGCTTCTGAGCATCTAACTGGGCTGAGTTTCCAAACAGAGCCAAGCAGTCATTTGCTGACTAGAGGTCACACACATACTCTGCTCCAGGAAAACTCACACCCTTGCGGTGTAACATAGGGACATTCAGAGCTGTCTTCTCCTGTTTGTGCCACCTGAATCAGTAGCTGTGGGAAAACCTTATTTTGCCTCCTGGACCTGAGCAATGGACTGTGACAGCATCAGCCAACCAAAACTGACCGGTTTACATCCCACAACTGCAGAAGCGGGCCAGAGTGGAAGCTGGGCGGGAACTTTCTCTATCAGAGACAACTACTCTCTTGGTTCTCTCCAGGCCCAGCTTTGTTTTGCACTGAAGGCTGCATCTCCCCAGTTTGCAAACTGCTTGTGGAAATAAAGTCTCTCTTAACCTGATGATGCTTTCTCAGGTGTGTGGTTAACACTTGCACATGGTAGGCAATCCGTCCATATCTGTTGGGCAGATGTGTGCGTGGATGGCGGCTAAACTTTCCCAGCCAGAGTGGGCATCTCTTCTGGGGTAAGACGTTGGTGACATGCAGGCACCTGAGGCCCTGCCGCAGGTGCATGGGCTGTGATTGTCCATGGACCACGTTAACTGAAACTTCTGGTCTAACACATAGGGTGGGCATCTTCCTAGGAAACCCTGGAAAAGCAGCAGATAGGACTGGCTTTCAGCAGTGATGAAAAGAAATAAGAGGACAAAATGTGGTACTTTACATAACGGAGTACTATTCAGCCATAAAAAAGAATAAGAACCTATCATTTGCAACAACAGGGATGGAATTGGAGGTCATCATCTTAAGTGAGATAAGACAGGCACAGAAAGACAAACATCACATGTTCTCATTTATTTGTGGGATCCAGAAATCCAAACAATTGAACTCATGGAGATAGAGGAGAGAAGAATGGATACCAGAGGCTGGGAAGGGTTGTGGGGGTGAGGAGGATGGACCTGGGGATGAATAAGACCTAGTGTTTGATAGTACAACAGAGTGAGTAGAGTCAACGGTAATTTAATTGTACATTTAAAAATAGCTAAGAGTATAATTGGATTGTTTGTAACACAAAGGACAAATGCTTGAGGAGATGGATACTCCATTTTCCACGGTGTGAGTTTTGTGCATTGCATGCCTGTATCGAAACAGCTCGTGTTCCCCATAAATACATACACCTACTGTGTACCCATAAAAATAAAAAATGATTACAAGTCTAGATATAATTTTAAAAGGAGGAAACTGTCTCTGTGCGGAGGCTGGCTGGAGACAGATGCTGCATCAGGCACTTGGCAGCCTGGTTTCCAGTAGCTTCTCAGCCCAGTGGAGTAGACTCTATGGCCCCATTTTACAGATGAAGAATGGTGGCTCAGAGAAATCACAGCTCCAGCTTTCTCAGGAGGACCATAGAGGTCCAGGGGCCGGAGGTCTGAATATTTAAGAGAGATTTGAATAACCATGGAAGTTAGCTTGGAGAGAGATTTGGGAGGCAGATAAGCCTAGAGTTCACTGTGGGGGCAGATGCCTTCCCCATTTGTGCAGAAGATTGGCCCAAGTGGCCGTGATGACATGGCTCCTACCTGCTTCCTAATTAATGGACCTCAGAGAAATAAACAGCGAATGTTGTCTCTCGGACCTTCGACTTTTCCAGGACTACCTGACCTTTCTTTGTCCTTGTTCAGCTTCAAGTCAAGTCAGCTGAACCCTGATTGAGCCCCAGCAATGAGTCATGTCTGTGAAAGCGACATGGCCCCTGTCCTTGAGGAGCTTTGAGTCCGGTGACTGTCACTTCAACGGAGTTGGGCTGGACACAGTCATATGTATATGCCAGACATGAGGCTTTGTTCTCATTAAAATAATTGCCCTGCATGATTCTAGCAATTAAGCTTCTTGATGTGTGTGGATGCGTGTTCCCAATTTTCTTCTGGCCTCTACCGAACCCAGTGTTAATATTTGATAGCAGTCCTAAAAATTAAACTTAAATAATTATACAAACTGAATTAGGATAGCATAATATTACCAATCAGAGTAATATGGCTTTGCAATTCAGTATGATGTCATATGAATCTACAAATTAGGAAGCATGTCAGAGGAGGAAACCACATCCTTTATTGCTTTGCCTTAAATAGCTTAAAACTCATCTTTTCCATGAGCCAACAGCTATCTCTCATGTTTACTAATGCTCCTCCCTGCCCAGATTAAACTAACTAAATGATGCTGCCCCGTGCACCTGCAAATGCCTGGTGCCAGGGCAGGGACACAGGGAGTGGCAGAAGGGGAGACCAGATGTTGGCTGAGGCGTTGATTTATGGGCATGACCTTCCATGTGCCCTGAGGATGGCTGAGACTGGGGTTTGATGAATGCGGTGCTCTGTATGAGAAGTTCTAAGGTGACAAGCAAAGATTCTATCACCTGGAGGGGCAAGCCCTATTCTTAGTTTGGTGCAAAAGTAATTGCAGTTTATGTAGTTGTAATGGCAAAAACAGCAATTACTTTTGCACCAACCTAATACCACACAGAGGAGGTGCAAGTGTATGCCACCAGGGCAGGTGCAGGTAATGGGGGCAGAGAAAACTCAGATATCTCCAACCTGTGCAGAGTAGGGAAACAGAAAAAGCTAAGTGAGGAAAGTGAGATTGTTATCACACAGATGCATGTCTTAGGTGTTCTGATTCCATTCCCTGTGAATTTCATTAAGTAATCAAAGTGCTAGGCATGAAATGTGGGTATGCTGTCACCAGGTGGCGGCAGCATCCACTCTCCAAAATGCATTTTGTTCAAACCTAGTATGTGCTAGGTATTCTGAGCACATAGTGGAGACTAAGGCAAAAAGTCCCTGGCATTGTGGAGCATAGAGGCTAATGAGGTGGCAGGTGCTTACATTTTGTAATCTGTTGTGAGGAATAGCTAGTGGTAGTTAAATGATATAGTGATAGTTAATGGAGAGAAAAGTTTTCTCTCACTCCAAGCTATATTTTTATTATTGCTATTAACATAAATAGAAAATAAATATTAAAATAGTTATTAAATAAGCAAAAGATAATATTGCATTTAGTTATACAATTAAGTAGAGGCTTTCAAATATTTTTTAGCTTTGTGCAACCAAAATTATATGAGAAAGCAAAAACCACAAATACAGAAAATAAGAACTTCTCTGAACAGAAACGAGGAGGCCCTTCCAATGCAGGCCAGACCTTTAGGGGCTCGACAGAACACAGCTGGAGAAATACCCACACCACGCGCGGTTTCACCTGCCACACTTCCGCCCAGGTGCCCGGATGGCTGTGGGCGGAGACTTAGGCTCCCGGGCAAACCTCTTCCGGGTTCCGGTCAGGGTGCTGCCTCTCCATCCACTGGGAGCCCTTTTGTGTTTCAGATGCTCCCAGGCTCTCTCCCAGTTTGAGGAGTTCAGCGTCTTTCAGGGCCTGTGGTTAAGCGGCTCCGAAAACACTGTTGCTGGTGGACCGGTTCAGGGTCTTGACTTCGCCACCCAAAAGAACTTGAGAGCACGTCCAAAGTAAAGGTAAGCAAGGGAGTTGATTGCACAGCGAAAGTGCGCTCTGCCAGCTGATCAGAGTGGCTGCTCAAAGGCGAAGCAGTGCGGGCCCACACTGGGGAAACCCCCTTTGTGGGAGTCTTACATGATTATTCCTGAAGGACTGGGAAGGGGTGTTGCCATTACGCATGTTCTGGGCTGTCTCCTGGTGGCACATGTGCTGTGGTTGTGCTTGCTAGTACACACATCGCATGTCTCACTAGCATCGTAAATCTCCACCCAGTTCTTTAGTATTACAATGAGCACAGGTCAGCCCAAGGACACTAATCTTTCGTTTCTGCACTTGGATGAATTCGCGGATTTTTCCTTCTGCTCTTCTACCTCCTTGATGCAGGATGGTCTAACCACGAGCCTGGGATGAGGCTTGTGCACCATCGGTGGCTTGTTCTCGCCATCTATTTAGCAAGTTTGCTGTCCTCTAAGTGAGGCTATGACCACCCTGTCTGACCTACCTCAGAACCTGTTGCTTAGCTTCAGAAATCCAGCCTGGTGCTGGGCTTCCTTACAGCCTGAGGTCAAGCAATGTCCCTGAAACTTAACTGCCCTTGGAGACCAATTTTCAGCAACAGAAAAGAATGAAAATAAAGTTCACATGAGGGTTAGTGCTGCTGGCGATGAGAGGTCCTGTGACTCTTTTTATTACCACTTCAATGAGAAGGAGGTAACCTTTCATTCTCATTTCTCTCTCTCTAGTATTTTGCATTCTCCAACTATTATCTGTAAGAACATCTAAGACCATTTGAAAAGCAGAGAAAACATGTAATAAAACCACAACCAACCACACCATCTTAATGATAGCGCTATTATTTTGTTATAATTTCTTCCAGTATCTTTGCCCAAGGTTTATTACTTGTTAAATATTTGCAATTGTCCTCAGTAAAATTCTGAGACATGATTTTTAATTTAACGTATCTTAAGATTTTTATTTGCAGGTGGCTGAATTTTTTCAGAAAAATTATTTTAGAGGCTACTCAACACTGAGCGGTTAGTATTTATTCAGGTGGCCATTCTCTGACGCCTACATTTCCCTACAGATGGAAGTATTGCTTCCATCTGTAGGGAAATGAACCCAGTGGAGAATATTGTTTTTCTTCTGCTAACAACAACATCCGGTAGGACAGATTTCCACATGTCTGATTGCTGGGGCCGATGACACAAACATTGACAATAGCGTTTCACGCGTGTTGACTGATGATTTCCAAAAGCTTCTTCCCAGTTGGCAGTTTGCCAGATGCTTCCAGAAATAGATGGGAATGCCAATTTCATCACACTGTTGCCAGCACTAGCTGTGTCCACTACATTTTAATGCTAGTATAATAGGCAAAGGGGACCTGCTGTCTGTTTCACCATTCATTTCTTTGCATGGCTGTCAGGTGGGACATTCCATTCTCCTGGAGCGGCCAGATCACTGTCTCCAGGGAGGCCCTGGCAGAAGCTGCTCTGGTGTCCAGCTCCTGTGTGAAGCCTTCTCGATCCTCCACTCTAGGAACAGACTTCTTTTCTGCCCTTTAAACACCCCTAACATCATGCGTGGGCCTTTGCTATGACACAATGGTTCCCCATTCTGCATCGTCTTGAGGCTGTCTACACACTTTCTCCTGGGCAGGGCTCCAGCTCTGCAGGGGATGGGGACGTCACCTGCCTTGTCCAGCACAGCACTGTACATGCCACAGAGGCCCCACAGAGTTTGATCATAAACTAACTATGATTAAACCAAAATTATGAATGGATGAAAAATTTCCATCAAGCAACCTCAACATTTTAATGTTCATGAGGGGATATAGGGTAAATGCAACTGATAGTAATAACTTAAGCACACCCTTAGAATGACCCTGTATGGCAGATATGCCTAAATGTATGTTCTACGCTAGAGAATCCAGGAGTGGCCAACCCAGAGATTCATTCCGTGTCTATGATAAACATCTGAGCCCCTGGCCTGTTCCGTGGAACATGGACCCTTCAGGGGATTGAGGCCCCGAGTCTGGGACTGGATGAAGGTTGCCAGGTGGAGGTTACCAGGAGGGTGTTAAGTGAAAACGCTGTGTACACGGCATGCTGTTCAGAAGAGGCTACGGTCTTCCTGCCCGGCCCGCCACCACTGGACTATTTCTGTACATGAGGTGATTTCCCTGTTCAGCCCACCACCACTGGATGCTCTCCCTGCACGTACACCCCTAATAAAACCCCATAGCTTGGGTGCTAGCTCTGGGTCTCTTCTTCAGCCTTCCTATTGAGCTTAATAGGGGTTCAGCACAACCGTGGAACAAAGAACAACAAAAAAACTGGGGATCTTAGCTCTAGTTTTCTTTCCTCCCTGAATCACACATGAAGGGAGTCATGTGACCTTTCAGCCTTATCCCATTTGAAAACAGAGGCTGTAGGATCAAATCTCAATCCACTTAGTCCTATGTTTAGGAGTCTAACTTGTTTATGGGGCTGTCATCAGACAGCAGAGCACACAGGGCAAGGTGGAGCAGGGAGCTGCTGGACGCTCTGCCTTCCTTATCCAAGTACTGCAGTTACATGGGGAGAGCTGTGGTCCTGAACTTATCAATTCACTTGAGTATTTTTTTTAGCGACCTACTATGTGCCAAGCATTGCGTTACCTCTGATAGTGAAGGTAGAATGTGATCAAGAATAGGTGTGTTTCACAACACTGTTGTCTGAGCTGCTTATGATGTTAGAGCTTGAGGTCAGGGAAGCCAGCTGATCAGAGTTGCCACTCAGTATTTGGCCTTGCTAGTAATTTCTTCATTCTATAAAGCAGTGCTTCTTGTGCACTAGCAAGCATCAGTGTCACCTGGAAAACTTGTTAAAACACAAATTTCTGGGCCCACTCACTGAGTTCCTGCTTCAGTAGATCTGGGGTGAGAGCTGACAATTTGCATTTCTAACACATTTGCAGGTGATGTTGCTGGTCTGGGGAAACCACAATTTGGGCGCCACTGCTGTCAATTGAAATAATAACAGTTTCCATATGTAGGTGATTTCCCTGTGCCAGGTGTTATGTGGACAGCTTTACTTGCCTTATCTCAATCTCTGGAGAGACTTACAAAGGAACTATTGATAGCTTTAATTTCTGAGATGAGATTTCTGAGAGCAAAAGCTGTGAAAACCCTACTGAAGCTGGCACAGTGAGTGAGATTGGGGCTGAGCCCCCATCTCTCTGGCTCCAGTCACTGCTATCCATGCTTGGTGCATCCACCCGGTTACCAAGCCACTCTACCTCCTTGGGGACCCTTCTCCCCGATTACCAATGAGTCACCTTCAGATAACACTGTGCCTCCCACAGACAGTGCAGATGCCACCTAACAGAACATTCCCAGTTCCTCCCTCAAATTCTTGGGATGTTGTTGCCTTCACCCCACTTCTCCATGTGCCATACTAACTCAATAAATTGTTCCTGTGATTTTAAAGGATTGTCTTTTAAAGATCAATAAAAAAGTTCAAAGATTATATTTTATCTTCATGTTTCCTTCATGATGCCTTTCCTTTCTTTATGGAGATCTGCATTTCTGACCTCTTCCTTATTCCTTCTCCCTGAAGAACTTTCAACAATTTTTCCAGAGTGGGTCTATGGGCTGTGAATTCCATCCAGTTTTTGTTTGTCTGAGAAAGTCTTTGTTTCTCCTTTACTTTTGAAGGACGATCTTTCTGGATAAAGAAAGGGTTTTCTTTTTTTTTCTTTCAAGACTGAATGTTTCATTCCATTCTCTCATGGCCTGTGTGGCTTCTGATGAGAAGTCTGCTGTGATTCTTATCCTTGTTTCTCTCTAGGTAAGAGGGTTCTCCCCCTGCCTTTGTCTTGTTGCAAGATTTTCTCTTTGTCTTTGGGTTTTCTGCAGTTTGAACCTAATATACCTAGGGGTGTGTGTTTGTGACTTTTGTTTATTTGTTGCTTGTTTCGTATTTATCAGTTCTCTGGGTCTATCATTCATTTTGAAAAGTTATTAGTCATTATTACTTTGAACACTTATGTGCTGTTCTCTCTTTTTCTGGTATTCCAATAACATATGTAAAGCCTTTTGATGTTGTTCCACAGTTCTTGAGGATTCTATTGTTTTTTGTTAAATATGTTTTTCTCTTTGCATTTCAGTTTGGGAAGTTTCTGTTGCCATATGCTCAAGCTCACTGGTTCTTTCCTTGGCTCTGTCTAGGCTACTGAAGAGCCCATCAAAGGCGTTCATCATTTCTTTTGCAGTGTTGTGATTTTTTGTATTTCCTTTTGATTCTTTCCTAGTGTTTTCTTCACTTTGCTTATGTTACTTATCTGTTCTTGCATGTTATCTAGTTTTTCACTGGAACCCTTAACATACTAACCATAGTATTTTAAATTATCTGGCTAATAATTCAGAGCAATAGGAACTGAGGTCAACAGGCCTTCGTGTGAGGGTTTATGTTCATCTGCCTCAGAGTTGGGCTGTGTTCAGTATTTGCTGTAGGTGCCAGAAGCCTCGCCTCTTGACCTTGAGTCCTGTTCTTCAGAGCCTCTGTCTGGACCTCTTTCAACTGTAATTTACTGCTGTTATACTGAAGCCCTGTTGATGAGGTGGTAAATTGCAGGGGAAGGGGAGTGTCCTATAATCATCATATTAAATCTCAGTCTTTCAGTGGGGCTCTGTGTCTGGCCTGTGATTTCACAAGTGTTTCCCCCAGCCTTAGGTGAGACTGGAAGGCTGGAGGGAGCTGCAGTAGAAAATGTCCTTCCCCAGGCTGGAATGAGGCTGAGAAGTTTTTCCCCTGGAGAGTGGGCCTTCCAGGGGAAAGGAGAAGGCTCTGGTGTATTTCATAAGGAATACTCTTCCTTTCCCTGCCAAAGCTGGGAGCAGCTCTTTCTGGGATCTTCACCATCAGAACCTGAAGGGCTCCTGGAGATAAAATCCACAAAAGCGTGAGGTCTCCCCAAGGCCGCAGTGCCCAGTCTTACATTGCCTTCCTCAGTCTCACACATTCAGTTCATAGCAGTGTGTCAACTTGATCATCTAAGTGTTCCTACCAGTTTGTGTCTACAGCGGCTTCTGCTCCAGGGAGGCAGAGCTCAGCCGTGATTTTCTGGACTCATCTAGAGATAGAGAGCTTCCAGATTTCTGGGTAGTGACTTATCCTGTTATCAAAAGGCAAACTTACAACGAGGTCTTAATGGGCTTTTATTTGCAATTTGTCAACATCTCATTCTGTAGAGTCTGTGTTCTAATGAGCTGAGCATAGGAGGTTGGCTTTATAGGCAGAAAGGGGCTGAAGAAAGCAGAAACAGAAAGCAGACTGCTCACTTTGAAGATATTTTCCTTGTAGGACTAAAGCAAAGAAAACTTTCTTATTACGCTGACTGGTCATTTTGAAGATATTTTCCTTATGGGACTAAAACAAAGGAAACTTTCTTATGCTGACTCAGGTTGACCAGAATCTCCCCTTTTATAGGAAAACTGGTTAATTTCAAAGTTCAATTTCATTAGGTAGCCCTTAGTACATTGACTCTGTTCTGGTCTGCCAGGGGCCTAGTGCAGGAGGCCAGTCCTAAACAGTGGCCACCCATGAACTCTGTTTCACTGTGAACTCAGTTCTCCAATAGGTTCAAGAAAGGTCATTGATTTTCAGTTTGTCCAACTTTTATTTGTTGGAAGGACTGGAGTAATGACTTCCAAGCTCTTTATATATAAACTTGAAACCTAAACTCCCTTATGAGTAAAGGAAAAATGCTCCCTTTCATGAATATATCAATGTATGTCATCCGTCAACTCTTTGACATAGTTTACATACTCAGAGAAACCCAAGTTTTAGCATTTTCTAATTGGGCAAGATACTTATGGTTTTTTTCCTAGGACATGTTGTGTTCACTTCTCCATTTCCTTGCATGAGATCTTTTTAGGGAAACAGGAGCTGAGGAGAGCCCAGGTGACACCATTTTAGAATTAATGCCATCTTTAAACCAGCAAGGCACATTCCTTGCCAATCACAACCCATGGTCATAAGATGTCCATGGCTAAGGAAGCAGTTTACAGTGCCTGCAAGGACAAACTCCTATGACAACAAAATGTCCAGATGCCCCAATATACATAATAATATATGCCTTCAAGTTAATTCTTATTATGCTTTGATGTACATATGCACTAAAATGCCAAGGACAGTTTTCTTTAAATCAGCAGAATAATAAATCTTGTCACGCTGTCAGCCCATCTGCACATAGTCATAGCTTCGCTTAGTTTTGCATAGATAAGACTGCTATGTAAGGAAAACGTAAAACAAAGATGTCATGTTCCTTCTCTCGCTTTCTGAGGATCCCTACTCTGTAACTGGAGTAACTTTCAATAAACGATCTCATTTTATTGTATTCTGTGACTCACCTTGAATTCCTTCCTGCACAAGATCCAAGAACCCTCCCTTGGGGTCTGGATTGGGACTCCTTTTTCTGGTAACAAGATAATAAATGAGAGATGGAATTAATTCAACATACCACTTGTTGGAGTAACATTAAGGGGTAAAGAGCATAGGAAAGTTGGGAGAATCACTTCTTGCTTGGTCCAAGATTTGAAACACTGTCATCAAATGAGCCCCGGATATTTTCATATTATTTAAATGACTTACTTCTAGCCCCTAGATTTTATCTTCCCAGGAATGTATAAGTAACTTTAACAACATGCTGTATTAAAACACATCGACACAATTATATTACAAAATGAGTGTATTTTTTCAATACATTGGGATTAAAATACATGATCAAAGTAATAGGAATTTTTCCCACTCCTCCTTCCCCCCCGGCAACCTCACCTCCAGGATTTGTAACAGAGCCTCTGCCCCGAGCAGCCCTGTCCTCACCAGTGCTTGCAAACTCCAAATTATATGCAAGTTGTTAAAACAGTGCCTGGAGGCCTTTATCAGTCTGCTAAGGCTTATACATGTTTTGTTTGGTTGAGAGGAATAAAGCAATTAAAATCGGATGCATTCTGTTTATATGTGAGATTTAACGTAACATCACCAGTGCCTCTCGATGTCTTAAGGCACTGTCTGATACCAAGAACACAGAGGCATCTTTTCTGAACTTCTCCCAGGAAAAGGGTGAGGCCTCTCATGGCGTTTGGGAAGCGTCTCTTCCTTTCTCCAGAATCATGTGCTTTGTGGGCAGAGATCTTCACTGGATTTATCTAAACAACTGTGTGCAGTGGGAAGTCAAAGACAGTGGATTTCAGGGAATTAAATACCTGGGGGTTTCAGGAAGAAAAAGAAGGCAGTTTGAGGCATTTGGACCTAATGAAACTTACTCAGATGGTGACAGCAGCAGTTTTTTGGATGCACAATTGGCCACTGGGGATTCTCATATAGCTTTTTTTTTTTTTAAAGGACTTGGTGGCTTCCCAGACAGGAAGAATTTGTTTTGACTAATTGTGTTCTCTAAGGAACCCCTAAACACACTTTCTCTGATAAGCCCGATGAAGTGCTTCGCCTGGGAAAAGTCTTGGTGCTGATTTCCTCCACCTGGCTCTCTGGGGTGCACTTGAAGCTAGCCTGGTTCCACGCTTGCCAACTGATTCTCCATCCTCCCCCACACCCAAATCACTTGTTTCATGCTGACCAAACGATTGACAATGATCCAGACAGGGCAGCCATAAAGCCGTACACATGTATCTTTGAAACCTTTGATGGTTGTGCTTTGGCAAGGGATGAATTATTTGTATTACTACTGGATTTTCCATTCTTTTATTCCGTTGCTTCACTGATCCATCTGGATGTCACACAAGCCCCAAATTTAACAAATGTGAAATAGAATGCTTAATGCTACTCTCTACAACTTATTTCTCCCCCATTTTCTCCATCTGTTCACCTACTGTTCCTCTTTCTGCAGTGGGCTTTCCCCAGAGTTTCAGATGGCAGGTTCCTTCTCATTCTTCAGGTCTCACCCTAAGTGTCACCATCCTAGAGAGTCTTTTCTTGACCACCTGTTATGGAATGAATTGTGTCTCTACTCTCCATCCCTCCACCATTCCTGCAACTCACGTGCTGAAGCCCTAATCCCCCAATGTTACTGCATCTGGAGATGGGGCTTTTAGGAGGTCATTAAGTGTCAGGCCTCTAAGCCCAAGCTAAGCCATCATATCCCCTGTGACCTGCATGTATACATCCAGATGGCCTTGAGTAACTGAAGAATCACCAAATAAGTGAAAATGGCCTGTTCCTGCCTTAACTGATGATGTTACCTTGTGAAATTCCTTCTCTTGGCTCACCCTGGCTCAAAAGCTCCCCCACTGAGCACCTTGTGACCCCTGCCCCTGTCTGCCAGAGAACAACCCCCTTTGACTGTAATTTTCCTCTACCTAACCAAATCCTATAAAACGGCCCCACCCCTTCACTGACTCTTTTCAGACTCAGCCCGCCTGCATCCTGGTGAAATAAACAGCCTTGTTGCTCACGCAAAGCCTGTTTGGTGGTCTCTTCACATGGACGGATGCGAGAGAAATTAAGGTTAAATGAGGTCATAAAAGAGGGGTCTATGAATTTGCAGACTTATTGGTGGAGCTCATGCACTCTCTCTTCCTCCTGGGACATGCACAGAGGGAAGACTCTGTGGGGTTTTGAAAAAAAAGAGTCAAACTCTGTAAAATATTTGAAGGATTTATTCGGAGCCACAAGTGAGTGACCAAGGCCTGAGGCATAGTCTCAAGAGGTCCAGAGAACATGTGCTCCAGGTGATTGGGTTATAGCTTGATCTCATAAATTTTAAGGTGATGGAAGTTATAGATGAAAACAGAAATGAATACATGCAAGGTGTCCATTGGTTTGGCCTGGAGAGGCAGGGGCTCCCAGGTCATGGTTGGATTTAAAGATTTCCTGATGGCAGTTGGTTGACAGGGTTAAGCTCTGCCTGAAGAGTTGAAGTCAGCAGAAAGGAATGCTAAGATAAGGAGGGTTGTGGAAGCCAAGGTTCTTGTTATGTAGATGAAGTCTCTAGGTAGCAGGCCTCAGAAAATAGATACTAATAGTAAATATCTTTTATCAGAAGTGAAAAGGTGCAAGACTCTTAGTTAAATCTCTCCTGGGTTAGGAAAAGACCTGGAAAGGGAAGGGGATTCTCTACAGAATGTAGATTTTCCCCGTGAGAGACAGCTTTGCACGGCCATTTCAGAATATGTCAATGAAATATGCTTTGGGGGAAAATGCTTTGATGTCTTTCAGGGCCTGCTGTCTGTCCTGTGATGCTCTGCTAGAGTCAGGTTGGAATTTGGTATCTTATTGCGACATGGATTCTCTTCCGTCAGTCTTAAGATCTACATTTTAATGTTAAAGCTGGTCAGTGGTGCCTGAATTCTGGGGGAGGAGGGTATAAGGGGCATGTTTGACCCCCACTTCCCATCATGGTCTGAACCAGTTTTTCAGGTTTAGTTTGAAATCCCCTTGGCCAAGAGGAGGGTCCCTTCAGTCAGTTGGGGGACTTTGAATTTTATTTTTGGTTTACAGAGGACATTGTGACAAGGTAGCCATTTGCAACCCAGGAAGTGAGGCCTCACCAGAACCCGACCATGTTGGCACCTGATTTTGGACTTGCAGCCTCTAGAATGATGAGAAAATCCATCTCTTCTGTGTAAGCCACCAAGTCTGTGATACTATGTTATGGCAGCCTGAGTGACTAACATCACCTGATGTGAAGAAGCCCCCATTATACTCTTCATCAGGGCACCCCATGTTTTCCCTTTATAGCAACCATCCCAGTCAGTTGGAATTTTGCTGATGGTCCGTCTGAAGGTCAGGCTTGGCCAGGTCAGGACAATGAGTCTTTCATGCATCATTCACCTCGATGGTCCTTTCCCCACCCCATGGACAGCACTGCAGAGCAAAAATAGGTGAGCAACAAAGACCTATTAGAAAAATAATTTCAGGATGTCAATCCTGTTAGATGACTTTAAAATTAATACTTCCTGTATTTGCATAAGGTTGGACTATATCCAAAACATTTGTACTCACGTGGTCTTAAAATAGCCACTCAGAAACGCTATGAAATGGTGGGCCAGCACTGAGGCATCCAGAGAGTTATGTCCTATTTTGGGAGGAGAAAGCCAGACATTCAAAGCAGAGAGAAACCTCCCTCTTCAGTTTTCTTTGTGAAGAGAGCACTCTGAGGATCTATTTCATAAATAATAAAGAATGAGAGACAGAGAGAGGGAGAAGCAGGAAGAGATACAAAGACGAAGAGGAAAGGGATAGCAGTGTGGAAGAAAACAGGCCAGGCAGGAGCAGGAAGAGAAAGTGTGGAAAGTCGCAAAGACACAAAGGCCGTGGGTTGGAGAATGAGGCCAGGGGGAACAAAAAAAATAAGCATGGAATGTCGCAGAGATGCAGGGGCCGCGGGGTGGAGAGTGAGGCCAGGGGCAGCATAAAGAGTAAGCATGGAAGGTCTCAGAGATGCAGGGGCTGTGGTGTGGAGAGTGAGGACACTCATGATGGAGTGGGAAGTTCAAAAACCCACAGAGAGGGAGCAGGAGCGGTCCTTTCATAATAAGATGTTTGGGACATCAGACTGTTAGAGTTGGTATTTAGGCAGACATGAGCAGGGCGGAAGAGAGCCCCCTGCCCCAGGGATGTCACGTGACCATCAGGTGCTGGCCAGGTTGTTAAGCTGTCTCTAATTGGCCTCGCCTGGTACTAGGGAAAGGCTCTCTTCCAGTAGATAGGAAACATCTGAAGCTGGTGATCAGCTTCCTGATAGGATCTCAGGAGCTGGACGAGTGGGCCCAAGTATGTGCACTAAGAAGCAAAATGAAGTTTAACTGGTATATGATCTTCCTCTAGAAATGCTTACCTGGAAAGGGAAGAGTGCCTCAAATGAGCTTGCACACCATTTCAGCAAACACACTGCGCATGCTCCTCTCCCAAGTGCCGGCAGGCCACTGTGCATGAAAGCAGCCTGCTCTAAGGAAAGAATCAGGGAAGAAGAAATGTGGACCCTGGAGTCGTGTCATCCAAGACCCCACCCAAGTTGAGGGTCAGACAGAGCACTTGGATCTTTCAAGTTGCCTGCTTGGCCCTTTCCAACGGTACTCCCTTTCATTCCTGCTCTAAACTGTTTAGTAAACTTTTACTCCCTGCCTTCTGCCCCTTGGCTGTATTCTTTCTTCTACGAGGCAAGAACTGAGTTGCTGCAGACTTGTACAGATCCACCCCTGCTAACAAGACTAGACCGCAGCCTCCAAAGGCAGCCCCCACAGTGGGCAACTGCTGGCACAGGGGTCTGGGGAATGATGACCTCAGTCACAAATTTGCCTTAGGCTGGATATATCATTTGCACTTAAATATTTATAGAATGGCTGGTAGGTGCCATGACCCAGGGGCAAGGAAAAGCTTGGGTTGCCCCAAAGTTCAGAACCTCAAGAGCAGTTCTGAAGTAGATGGTTCTTTCTCTTAGCATGGTGGCCAATTCCAAGGGAAGATGCTCTGAATAGGATGGCCTCCTGTATTTGGGAGCGGAGACTGCTTGGGTTTGCTCAGCCAGTTCACTTGCAGACTGAAAACAGAAGCTGTGTGTGTGACCTCCAGGACAGCCCCAATTTCTATGCCCATGACCATGTGTTGCAAATAGTTCCTTTCTTCTCCATTATCAGGAGCTACTTTCTATCTGGCTCGACAGGATAATGTGCCGAATCATGTGGAGATCAAATGTGTTCTCTGAATGTTTAGTATGCAGTGTGTGCACACACACAACGCATGCCTTAGATACATGACTTGTCTTCGTGAATAGTGAAAGCATACGTTTTCTTCCTTCAGCTTGCCTTTCCAGAATAACAATAACGTAAAGCCCACATGACTCCCAAATAGGATCTTTGGGGATTCCAATTATCTGATAATTGGCACCAAAGCGATCCTCCCGACTTGAAGTAGGAGGAAATGTGGATTTCTAAACTAGGGCAAACGCTGCTTATGAGAGCATCAATGTGTGTTGTTCCCTGTTCTCTTTGCTTTAAAAAATAAAGAATTGTATTTCTTTTTCTTCAGGCAACTTTGCAGACTATCAAAATACATAGATATCTGAAAACTCTGTCTGCCTATTCCCTGTTAGCCGTCATTTGGAAATAAATTTGATCCTTGGTTACTGCTTGACATAACCTGCAGGTGACCAGCGGGAGGGAAAGCAAAGTATAAACAGATCCAGTTTGTTGACAGGGATTGAATGATGTAGCAACTTGATTGCATTGAGCCATTTAAACTTTTTCTTTTTTAAGCTAGAGCTTGAATTAAAAAAAATGAAGTAAACTCGAGAAATCCATTAAGCCAGATTAGTATTGAACGCCAGTCAAGACCATCATCTGTGGTCATTAGATCTGGCTGTGGGTAAAAGAAAAAGTAAAATAAAGTCTGGCTCCTGCTTCTCATATCTACACTTACCCAAATCACCTGAGATTAAAAAAAAAAAAATCCTTTAACTGGTGTTAGAGAGGGGACCTGAGGTGGAAGATGTAAAGCATGAACTACCCACAGTGATGCCTTGACACCATAGAACCAAAAGCTCCAGACCTCTGCTTTGAGGATGGAAACGTGGTTCAGCTGGACTTAACTGTGCTTGGAACCCTGCACTGGACGTGTGTGGTTCCCTAGGAGGACCACTGGGAAGGCTTACAGAGAGGAGCCACAACAATAGAAGGCAGTGACTGCTGGGCTTATCAATAATGATAACTGTGAAAGGTCATGAGTGGAGAACTGAAGAAAAGAGGAAACTAATATTTAAATACCTCACAATGTGTGATGCTTAATTCAGAGAGCAAAGTCCAAGTCTGCAAGCGGTAGATTTTGCATTAAACGAACTGAAATTGGAATAGGACTCAGTGGGTATTTCATTTTGCCTTGGTCTTAGGGTAAGTAATTAAAATCAACATCAGGTTGTGCCTGAAAGGTAGAGCAGCTGAGCAACGGCTAATTGTTGTAGCGGCAAAATTAGCAGAGGATCAAAGAGAATTTCAGAGTTTCTTGCCAGAATAGATATGCATAAAATTCTATCCTGTGGTCCAACAGAATACATACAGGGTACAATTAAATTTAGCTAATTAAATTAAGTATAAATTAACTGATTTTTTTTGTATTTCTTACACTGTATTAACATTTATCAAGACTTTCACCAAAAAGTAGAGATTTTAAAGTTGGAAGGGACCCAGGTGATTAGCCTATCCCCCGTCCTCCATTAAGAGCTTCACCCTCACCATTTCTCATTTCCCTAGACACTTCGTTGTCCACACTCTACTTGAATCATCCCAGAGACAGAGAACTCACTATCATTCCCCTCCCCTTTTGAAATGACAGTCGGAAATACGTTGAATTCATAGAAGAGAATGTTAAATTGTCAGATTCAAGAAAGACATTGAAAAATGAAAAAGTTATGAAAAGAGGGTTTCAGAATGAGTGCATTCTAGTGATCACACATAGGGTGAACCCCAAAACATCGTAATGCGAGAAAGTGGAACACTGCGTGGCCTATGCTCTCGGCATCATTTGGGAAGAAACTGGGAGAAGGGCGATCTCATTCTTTGAAGGGTGGCTTTTCTAGCAAGGATTGACTTCCATTTCTTTGCTTCCAGTGAAGAAGGCTGAGCTCATCCCAAAAGGCTAGGATGGATAGAAGTGGAATTTCTTTGAGAGCTTACATTGTTGAATGGTTTGGATCATGGCAGTAGTCTCCTAACTCACCTGCCATCAGTTCTGCAAACTCTCTGTTAAATTTTATCTATTCAGCATCTAGAGATTAGATATTATTTTAAAATATTTTTATAATAAAGGATTACTTTATGAACAATAATGTGCACAGGTCTTACAGTCTTAAGTATCGATTTCAATGAGTTTTGTCAATGGTGTGTGCTCCTGTAGTCGTCCACCCAAGGCATGATGTAGAATACTTTTGCCATGAACCCCCCAACCAAGAAGTTCCCTAGTCTCCTTTCAAGTTGATACCCTTAGTCTAGAAAGGCAAGCACCTTCTGATTCTGTCACTGTAGATGAGTTTAGCTGTGTTCTTCGATCTCATATATGTGAAAGCACACAGAATGCCTACTTTGGGAGCCGACTTTATTTTTGTGACTCAATCAAGGTATTGTGTATTAGCAGTAGTCCTTGCCTTTTTATTGCCAAGAAGCATTTTATGAATATACTTCAATTTGTTTACTCATCTGTTGATGGACATTTATGTTGTTTCCAGTTATGAGCTATTATAAATAAGGCTGTTATGAACACTCTTGTACAAGACTTTTTGTGGACACAGATTTTCATCTCTCTTAGGTGAATCTCAAGAGGGTAGACTTGCTGAGTTATAGAGGAGTTGTATATTTAACTTTATAGGAAACTGCCAAAAAGTTCTCCAAGGTGCTATTCTACCATCCTGCCAGCAACATATGAGAGTTTCTGTCACTCTCTGTCCTTGCCAACATAGGGTATTGTCAGTCACTTTCACTTTGGTCTTACTAGTGAATGTGAAATCATATCTTGCTTTCATCTAGTTTTTCCTAATGACTAATGGGGTTAAGTGGCTTTTCATGTGCTTACTAGCCATTTGATGTCTTCTTTTGTGAAGTGTCTATTAAAGTCTTTTTCCCACTCTTTTAATTGGAGTGCTTGTCTTTTTATTATTGATTTTTTGGAGTCATTTAAACATTCTATATATGAGTCCTTTGTTACACAAAAGTGTTATGGATATTTTTTTCTTCTCTGTGGTTGTGTGTTCATTTGCCAAATGGGGTCTTTTAAATAGCACATTTTTTTTTTTTTTTTTTTTTTTTTTGGATGAATCCCATTTAACCTTCTTTTACATTTCAGTCTATTACATGTTTTGTTGTTGTTATTTTGAAGTGGAGCAAGGTGGGGGTCAAGCGTTTATTTTCCCCTGGATACAGCTGTCCACTTGTTTCGCAGTATTTGCTTAAAGCACTTTCTTTTCTCCATTGAGTTGACTTGATGCCTTTCTCAAAAATCAATGTGTGGGTTTCTTTCTGAATCTTTCATTCTTTCCACTGATGGATGTATATTCTATTTTTGTGCCAATATCAACTCATCCGGATTACTATAACTTTATGTAACTCTCAAAGCAGAAATTATAAGTCCTGCAACTTTGTTTTTTTAAGATTATTTTCTATTTTAAATCCTTTGAATTTCCATGAAAATTATAACATTCGCTTTTCAATTGATGCAAAAATCCTGATATGATTTTCACTGGGATTGTGTTTAATCTATGAATCAACTTGAGGAGAATAGACATCTTAACAATATTAGTTGGTCAGCCTGTGAGCATTTTTTTAGTTTTTATAATTAATTTGTATTATTACAATACAATGTACAGTTGTGTTGCATACAATGTTTCAGTCCATGAGGAAGCACATAATCAATGGTGATCTCACAAGAATATAGTACCATATTTTACTGTTGCTTTTCTGTGTTGAGATATGTTCAGATACACAAATACTCACCATTTTGTTACAATCGCCTATAGCATTTAGTATAGTTAGATGGTTGTAGCCCAGAAGCAATAGGCTCTACAAGATATAGCCTAGGTGTGTTGTAAGCTGAACCATCTGGGTTTGTGTAACTGTAGTCTATGATGTTTCTATAAGGACAAAATCATATAATGACCCATTTCTCAGTAGGTATCCTCCTTGTTAAGAGATAAATGACTGTATTATAGTTTTCAGTGAGGAGGTCTTACAGATCTTTTGTTAGATTATTCTAGGTATTTAATGTTTTGGGATGCAACTGTAAATATATATGTATATAGATTAAAATGTTCGTTTTCCCATTGTTATTGTTTATATATTGGAAGTGCACTTGAGTTTGGTGTATTCATATTCTGTAACCTTTCTAAATTCAATGAAGTCTAGTACTTTTTCTTTGCAGATTCTACTGCATTTTTTACATATACACAATTATGTCTAGAGTAGGGACAGATATACATTGTTTTCCCAGTGATTATAGTTTCTTTATTTTTTCTTGTCTTCAACAGCTAAGACCTCTAGTACAGTGTTCAATGGAACTGGTGAGAGAAGACGTGCTTGCTGTGTTCCTGATATGAGGAGGAAAGCAGTCCTTTTCTGTAAGTATAAAACCATAAACCTTAGGTTTTTCATAGATGTCCTTTATCAGATTTTGAAATTTCTCTGCTATTCCCATTTTGCTGAAAGTTTTAACAAATTATTTAAATAATGGATTTTGAATTTTGTCAAGTACATTTTATGCATTTATTGAAATAATTATAAGGTTATTCTTAATTTCATTTATGTAGTGAGTTATACCAATTGAGTTTTGAATGTCGAAAACACCAGAATTCCTGGGTTAAGCCCTGCTCAGTTATGATAAATTGTATATATTGCCATATTTGATTTGCTAATACTTTTGCAATTGTACTATGAAGGATATTGGCCTGTAATTTTATTTGTTTGATTTGTTGTGTTTTGCTACTATGGTTGTGCTGCCCTAAAACAAGTGGAGGAACTGTTCCTTCTTCCTTTTTCTCCCCTTTAAAGGAGTATATACATTTGGTATTGTTTTCTTTCTCAAACATTGGATAGTATTCACAGTGAAGTCATATGGGATTACATTTAACTGTTGGAAAGCTTTTTATTACAAATTCAAATTCTTTAAAAGAGATTGGTCATTTAGATATACTAGTTCTTGTGTCATTTTTGCTGGCTGTGTTTTTCAAAGAATGTTTCCATTTTATCTGACTCATTAAGTTTGTTGATAAAATGTCATTCCTCCTGTTATTCTTTTAATGTCTGTAGAATGTCTGGTAATATTGCCTCTTAAGGTCTTCATATTGGTGATTTATATGTTCTCTTTTTTTCTTATAAGTCTTCATAGAAGTCTGTAAATTTTATTAATCTTTTCACAGAACCAAACTTTGACCTTTGATTTTCTCTATTGTTTCTTGGTTTTCTATTTCTTTGATTACCACTCATTTTAAAATCACTTGCTTTATTTAACTCCCTTCAGTTAAATGTGTTCTTTTTTCTAGTTAATTAAGTTGAAGGCTCAGTTCACTGATTTTAAACCTTCCATTAAGTGTGTGTGTATGTGTGTGTGGGTGTGTGTATATATATATGTATGTATATAAAGATATAAGTTACCTCTAGACATCAATTCAGCAGCATCCTAAAATTTTGATATTTCATTATTTGTCTTGTTATTCAGTAGATTAATTTCAATTTTTCCTTGTCATTTATTCTTTGATATACATTATTTAGAGGCATTTTTTAAAATTTCAAACCATTGTAAGGTTTTCTAGAAATCATATTGTTTTCTTAGGTTATATCATTCTAATTAGAGAACATACTCTGTGCGTTTCAATGCTTTGCATTTATAGGGACTTGTTTTTATGGCCCAGCACTGCTCTATCTTGGTAGCTATTCAATGTGTATTTAAATACTTAAGTTGATTGAGAGTGTTGAGCAAATTTTTATAACCTTATAAATTTATTATTTAGTTGTTCTAGTAATTAGAGAGAAGTGGTAAGGCCTCTAACTAATATTGTGGATTTGTCTGTTTCTCTCATTTCCCTGTCAATTTTTACTTAAATTTTCACAATCTCTTTTATTTTTTGCCTAATATCTAGCACTGTTACATCTTCTTTATCAATTAACATAATTATGAAATTTCCCCCATTGTCTTTATTAATATCACTTATATAGAAATTTTTTCTGATATTAATGTAATTTTCTTATGTTTATTTTTGCCTAATGTATGTTTATCCACACATTTCCTTTTAACCTATATGTTTATAGTTAAAGAATGTTTCTAGTAAATAGCATATGGTTGTATCTTGATTTTTTTTCCCTTGAAACTGACAGTCTCTACCTTTTACCTGTTTAGTCTACTAACTTTCAGTGTCATAGTCAATGGGATTGTATTTCAGTCTATTATTTTGTCATTTAAAAGGATTGTCCCATTTATTCTTTGTTGTTCTCTTCCTTCTTTCCTATCTTCTTTTGGGTTAACTAAATATTTTTGTAGTATTCCATTTTTTTTTTTTTTAAAGAAAGCAATTCTTTTAACATTTTTTTAGTGGTTCTAGATATCACAATATTTATCTTTAAATTATCAAACACATCTTCAAAGAATAATTTGCCATGTCATGAACAATGTGAATTTTCTTTTTTTCTTTTCTTTTTCTTTTAGACTGAGTCTTACTCTGTCACCAGGCTAGAGTGCAGTGGCATGATGTTGGCTCACTGCAACGTCTGCCTCCCAGGTTCAAGCAATTCTCCTGCCTCAGCCTCCTGAGCAGCTGGGATTACAGGCACCTGCCACCATGCCCAGCTAATTTTTGTATTTTTAGTAGAGACGGGGTTTCACCACGTTGGCCAGGCTGGTCTCGATCTTCTGACCTTGTGATCTGCCCATCTCGGCCTCCCAAAGTGCTGGGATTACAGGCGTGAGCCACCGCGCCCAGCCACAATGTGAATGTTTTATAGCTACATACTGCCATTTACTTCCTACACTACTCTGTCCTCTTAGTGTTGTGTATTTTACCTCTGTGTATGTTATGGACCTGCAATAGTTTTATTCTGCTTTAAGCAGCTCATGGTGTGGTATCATTTCTCATAATCCTACATGTTAGCATTTTTTTTTTAGCAGCACATATGTGTTGGATGTGAATTCTTTCAGCTTTTGTGTACATAAAATAGTCTTTATATTCCTTAATTTTGAAGTATATTTTAACAGGATAGTATACTGTAGATTAGGAGATTTTTTTTCTCTTAGCCTTTTAAAAATATTGTTTCATTGTTTTGGGCCACCACAGTTCTTGTTGTGAAGTAGCTTACATTCTTTTTAGTGCTTCACTGTATGCAATATCTTGTTTTTCCCCCTGTGGATACTTTTAGATGTCTTCTCTGTCTTTGATATCATCAGTTTGAGTATGTTATTCTTAGTTGCAGGTTTCTTTGTATTTATCCTATTTGGGGTTTGCTGAGATTCTTGGATCTCTAGATTGATGTCTTTCATCCCTTTTTAGTAATTTCAAAGTATGATTTGAAATATTTTTCTTCACCATTCTTTATTTCCAGTTTCTGGGGGCTTCAATCACACTTATATTAAATACCTCATATTGACTCACAGTTCTCAGACATTCTCTAACATTTTAAAAAATTGCTCTTTTTGGAATATAAATCCTTCTATTACAAAGGCACATACATATTATGTTCATTGCGGCACCATTCACAATAGCAAAGACATGGAATCAAACGAAATGCCCATCAATGGTACACTGGGTAAAGAAAACACTGTACATATACACTATGGAATACTATGCGGCCATAAAAAAGAATAAGACTATGTCCTTTGCAGGAACATGGAGGGAGCTGGCGTCCATTTTCCTAAGTGAACTAACATGGGAACAGAAAGCCAAAGACTGTAGGTTATCACTTATAGGTAGGAGTTAAATGGTGAGAACACATGGACACATAGAGGGGAACAACACATACTGCAGCCTATTGAAGGGTGGAGGATGGGAGGAGGGAGAGGATCAGGAAAAATAACCATTGGGTACTCGGCTTAATACCTGGGTAATGAAATCATCTATACCACAAACCCCCATGATACAAGTTTACCTATACAACAAACTTGTACATGTACCCCTGTGCTTAAAATAAAAATTAAATTTAAAAATTGCTTTTTTCCTCTTTGTGTTGCAGATTGAATAACTTCTAATGTCCTCTCTTCAAGTTTCCAAATCCTTCTGATATCCAGTCTATAAAATTAATAAAATATTAATTTTTCATATTATGTTATTCAGTGATTGCATTTCCAATTGTTATTTAAGGGCTTGAATATTCTGCAAAATTTTTCTACCTATCTACTGGACCTTTAACACATTTTTCATAGTTATATTAAAGTCCTTGTCTGTTAATTCAATGATTAGGTTATCTATGCATTTACTTCTAATGACTGTTTTCTCTCTTGGTAATGAGTCACCTTTTCTTCCTTTTTATGTCTCATAATTTTTAATCCTATTCCAGATATTGCCTATATGAAGACAGTAGATATTGAATAAATAATATTTACCCCTGGAAAGGTGGTGTGCCTCTTCCTTTGTTAGGATGTAAGTGTTGGCAGCTGAGTAGATCCGATCTGCCTTAGAGCTGGGTCCAGGCTTTCATAAGGCTCATCCCCATAGGGAATTAATTCATTTAGGCTGGTTTCATTTTTACCTCTCTGGTGGGTCTTTAAAAACTGATTTTCTGGTCCATCTGTCTTGTTCTCACTGTTCATGTGGTATCAACTGTCTCTTGCAACTTTCCGTATTCTTGTGAGAACACATTTCTGTTATCTTTGTTGCTATTATGATGTGATGATTTTACCATCTGCAACAACTATTTTAATCAGTGTTAAGTCATTACGCTGTAACGTAAATCATGGCAGAGTGTGTTGCTCCATGAAAATGGGGATGGGGCTATGAAAACTTGTAGGCTTAGAAGAGAACTGTGCTATTTCTTATTGAACAAAATAATGATTAATGGCAAGGGCTGTTGGAAACCAGCTGGTTTCCATGCCTACTTTAAAAGCAACACTCAACTTTAAGAAGCCATAGACTGGATAAAGAAAATGTGACACATATACATCATGGAATACTATGCAGCCATAAAAAAGAGCAAGGTCATGTCCTTTGCAGAAGCATGGATGGAGCTGGAGGCCATTATTCCTAGCAAATGAACACAGGAACAGAAAACTAAATACCGCATATTCTCACTTATAAGTGGGAGCCAAATTATGAGAACACATGGACACTTAGAGGGAAACAACACACACTGGGGTCTTTTCGAGGGTGGAGGGTGGGAAGAGAGGATCAGAAAAAAACTAATGGGTACTGGGATTAATACCTGGGTGATTAAATAATCTGTACAGCAAACCCCATGACACAAGTTTACCTATGTAACAAACCTGCACTTATACCCCTGAACTTAAAAGTTAAAAAGAAATACAAAAAAATCTTTAAGAAGCCGTATCTCTCACCCTGCATTCAACCTGAGCAGTCTGAGGGCAGCTGTAAGTCCATATAATAATTCCCAAACAGTACGTAAAATTTTAGTGTAACTGAAGCCCCAGGGAAAAGGGCCTGGGGCCTCCGTGGGGATACTAGGAGAAGCTGATGGGCGATCTTTGCGTATGGTTATTAAATAAGAAGCTGGAATTCCAATGCAAATCATGTGCATTTTATAGGCATGTGACAACAAATTGGGGGTAACAGGAAGCTATAAGGATTAGAGTTTTCTAAGAGGCTCCAAGAGGTAAATAAAATCCATTCAAAAACCATTTATTGAACATCTACTACATTTCAGATTCTGGGTTAGAACAGGTTAATATGAGATAATATTTCTTGAACCAACATTTTCCCCAGGAACTTTGCTAAGTGTTTTGTGTGCATTATTTCAATTTATCTTTATCATAACCCCATGAGATGGTTACTGCCCTAATGCCTGTTTTATAGGCTTAGAAATGCACAGAGAGTAAATAACTTTCTGAAGCTTCCATGGCTGGTAGCATGTAATGGTGGTATAATTTGACCCTTGGCTAGCTGAAATCACAATTCTACTTTACAAGTGAAGGAATTGAGGCATTGTCCATGACATCATGCACTTCACGGAAGCAGGTACTATCCATTAGACCATGCACTTCCCATACACAGATGGCATTTGTTTGGCTTTATTTCTCTGTCTCCTGTGCCCAGTATCATATCTATACATTGTGGAGCCTTGATAAACATTTGAATGAAGAAATAGGTTTATTAATGAATGCTAGGTGCTAGGAATAGTAGGATAAGGCAGTCATGCTTCTGCTCCCACTCCAAGCCAAGGTGGGCAAGGTAAGCAAGCAAATGAGCAGATACCACGGATCACGGAGGATTGACGGAAAGCTGGGCACCATGTACTGTCCTTGTCACATCCTATTTACTCAACTGTCTCCCGCTTTGGACTCTGAAGTTCTTGATGGTGTGTCTGTATCCACTTATCATTTTGTGCCCATCCTTTTATTTGACAGGGATCAAGATGCTTGATAAGTGGCTGCTGAGTAAGTGCTAAGTGGAGGAAGCAGGGGTGAACTTATTTCACCATGGGAGGAGGTTTCACAAAGGCAGTAACATCTGAGCATAGTGTATTTTAGTATAATTCAAATGGGTTTCCCCTACTGGTAAAGAAGAGTTTTTGTCTAGACTAAGAAATCGGATCGCAAGCACTGGAGGACATAGGGTCTTAAAGAGAATGAGGAAGTATGTCCAAGAGGAGACAAAGTAGATAGGGGAAGGGAAAAAGGCAGAAAGGAAGAGGAGAAAGAAAGGGAAAGGGAGGAAGAGAAGGAGGAAATAGAGAAAGAGAAAGAGGAGAAAGCAGAGGAGGAGGAGAACTGATGGAGGGAGGGAGAGAGAAAGAGAACCTTGATACAATTCAAACCCCAGCCGGTCATCTCTGAATGCCAATCCTTTGGGTTTCTCAGTTATGAGTTCTTACATCCCCTGTTTTGACCAAGACTGGTTTGAGTTTGGTCCCAATTTAGCAACTGAAAGCATTTTAACTATATATTGATTACTTTCTGTTCAGTGGCTGTATCTTAACCTATTTTTACATCCATTTAAAGTAAAAGTTGGCAAATTATAACCAATGGGCCGAATCTGGCCCACTGTCTGCTTTTATACAGTCCATGAGCTAAGAATAAGAATAGTCATTGCATTTTAGAATGGTTGAAAGATGAAAGAATCTGACATTCGTAAGGCATATGAAATTCAAATGTCAGTGTCTTAAATAAAGTTTTTTGGAACACAGCCAAGCCATTCATTAATGTATCGTCTATAGCTACTTGATTCTCATACACATGAGGCAGAATTGAGAAGCTGAACTGAGACTGGATGGCTCACAAAGCCTAAAATATTCACCATCTGCCCCTTTACAGAAAATGTTTGCCAATCCCTGGCCTAAAGAATCTACTGCAGAAAGCATTGGCATTTAGGGGGGGCCATTAACAAGATGCCCTTTATTTAGGGATGAGAAGGGGGCAAAAAGCCCCATGTTCATTCTAGAATTGCCCCTTAAAGCTCTGACCTCACAGTCTCTGCCTCCCTCACCTTTCTTTACCTCCCTTTGTTTGGGCGCCAGCATGTTCCAGGCTCTGTGGGGGGCAGTCACGAGTGAAAATTGCACTTGACCGAAGGTCCAGAGACCATTTACATACCGTGCAATTCCTGGGGACTCGCCCAACGCCTCTGACTTCCAGGTAGTGAAGTGGGTACTTAATGACACCCTTTTCCTAGGTTAACTGGGAAGATTAAGTGCATCATGATACATGTCTGTTACATAGAAATGGGCAGCAAATGCTTCCTCTCACTATTATTGTGAGAAACAGTGAGATAAACTTTGGGAAAGCACTTTGTAAATGATAATGCACAACTGAAGGGAAATAAATATAATGTTATAATAATGGTTACATGTGCAGTTAGGACCTAAATGACTTCAGAGTCACTACATTTTTCCCCCTTCGATTAAATAATTTTATATTGCAAACCTAATCGATGCCCTTGAAAATTTAGAATAGTGCAAAAACACAAACAATGAAAAGTAAGACTCCCCTGTCCCTCACACATTCTTCCCAAAGGCAGATGAAGTTGTTATTTTTATACACTTCAGAAATGGTCTCCACGTATATCACTAGTGAGTATTTGGGGTGCGTGTATGTATTTCTGTGTATGTGCCTGTACCACCATCTCTGTTTCATATCAATGACCATAACATCACCTGATCTTGACTTGACTGCATTTACTTAAAAAAATTATTACATTCACCAGGGATGTGTTCAAGAATGTCTAAAGCAGTACTGTTTGTAATAGCTAAAAACTAGAGAGAAACTAAATATCTGTCAACATGGAATGAGTCAGCAAATTGTATATTTATACAATAGAATGTTATCCATTGATAAGAACGAACAAACTACAGCTGTACCCGACAAAGTGGGCAAATATCACAGACATCATCTTGACTAAAAGAATCCAGAGGTGAAAGTGTAAATGGCCCCAGGACTTAGCTGTGAGGTCACACGTTAGGATGGTGGTCATCCTGTGTAAGAGAAACCCTGGGTGGTTGCCTACAATGTCCTGCTCCCTGGTGTAGCTGTTGGCTGCCCAATGTGTAGACTTTGCGAAAATTCATCATCACATATGGTTTGTGCACATTTCTGTAAGCATGATTTTCTTCCATAAAATTCATGCTAGAAATTTAAAAAAGCATATCTTGGAAATCAATTTGAGAACATATGGGTTTCCCTCCTCTTTCATAGCTGTAGACACCTTTATTGTACAGACGAATGGCGTTTTCCCTCAGACTCCCACCTTCTCATGCACATTTGTTTCCAGCTATTTGCTGTTGAATGCATTTTCCAAGATATTTTCTAATCACCCTTCTAAGCAGAAGCAGGTTGTTATGAGCACAGACAGATGATACCATGGGGCATGGAGCCAATTCTGCCCTGCAGATGCCAAGAGGAATCTCAGCCTGTTCCAGGTCACCACACAGGTGCGTGGAGCCCTGACCCTTCCTGACCCAACAACGACATCGTGTGGGCAGACATGCTGCCTGCACGGACGCATTGCTGCCAATGGGTATTCCCAAGGCATGGGGTTGTTATTTGCATTTTCTCGTTGTCATGAGCACCCAATGTTCTGAATATTAATGAAACCATTTGCAGCCTCCTTTGCAGCCTTAAAATATTCAGCATCAGACATACTGTTTTGTTCCCATTTCAGCCAAGTTTTATTTCTCTTAACCAGCTTTGTTGTTGTAAAGTAAAATTAATGTATGATTTCAGTGTTTAAATCTCAATTCTCAGCAATTCACGACAGATTGCAAGTGAATATGATTTGTTCGTTAACACCTAATGGGTTGAAATAATTTATTGCACAAACATTTCCAGGAAAATGAAGCCACTTGAGCAAGAGCAAAGCAGGAAATGTTACTTGTTTATCTAATAAACTACCCTAGGGTGAGTGAGTACATTAGCATTGCACAAACTTTGTGACTTATTTATCATCACTATTTATTATTAAAACTTTATCTGCTTCAACTTAGTGAATGGCTGCCTTGGGATACACCGCTTGCAGCAACAACAACAAAATAAAGTTTATGCAATTTGCATAATACTGTACAAAGAATATTAGCTTAGAACAATATGAATCCCTGGATCATTTGCACAGCCCATTGGTGTTTAATGTTGGTAAATATTTAAATAACAGCAAGCCTGTATCATTATAAAGATTTCTCTTTCTAATCTGCCCTGGATGTACAGCTGTGGTAAATCACCATAATCATGCGATTTGACTTAGAGAATGTTAGGCATGATGAAGAAGCACTTGTTGCTTATGTTGGCAAAGATGATGGAGACAGAAGCACCTGCAGGAGACGTCTGAGACAAGATGCTGAGGTCTTGCTGTATTTCCTTTTTGATCGTTAATGACAGCGTTGGTGTTTCACATAAACTGGGTTCTGCATAGAGTAGGCATGCAGGAGATGGGTCTCTGCAGTTCCAGCTCCTCTTTCATGAATGAAGTATTTGCCTATTAAGAAAAAATATGATTCATACTCCTGGGCTTTTGCACATGCTGTTTTCTCTCTGGGTCATTCTCCCTATGTGTCACCTGCTCACCTCCTAGTTGTGGCTCACTCATCCTTTTGGTTTCAGCGTAAACCCCTGCATTCTTTGTGATGCCCACTTGCCCCGGCTGTGTCTAGCTTGGTCTTGCTGTTAAGCACCTTCTTGATGCTTTGCATTGCTCTCCCACAGCTGAGTCGCTCAAATGTCTTTTTTCTCCACTGGACTCTGAGCCCCATGAAGTGGGGGGATGTGTCTATGTTGGTCAGTGTGGCAAATGGTGAATCCTGATTTACAGTTTTGTTGAATTTAAAAATGAATAAGTGAATGCCTATAGTAATCCATTTAAAGAAGTGTCTACATAAGCCACCATGACAGGCTATGTTAACCTTTCACATTAGACACATTAAAAATGAATGCTGGCCAGGCGTAGTGGCTCACACCTGTAAACCCCGCACTTTGGGAGGCCTAGGTGGGTGCATCACCTGAGGTCAGGAGTTCAATACCAGCCTGGCCAACATGGTGAAACCCTGTCTGTACTAAAAATGCAAAATATTAGGCTGGTGTGGTAGCGTGTGCCTGTGGTGCCAACTACTTGGAAGTCTGAGGCATGAGAATTGCTTGAACCTGGGAAGCGGAGGTGGCAGTGAGCTGAGATTGTGCCACTGCACTCCAGCCTGGGCGACAGAGTGAGACTCCATCTGAAAAAAAAAAAAAAAAAAAAAGAATCCTATGCTAATATGCTAATTCCTTATGTTGGTGAGAGTCTACAGATGCGGGAACTCTGAAATACTTCACAAGAACACTTTAGCTGCATGAGGCAAAAGTCTTAAAGTGATTATTTTATTTTATTTTTATTTTTGGCTCAGCAAATACGTTTGTGGGAATTTACCCTAAAACAGTAAAATTTGGGAATGTGTGGACATATTTGGTCCCAAGGATATTCATCACAATGTCGTTTAAAATTGTCAGAAATTGTAAACAACTTAAATGGTCAACAGTAGGGAATTAGCTGAGAGAGTTGTAATTTATCTAAATGGTAGAATACTATGAAGGTATTAAAATAATGATTTAGAAATATGTTAATGACATGGGAAGATGTTTATGATACACTCTGGGGTGAATAAAGTAAATATCAAGCCTTATGAAAATATGGTTCCATTTTTTTGAAACAACATTTATGTAGGCAAATGACTAGAAACACATATATTAAAATGTTAAGTCATTTTCTGTGGTTTGGCTTGATTTTGTTTTTAATGTGATTCTTTTTCAAAATCAAAAGCAAAGTGAGGCAAATAAACCTACGCATTGAGTTGTTGGTTTAACCCTCACAGAAGGACATCAGGTTAAGTTACTATAAAAAGCAGTTACTTGGCTGTACATCTTAATGGCATATATGTTAAGGACGTAAATAACATCAAATAAATTTCATTTTCTTTTCAGTAATTATATTGTGAATAATAACTTTGGTATTTTGTTTGGAAGCTACTTAAGTAAATTCTAGGAGAAATCAAATAAATTACGTTAACATGAACAAGAAATAATATATTTAGCTTAAGAGAGAAAAATATAAAAGAATTTAAATAAAATCCCTCCAACCTTAAATTTGAATTGAAAATATCAGCATAGATGCCCAATATGCTTTTACTTAAAAGATACATTTTCCACCTCTGCCAACTGAACAAACCCTGAAAGAACTTAACTATGGAACTTAGCAATGGATGTACTTACCAGCCACGCTGTGACTGCTGAGCACCTATCTACGAAAACAAAGCAGGGATTCTTCGAGTAATGGCTCACTCCTGATCTGGGGCACGAAATATATGAGAAGATGCCAGATCACCTTACTCAACCCCAGGAGGCAAGAAAAAAGGTTGCTGGGTCTCCTCGGAGGACCCAGCAGCTGACCTAAATAGGCTCCCACCAGCCGGAGGTCACACACTCGGGGCTTCAGTAAGAATAACAACGTGGAATGGAAACACGTCATCTGTGTTCACATCCATGCGGAAAACACAGACAACAGACAACAATGGAGCAAGACACATCAACCATGTCGAAATCCACAGGTAAAGCACAAAACCACCGCAGAAGCTGCAGCAAATCAACACCACCATGAAATGGATCGAAAGAGAGACAGGGAACCAACTCACAATTTTGAAAACCAGCAAATAAAGAGAAAAAATTGAGCATTTTTTCCTGCCTTAATTTTGCAACTGTACCTCAGGGTAACACAGTGGTTTATTTGGGAACGTTTCTTTTAATATTGAAGAGTTCCAGCTCAATAATAATGATGGATGATAGAATTAGAATATCATAATTTTTCAGCCTCATAGGCAATAATTGCACCATGCTGTCATCCCCAATGACTGCTGGCATCACAAAAAAGAGCAATAGCCTGGTATTGTGTCTCTAGATGAAAGCACATGATACCAATTAGGGGTTTTCTTGAAAAATATTGAACCTGAAGACTGGGGATAGAACAATATGTTAAATGATACCACAGGGTTGTAATCAACAAATTTTAGAATGTGAGAGACCCTATGTCATCACTGACAAATAAATTGTGAAGCCATTAAAAAGAGAGGAGGAAGAACTTACAGATAGAGATTTAAGCGTCATATTAGGCAACTACAAGGTGAGGCCTTCTTTGGATCCTAACTTGAATAAGCCAACTATATATATAAACACATATATACTATATGTAAAAATATATATACACACACACTATATATGACATACACTGTATATATATGCATACACTATAAAATTTACAGTATATAAAAATATATACACACACAATTCTATATATACACACCATATGTATAAAATATATACACACACAACTGTGTATACACACTATATACTGTATATATACACACATATATACACACACTATATAAAATGAATGCTAATGCCTAGTGTCGATGAGAGTTTAGAGATGTTTTACACTATATAAAATATATATATACACACAACTATATATATACACACACATATGTGCAATCAGGGAAAAGACACTCCCTGGATATCGGTTATATAAAGACGTTATTGTCATATGTTATGCTGATAATGGTATTGTGGCCATTTAAAAAATCTTATATTTTAGAGGTACATGTGAATTATTTCCAGAAAAAAATAAGCTCACCAGAACGTGTGACAGAGATAGCTTCTTTTGACTTTCACTAATTTTTTAGGTCTTTGAGACTGTTCTGTTTTGAAGACTGAAGATGAGATTTAATTATTTTCAGTGCTCAGAAATTTTCTTCTATAATTTTACTGATCCTTGCCACAACTCCATTTATTCTGTTTCTCATTTTGAATTCCCTTGGGTAAATGAGGTAGCCTGGGCTGGTTCTCTATTTCTCTTTTCCTTTTTTCTCCAAATTCGTCATTCAATCATAATAGAATTAATTGAATTAAATGAAATTGATCCAAAGCAACTTATATCCCACATGGGATACGCCAACATCTAGATTTCACATCAGCCAGATATCACTACAACGGAAAGACTGAAATATGAAAGAAAAATACAAAGATCCTTCTTATTTTGTAGGAAAGTGAAGTTTAGGGAAAAAACTAACAATCACCTTTTATTCTATAGAGAAGCAGTGAGAGCTGAGAGCTTCAGACACACAGGAGATAATATGAAGTATTTGAATCAATTATATGACGGCAACAAAGAATAATTCTATTTTCGTGGGTCAACCACTAATTGCAGTATAATGTTCTCAGCACTTTCATCTGTCGTTGCTGGGAAATATTAATGGGACACTTAAGACCAAGGCTTCAGCACAACTATTGGGTAATTAGGGCACGAATCCCCATGCATACTTAATTGTATGATATAGGACCAGGCTAACTTTAGAGTGGGGGTGGTTTCAGAATGACAATACAGAGAAACACCCCCTTGGTTTCTACAACTCTAAGACATCAGATTAAATTGAGTACGTTAAAAAAGAATAGCACTGACATATCCCAGACTCTGTTTCTGTTTTAATTAGCTTATTTACAAAGTTTAGTTCATCTATTTTTCCAAAAAGACGTTTCTCTGGACTGCCCTACAATTCTGTTTTAGTCGTCTAGTTACTGAAATCCAGCTCAAAACATAGGTTCATTTTCCTTTTAAAAGGGAATTTATTGTCTCATAGTGGAAAAGCCAGAAGCCAGCATCCCAGGCATGGTGGGTCCAGGTACATAAATGGTGTCCTCAGGAATCAGTTCCTGTTCTCGTGTCTTTCCACCTGGTGATGAAGGTGGTCACCAGGAGTTTCAGGCCACATCTTAGCAGTTTGCAACCCTGCTATAAAGAGCACTAAGGCTCTTGTTAGCCTAGCTGTGGTCACATTTGTAGCCCTAAACACATCACTTGGCCAGGGGGATGCTATCCATTGGCCAAGCTTGGGTCCCAGGCCTACCTCTGAAGCCACACTATGGGTTCAACCTCCCATAGGCCAAATGGCAGAGGGTAGTAGTTTGATGGAAACTTTGTCTCCACAGCCTGGAAAAGGGAATGAATGTTGGGCAGGCAGAAATCACAACAGACATCTTTAGTGGAATTTTAAATAACTTCTGGAATATTAATCACTACTCTGTCTAGCCTGACCATTTCCAGGCTTGCTAAAGGAACAATAACAAGGCTGACTTGAAATGCTGGTAGAGGCTTTGCTGTTCTGTATTTGAGGGTAAAAGAAGGAGCAGTTTGAGGAGAATGTGGAAATGTTGAGCTGTTCATCTGTCTTTCTCTCTGAGGATGTCTTTCTCTCTAAGGATGCAAAAGCAGAATGGTCAGATATACATTTACTGATGGATCATTGACTTTTTAAAATTCCTGTGAAAAAACAACCTGTAATCTTTCGAGATTTTAGAAATGATAAAATGAATCCCTGCTAGTCAACTATTCTAATGTGAAATACAACAGACACTTATTTATTCTAGCTTTACATTAACAAAGGTTACGTGATAGAATAGCTTTCAAGAATGCTGTTTCTAGAACTTTCTGTTTGGTCAAAGAATGAATATTATACAGTCACAAATGCATGGTCAGCCATCTGAGGAAAGGTAGCACCTAAATGACACTATGAGATAGGAAGTTCAAATAGTCAAATGTTTATTAAGGTGGATATTCCGAAGTCTCATCAAACTTTAGCCCACGTATATTGAGCACTGACTGTATGCTGTATGATTTGCTGTGCCTTGGGGATGCAGATATGTTAATGACATGACCTCTGGTGTCTAATAGGGATGATCTGCTTATAACAGGTTATACATGAGATTAATTCAAAGAAAATGGAGAAGAGGGCTTACATAGTGAAATGTCAGGAATTTTATGTTTTTCAATAAATGGAGTTTCATTCCTAGACCTACTGATGGAATGAATAGAGTAAAATTCAATTTTAGGATTTTTGTTCCAAAACTCCTTACAGCTAGGGGGCATAGATGTTAATCTCTGAAATGGGTGAGTGTGCTTTGTCTTAAATTGTGTACTGCCAGGACATATGATGTCAGACAAAATAGATTCAGGCATTGATTGCCGGGTGAGTTTAATTGATTGCTGTTTCTTTCTGCTTGACTAGAGACTGAGGTTTGCTGATGTTTCTGCATGTCTAATATAATTTCCATTTGGTAGTTGGCTTGCTTATATAAAGGAATACATATTCAATTGAGTTGAGAAAGACCAGACCATGGTTGTTCGAAACCCTGGGGATGTGGCTTATGCTTGTTAGCACTTAGTCTTCTCTGGTTTCTACACACAGTTTCATTGTGACACCAAGCTCCCTGTCAACTTTCACCACAAAATAAGTACAAAAATATTTACATGGGTGTAAAGACTGATGGTTGCCTTAACATCTATGGCCAGTGCAGGGAAATAACTCATTAGAAGGATTAGAAGACCTGGGCCAATTTAAAATTATTTGTAAAGGCCGGATTCTAATGAGCATTCCAACCACAGTGGGTGATAGTAAATTAATGTAAGCAAGGTTTTTCTTCTTTTATTTACTTTCTCAAATCTCAGTGGGAGGCATGTACAGTAGGGGCCTGTTGCTCCCATCTCAAGTACAAACATTTCTTTATGTCTGTGGCGAAAGTGGGGATCTGGTATTGGGTCATTTCAGCCCATCTCAACACATGCAGGTATCCAAGTGTGTGTTTGTAAGATGACGACAAGCTGCATTCCAGGAAGAAAGTTTTCAGGCAAATGGCTTCCGGACCAATCATCAGTTATATCAGGACAAACAGGACTTTTTCATATTGAGGAAGCCCACGCACTTGTCAATTCCCGAAGCTTCCAATACATTGACAAATGAACGAATCTTGAAATAGGGTTATAAAAATTGGATATATTTATATTCTTTTCATTGAAGAAATTTATGCTTTTTACACAGTCAAGTGCAGTGACTAAATGCATGATCTTACTTGAGGATACGCCTAGCAATTACTCCCTGGACATTTGTGAGTATAAGGCCAATACCATGAAAGACAGAGGGCAGAGGAAGAGGGAAGCTGGGTTTTAGGCTGTCACTGAGCCACTGAATGACTCCTCACCTGAAATCCTCAGGTAGATGCCCTACTGCTGTACTCTCCATAGTTGAGCCAATAAATTATTTTCTAAGTCAGGATGAGTTAGGTGCTGGCTCCTTGCAGTTGAAATCATCCTAGCTGATGCGGACCTGCTTCCTCCCAGTGCCTCCACCCTTTAACCACTCTTAGCACTCACACAATGCTGAAGCTATCTTCATTTAATTGAAAGGTTAATTATAGGTGGAGGTCTGTTGTAGAATATGTGGTTATTTTGGTCTCTGTAACAGTAAACAGGTTTGACAGTCCTCTGACTGACTTGACTGGATGGATGGATTGTTGATATGACATAATTCTAGCGATTAGCTGTCAATCCTTTCATCCTTAAAGATGCTGTTTTCTCATTTCTTTACACTGGTTTGACAATTTATACAGCAGGAAATGCTTTCCTATGCATTATCTCATCTGATCATAAATCCACGCTTGGAGTTATAGAATAGACGTTTTCTACTTTTTCAGTGGAGGAAGCTGAGACAGCAGCCGCCCCAGGCCACCCTGCCAACATAAACATAGAATCCAGGGCTCCCCATGAAATGTGTGTGACCTCCCTGGCGCCACACGTTTGGGCCAGTCTAATCAGTGTCTGCATTGTTGGTCTGCATTAGACTATAAGCGACTGAACACAGTGACTCAGACCAATCCAAGCAACAAGGATATCCATGGTGCTATGTAACAAGAAATCCGGAGTCAGAGTGGGGTCTAGGCATGGATGTCAGGCTCTGGAGCCTTTATCTGCATTTTTCTGGGCTCGCATTGCCTTTGAGGGATTGGCATCATCCTCCAGAGATGGCAAGGTGGCCACAGTTGATCCAGGCATTATCTGACTCAACAACGTCCAGGAGCAGGACCTTCTCTTCTCCGGTTCTTTATTGAAGCCTGGAAACCTTTTCCATAAGGACATGCGGCAGACATTTCCATTTTATCTGCACTGGGTCCAGGCCCACAGCCCATCAGTCATTGAAGGGGAAACAGAGCCTATAATCCTCTCAAAATTACCTGCTGATGAGAATCAGCTGTTAGATAGTGAACCACAGTAACCCCCACAGCATGGATCTAAAATGCACTGACCTAGAGTAAGCAGCAGTTGAAGAAAATTGGTCTGGACATGGTGGATTGCTGCTGTCACAGCCTCTCATTTGTTCATGCCTCTCTGTGTCCTGGCATTTGTGTCAGTGTGGTCCCCTCTCACACTGACTCAGAGCCTGGCCAGGGGACTTGTTTAGGTCAATGAGAAAAAATCAAATGTTACACAAAGGGCTTGTCTTCTGTTCGCTCTTGGGAACTGTTATGGACTGATTGCATCCCACTAAAATTCATAGGATGAAGCCCTAACCCTCAATGTGACTATATTTGAATGTAAAGCCTTTAAGGAAGTAATTAAAGTTAAATAAGGCCAGAAGGGTGGGGCCTACTCTGATAGGACTGTGTTCTCATAAGAGGAGGGAGAGATACCAGAGACCACTTCCTCTCCACAGAGGCTCACAGAGGAAAGGTCACGTGAGGACAGAGTAAGAAGGCACCCATCTGCAATCCAGGAAGAGAGGCCTCACTGGAAACCAGTCCTGCTGGCACCTTGATGTTAAATTTCCAGCCTTCGGTACTGTGAGAAAGTAAAGTCCTATTGTTTAAGGGCCCCCCTAGTCGGCAGTATTCTGTTATGGCAGTTTTAGCAAACTCAAACAAGAACTTTACAACCATTATCCCAAGAACAAGCTTGGGCAGGCCTGCTGGGTGATAAAAGACAGGACACCTAGGTACCTTCATGGCCTCGGCCCGCAACCAGCCAGCCTGTAGGCAGGCATGTTAGTTCAATGACCACCAGCTGACCACAGATGAGTGCGTCTAGTGAGACCAGTAGAAGAGCTACCTACTTGAGCCAAGTCCAGGTTTCAGACACACACAATTAAAAGCTAAATAAATGCTTGTTTTAAGTCACTGAGTTGTGGGGAGGTCTGTTATTCAGCTATAGGTAATGGACACATGTAGGCTATAGAGGTTTTCAGCCACATACTCCACTGAAACAACTTGAGTTGCACATCCTTCTGTTGGTCTAATTGGGAATGCAATTTGTTGACACTGTGGGTCAAAGCCATATCGACAGGGATCAGGTAGTCAGGCAAATGAGCAAGGCAGGTTGCATAGAAAAATACTCATCAGGCCCTTTTAGTTTGAGTTTTATTTTACGTTTTTGGATAAATATATAGATACAGAAATGGCCACATACCATAGGAAATCAACTGTCTAAGAGAGGGGCCGGATGACAACTGGTACACACGGTCTCAAGGATGGGGATTCAGTCGGGAGTGGTGGGGACCGTGGGGAGCTGGAACAAGCATGCCAGCAACAGGGACAGCCACTGTTCTGCTCCAGCCCTTGTTGCCAGGTAGGCATGTGGGCCCAGGGTTTTGTTATGAGAATTTCCAATTTTTCAACAAATACCAGAAATCTGGATTTTTATGTAATGTTTTATATTTTTAAAATGCTGATTCACTCAGAAGTAAAATACTGAACAGGCCACATAAAGCTCATTTGAGGCTAAACTGCCACTTTGTAATGTCCGCTATGCACAAACTGGCTAATAGTAGAGTCAGAAGTCAGTAAACTACCCTGATGTCAAGTGGCTGGTTTGGCTGAGTTTTTCCTTTCCTGATTGTTTGGGATTTGCATATTTATAGTATACAGATGCAAATGAAAGACTTTGCAGAAAAGTGGGTCCCGAATCCAAAATATAATAGACAGGAAATAAAACAATGAAAAAAATACAGTCTTTGATTGCAGGTCTTTCTGCCGCCAAGCTCAGAGAAAACAAACAAAATGCAAAAACCTAGTATGGGTAAACCCAGGACAAAAACTTTTTCAAAATCAGGAAACAAATAAGTGGGGGTTTGGACCTTTGCATTCCAAAATTATTCTCAGCCAGATGGTGAATTTCTTGAATTAAGTCAGGGACCAGATTTTATTTATTTTTGTATCCAGGGCAGCTGGAAGCATCGAATCAAGTTTAAGTGAATGAATGAATGAATGAACATTTCACATGGATTTATAGGTAATTAACATATGACGCATGTGTTGGGGAATGGCCCTGTGTGCGTTACCACCATGCCCTTTGGAGTCAGGAGACATGGCTTTTTTTCCGACCTGCTCTTCCATTTTGGCCACATTAGTTACGTAACCTCTGTGTGTCTCCATTTCTGATGTGTGAAGTGAGGATAATAAAAAATGCATACTTGTTAGTGCTGTGAAGATGCAATGAAACCTGCCTGTAACTGTACTGCATGGCCTGACACAGAGCTCTTGTCCAGTAAATGTTTCTGAGGTGGATGCCTAGTTAGTTTTAAACAGTGGATTACCAGGGGAGTGGGTGGGAGGAGATGACACCTACTTAACTGCTCTCCGGGGACACGAATTTTGAGTCCAGCAGCCTGAATTTGGACTAGCTTATGCCAACACATTATTTCTATGGATTCTGTGAGAATCAGCTCAGGTCATCTCTTGGGCAGAGGTCTGAGGAATCTGGAAAGCAACCCAGTGCTGTTTCCAAAGCATTGTCAACAGCAATGAGGCAGATGCTGCCCTTGGGAATGATTCTTTGCTACAGAATTGGCCATTTTCAGCAGCACACAGTGATGTTGTAATAAGGAGATAAAACATGTGAGTCCACAGCCAGCCTTTTATAGGGTATTCGATGCATCCCAGTTGTTCTTAAATAAGCAAAGAGAAATTGCATCCTCTAGGCTGGTGGAAGCTTGCGGCTTTTCATTTTCTGCCTCTTTTTGGGTATTGTTGCTTTCCTTTTCACTTTCCTCTAATAAGGGATGCTCTCTCTAGAGCAAAATGAATGCCAACCTTATGCATTTCTGAAGGGAGAGCTATTGTAGTTGGAAACTACTGAATAATTCTCAGAGTATTATTTTGTCATTATTACTCAGCCTTTACTATCATATTCCTGATGTTGGCTGGGACCTCCTGGTCCTCTGAGGCAACAAGGTCAGGGCCAGCTCCCATCACGTCCCATATTCGGAAAGGCAAAACCCTACACTGAAATTTCTCCTCTCCTCTAGTGGGCAGCAGGGTGAGCGGTGGCTCAGAGGGTGGGAGCTCATTCTCTTGGTTTCTTTGCATCCCAGGGGACACCTGCCTTGCTTGTGGGCTATTGTGCCCCACATTGAGCCAGATGGAAAAAATCTTTTTCTTTACAAATCATAAATTGGCCCTAGTCACATATAAAGTGTGTGAAAACAGAAACCTTAAAAAAAAAAAAAAAAAAAACTAGAGATAAGAATGATGAGAATGAGGGGGAAAATTTGTACTAGAATAAGAAGAAAAAGAAAAAAAGAAGTTCAAGTAGAATAGTTAGGTAGTAATGCTGTTGTTAAAATGCCCTTTGACCACCCCCAGTCCTTTGCCAGGGAGTTTCTCTGATTCATTCCATATTTCTTGCTCCTCCCTCAGATTTTCCCTAAAACTCCAAACTCTCAGGGTATTTGCAACCTCTGCAAGGTCCACACTGCAACCTAACAACAAATCCATGAAGACAAAGCAGGCAGCAAGGCACCCCTTCAAGAGCAGTTGAAGTTACAAGAGGAATCTTTTATTTCTGTTGTGTTTTCAACAATCACATTTGCTGGTTCATTAGTGAGGTGAGCATATGTCCTGGCTTATGCCTGTTGTTCTAGTGTGATTATTAAGAATGCCTGTGGGCCCTGTCCAATTGTCCCACTTTGGATCATAAATTAAATGGTCACTCCATATACTTGCTTTACTCATTGCTTATCTCGAGTGGCACTATACAATAGATATATGATAGAAGTCAAATGCGTAATTTAGATTTTCTGGTAGTCCTGTTAAAACACAAAAGGAAAAAGGTAAAATTACTTTTAATAATATACTTTATTCTCCTGCCTCAGCCTCCCAAGTAGCTGGGATTACAGGCACCTGCCACAACACCTGGCTAAATTTTGTATTTTTTAGTAGAGATGGGGTTTCATCATGTTGGTCATGCTAGTCTTGAACTCCTGACCTCAGGTGATCCACCCACCTCAGCCTCCCAAAATGCTGGTTGTAGTGAGTCAACATGGTGCCACTACCCTCCAGCCTGGGCAACTGAAAAAAACAAATATATATTATACTTTATTATAATCTCAAAAAAACATATATTATACTTTATTAAACTAATATATCCAAAATACTATCACTTCGACATGTTGTCCATATAACACATGTAATGGGATATTTTACCTTTCTCTTGTAGTAAATCCTTGAAATCCAGCAGAGTGTATATTTTAATTGTGGCACATCTCAGTTTGGACTAACTACATTCCAAGTGCTCAGTAGCAAAATGTGGCTATTGGCCACTGAATTGGATGCTCAGATCTAGGTCCATATTACTCATTTTTATAAATGTTGTAATGGTGCAATGAATAATCGCAGAATAATCACAGAAGGTAGAAGCTATAAAATTGTATTTTGAGAGTGGGGAGGGGTACATAAGGACCTCTTTCCAAAAGTTGAATATCTTGTGGAACTTTAATGTCTTGTGGAATTTGTACTGTAAGATCAGTACAAATGGCATAGTGTTAGAACAAATTATTGTATATAAATTTAAAATTTCAATATATACTTAATGTACAAGGGGACTTCAAAACGTTCATGGAAAAATCGAATTAAGAGATAAAAATAAAGAATATAAACTTTCTTAACATAAGCTCTATTAAGGTCAAGATGCTTTTGTAAGCAGGAACACCAACCATTTAGACCATCCCCAAAGAATTGAGGGTCCTGGGAATTTAACCATGTCAATTCAGTTCTTTTTCCATTATCAACTGAAGAAAAATGGGTTTCCTTTACAAGTTTTTTAATATTAGGAGACAAAAAAAAAAAAAAAAAAAGTCAGAAGGAGCCAAATCAGTTCTGTAAGGTTCATGCCTAATGATTTTCCATCAAAACGTTCCCCAAATTGCCCTTGTTTGATGAAAGGAATGAGCAGGAATATTCTCATGGTGGAGAAGGACCGTCTGGCTTTCCTGGGTATTTTTGCTGCTGACGCTTTGGTTTTCTCAAAACACTCTCATAACAAGCAGATGTTATTGTTGTTTGGCCTCATAGGAAGTCAATAAGCAAATTTGAGCAGCCCAAAAAGCTGTTGTCATGACTTTTGCTGTAGCCCAGTGCACTTGTATTTTGACTGGGTCACTCTTGGTAGCTGTTGTTTGGTTGTGCTTTGTCTTCAGGATGGTACTGGTAAAGCCATGTTTCACTTCCTGTTACAGTTCTTTAAAGGAGTACTTCAGGAGCTTGATTTCACTTGTTTAAAGTTTTCATTGAAAGCTCTTCACTCGTCTGCAGCTGATATAGGTGCAACAATTTTGGCACCCATTGAGTGGAAATTTGCTCAAATATAGTTTTTCAGTCAGAATTGTGCAAACTGAACCAACTATGGTGTTGGTGATTGATTGCACTGTTAATTGTCACTCCTCTTCAATTACAGCATGAACATGATGCATATTTTCCTTGCAAATTAGGGGTGTGGTCTCTGCTGCTGCAGGCTTCATCTTTAACATTGTGTTGTCGCTTCATATAATGAGTTATGCATCTGTAAATTGTTGATTTCTTTGGGGTATTGTCCTCATACATTTTTTATAAAGCATCAATGATTTCATGCTCTTCCACACAAACTTCACCATAAACTTGACGTTTGTTCATTTTTTCACATTTAGCAGAATTCATGTTGCTCTGAGAGGGGCTTTTTGCAAACTGTTGTCTTATCCTTCTTAGTACTTCAAACTGGATCGTATTCAGACATGTTATAACAAGTTAGTATGAGTTTATTTTGGTGCAAAAATTGAAAATTTTCAAAAAAAATTACAAAATTTTGGAAATCCACACACAGTTTTTTAATAACACATATTTTCCAAGATTTTTTGAAGCCATCTTGTATATTTGATAAATATAATAAGAAAATTAAAAGAAACCATTTGTAAAATGTTAAAGTAATCAACCTCATGTATCTGTTGCTCAACTTCAACACTTACCATTCCCTGATAACTTCGTTTTACGGGTACTCCTGCCCACTCCCCAACTAATGTTTTAAGATTTACATGTATCGCTAAGAGATAAAGATTCTTGTTTTTACACATAGCTACAATAGTATTTAAAGTATCAATAATTCCTCAATTTTATTCACTACCTAGTCAGTGCACAAATTTCCCCAGATACCTTATAAATTTTTCTTTTACATTTAGTTTGTTCAAAACAGAGTCTAAATAAGGTCCATACGTTGCAATTGGTTGATAAATTTCTCAATATTTTTTATCTGTATTTTTCCTCATCTCTTGTAATTTACTTGTTTATTAGTCCTGTGGAGTTTTTTTTGGCAGTTTGGATTTTAATGCTTGGTTCTCTGGGGTGTTATTTAATGTTCTTCTGTTCTCTGTGCATCTATAAACTGATAGGGCTAAAGGTTGGAGGAAATTCAGAATAGAAACTTTGGCAAAAAGATTTCATAGGTAGCATCAAAGGGTACATCTCATCTGGATGCTTTTTTCTTCTTTTTGAGTGTGTGTGTGTGTGAGAGAGAGAGAAAGACAGAGAGAGAGAGAAAGAGAGAGAGAGAGAGAGGGATGGGTGGGGAGAGGGACAAAGGGAAGAAAAAACGTAGAGAGATTGAGAGATGGGGGGAGGAACAGAGAGAGGAGGTAGAGAGAGAAACAGAGACATTAGATCAACCATTGTTGATCACTGCATAAGACCTTAATTCAATACGTGTGACAACATTAGAATGCCCTTGTTCTGTCATTTCTTTCTCATTTGTTTGGTGGAACATCTCTGTCAGAATACTTCTTCCAATTCAAGTCCTTGGTTACTCTGAGGTATAGTTTGTATAGGACATTTAGGATAAAAACTTAAATCTTTCCCCTTTTATTTACTAATTTTCAAAATAACTTCACTTCCTGGCATTCTCCAGAGATGACCAATCAGTTTTTATTTTCTTTTTGTTTTCGAGGTAGAGGATGGTATTATTAACTTATAGGTTTGAATATGTTTGATATACTTCAATGGACTGTGATTATCTCTGGCCAGTGGGAGCTGCTGCAGGTTGATTGTGGCTTTGTCTGCTGTCGGGCATGGCACAATGTCTAGGCTAATCTTGTACATGTCTTGACCTACAACTTGCACTCAGCCATTTCCCTATGAGGAAATTGAACCTGAGAATAGCATCAGCATTAAAACTGGGGTTGCATTATTTAAAACTCTTTTGCTTGCAAGTAGCAGGAATTCCAATCCAAACTGCCCAGGCATGGTGTCATTCATTGGCTCCCATGATATAAAGAGCTAGGACTGGATTTGGGGGCAGGCTGACACAGGGGCTCAAGCCCTCCATGGGAGCTGGTGTCTCTCCCTCCACTTCCCTGCTGCATTTCCTTTTGGTGGCTCCAGGGGAGATATTCAAACTGTGTAGCCACCAGGCACTGAGGAACCAGAAGGAACACAGGCCAAAGCATCGAGGGCTCCTGGAAGACCCCTGCTGTGCCAGCGTTACTTCTTCAGTTGCTGCATTGTGGGGAGATACAGGAGGACTAGGGGAGGGGCTGGGGCGACAGGTGGTAGAGGGATAACTTGGAGGGCCTGAGGCCAGTGGCTATTTGCCAGCAAGTATGGAGGTATTTTGACAATTTAACAACCAACTCAGACTCTCCAGGGCTACCTAGTCTAGTTGGTTCCATTCTCTGACCTGCTCTTTGCTCATCGTGGCCAGATGGCCATACTCCTCACGTCCAGCCAGGAAAGCCAGGGCTAACCCAAGTCCAGAGAGTCACTTGGATGGACTGAGCTGGACCATGTGCCCAAGAATGAGCTGAGTTGATTAACTTGTCCCGGGCTCCATTCCAGAAGCTGGGGCCAGAGCTGCACATGTACCAGGACTGAGCATGGAGAGGTGAAGACCATAAACAAAAATTGGCATTATGGCCGGGGAAGGGGTACCAACTGTGGCAGGACAGCACCGTGTGCCCACCACAGAAGGGACAGAGGACATTTGCACCTCATGTTAGTTTCAAGGTCAGATTTGCTTTTGTGTTTTGTTTTGGTTGCAGAATATTAAGAATGTTAGGCTTCATACTGGTGTAGAGGTAAAAATTGTAGATGTTTTCAACACCTTGCCTTCCTATCTCATCAATTACACTAATCAGTGTGATTGAAAGAGAAGCAGTAGGAAACATTTTCCAACGTGAATTGAAACACTAACAATCAGGACTGGTGTATAATTTGTGGGACCTAATGCAAAATGAAAAGATGGATCCCTTGTTTAAAAGTTATTAAAAATGTCAAGACAGCAATGGCAGAGTAGTAAACCTGTCGGGTCCTGTGTGTTTGTACAGCATTGCCAATAATATCCGGTAACAGCCCACATTTCTTTCCTTAAATAGAAAGATCAGACAAGAAGCGCCCTAAAATTTCAAGTGCTGAAATGTCTATGTGTTCTAAGGTTCAACCTCAATGTGGTGCGCACTCACCATCGTGCACATTTAGTGCAGTGGTGAGGAGGCCAGGGTCTGGCCTCTTAATGCTTCTGTTTTTCAGTTCTCCCCACTCACTAGCTGTGTGGCCTTGGACCAATGACTTCACTCCACCTCACTTTATCCTCTCCCTCTGTAAAATGCGAGAAGAACATGGTCTACTTTGTAGGATTGTTTTAAGGATTTGATATGAGATATGAAAATAATTTGAAATGAGATGATGGAAATTAATGTACTCAGAATGGGGCTGTTAGAGAATGGCTACTCTACATAGGCTTTGGCTGGTATCTCAGTGACACACGTTTTTGTGATACCTACGGCGTGCGTACACTATGTGTCATACATGTAGGCATACTGCGTGTGATGCTGGAGCACACCCCACACACGTGCTTCCCTGTCTTGCCTGGCATGTGGTTGAGAGAGGCACGTGTGTGCTTCATCAGCTTGCTTGCTTAGATAATTTTTTCTGAGTAAAATGGAAAAAGCACTGAATTTTTTAAATGCACAACACAAAGTGACAATCTTCTTAGGCTGTAAAACATGCTCAAGGAAATTAAATTATGCACAAAAATTGTGTGAGAATTTATTCGAAGTTCTGCACAAACACAGTTTAACCTGTGTTATAATTTGGTAGATATGACATATATGCATGTTGCTCTTTATTATATAGGTTTTTTGAAAATAGTTAAAATACATTTTAAGAAAAAGAAATTTGAATACAATCTTGGCAGAACCCTTGAAGCAAAGGGTTCTTGGGACCCTAGGATATGGGGTCCCCAGAGAAAGGCTTCACAAGTGAGTTCCTTACGATGGGCATCTGCTTTTTATTATTAAACAGTAAAAAGAAAATCCTTCCCCAAACCCAAACTTGACTGAAACTTCATCTTAAAATAATGAAATGAAACTAGGAAGATATGTTTATCTTATAATTAATATTTACATTATAATAATAACTATAAGCTAATTTTAAAATAGAGAAAGAGTAAACCAAGTTGACTTCCCCCCAATTTTTTTAATTGTGGTAAAATATATGTAACATAAAATGTACCATTTTAACCATTTTTTAGCATATAGCCAGTGGCATTGAGAACATTCCCATTGTACAGCCATCACCTTCAAATATCTTCAAAACTTTTTCATCATCCCAAACTAAAGCTCTGTCCCCATTAACCAACAACTCCATTCCCCCTTCCCCCAGCCCCTGGCAGCTGCCATGCAACTTCCCCTCACTATGTATTTGACCATTCTAGGTACGTCATATAAGTGAAATGACACATGGTGGTCCTTTTGTGACTGGTGAGTGTTATTTTTTGTACAATCTTCCAAACAAGGTTGTATGACAGCACAATAAAATATCCTTCCCTTTCTGCTTGACTTTCACAGAACTATCAGGAAGAGGACATTCTGGAGAGTCATTCAAGGGCTTCATTCAAGGGCTTCATCAATTTTGCAAGAATATTCTTTAAACTTTTATGTAGAAATGAGTTATAGTAAAGTATTACTTGAGCACAGTGCATGTCTTCTGTATTCAGCCCAGTGAACTTTCACATCCGGGTGCTTTCAGATGCAGATCTAGAACGTTGCCACCTTCCAGAGTCTTCTCACATGATTCTTTGCAGATATTAACTCCTCCCCACCCACACATGTCCGCTGTGCTGACTTTCCTTACCTCAGGCTAGTTTCCCCTCTTCCCCAACCTCATATAAATGGAATTGTTATCGTGAGTTCTTTTGTGTCTGGCTTTTCACCCAGCCTGTCTGTCATCTGTGAGGCTCATCCTGGTGACTATTCGTTGCAACTCACTCATTGTTATTTCTGTGAGCTATTTCTTGCTATGCATGTGCTATCATTTATTTATCCATTCCTCTCCTGATGGAGCTTTGGGTTGTTTTAACTGACTGTTATAAAGATGCTATAACCACTCTGCCAAGAACGTTTCTTAATTCAAATTATTTTTTCTTTGAAAATGTCTGCATGGTCACCATTCTCCTAAGTCCTCTTTTCAGTTCTCGTCTCTGCCGAAGAATCCTCTTGCGAATGCCTCTGTACAAGACTCTGTGTTTTCCAAAATCACAGTTATCTATTTCATAACACCATACATCATTTGTGAGATCTTTACACTTCCTCTGAAACCAATTTGTCTTGTCCTTTTAGATGCTGACAACATGAGCCTCCTGTGGTGGGAACGGGCTTGTGAAGGCAGTGCTGGGATGCACCAGGGCGGGAGCTACAGGTGAGTGGGCGGGGACATTTGAAAGGGGCTAATTTTCTCGTGGTCCTTTATAGGGGGGGTGTTTGTATGTTACGACAGCTTTCTTCCCTATGCAACTCTGTAGCTGGGGTTGAGTGCATGTAAACTCAGCTAACAAAATCCTCTTGCATTTGGTTTCAAGTCTATTGCTCTCTGCAGAACCCCCAGGCCTGCCACTTTCCTGGCACATCTTCTCAGCCTTTAGGCTCAGGCTGCAGTCTTTGATTAGTGGTGCATGTATGTGCGATGGGGACAGTTGTCACTGAAATTACAGACAGCTGAATGGTGATTTGAATTGCATGAGCATTAAGGCCTTCCTTAAGAGAGATATGCAAAACCCACGGTTTGATTCTCTTGAAGCATCGGGAAGGCCTGTATAGATAAATCCCTTTGACATCAACACAGCGGGGACACTCTAAGAACCTAATTTTAATGAATATACATTTGACTTTCCAACTGCAAGGGAATGATGGGAGAAGATTTGTTTAGATCTTCCTAATTAATAGCCCAGGTTGACTGTACTTTTCTGTTTAATGTAACTGATTTCATCTCATTAAGAGACAGGTAGAAATTGGATGCATTTTCCACTTCCTGGTAAGAATATCTTCTTCTTATAAGCTAGGCATAAAAACCCATCATGGCCTGGGCATTGGGACTGCTGTGCTCTGGGTGGAGCCACATTCAGAAGTCCTTGTCTGTAATTAAATGGGATATTTTTCTGTACTTAGTTCATAATCTTTGGGCAGCATTTGATCATTTGAAAAAAGTCACACCATTCACTTGATCAGGAGGCATCTGTAGGGAATGCAGGTTGGGCCTGAGTCCTGTTGGCCCAGGAACAGGTAGTTGTGGCGTCAGACAGTTTTTTTTGTTGTTGTTGTTGTTGTTTGAGACAGAGGCTTGCTCTGTTGCCCAGGCTGGAGTGCAGTGGCACTATCTTGGTTCACTGCAACCTCCGACTCCCTGGTTCAAGTGATTCTCCTACCTCAGCCTCCCGAGTAGCTGGGATGACAGGCACATGCCACCAAGCCCAGACAATTTTTGTATTTTCAGTAGAGACAGGGTTTTACCACGTTGGCCAGGATGGTCTTGATCTTCTGACCTTGTGATCCGCCCACCTTGGCCTCCCAAAGTGTTGGGATTACAGGTGTGAGCCACCGCACCGGGCCTGAGGTGTTTTTTAGTCAGGTGATTGAGGTGTTTCCACCAGGACGAAGCCTCTTGGTGGCTGAGAGGGACCCCACTGAACTCTCTGCTGACCAGCGGGAGAGCATGCTTAGTGCTTAGGAACATTAACACACACCTTGTGAAACTGATGTTTTTATGGTCAAAAAGGCTTGGATATCAGCCCTTCCATAAGATACAGTGGACACTGAGACCCACTTTACTCCCAGTGACCCCCCCACTCTGTTCCTTGGTGCTCCGTGTCCCCAGCTCAGCCACTCCGGGCTGCAGCTTTCTGCTTAGCCGTTCTCGTTCTGTTACTGCTGTTGTTGCCTTGGAGTGAGAAAAGATTTGTGTCTGCACACAGAGGAAGATGAGAAATGTCATATTTCTTTATGTTGTAAATGACTGAATTAAATATGACTCTCAAGCAATATCCTGGAAGGCTGGTGGGAAATTCAATCTCAGACATTTTGAACTTCCTTGTGCCTTCCTTTTGGGGCACAGACATTCTGGAGGTTTTGGTGAGTTCAAGGGTGGCTGTGCTGGTCTCCATCTCCAGTACTCGCTGCTGATGACCTTGCGTGTGCTGTATCATTATCTCGAAAGATGCTTTTATCTCAGTGTTTTGAATAAACATTTTCCACTGCGCTCCAAGGGTCTCCCAGTGAACTGATGGGTGTTAGTTCCCAGGTGTGGGTCTTTGTGGAGGTTGTAGGCCCCAAGAGGCAGAGGACCACACCTGTCCTAGTCACCACTTCATCTCCAGAGCCCAGAACAGCGCCTGGTTCACAGTGTCCAATAATTATTGACTGATTGATTTCGATGGAGAAAGCCTCAGGGGTAACTGAATCAGGAAGTTTAGGGTTTTAGGAGTAATCTGGATACAATTCCTTCTGGACTAATAGACAACTTAGGTAGAGAAAACATTGTTGAAATGTGCTCACCTTATTCAGCAGAAAGAGACCTGAGGAATAATAAAATACTAGAAAGAAAAATCAATAAAGAATTATCAGTCGACTTTCTGCAAGCAGTACATTTGTATAATTTATTACTGGATATATAACAATATGATCTCTTTTAAAATAGACTTAGTATAACATACATAAATGTACATAAATAATACTTTGTGTAGTTAATGAGTCTTTACCTACTCAAAGGATGAAAAAGAAGGTTTATCAGCACCTGGGAAGCACATTCCTGCCCCCTCCCAATTACAGCTTTCCCAAAATCTAATCCCTATCAGAAGGTCTATCATTAGGAATTAATTCTGATTGTTGAACTTTATACACAATGTATACACAGTGTGCTTTCTTTTGTGTTGGACTTCCTTCACTCATCATTATGTGTGGGAACCATTCACCCATGTTGTGTGTGGTTGTAGTGTGTTCATTTTCATTGCAATGTAATATTCCACCAAAGAAGAAGATCTATGCATTATACTGTTGAGGGCCATTCGGGATGCCTACAATAAATAACAATGTTATAACATCCTTGTTCCTGTTTCTGGTGGATTCATGCAAACATTTCTATTGAGCAGAATTCTTTTTAGGAGTGGAATTACTGAATGTCTTAGATCACATTCCCCAGAAGCAGAATCTGAGATGTGCAAGTGATTTATAGAAAGGGTGCTCCCAGGAGGAAGCTTGGAGGAAGCAAGGGAAGGAGGAGACAGTGTGGGAGAAGCTATACCATATGGATTCAGGTAGAGTCCAGGGCAGCCTGATGCCCTAGGGAGCTCTGGGGGGTGACCAGCACCACAGCGTTGATCCTCTGAGGGTTTTGGTATCTTCGCATCAGCCAGGCATTGGCTGGGTGTCATCCCAGAGGGGTGGGGATAGTGAAGCATCTGTATGCATGATGGCTCCCATCAGCAAAATCATTCTCTGGAAAAGGTGTGGGACCTCAGCAGCTAATGCTCTCAGGAGCTGGGACATTGGTGCCCTGGCTCATAAAATGGCCTGGGTGGGTCACCAAGAGTATCTGCTACACTGAGGCAGGGAGGAGCCAATGGCCAACATTAGCAGGCATTGCTAGTGTTTGTGTGGATAGGAATACCTCGAGCATCATAGGAGGGTTTCTGTTGTTCCAACTTTTCACCAGCACTAGGTATTGTCTGATTTTTCATTTTAGCTATCTTTTCCATTGTTCCATTAGCTCATTGTTCATTAGCTCATAATGTTCCATTAGCTCATTTGGCTAATAAGATAGAGTGGTATCTTCTTTTGACTTTAGTTTGCATTTTCCTGATGACTAACAAGGCTCCCTTTCCTTATGTTTATTGCCGTGTGTTTATATTATTTTAAGAAGTGTCTCAAGAACTCTATATTAGGTCGTCTTTAATTGGGTCATCTGCCTGTTTCTTATTGTGGGAGTTAATTATCTATTTTGGACAGTAGTCCTTGTCAGATATTTGCTTTAGAAATGCCTTCTCCAACATTATGGTCGTCCTTTTTAATCTTGTAGCATGTCCTTTGCTCAACAGAAGTTCTTAATTTTTTTTTTGAGACGGAGTCGTCGCTCTGTCGCCCAGGCTGGAGTGCTGTGGCCGGATCTCAGCTCACTGCAAGCTCCGCCTCCCGGGTTTACGACATTCTCCTGCCTCAGCCTCCCGAGTAGCCGGGACTACAGGCGCCCGCCACCTCGCCCGGCTAGTTTTTTGTGTTTTTTAGTAGAGACGGGGTTTCACTGTGTTAGCCAGGATGGTCTCGATCTCCTGACCTCGTGATCTGCCCGTCTCGGCCTCCCAAAGTGCTGGGATTACAGGCTTGAGCCACCGCGCCCGGCGGAAGTTCTTAATTTTAATGAAATCCAGTGTCGTCTTTTTCCTTTTATGGTTTGTGCTATTATGTGCCCTATTTAAGGAATCTTTGTCTGCTCCAAGCCCATGAAGATATTGTCTTATATTGTCATCTAGAAACTTCATTTTAATTTTCACCTTTCATATTTAGAGCACCAAAGCTTTGGGAATAGATCTTTGCCTATAGTGTGAGGCCATATCTCTTTAGTCATAAATCAAAGAACCCTATGTATGGTCTGTATCTCATTTTTCATTTTATTGAGTCTGTTTTCTATTCCAGTAGTTCTCAACCGGGGGTAAATTTTTCCCCCACCAGGGAACATTTTGCAATTTCTGGAGACGTTTTTTGTTGTCACAAGTGTGTGCAGGGGCTGCTACTGGCATCTCATTGGTAGAGACCAGGGATATTGCTAAGCAGCCTACATCACACAGGACATTCCCTAATAAAAAAAAACCCACCCAGCTCCAAGTGTCAGTAGTGCTGAGGTTGGCTAAGAAACCTGGCCTGTGCCTGCACCAAGGCCACAGTGTCTCACTGGCTGTGGCTCCACAATCAGCCCCTGCTTTTGGTCCTGTGACCTGTAACTCTGTGATTCTTTCCAGGCATACTTGGCACTGCTTTTGCTTTTTTTTCCCTATGTAAATTTTCGAATAATTTTGTTAGTGTCTAAAAACAAAACAAAACAAAACAAAAAAACCCTGCTGGGATTTTTATGGGATTGCCTATAATCTATACATCAATTTGAGGAAAACTGGCACCTTTCCATTAAGAACTCTTATAATCCAACGAACATGATATATCCTTCCATTTACCTAGGTCTTTTATATTTTCTATGGTGTTTTTTTGTTTGTTTGTTTGTTTTTCTTTATAGGAATTTGGCAAGTCTTCTGTTAGATTCATTCCTGGCTTTTATACATTTCTACTGATCTTGTAAATACTGTTCTTTACATTTCAGTTTCTAGTTGCTTGTTACTGGCATTAAAATGAAATTACTTTTGTGTGTTGGCATGCATGTAGCAGTGATGCTGAATTCTCTTAATAATTCAATTAGTTTGTGAATTCTTTTGGATTTTCTACATAGTATTAGATATGAGAATCTTATCTTTTTCTTTTCATGTTTTATTATATTGATTGATTGCTTGCTTATTGTCCTGGTTAGGAGCTCCAGAACAATTTTGAATAATGGCTGTGCCCAGGCTGGTTTTGAACTCCTGGCTTTAAACAATCCTCCTGCATCAGCCTCCCACAGTGCTGGGATGACAGGCGTGAGCCACCATACCCAGCCTTGTTTTCTATTTGAATATATCCTGTGTCTTCCTTTATATTCCTTTCATTCTACTTCAGGTTTTTTGGTTTTTCCAAATGTAATTTCTTGAGATTGATAGTCAGACAATTGATCTTTCAGCTTTCTTCTTTCCTACATAGGCATTTAAGACCAACAATTTTCCTCTAAGCATGGCTTAGCTGCATACCACACATTTTGATATGTTGATATATCATTGAGATGTTGATATGTGTGTGTATGTGTGTAAAATGTTTTACATGTATTTTAAAAGTATGCAAATTCTACAACTGTTGGGTGAAGTGTTCTACACATGTAAATTAAGTCAGGCGTGTCATGATGCATGAATCTTCTGTATGTTTTTCTGACATTTTGTCTGCTTATTCTGTTCCTTAGAGAGGTATGTTAAAATCTATCATACTCATTGTAGATTTCCTTTTATTCCTATCAAGTTTTGTCTTATATATTTTGAATGTATGTTAACTAGGTACACGCAAATTTAAAATGATCATATCTCCCTGATATATTCTTTTGCCACGATGAGACATCCCTCTTTATTTCTAGTAATGCTCCTTTCTTTAAAATGGATTTGCATATCAGCCTAGGAAAGCACCATTCTTTTGATTACTGTGTGCATGCCTTTTTTCCCATGTTTTAATATTCAGCCCGTTAGTATCCTTATGTAGAAAGTGTGTCTCTTTTATATCATGCATTAAAAAAAAATCTAATCAGACATTCTTGCTTTTTAAACTGGAGCATTTAATCCATTTACATGTTATGCAAGTACTAATATGTTTGAGTTTATAATTTTGCTATTTGTTTTTTCTGTTACCTGTTCTTCCCTTCCTTGCTTTCTTTTATATGGATCAATGTTTTCATGATTTTATATTCTCCCCGTTTTACCTTGTTATACATTCTTTTGCTATTATTTTAATAGGTAAACTAGAAATTATAACATGTATTCTTGAGTCACTGCAGTGCCTCTGTCTAATCTAATTAGCACTTTTACCACTTCCCAGACAATTCAATTAGCCTAGAACACTTTAACTTCATTTAACCCCTTTACCATTTGTGTTATCAGTGTATTTTATTTCTATATATATTTCAAGAACCACAAGGCAGCATTGCTCTTATGATTCAATACTCTGAAGAATTCTTGAGAGAGATCCATATATCTACATACATTTTTCTGTTCTCCACATTTTTCTGAATTTCTGTGCAAGATCATTGTATTATACCGGTAGACATCTCTTTAATATTTTAGTTAGGACTGCTAACTTTTGTTTGTCTGGAAATATGTCTATTAATCTTCACTTTTGAATGACGTTTTCACTGGGCATAGAATTCTAGGTTGGATATTAGTTTCTTCAACCATTTTAAAGGTGTCATTGTTTTTTCTACTGGATTCTACCATTTCTGTTGAGAAGTTAACTGTCATTCTTACTGTTTACTCCTTTGCAAGTAATGCCTCATGTGGCTTTTCTCCTTAAGAACCTAAGTGTGGCTACTGTCACACGAGCTTTAAATAATTTTTTTTTTTTAAAGGGAGGAGAAAAAAAGAACCTAAGTGTGGCTTTCTTTTCCTGTATCCTACTTGTCAGTTTTATTGTTACTTCTTTGTGATAAAGTGTGTGTGTGTTTTTTTTTATCTGGTTGCTTTGTAGTTTTTCTTTGTCTTAGATTCTCAGTTACTTCATTAAGATGTCCCCCGGGGTGGTTTTCTTTTTATTTAAACATCTTAGGGTTGATAATATTTTTGAATATATAGTTTTATAATTTTATCAGTTTTAAAATATTCTTGACCATCACCTTATCAAATAGGGCTTCTTTCCACCTTTATTACTTCATCTCTTTGGGGACTATAGTTAATATGTATATTTAGTATTATAATCACATGTGTATTTTCTATCATTTTTCCCCTTTTGCACTTCAATGTGGATGTTTTTCTATTCTATCATCCAGCCCATGAATCCTCTTTTTAGTTCTCTCTAATCTGCCGTTAGCCTCATCTATCGAGTATGTAATTTCAGTTACTTTATTTTTGAGTTTTAGGATGTCCAGTTTCAGTTTGAGACTCTAATTCTCTACTAAAACTCCCCATTTTCTTATTTATTTTCTTGTATATATTAACCATAGTTCTTTAAAAATCCATACCTTGTGACTGTAATGTATGGCTCATCTATGGATCTGCTTCTGTTGTCTGCTTTTTCCCTGTGTCTTATTTCATGGTATAGATGCTAATTTTTGAACTTTTTCTTGACCGATGGTGCAGAGCCTCTCTACGGTATTATAATCTTCCAGAGAAGAATTTTATTTTATTTGAGTTTGTATCAGGCAGTTATATTAGGGGAAGACCACTCAGGCTAATCAGAATTAGTTTGATCACTTCAGAACAGGGTTTCTACTCCATAAGACAGGATCGTTTTCCTTCTATTTGCCCCTTTTCCCAGTAAAACTTCAGTTTTACATTTTTAGGCCTGTAAGACTGCTGAAAGCTGTGCTTAGTTTCTCCGACATCTAGAACTGCTTTGTGCTCGTCTTTCTAACCTTTCACTAGTCCCCACTTACACATTGGCAAATATCTCAAGGGGAAAACCAGAGTAGAAATGCTGGGCTTGTGTCTCAGTGCTTGCGTTCCCTCCAAGCTCTTGGACCTATGTGTCCTGGTAGCCATCATGTCCTTGAATACAACCTTCATCTCCCATCCCTATAAATTGCCAAAAGCTCTGCTCAGCTCCCACTTCATGCCTGGTTTTCTGCTCAGGTTCTCAGCCTTTTGCCCATATAACTTGCAAACTAAATAAACCTCAAAGTGAAAGCAATGTAGAATACTCGCCTCATCTAAATATGTTTTCCTTTTCTCTGGGATCTTGGACTATCTGTCTTCGTTTGGTAGACCTTTCTCTAACCTTGAAAATAACACAATCATGTAAAATTCACCTTTTTAATATATATCTTTCATCCAGTTTTTGTGTGTGTATGTTTGCAGCAAAAGATTTGTCTTGCTGTAGACTAGTCCTTTATATCATCAACCAGATGACAAAATATATATCTTAGTCACTTGATTTCCTATTATAAAATAACATGATTTGTATTAGTTTTTGTTCTAAGCAACAAAAAAGCAAAGATTGTTTTTGTTCTAAGCAACAAAAACTGACTCTGGTTAACTTAAACAAATTATTATTTTTTTTAAAAAAGTGCCATCTGGGATTGGCATTACCATGACCTTCATTGTGTATTGAAGGCTCTGAGGCTCTGGAAGGTTGAGTAACAGGCCCAAGGTTGCAGAGACAACAGGGAGTGGTGTAGGGATCCAAACTGATGCTCCCCAGCTCACAGATGCCTTTGTGTCCTGCTACTCCCCAGTGACAAGGTAGATTCACACACAGCTCTAAGAAATAATGTGGATAAATCTTGCCTACCCTTCATTCAGCTTTCCCCAGTCTTGCAAAACTAGAGTACAATATCCAGACAAGGATGTTGGCATTGACACACTCAACCAACTTCATTGATATGGCACCAATTTAATGTGCACCCTGATATAGACTGAATGTGTCCCCTCAAAATTCTTACATTGAAATCCTAACTCCAAAGGTGATGGTCTTAGGAGATAGGGCTTTGGAAGGTGATTAGGACATGAGGGTGGGGCCTTCATGAATAGGATTACTGCCCTTATGAAAGGGACCCCAGAGAGCTCTTGTGCCCTCTTTTCTCCATGTCAGTGGCAGTTTGCAGCCTGGAAAGGGTCCTCACCAGAACCAGGCTGTGCTGGCATCTTGATCTTGAATTTCTAGCCTCCAAAACGGGGAGAAAAAATGTCTGTTTTTAAGCCACCCAGTCTATAATACTTTGTTACAGCAATCCTAACTAAGACAGATCCATTTATATGTGTGTGTGTATGTGTGTGTATATATGTATGTGTGCATGTATGTGTGTGTGTGTGTCTGTGTGTGTGTATGTGTTTGGGCTCAGAACGTGATAGAGTATGGTACCTTGGCGTGTCATACTCATGCGTATTTTTGAGCCGCAAGACACAGGAGAACCTGAGAAGCAAGAAGGCCTCTGACTTGGCTCCATCCTCCTGTCTTCTGTCCCTCTTTCTTCCCTGAAGCAGGTTTTAGAAACTAGAATCCTTCTTACCCAAAGCAAGCAATGACACCGAGAAAAGTCACTCTTACCTCTTCCCTTCTCCCCTGAAGATCCTCATTGTCCTTCCGCATACCTGGGGCAGGAGGTGGGGGAGGAATGTTTTGCAGAAACACAGAAAAGAATCTGAACAAACTGGCCTTGCTGAAGATCCCCCCAGATTATTACCTTTAGATCATACCCATTTTGTTTCATTCTACTTCTCCACAAATTAAAATTTTCATCACACTTAGCATAAAAATGCACAGTTTTCCCTGGGTCTTTGAATATTCATTTCTGGAGGCCTGTGTCACATTCACCTTTATAAAAATAAATGTGTTATGCTTTCTCCTGGTCATCTGCCTTTTGTTACAGGGTTGTCAGTCAAGACCCTTGCAATGGGTGAGGAAAAGGTACTTTTTCTTCCCTACATGTGGGTGTGCGGTTCCGTGTAATTTTACACCACGTGTAGATTCTCGTGAGCATCACTTCAGTCCAGAAAGAGCAGGTTCATCACAAGGCCCCTCGTGCCACTTTGCCATAGTCACACCATGAGCTTTCCTCCTCAAACTCTGGCAACCATGGATCTGCTCCCCATCTCTAAAATTTTGCCATTTTAAGAAAGTTATATAAATGGAATCATGTGCTATGTAACCCATTGAGATTGGTGTTTTTCACTCAAGCTAATTCCCTTGAAATCCAACCAGGTTTTCTCATGCATCAGTAGTTTACTCCTTTTCATTGCGGAGTGGTATTCCACAGGGGTTTCCTTTCAGGATTGCACAAGATACACTATGTTGAAAGCTTAGCCTGGTGACATTGTGTGTGCGTACTGCATAATGGGACATCCTGTAATGGGAGCTGGTGCTTTTCCTCTAGGCAGAGACATGATGTAATTTTAAAAAATTGAGTTCAATTGTACATGCAACTTTAGGACAGAAGAGATCAAGTTTCCCTGGACTAAGTGTTCATTATGAGCGATACTGGAAGGCTGAATTGAGATGCCTTCTTCTCCTGCAGAACTTAGAAACACTGGCTTCAACAGGGCTTTAAGAAATAGATCAACACAGAATTCCCCAGATGAGAGAGGCAGAGCCCGCTAGGGAGGGAGACAAAAGGCTGGCTGGGACCTGGGTGAATTTATTAACAACTTCAAGAGGAGGTTGTGCCATTCAAAGAAGGTTTGCTGTGCTCAGGAAGCTGTGTATAAACCCCACTGGCAAATACTGGAAGTTTCATTTGGAACCTCTCTGAGGGGTGGAGAGAGCTTTAGCCATGGAGGCAATCTGGCCAGAGTGGCAAAACCCATCAGGTGAGGCTGATGCATCTTCCTAACCAAGTGACATTAAACATCGAACACCCCTACCTTTTCCTGTGTCTATTCCAGGCTCCCCAGACTATCTGCTGATTATGTGTGGTATCCACATAGTCTGCCTGCAGGGAGATGATGCAGGAATCATAGAGACTTTGAGCATCCTGTGCTCAGCATGAGTTACTTCTCATTCTAAAATCCAACAAATGCACTGAATACAAGTTGGCTTCTTATGCCTACCATGCAGGGGCAGTCTTTTCAATCACCATGATAATTACAGGACATTTTGCTGCCATTTATTGAACACTTATTAGCACCAGGCTCCTCATGAAGCTCTTTGTGCGTATTATTTTGTGTTAATCCCCATGCCAATCCTATGAGGTAGGATTGAGAGAGGGGATTAACAATCCACAGTGTGCAGGTGGTATCACTGGGATTTGAATCTAGGGTGGATTTGATGCCAGAGTCTGTGTTCTTGACCATAAAATGACAGAGATGAGTTACTGTAAGTTAAAAATTGGCATTTGGAGCTTATACTTCAGCTGTGAAAACTTGGCATATGTGGGGTTGCCATTGTGAGAAGGATCAGCTCTTGATGTGCTGGCAAACCAGCATCTGTAAAATCGGCGACCACAGCCTGAACCAGGGCACATTTGCAGGCTGAAGAGGACAGTAGAAATCATGATAATGTTGTATAACAATGATGGGGGTCATTGTTTAGAATGAGCTCCGTTTTAGGCGCAACAGACCAAGCAGACCAGAATAGATTTGCCCATGCTAAGTGCCATGCAATCAAACTGACTCATATGGAGCAGTTTTCCAAAAAACAGGAGATTCCCAGCAGCAGTTGGAGGAAGCCCCATTTGTCTGAACCAGCATGATACAGAAGTTCCCTCCATTTTGACCTTATAAGGAAAGTAACTTGTAATGCCCTATCTACTTTTTATTCCTTTTTTCAGCCATAAAGGCCATCTCCTTTTCTCACCTTACAGGATCTTCTTTCCAAAGCTTTAGATGGAATGCTGCCGGACACATGACTCACTAATGGAAGCCAGTTACATCTCTAAACTGGCAAGAATGTTATTTATTCATTTATTTTTAACAACAGTAATAAGAGGAAGAGTAGAATAGCTAAAACTTAGTAAATGAATATTTGGGCCAAGTGCTGTTCTATGTGCTTTACACATGTGAACTCATTAATCCTTAAAACAAGCCTTTGAGATAAAAACAATGGCATTAGCTGCATTTGGCAGATGAGGAAATGGAGGCACATGGGGGCGAGGTAACTTGGTGACTTGTCCAAGTCATACAGTGGTGAGGAGCAGAGCTGGGATGCAAACTGGACAGCCTCCATCCAGAGGATACATACTTCACTGTGGATCCCCTCCGTTACACAGGACCACCATGGAGGAGCTCTGTGCCTCCTGTGCTAGGTGCTGGCCTGGCCATCCTTCAGGGGGAAGGGGACACTGCCAGGCTCTTGTTGCAGAGGAGGAAGACTAGATGCCTTGCAGTGTCTGGGAGGACTTCCAGCTGCCTCTTCTCAGGTGAGAAGGAATCATTTGACCTGTTGAAATGAGTTTGGGCCAGTGAGGGTTACCCTGGTCACAAGCTCTGGTTAAGCAGAAGAGGATCTAGTGAGAGCATGAGAACCCTGCTTGGGAATGGCAAGATCAAGGGCAGAGCTAGGGTCCAAGTAGCAGGAGCTGGCACCAGGCATCTCAACTCAGTGTACCTGGTGGGAATCAGGTTAACTCTTTTCCCTATCTTGTGTCATCTTGGCTAGCAGTCAGAATATCTGGGGGTTGGTGGAAAGAGAGCTCATGAGATTGCCCCAGCTTGAGTTCCAGTGCCCCTTCACCCCAGCACTGCTAAGCAATGAAGCAACGTCAGGGCATCTTGACTTAAAGCCAGTAAACAGCTGACCCCACCAAACAATGGCAGGGCACCTTGACTGACAGCTAGCCTACCCCACTAAGCAATGGCCAGGCACCTTGACTGATAGCCAGCCTATCCCACTAAGCAATGGCCGGGCACCTTGACTGACAGCCAGCCTACCCCACTAAGCAATGGCCAGGCACCTTGACTGACAGCCAGCCTATCCCACTAAGCAATGGCAGGGCACCTTGACTGCCAGCCAGCCCAGTGCACTAAGCAATGGTAGGGCACTTGACCTATAGCCAGCCCATCCTACTAAGCAAAAGCAGGGCACCTTGACTTATAGCCAGCCCACCCCACCAAGCAATGGCAGGACAGCTGACTTACGGCCAGCCCACCCGACTAAGCAATAGCAGGACAACTTGACTTGTAGCCAGCTCACTCCACCAGCAATGGCAGGATACCTTGACACGGAGCCAGCCTACACTACTAGACAATGGCAGGGAACCTTAACATAGAGCCAGCCCACCCCATCAAGCAATGGCAGAATACCTTGACTTATAGCTAGCCCACCCAACTAAGCAGGGCATTTTGACCTCCAGCCAACCCAAGACCATACACAGTGGGAGAGGGGCAATTTCCCGAAAGGGAGATGGGCATTGTGCAAAAAGTAGGGAAACAGATGTTGGGGTAGCCCAACCCAAGCAAATCCCCTAAAGAAGTGTGTGGCCCACAGCCACCACAATGGGTAAAACAGAGGAGAGGCAAGTACTTTGGGTGGTGACTGCAGAAGAGGAGAAACAGTCCCTAACCTTCTGCCAATTTACCTGTTAAAAGTCCCGCGTCTCTTCAGTGGGTCCTTGCAGTCTCTAGGAAAACTCAATTTCCCATAAATGATGGTTAAAACACTAAAATAATTTCATCAAACTTAGGCATATTAAGTTTGGCTATCTTTAAATTGGAAAAAAGTCTGGAATCATCCATTTTCCCTCTCATTACCTTTAATTTCCTTGCCATCATTTTTTTTAAAACCAAGTTAAATCCATGAAAAAGTCAATGAAAATCAATGGGTCTTTATTGGACATGTCACACAATGTCCCTTTAAGCAGAAATTGCCCTAAAAATTGCCCAAGAATTTACCTCCAAAATAGGGATGTCTCTAAAAGTTTAAGTGCCAGTTTGTCAAAAAGAAAGGTAAAAGGAGATGAAACAAGTTCAAAAGTATTTCAAAAGGAAAAGACTTCAAATGAGAAGTTTCCAAATGATTCCTTTGGTCCTAAGGATAAGATATTTGTGCAGAATAGTTGGCTGAAGGTGCTGGTCCCTATACACTGCTGTGTGGAGGTGAGCCCTGTGAGTGCTTGAAGAGAGAGAACGCCAGTGTGCATATCTGCATCCAACAAGGACAGGGACCCACATATTTTATTGGGAGCAGTTGCTTTTAATTTTTGTAAGGCTTTGAAATTACCGAAAATGGGATGCTTTTGCTCATGATGAAATGGCTAAACTTTGCAGTGAAGGTGTTCTAAAGTAATGTTTCTGAAGAGAATGGATGGAGCAACCCCCACCACAACCTGCCCCTGCAAGTCTTGCTGAGTCTTCTGCACAAATATCTTTTCCTACAGTCCCCTGCCCACTGAGAAATCCAGCAAGGCTGGGACTCAGCAAGTGGCTTAGAGCTGTGAGATATGAGACTCCAAGAATGAATGTTGTGTAAAAAGAACTTTTGGTACATTGCTCCCTGGAAAAACACAGTTCTGCATAACATTCTATTCTTAAAAAATGAATTTTTCTGTGGTCAGTTAAGAGAAACCCATTTGAGCCCTTAGCATTGTGTACATTTGTGTACTCAGGTCTCTTGGAAACCCGACACAAAAGAAATTCAAATAACTTAGTGAAATTCAGTCTTTTTCAAGTATATTGAACAATATACCGTTTGTTCCAAGGAATATATTTTTTGGAAATGCTCTTTTTCTTTTTTTTTAAGTTTAAGTTCTGGGATACACATGCAGGATGTGTAGGTTTGTTACATAGGTAAACATGTGCCATGGTGGTTTTCTTTACCTATCAACACATCACCTAGGCATTAAGCCTAGCATGCATTAGCTATTTTTCCTGATGTCCTCCCTCCCCCCATGACCCCTCCCTCAACGACAAGCCCCAGTGTGTGTTGTTCCCTTTCCTGGGTCCATGTGTTATCATCATCATCTCCCACTTACAAGTCAGAATATGTAGTGTTTGGTTTTCTGTTCTGCAGCAGTTTGCTGAGGATAATGGCTTCCAGCTCCATCCATGTCTCTGCAAAGGATATAATCTTGTTCCTTTTTATGGCTGCATAGTATTCCTCAGTGTATATATACAACATTTTCTTTACCCAGTCTATCATTGATGGGCATTTCAATTGACTCCATGTCTTTGCTATAGTGAATAGTGCTGCAACGAATGTATGTGTGCATGTATCTTTATAATTAATATTCTTTTGTGTCTATACACAGTAACGAGATTGCTGGGTCAAATGTTATTTCTGGTTCTAACTCTTTGAGGAATTGCCACACTATTTTTCACAATGGTTGAACTAATTTATATTCCCACCAACAGTGTAAAAGTGTTCCTATGTCTCCATAGCTTCACCAGCATCTCTTGTTTCTTGACTTTTTAATAGTAGCCATTCTGCCTGGTGTGAGATAGTATCTCATAGTGGGTTTGATTTGCATTTCTCTAGTGATCAGTGATATTGACATTTCTCTAGTGATCAGTGATGTTGAGCTTTTTTTCATGTTTGTTGTCTTTTGAGAAGTGTCTATTCATGTCCTTCACCCACTTTTTAATGGGGTTGTTTTTTCTTTTTTCTTGTAAATTTGTTTAAGTTCCTTGTAGATTCTGTATATTAGCCCTTTGTCAGATGGATAGATTGCAAAATTTTTCTTCCATTCTATAGGTTGTCTGTTTACTCTGATGAATGTTTCTTTTGCTGTGCAGAAGCTCTTTAGTTTAATTAGATCCCATTTGTCAATTTTTGCTTCTGTTACAAATTGCTTTTGAGGTTTTCATTATGAAAGCTTTTCCTGTGCCTATGTCCTGAATGGTATTGCCTAGATTATCTTCTAGGGTTTTATAGTTTTGGGTTTTACGTTTAAGTCTTTAATCCATCTTGAGTTAATTTATGTATAAGTTGTAAGGAAGGGGTCCAGTTTCAAATTTCTGCATATGGCTTGCCAGTTTTCCCAACACCACTAATTAAATAGGGAATCCTTTCCCCATTTCTTGTTTTTGTCAGGTTTGTCAAAGATCAGATGGTTATAGATGTGCAGTCTTATTTCTGAGTTATTCTGTTCCATTGATCTACGTGTCTGTTTCTGTACTGGTACCATGCTGTTTTGGTTACTGTAGACTTGTAGTATAATTTGAAGTTGGTCACATGATGCCTCCAGCTTTGTCCTTTTTGCTTAGGATTTTCTTGGCTGTACAGGCTCTTTTTTGATTCCATATGTATTTTAATGTAGTTTTTTTCTAATTCTGTGAAGAATGTCAATGGTAGTTTAATGAGAATAGCATTGAATCTATAAATTACTTTGGGCAGTATGGCCATTTTCACAATATTGATTCTTCCTATCCATAACCTTGGAATGTTTTTCCTTTTGTTTGTGTCCTCTCTGATTTCCTCAAGCAATGGTTTGTAGTTGTGATTGAAGAAGTTCTTCACTTTCCTTGTTAGCTGTATTCCTAGGTATTTTAAACTTTTTGTAGCAATCATGAATGGGCAATCATTTTGTAGCAATCATTCATGATTTGACTGTCTACTTGACTACTGTTGTACAGGAATGCTTATAATTTTTGCACATTGATTTTGTATCCTGATACTTTGCTGAAGTTGCTTATCAGTTTAATAAGCTTTTGGGCTGAGACGATGGAGTTTTCTAAATATAGGATCATGTCATCTTCAAACAGAGACAGTTGACTTCCTCTCTTCCTATTTGAACACCCTTTATTTCTTTCTCTTGCTGGATGCCTTGGCCAGAACTTCCAATACTATATTGAATAGGAGTAGTGAGAGAGGGCATCCTTGTCTTGTGCCCGTTTTCAAGGGAATGCTGCCAGCTTTTGCCCATTCAGTATGATACTGGCCCTCATTTGTCATAAATGGCTCTTGCTATTTAGAGGTATGTTCCTTCAATACCTAGTTTATTGAGAGGTTTTAATATGAAGAGATGTTGAATTTTATTGAAGGTCTTTTCTGCACCTATTGAGATATTTATGTGGTTTTTGTCTTTGATTCTGTTTATGTGATGAATTATGTTTATCAATTTGTATATGTTGAACTAGCCTTGCATCCTGAGGATGAAGCCGACTTGATCATGGTGGATAAGCTTTTTGATGTGTTGCTGGAGTTAGTTTGACAATATTTTATTGAGGATTTTGCATTGATGTTCATCAGGGATATCGATCTGAATTTTCTTTTTTTATTGTATCTTTGCCAGGTTTTGGTATCAGGACTATGCTGGTCTCATAAACCCATAAAATGAGTTAGGGAGGAGTACCTCCTTTTCAATTGTTTGGAATAGTTTCACAATAAATGGTACCAGCACCTCATTGAACCTCTGGTATAATTCAGCTGTAAATACCATCTGGTCCTGGGCTTTTACTGGTTGGCAGGCTATTTATTACTACCTCAGTTTCAGAACTTGTTTTGGTCTATTCAAGGATTCAACTTCTTGTTTCAGTCTTGGAAGGATATATGCAGCCAAGAATTTTTCCATTTCCTCTAGATTTTCTAGTCTATTTGCGTAGAGGCGTTTATAGTATTCTTTGATGCTTGTATTTCTGTGGAGCCAGTGGTGATATCCCCTTTATCATTTTCTATTGTGTCTATTTGATTCTTCTCTCTTTTCTTCTTTATTAGTCTAGCTAGTGGTCTATTTTATTAACTTTTTTTTTCAAAAAACAAAAAACAAAAAACACAACTCCTGGATTAGCTGTTTTTTTGAAGGGTTTTTCATGTCTCTATTTCCTACAGTTCCACTCTGATTTTGGTTATTTCTTGTCTTCTGCTAGATTTGGGGTTTTTTTTGCTCTTGGTTCTCTAGTTCTTTTGGTTGTGATGTTAGAATGTCGATTTGAGATCTTTCTACCTTTTTGATGTGGACATTTAGTGCTATAAATTTCCCTCTTAACATTGCTTTAGCTGTGTCCCAGAGATTCTTGTATCTTGTCTCTTTGTTCTCATTGGTTTCAAATAACTTATAGATTTTGGCCTTTATTTCATTATTTACACAGGGATCATTTAGGAGCAGGTTGTTCAATTTCCATGTAGTTGTGTGGTTTTGAGTGAATTTCTTAATCTTGAGTTCTAATTTGATTGTGTTGTGGTCTGAAGGACTGTTATGATTTCAGTTCTTTTGCATTTGCTGAGGGGTGTTTTACTTCCAATTATGTGATCAATTTTAGAGTGACATGTGGTGTCAAGAAGAATGTATATTCTATTGTTTTTGGGTGGAGAGTTCTGTAGAAATCTATCAGGTCCACGTGATCCAGAGCTGAGTTCAAGTCCTGAACATCTTTGCTAATTTTCTATCTCAATGACCTGGCTAATATTGACAGTGGGGTGTTAAAGTCTCCCACAATTATTATGTGGGAGTACAAGTCTCTTTGTAGGTCTCTAAGAACATGTTTTATGAATCTGGGTGCTCCCGTATTGGGTACATATATATTTAGAATAGTTAGCTCTTCTTGTTGAATTGAGCACTTTACCATCATGTAATTCCCTTCTTCGTCTTTTTCGATCTTTGTTGTTTTACAGTCTGTTTTGTCAGAAACTAGAATTGCAACCTCTGCTTTTTTCTGCTTTCCATTTGCTTGGTAAATTTATCCCCGTCTCTTTATTTTGAGCTTATGTGTATTTATGTGTATTCAAGTAATGTGTTTCTTGAATACAGCACACTGATGGGTCTCAATTCTTTATCCAGCTTGCCATTCTGTGTCTTTTAATTGAGGCATTTAGCCCATTTACATTTAAGGTTAATATCGTTATATGTGGATTTGATCTTGTCATCATGATGCTAGCTAGTTATTTTGCACACTTGTGATGTAGTTGTTTCATAATGTCATTGGTCTGTGTGCTTCAGTGTGTTTTTGTAGTGGCTGGTAACAAGTCTTCTTTTCCATATTTAGTGCTTTTTTAAAGGAGCTCTTGCAAGGCAGGCCTGGTGGTGATAATTCCCTCAGCATTTGCTTGTCTGAAAAGAATTTTATTTCTCCTTCGCTTATGAAGCTTAGTTTGGCCAGATATGAAATTTTGGGTTGGAAATTATTTTATTTAAGAATGTTGAATATTGACCCCCAATCTCTTCTGGCTTATAGGGTTTCTGCTGAGAGGTCTGCTGTTAGTCTGATAAGCCTATCTGTGTAGGTGACCTGACCTTTCTTTCTGACTGTCCTTAACACTTTTTCCTTCATTCTGACCTTGGAGAATCAGATGATTATGCGTCTTGGGGTTGATCTTCTCATGGAGTATCTAGATTTCCTGACTTTGAATGTTGGCCTGTCTTGCTAGGTCAGACAGGTTCTCCTGGATGATAACCTGCAGTATGTTATTCCAACTTGGTTCTATTCTCCCTGTCTGTTTCAGGTACCCCAATCAGTTGTAGGTTTGGTCTTTTTACATAATCTGATAGTTCTCAGAGCTTTTGTTCATTCTTTTTCATCCTTTTTTTTCCTCTAATCTTGTCTTCCTGTCTTATTTCAGCAAAATAGTCTTAAAGATTTGAAATTCTTTCCTCCACTTGGTCTATTCAGCTATTGATACTTGTGGTTGCATTGTGAAGTTCTTGTGTTTTTTTTAGTTCCATCAGGTCATTTATGTTCCTCTCTAAACTGGTAATTCTGGTTAACACCTCCTGTAGTGTTTTACCACGGTTCTTGGCTTTTTTGCATTGGGTTAGAACATGCTCCTTTAGCTCAGCAAAGTTTGTTATTACCAGCCTTCTGAAGCCTACTTCTGTCATTTCATCCATCTCAGCCTCAGTCCAGTTCTGTGCCCTTGCTGGAGAGGTATTGCAATCATATGGAGAAGAGGCACTTTGGTTTTTTGAGTTTTCAGCATTTTTTCATTAATTCTTTCTCATCGTCATGACTTTATTTACCTTTGATCTATGAAGCTTCTGATCTTTGGATGGGGATTTTTGTGGGGACATTTTTGTTGATGCTGTTGTGGTTGTTGCTTTCTGTTTGTTTGCTTTTCTTTTTAACAGTCAGGCCCCTCTTCTATGGGTTTGCTGCAGTTTTCTGGGGGCCACTCCAAACCCTGTTTGCCTGAGTCTCTCCCACACCTGGAGCTGTCACTCAGTGGATGCTGCAGAACAACAAAGATGGCTGCCTGCTCCTTCCTCTGGGAGCTCTATCCCAGAGGGGTACTGACCTGATGCCAGCCAGAATGCTCCTGTATAAGGGTCTAGCGACCTCTGTTGGAGGGTCTCACCCAGTCAGGAGGCACGGGATCAGGGACCTGTTTAACGAAGCAGTCTGGCTGCCCCTTGGCAGAGGAGGTGTGCTGCCCTGAGGGGAATCCCACTTGTCTGGACTGCCCAGATTCCTCAGAGCCAGCAGGGGAAAGACTAAATTTACTGATCTATGGGGACTGTGGCAGCCCTTCCTCACAGGGTTCCATCCCAGGCCTAGGGAGATCAAAGTTCTGTCCATAAACCTCTGGCTGGAGTTGCTGAAATTCCTACAGGAAGGCCCTGTTGGGTGAGGAGCGATGGGTCTGAGTTCAGCCTAAAGAGGCAGTCTGGCCATGGTCTGCCACAGTCGCTGTACTGTGCTGTGGGGAATTCTTCCTGGGTCCAAACCACCCAGTCTCCATGGCACCAGCAGAGGAAAACCACAGACTGGAGCTGCAGTGTTGGTGGCCACTCCTCACCCTGGGAACTCAGTAGTCTTAGGCAATCTCCTGCCGAGTGACCTCCGAGAACCTGCACAGCTCTGTGCTTGGGACCCAAGGCCCTGGTGGTGTGAGCTCACGAGGGGATCTCCTGACCCATGAGTTGCACAGATCAGTGGGAAAAGTGTGGTTTCTGGGGTGGAGTAGCACAATCACTCGCCCCTCCCTTGGCTGGGGGTGGGAGGTCCCCTTGCCTTGTGTGGCTCCTGGGTGGGCTGTCCCTCCACCCTGGGTGGGCTGTCCCTCCACCCTGCTTTTCCTCCCCCTTCATGGGTCACGCCAACCACCTAGTCAGTCCCAGTGAGAACCTGGATTCCTCAGATGCTGGTGCAGGATTCACCCACTGTTTTTGTTCTGCTCAGTGGCAGCCTCCAACTGTAGCTATATCTAGTTGGCCATCTTGGCCCCAGAAATGCTCTTTTTTCTAGATTTTGAGTTATCAGTTGGGGCCCCATCTTAAAACAAAACAAAAAAACAAACAACAAAAAACCTGGTGCTAATACCTATAGCAGAAGACTTTCTAAAACAGATTTTTCTACTTTAACTTGCCATTTTCTTCCGGCCAGAAAAGCTGAGACCTCAGCACTTTGCAGGAAGGAAATACGTCTCTAGTGCATCACGGAGACCTGGGGGACAAAGGGCTTAGTGAGTGCAGATGGTTTCAATAGGGTGATGTCATGTGGCACAGCAATGTCCCCTGAACCTATGCTGCATTGGTTTTTAACAGTATCATCAAACAACACATCTACCAGGACTCTTCAGGTTAAAAAAAATCCAGCTCAAACTGGATTAGAAAAGGAAGAGGGGAATTAATTGGCTGCAGGCATGGCAGATCCAGGGGCCCCAGATGGCATGAGGACTCACCCTGTTCCATTTCTCACTCACTATGTTGGTTTCATTGTCTAAGATGCCTTATACTCAGCAGTCTCTCTCCATGCGGTGACAAAAGGTGGCCTCCAGCAGCTCCAGGCACACAGCCTCCCAGCTCAGCACCCTCACCAGAGAAAGCACAGATCTAGCAAACAGTTAGAGGATGACTTCATTTAATTGCATTAGGTTATGTGACCATCTCTGCACTCATTCCCATGATTGGATGTGAAGACTATTCCTAGAACTGGTCTGTGGGTCTGCACCATCCTTACCACATGGTCTGAGAGTACGGAAGGGGTGAGGTCCCCAAACAAGATGATGACAGCACACCTGGAAGAAAGGGAATGCTTGCTGGGCAGTGAAGAGGTGTCTTTCACATTAAGGCTGAGAAATGGAAAATGAATCGGTGGTCCAGGTGGTCCAAGTGAGGCTCAAGAGAAAATTCTCCCTACCGCCTAGTCAACTGGAACTCCCCTGAGGTTGGTGCTCAATGAAACTTTGTTAAATAGGTTAAATGAAATAATTATTCAAGAAAGCAGAAGATAGTAAATTGTCATCTGTAAGGCAAAACTGCAAACTACTGGAAATAGGCACAGGGGCTGACTGCCTTCCACCTGACTGGTTTGAAAACCAAATGATTTGACACATCGGATCCTTGGAGAGATGAGGTGCCACAGCGTTTGGGCAGAGTTAGGCAAGGTTCCCACAAGATCTGCTGCAACCAAGCACTGAAAACCCAGACTGATCCAGCCTTGCTCCCTGTCCTGATATCTGCCAGCACTACTGGGCAGAGGAAGGGCTCCTGTGTTACAGGCAGCTGGGCCCCTGGGTTGTCCTGACAAAGGAAAGGATGGCACCATTCGCAGAAGCTGCCTGCCAACGCTCACAGTTGTTCTGGGCAGATAACTCTGTCCTGACAAGCTTGACTTGCCCTAGAGTCTCTCCAAAGCAAGGACTGTGGCTGCAGGAGGGAGGGACATGGCTGCTCTGGACACCCTGAGGGCATTGTTCTTAAGTGATCTGTGGACAAGCAGATTTAGTCCTTTAAACTCTGCCTTTACCTGTGGGCTGCTATTTCCCGTCCATAGCCCTTCTCCACCACTGTGGTTCCGCTTAGGTGACTGCAGACCTAAAGCCCTACTGGGAGAATTGCATTTTCCAGCTTTCCTCTTCCAGCCTGCAATTGTCTTAAAAAACACCACTAGGTGCAGCCCTGAATGGATGGTGTACAGGCTCCCAGGTCACTAAAAAGTGGGTCCTAAACCATAGCTGTCTTTATGCCAGCTGTGTGTCTTTGGGAGAGAGGCTTACATTTTTGTTCCAATCTTTTTTTTGTTTTCTGATAAGCTTTTTATTTCAGAATAGTTTAGATTTATAGAAAAACTGCCAATACACCACAGAAAGCTCAACTGTCCCCATTATTGACAACCTACATCAGTATGACATATCTGTTACGTAGCAGGACGAGCCACAGACAAAACTCCTCAGACACTGAGTTAAAGAAGGAAGGGGTTTATTCGGCCGGGGAACACTGGCAAGACTCCTGTTTCAAGAGCTGAGCTCCCTGAGTGAGCAATTCCTGTCCCTTTTAAGGGCTCACAACTCTAAGGGGGTGTACGTGAGAGGGTCGTGATTGATTGAGCAAGCAGGGGTATGTTACTGGGGGCTGCACGCACCAGTAATTAGATCGGAACAAAACAGGACAGGGATTTTCACAGTGCATTTCTATACAATGTCTGTAATCTATAGATAACAGAACTGATTAGGTCAGGGGTCGGCCTTTAACTACCAGGCCCAGCGCCGCACGCTATCTGCCTGTGGATTTCATTTCTGCCTTTTAGTTTTTACTTCTTTTTTTCTTTGGAGGCAGAATTGAGCATAAGACGATACGAGGGGTGGTCTCCTCCCTTATTTACAATTAATACATCAGTATTGATGCATTCTCATTAACTAAGGTCCAAGCCTCATGCAGAGTGCCTTATTTTCTCCTCCATAATGTCCCTTTTCTCCTGCAGGTGCCCATCCAGGACCCCACATGACAGCTAGTCATCATGTCTCCTTGAGAACCTCTTGGCTGTGACAGTTTCTCTGACTGTCCTTGTTTTTGGTAACCTTGACAGTTTTGAGGAGGCCTGGTCAGGGTTTTTGTAGAGTATCCTTCAGTTGGGATTCATCCAATGTCTTTCTCATTGTTCGACAGGGAACATGGGGAGACTTGTTCTGTTTTCTTTTCTGATGGCTGACATGTAGTGAGCGTCTGCTCTGAGCCAGCACGGTGCTAATCGCTGCCCCTGGATGATCTCATTTAATCATTACGAAACAAATACCATGCAGATATCCTGATGAAGCCCATTTTACAGATGTGAAAAGCAAAGCACATCAAGGACTAGTACCTTTGCTAAGGCCCGGCGTTTGGGAAGACGGACGGCTGGTGGTGTTCCTCGGAGTCTAGAGAGAACCAGAGATCAGGGATGCCAAATCCTCCTAGCATGCGGGCTAGGATGGAATCTTGATCATAACAAACTTGCCAACTATTTGTGGCAGGTCTATGAGCTCTAGTTTTACATTTTGTCAACTCCTACTGGCTTGAGCAAGACATTTGACTCGAGGCCTGTAGCTTCCTAGGCCTGGCAACCTCCCATCATAGAAGGTCCTCCAAGCCCGGGGAGCCTGGAGCTCTGTGGGCAAGACGGTGTAGACGCAGCAAGCCTGGGCAGGATGGTCTGACGAGTCCCGCCCCAAGTATAAAAGGAATTTGCAGGAGAGCTGGAAGGACAGAGGAGTTCAGAATTTAAGTGGGAATGAGGTCTAGTGTGGGCAGAAGGCGGCAATGGAGGGGAAGCAAGGCAGCCTCTGGCTGTTTCCCGCAAAGGGTGGCTGAACCCGGCCAGTCTGCAGCAGATAATCAGCCACTGCCCCTGCCCCCAGCCCACTCATCGGCTCATGGCTTCGTCGTGCTGTGGGGTCCTGTAAACTACATTTCTCCATTGGGTCGTGACAACAGCCAGCAGGCTGCAGGGCTCCTTTCTGTTTGGGTGCCCCCCAACTGTGGGCTCCAAGCTCTACTTCTTCCAACATCCCAAAGCCAGCCTCGGGGGCCTGTCAGGCTCCTGTACACACTGGGCCACGCCCCCTGCTCTGTCCTCCCAGTTTCTAGGTTCTGACGGCTAACAATAAACATTTGCTAGTTTAGTGTTGCCCTCAATTCAGTCTTTTTTTTTTTTTTTTTTTTTGACAGAGTCGCACTGTCACCCAGGCTGGAGTGCAGTGGTGTGATCATGGCTCACTGCAGCCTCCACCACCCAGGTTCAAGTGATCCTCCTGCCTCCACCTCCCCAGTAGCTGGGACTACACACAGTCTCACACCACCATGCCTGGCTAATTTTTGTATTTTTTGTAGAGATGGGATTTTACCATGTCACCCAGGCTAATCTGGAACTCCTGGGCTCAAGTGATCCTCCTGCCTTGGCCTCCCAAAGTGCTGGGATTACAGGTCTGAGCCACCGCGCCCAGCCCATTCAGTCATTTGTGTACCACCCTATGGATGGTTTCCAAATCCTACACCGCAAGTCAATTCTTTCTTTTACATATAAACATTTTAAAATTTAAATGTATGTATTTTTAAAGGATATTTTGTAGTTTTATTATCAGTGAAAAACCGATGTCACTTGTCTTCATGTTTAAAAAATGCATGACAGTTAAACAAGTGTTTGTCCTTGTTCCATCTAAAATGCCCCTCCCACCATCCATGATGGAGTAACAGCCTCTGCAAAACCCTGGGGTATTCATTCAAATGGTATTTATTGAGGACCTGTGAATGCAAATGCTTTTGTAATTGCTCTGAGGAGTTTTACAAAGGTGACCCAGACCCTGAGCCACAGTAAACCGGGCTTTCAAGCCTTCCTGCCCCACATCCTTTCCACCCACAATGACCACTCAAATGCCGGGCTTGGAATCCTTTGAAATGCCTGGTGGAGCTGGCTTCGTCCCTAATGGGTACCGCTGGTGTGAGGAACTGGGGACACCGGGGAGAACACAGAGCTGAACTTGAATTACTCACATCACACATTAGCTGAAAACCCCAGAAGTTTAACAGGACATTATTTATTGTAATTTATGGAAATATATTAGAGAATTTCCCAATGTAACTGAAAAGGTTTAAATGATATTCAAAGGAGAATATTTAATGACATGTTAGAAGGTACTATATTTGAGAGCTATTTGTTAAAGTGCTCCCAATTTTGACAAACATTTGTAGAAGTGTTTTTTTTTTTTTTTTTAATCTTGAGGGAACAGATATAATAATATGGGTAAAAACTTTGAGTAATATTCACAAATGACACTGGAAAAAATAAGAATTCAGCAGCATCTGACGTATTTTCTCTCGCTTGCGTAATAAATCAGGCATCACTGGTTTATGTACATAATTGTCAGGCCTCATCTTTATAAAACCAATAAAGAATGTTAAGAATTTATGTTAGAATGTTAAGTTAAACAGATGGCAAAGACTTACTAGTGCCGATTCATCTAATAAAAAAAAAATCAGGATAAATTCATCTAATTTCATAAAATCAAAGCAAATAGAGTAAGTGCTTTACCATTTTCTTTTGGGAATATATATGTGTGTATATATGTATGTGTGTGTGTATATTGCATTTAGTACATTTACAATGCTGTGAAATCATAATCGCTACCCACTTCCAGAACTTCTTTATCATCCTAAACAGAGGCTCTGTGCCCACTAAACAATAACCCCCATTTTTTATCTTTCCCCAGCCACTAATCATCTCTATCCTTGCTTCTGTCTCTGTGAATTTGCCAATTTTAGTTACCTTACATAAGAGGAATCATACAATAGTTGTCTTTTGGTGTCTGTCTTATTCCACTTAAAATATCTCCAAGGTGCTGGGCGCGGTGGCTCAAGCCTGTAATCCCAGCACTTTGGGAGGCCGAGACGGGCGGATCACGAGGTCAGGAGATCGAGACCATCCTGGCGAACACGGTGAAACCCCGTCTCTACTAAAAATACAAAAAACTAGCCGGGCGAGGTGGCGGGCGCCTGTAGTCCCAGCTACTCCGGAGGCTGAGGCAGGAGAATGGCGTAAACCCGGGACGCGGAGCTTGCAGTGAGCTGAGATCCGGCCACTGCACTCCAACCCGGGCGACAGAGCCAGACTCCGTCTCAAAAAAAAAAAAAAAAAAAAAAAAAATCTCCAAGGGTCACGCATGTGGCAGCATGGATCTGCATTTCATTCCTTTTTAGAGCTGAATAATATTCCACTGTATGGCTATGTCATATTTTGGTTGTCTTTCTATCTGTTGAAGGGCATTTGGGTTGTTTCCACCTTTTGATTACTGTGAATAATGCAGCCATGAATATGGGTATACAGGTGCCCGTTTGAGTCCCTGCTTTTAATTTTCATGGCTATATCCCTAGGAGCGGAATTGCTGTGTCATATGGTTATTCAATCATTAACTTTTTGGGGAGCCCTTTTGTCATACTTTTATGCTAAATGTATCCTTTGGAAATTGAATTTATCTGTACAGTTATGAGGCACCATCCTTTTTAAATTTTATTTTAACATCCAGGAGCATTTGATCACCCATTAATATCTACTGAGCCCCTCCTGATTGCTAGGCTGGGTTCTAGATGCGGGGACTATATAGAAAACAAAACACAGCCCTTGTTCTCATGGAACTTATGTTCTAATGTGGGAAACAGAAAGCAAGCATGTGAATCTATGATGTCAGAGTAAGAAAGTCCTAGGAGCACACAGAACAGGAGAGGGCGATGGAGAGTCTCCCTGAGCTCCTGTCATCACTGGGTGGCTGGGGAGGGCTCCTACAGGGAGGCATTTGAGCAGAAACCTCCACTGAGTGAGGAAGCCATGGTGGGCAACGCTGGAAGGAAAATATTCCTAGCAGGAGGCACAGCAAAGTGCAAAGGCTTGGCGAATCCTAGAGCAGCCGGAAGCCCTGTGGCTGCAGCCCTGTGAGGGAGGGTAATTGGGGAATTGGGGGAAGCTGGCTGGATCACAGAGGGGCTCCTCAGCTATATCACTCAGTTCTCACATTGCTATAAAGAAGTACCTGAGGCCAGGCACAGTGGCTCATGCCTATAATCCCAGCACTTTGGGAGGCTGAGACAGGAGGATCACCGGAGGTCAGGAATTTGAGACTAGCCTGGCCAACATGGCGAAACCCCATCTCTACTAAAAATACAAAAATTAGCTGGGTGTGGTGGTGCATGCCTGTGATCCCAGCTTCTGGTGGGTGTGGGGGCTGAGACAAGAGAATCACTGGAACCCAGGAGATGGAGGTTGCAGGAAGCTGAGATGCCACTCCAGCCTGGGTGACAGAGGGAGACCCTGTTTCAAAAAAGAAAAAAAAAGGAAAAAGAAAAAAAAGAAAGAAATACCTAATACTGAGTAATTTTTTTTTTTTCTTTTTGAGACGGAGTCTCGCTCTGTCCACCCAGGCTGGAGTGCAGTGGTGCAATCTCGGCTCACTGCAACCTCCGCCTCTCAGGTTCAGGCAATTCTCCTGCCTCACACTCCTGAGTAGCTGGGATTACAGGCACCCGTTTCACCATGTTAGCCAGGATGGTCTGCAATCTCCTGACTCCTTGATCTGCCCACCTCACCTCCCAGAGTGCTGGGATTATAACCGCACCTGGCTGAGACTGGGTAATTTACAAGAGAGGTTTCATTGCCCATGTCTCCACAGGCTGTAGAGGAAGCGTGGCAGCATCTGCTTCTGAGGAGGCCTCAGGGAGCTTCCAATCACGGCGGAAGGCAAAGTGGGAGCAGGCGTCTTACATGACAGGAGCAGGACCAAGGGGGTGGGGGAGGTGCTGCACACTTTTAAACAACCAGATCTCAGGGAAACTCACCCACTGTCAGACCAGCACCAAGGGGGAAATTTGCCCCCATTATTCAATCACTTCCCACTAGGCCCCAGCTGGAGATTACGGTTCGACATGAGATTTGGGTGGGGACACAGATCCAAACCATATCATCAGCTGTGTGAGAACTTTGGGTTTCTGGTTGAGGGCAATGGCAGACCCTTGCCAGGTTTTGTGCTGGCAATGAGAGGATCTGGTTTCTATTTTGAAAGGATATTTAGAAGGACTACCTGTTGGTGAAAATGGTTTGGGAGGGTGGAGAGTGGAAACAGGAGGCCCACTTGCTCTCTGTGGGGGACAGCACCCCGAGAAGGCATTTCTTCCAGGCTTAGGGAACCAGTCCTTGAATAGCACGTTGAAACTGGCATTTCAATCTGACATTGAGGTTGCTTTCCAGGAAATTACACTCTTTCAGTGCCTACATTAGAAGGGCTATGCAGGCCGTTCGCCTTGCCTTTTCAATTTCTCATCAAGCTCATTGCCCAGTGTACTCCTGTGATTACAGACAAATGAGCAGAGGAGGAGCAAATGGCATCCACATCTTTGCCAGCATCTCGGCAGCTGAGTCCTCCCCACGCACAAAAGATGCTAAAGAGGACATCTAGGTCAAGATGCTCCTCTCTAAGCTAGGACCCAGGAAAAACAGTCTGTAAAATTAAGTGAAATGCCTTCTTTCTGTGAGCTTCTCTCATCCTGTTTGAAGAAAACCAAATGTGAAAGAAGAATTAACGAAGAAATCTGAAAGACCTCCCGTACGGAACTCTGGGGTGGTAACCAAACCCAACTTCTAACCTTAACACGAAGGGTGTCGTGGATGTAATAACAAAAACAAAGCAAAAAAATTAGATTTTCAAGTACTTTGTTTATCTAGGTTTGCAAACTTAGGAGTTACATGTTCCTAATTAAAATGTATTGGTGGAGGAGAAGAAGAGAATAGAAGAGGAAAATATCAATTGTTCCATTTTGAGTATATGTTTCTCTTGATTAGTGAAGAGTTGTTTCCAAATTTAATACAAGATGTTGGTGATCTGACATTTAACATTTGAAGTTACTGAGAGTAACTTATTTCCCCAAATTCAGTAATGCCAAGAAGCACAATTAAGCTGATTAACTCCATGGAATGGGCTGTCTGTGCTGTTTAATCCATTTTGGGGATAGGGACTTCTGACATCACACTCTGGCATCAGTATTGATGACTTCATACATTTCCTGGCCTTCCTTACATTGGGGAAGTCACGTAAACACAGAAGTGGTATTTATTTTTCTTACATGTTAAATCCCATCCCAAATCATATGGGAATAGCAAAACGACAGTGCAAACTATAATCCAAACAAGATAAAGTGACAACAGTGGACCAGGAAGTCTTGAAAGTCAAAAGGCAAATAAAATCAGCCACTCAGAGAAACAAAGCCAGAGCAAACACAGGCAAAGGGCCGGCAAGGGCAGGAAACGAGTCCAGACCTAAAGACCTGGCAGGCGGGAGGGTGGAGGTGGGGTTCAGGGCCTTTGCCAGGCAGGTTAACTGAGGGTCTTCATTCTGGGAGGAGGCGCTTTCCATCTCTCCACAGTGTCAAGTAGGAGTGACATTTGCCTGAGGCCTAAGTGGGTAGTGAGGGCTCCAGGTCACAAATCCAGTGAGTCAGTGACCTCCAGACAGCCAGGGTGGCTCCCACACCCAGAAAATAAGATCTGTCACCTAGCAGCAGCTGGCCCTGCCCCTCCCCACCATCTCAGAACGCAGGCAGCAATAAATGGACCAGGCAGGAAACCAGGGCATTTAACACACAAAGATAAGCAAATAATCACACATCAGCAGACACTTGAGGGAAATCAACAGCAGGATACATGACTCTAAATGCATCCACTTGAAGAACCAAAACCTAAAGAATGGGAATAACCATTTTCTTCAGCAAACTGAAGAAAATGGAGCAACTTTAGGTACTTCGGAGAGATTCAAGTATGTAAAGCATCATCTATGATGTAAATGAATCCACCAGAGATCTAATAAGTTAAAAATGGGATTCTTGAAATACTGTATTAAGCTCCATGCGTCGGCTGAGTAACAGAATGGATATAGCTTGAGGGATTCTTCTAGAATGCACCAACATTTATGTGTAAGTTAGATGAGAGAAAAGTTAAAAGACATAGAGAATGAACCGCCAAGATGGACATCTAGTTAAAGAATTCTGGGAAGGAAGAAAAGAGGGAATGTGGAGAAGGAAATGAAAACAAAAAATCAGTGAAAATTTTCCAGAGTTACAAAAAGACGTGTGTTGTCATATTGAAGGTAACCACTGCATTGGGAGGAGGAGAAATGAGGAAAGGCCTGTGCTGGACACGTTGTGCTGAATTTTCAGAAAACCAAGGCTGAGTAGAATACCAAAAGCTCCCAGAAAGAAAAATGAGGTTTCTTGCAAAGAAGCACACTTCAGATTGGGACTTGGCAGCTCTTTTTTTTTTTTTTTTTTTTTTTTTTGAGACGGAGTCTCGCTCTGTCGCCCAGGCTGGAGTGCAGTGGCCGGATCTCAGGGTTCACGGCATTCTCCTGCCTCAGCCTCCCGAGTAGCTGGGACTACAGGCGCCCGCCACCTCGCCGGGCTAGTTTTTTTTTTTTTTTTTTTTTTTTATTTCTTAGTAGAGACGGGGTTTAACTGTGTTAACCAGGATGGTCTCGATCTCCTGACCTCGTGATCTGCCCGTCTCGGCCTCCCAAAGTGCTGGGATTACAGGCTTGAGCCACTGCGCCCAGCCGGGTCTTGGCAGTTCTAAGGGAAGCTGCCTTGCACATAGAATCTTGTGCTGAGCCGAAATCACATTCAGGTTGGAGGGTAAAATGGAACCCTTGCAGAGAGGCAAGGACCCAAAAAGCTTTGCCTTCCAGAGATACTCTGAGGATGACCTGAGTATGTCCTCAAGCACCATGATAGTAAATCCAAAATTAGTACATGTTTGCAGGACAATTCAAATAATGCAGACGTGTACAAAGTAGAAAGTGAATTTCCTCCTTTACCTCCCACCCCCAAGATAGTCACCGTTGTAACATCACAGTGTGGAACACATTCTTCCAGATAGTGTGTGTGTGTGTGCATATAACACACATCTTTGCAGAAAGACCACATTCTACATGATGTTGCAAAGCTACTTTTGTAACTGAAAATTGTACTGTGGCAAACCGTCCGGTCTCCTTACGTGCATAACTCCTTGCTCATGGTAAATTTCACACGGGCTTCTGTGCCCTGGAGGGCCCTAATTTATTTCACCAGTCCTATTAAAAATGTTTAGATTGCTTTTATGTTTCACTACTAAACGAACACTGCAGTGAATATCCCTTGGATTTTTATCTCTGCATACAAGCTAGTATTTATGCGAGGTAAACCTCCAGAATTGGAATAATTGCTAGATTAAAGGAAATGGCCAATTTAAAATGTGATGGATCTTACTATCTCTTCCTCCAACATAATAATAGTAACCATTTATTGTTTATTATTTTTATTTTTTTAAAGTAAAAAATAAACAGGCTGGCACACAGTGGCATGATCACAGGTCACTGCTGCCTGGAACTCCCAGGCTCAAACGATCCTTCCGCCTTAGCCTCCCCAGTAGCTACGAGCACAGGCCCACGCCATGCCACCGTGCGAGGCTAATCTTTATTTTTAGCAGACACGGGGTCTCACTAAGTTGCTCAGGCTGGTCTCAAACTCGTGGAGTGAAGCAACCCTCCGACCTTGACCTCCCAAAGTGCTGGGATTACAGATGTGAGCCACTGTGCCCAGCCCGTTTATTCTTTAGATGACTGAGTTGGACATTCAGCTCAGGGATGGGTGTGTTTGTGTGCAGGGGAAGGGGTGTTGGTACCGGAGCTTCTGAATCCTGGAAGTGCTGGACACGGTACTAAACCACAGGGTTGGGCGTCCTGCCTGGGCTGTGAAGTTTCTCCTACAGATGGCGCTGTTGCCTCGCGCCTGCCACTCAGGCCGAGGGGCCCAGCGGTAATTATAAGACAAAAAGAAATTAAGCAGCGCGCAAGCGGGCTGCCGCGTTTTTATGTTTATGACGAGACGACCCAAATCTATGTTTCCTCACCTTCCTGGCTGTACAACTCAGATAACTTTGTGATCCACTCTTCTTCAGAAGGAAGAAAGAAAAGATTCTATTTGACCGTCTTTTCTGAAATCCTGAGAAATTCACCCTTTGAAGGTAAAAGTCTTTGAGAACTTCCATCAATGTGCATCCAGTGAGTATGTTTCAGGAGAAGAAATAATTTTGATTTTAGCTCAGTATTTTGTTTTTCATTCTATTTCTTCTAAAAACAAAAACAAAAACCTCTTGATCCAGAGGAAACAGATGGAGAATGGAGAATTCCACAGTAGCCTTGCAGCATGACACGCGCCGGATGGCCCTGCCTCTGGGCTCCGGACGGCCCTGCCTCTGGGCTGCGGATGGCCCTGCCTCTGGGCTCCAGGCCCCCAGTGTTTGGTTCCAGGGCTTCTGCCCAGCGGTGATGGGGCTGGGAGACTGGACTCACTGTGTTGGGAGAGCAGTGGGTGTCTCCTGGGCAGGAGAGCCTCATCCCCGTGCGCACCCACACTGGAGCCTTCTAGGTGTGTGTACCCGAGTGTGTTCAGTACACCTCATGCATTCAAGTGACAGACTCGAGCTGGTAAGGACCTGGAGTGCCTTTCTACCCAGGCAGAAATTGGGAATAAAGTGAGAGCGGTTGACAGTCAGGCTTCCTGGACTGTAACTACCAGGTTCAGAACATGCTTGGAGTTAGGATTTGAATGTAAGTTGTAAAGATGGCCCTCTCTGCCCATCCGAAACGAGCACAGGCCATGTTGCAGGTCTCTGATTCAGAGACCGGCTTCCTCTGTGGAGGAGGCCAGAAGCAGCTGCGGAGGGCTCAGCAGAGGCCTTTGCACTCACAGACTTTCATCTCCTGCATCTTTTTAGGCCTGGAAGGCGCCCGCATGCTCCTCTCGGCACAAAGGTTCCAGGAGGTGGTGACCTTGATGAATCCCAGTCAAGATTTTGAATAATTTAGGAGTAACACAAGCCAGTCAGAGAATGCTTTCCCAGACAACAGACAGGCTGCCATTCTTCCAGGTGTCCCTAAATGGGCATCAGATGCAGGAAGACTGGTGGGCACCGCAGCAGAGGGCTTTCTTCTTGGCATTATTAAAAGCTGACATGCTTCTTTATGTGGGTTGCTTGTTCCACTGACATAGAATTGTTTTGTTGTTACTGTAGCTTTAATGTACACGTAAGCAAAGCAAGCTCTTTGGGTACCATGAAAACGCGATGGTGGATATTTCTGTGTGTCTTGAGCATAAATTGTGAGAAAACCAAACAGATTTTAAAGGGTGTTGACAGGGGATGGCGGGGAGATCTGGGTGTTTGCAGAAGAATGGACTGTGGCTGGCGATTCTGAACATCACTGCCATATGTCCCAGGCCACGTTTAGTGCGCAGTGATTATGGCAAAGGTGGGAACTTGAAGGGGTGACCTGGTAGCATTAGGCTAGGACCTGAGCGGCAGCGGTTCTGGGCTGGACAGAGGAGCCTGGCTGTAGTGGAGGATCTTGGGCAGGGGTCAGGGAGCAAATGCCTTGGGGTCATGCCCCAGCATGACCAGAGGTCAAGAGCTAAGTGATAGCTGGGAGCCAAGAGGTCAAGGCAAAGGGCTGCCTGCCAGGGTTTAATGTTGGCCAGAAGCAAACTCAAGGCTTGGGAGGCAGGTAAGCAAAGCGGGAAGGAATGGGCCGGGGAGGAATCAGGTAACCAGAACTTGGTGGAAGCTTAGTGAGAAAGCAAGTGAGGTGAAGAGGGAGGGATTCATATCGCAGGCTTCATTTCATGGTCAGTTGCCATGTGGATGGGGTGCGTGGAAGGCCTCACATGGGTTTCTCCTGCTGGCAGCAAGGGCTCCATCCTGTGCTCAACCCTGGGGATGCTGGACAGCTTTGAGGAGGTCACAGAACCAGGCCAGTGTTCGAACTCAGGAGCCGAATGCGGAGCCTGTGCTCATAGGTGTCGCTAATTCCACTCCTGCTTCCTGTGTCCTGTGAGCTTAAGTGACGTGCTTCAGGCAGCACGGAATCTGGGGCGTCTGGATTCCCACCTAGGCGTGTCAGATGCCCCAGCCCAGCCTCCTTGACTTAGCCATGCTGCTGTGCCTCCGACTCTGGATCCCAGGCCAAGAGACAGAGGTTCTAACCCCCTTCTCCTCCGAGGTGACTGTCTTAGTTAACAGCTTTCTTGCCATCCGCCCTTTCCCATCTCCACCCACCCCAAGTCCCTTCCTTTCTACCTGTGAAATGTCTACTGGTCTCAGCTTCCTCCCCCGAGTGCCCCTTCCCTTCCAGCTGTCGTCAGGACCATGTGACTCCTAGGACTCACTGTCTGCCTGCCCTACCTGCCTCCAACTATCTCTCTACCTGCTACTACCCTCCCCCAATCCATCCTGTCTGTGAATATCAGGGCCTTTCTAAAGGAGTGATGGAAGCGGAACATGCCCCGCTGGAAAGGCAGTGATGGCTTCCCCTTATCCTAACTCCCTAACTCTGCAGCCTGGATCTCACTTCCTCTCTGAATCTCATGGTCCAGCTCTTGTGGTGGGAGCTCCCTGGAGCCACATAGAAGGATTCCAAGGCCAGGTCAGAGCTTCCTGGAGCCTAGGGCCATGACTGATTAGTAATGCCTCCAGGGGCACCTCCAGGAGGGGTAAGCAGGTAAGCAGGGCTGTTTTCTTTTTTCTTTCTCTCTCTGGCAACTTGTGGTCACTTCAGCATACTATATGGTTTTGGGAGCCTGAGTTTTGAACGTCCCTTTCATTTCATGGGATATTTTACCCTCTTCAGGTCACTTTGCAAACTCTTAATTGTCTTTCGAGACTCTTCTCTGCAGAAGTCACTCCTTTGAGGTTTTAACAGACCCCACCAGCCATGTTACCCCAGTTGCTGCCATAAACCCTTGGACATCTCTCTGGGCCTTCAATTCACGCCCTGTAATCCTGAGCATACTCCTCCCCAACCCTTTCCCTGCCTGCCGTTTACTGTGGGTTCCGGAAAACACAGAGGGTTTTAGAAATTGCATATTCCCAGTAGCTAGCACATAATCAATATTCAAAAATGAGTGTTGAGTTTTGGAAATCTACATCCTTTATATCTGCCTTTAAAATCAGCTGAGGAGAGCACGAGTAAATGGAGTTCTTATTTAACTGTATAAATGAATTCTTTTACCTGCTCAACTTCCATGAAAGAGTAAGGCCGAGGAATCAAAATACAAAGATAGCAGGATTCAGTTAAGGAAAAGAAATTAACTTCCAGGTCGCTTCTGAATTAGCTTTGCTTCAGTTTGCACATAGTTACAAAGCGCCTACTGTGTGCTGGACAGTCATGGATTCCCCTGTGTGTCTACCCCTACTTAGCGTCTTGGATGACGAGAATCAGTCTCAGGATTCCAGTGAGATGGGGGTGCCGAGGCATAGGTTTGAGAACATAATAAGTGCATCAACAGATGGAGAAATTGATCCACCCCTTCAAGCCTTGATTCGCTCACGTGCGAAGTGAGGAGACCAAGTCACTCATGGCTCCCATTCATTTACTGACATGCACTCTTTCTCCCCTTGGTAAGCATTTTTGATGGATCAGCCCCATTCATACTCACAAGAAACCCACAGGGAAGGCACTAGGAGTTTTCCCATCTTAGAGACAGAGAGGCTGAGGCTCAAGTTGTTAGAGGAGCTGCTATATCCACTGCTATATCAGAAGTCAGCTTCTGAGATCCAATAAAATGCAGCATGGAAAGTAGCTTAGAAAACCACCCAAAGCCATCGTACTTCATTCACTCTGCAAGTGGCTGTCAGCCAGCTTTCCTCGGTCAGGGACCAGGTCCCCAAGTGCTGAACCCGAGGATGGAGCAGTGTGGAGCGCAGACAAGCCTGGGCACTGGGGGAAGCTGTAGGCCAGTGGGTCCTGTGGGAAACAGATGTTCATCAAGTATTCACACCAGTTCAATTCTCACGACCCCCTGTCTATTTGCTGTAGTATTTACCACATTCTGCCTTATCATGTACTTAATGCTGTGCACATCTGTCTCCCTTATAAGACAGGAAGGTTTGGAAACAAGGGCCATATGCTTTTCGTCTGTCCCAGTGCCTGGCATGGTGCTTTGTAGAGCAGACCGAATATAATTTCAGAAAGAATCAGATGACGAATTTAACTCCATCACTGCAGCCGTGGTTTTCAGGTACATTCAGGGATGCACAGCTTCTTCAGGAATTAAATCAATACCACATACATTCACTGAGCACCGGCTCTGTGCCAGACTCTAGGGCATGCTGGGAGGTGAGTGTTGTGTCATCACCCCTGACCCTGGAAGAGACATCAACCAAATGCTGGGTGTGTGTGTGTGTGTGTGTGTGTGTGTGTGAATTTTGAGGCATTGCTCTTTCTGAGTCCTTACATGAATTCTTGTCCCAGGCATCCATGCAAAAGCTTCCACTGATTTTGCACATAGCACACTGACAGCTGCATCATGGGTGCCAGATTTTGTAGCTGCTAAGGGGAGGCTGCTGGGAGGAGGAGCCGGGAGGTGGCAGGTGATGCAGGGAGAGAGGGATGGAACTGCACCCTGGCTTGCTCCCCGCTCCAGTGGCTGGTACATTTCCCTGCTTCACAGCTCACCCAGATGCAGTCACTTAACTCTATGGTAGATCTTGCAGCAGGACAGATCAGGAGGATCCCAGGCCAGACCCTGGTCTTTCTTCTTGTGCTCCAGATAATTTGCCATCCTGCAGAACTGCTGGGTGGGGCTGCACGCCGTGCTGACCAGAGTTGAGGGCGTGATTCTGAGTCCAGGTTATCAGAGTGCAGCCTTGTCTGTGACAGCATTGCTGTGTGACTTTGCGTAGGTCACTTAATTTCCCTGTGTTGCAATGTCTCATCTGTAAAGTGGGATAGAAGAATAATCCTGCCTTCTGGGGTTATGGAGAGGGTCACATAAAGGCATCTGTGCCGTGAGCTTAGCATGGTGCTGGCAGGCATCCCAGGGCTTGGCTCGTGCTGGATGCTGCCCTTGCTGTTTTATCAAGGGCTATTCAACCCGCTAGCAGCACCAACCAGCCCATCAACCCCACACCTAGCCTGCTCTCACGACTGCTTGGGGAACTTTTACAAGAGACAAATTTTCTGCTATGCAGCCATGATAAAAAAAAAAAAAGGAAATAGATGTCCATGTGCTGATGTGGAACAGTTTCCAAGACACATAGTGAGGAAGCACAGTGCTCTGCAATGTGCAGTCAGCTTCAATTTGTGTAAAATGCTGGAGAGATTTACACACATGCTTGTGTGTACTCAAAATATTTCTCAAAGGACCCACAGGGAACTTGCTACAAAAGGGGCCTTTAGAAAAGAAATAAGTGTTTGGGTACTGGGATTGTGGGGACAACTTTATATATTGTTTGGATTTTACTGTTTTTTGTTTGTTTGTTTGTTTTTGAGACGGAGTTTCACTCTTGTCGCCCAGGCTGGAGTGCAATGGCACAATCTCGGCTCTCTGCAACCTCCGCCTCCTGGGTTCAAGTGATTCTCCTGCCTCAGCCTCTCAAGTAGCTGGGATTACAGGCACATGCCACCATGCCTGACTAATTTTTGTATTCTTAATAGAGACGAGGTTTTGCCAGGTTGGCCAGGCTGGTCTCGAACTCCTGACCTCAGGTGATCCATCCACCTTGGCCTCCCAAAGTGCTAGGATTGCAGGCATTACCGTATTTTATTTCTTAAATGACAAAAGAGTCCATCTCCATCTGAATACACATTCCTGGACCCTGTTTCTCGTCTTCTGATCTCATAGTTTTCAAGTGGGATCTGGAAATAACATACCTTTGTGGTGTTTCCTAAGTGTTGTATGTGATCCACTAGATTTTGGAACGTCTGCTGTAGAGTGAGAAGGACAGCCTGGAGGGCTGCTAATCAGTACCGCCCCAGCATGTGGCAGGCCACAAGTCTGTGTTTGCCCAACTGATGTGAGTTATGGAAGGGAAATGGAGGCAGATGTTTCAGGTTGGCTAATCCTATATCTGTTTCTAAGTCCTTTCTCTCTTTTCTGTCTCCTCTTCGGAGGGTGGAAAGTGAAATACTCACCACTTTCTCAGACTCCTAGGAGTGGCCGTATCTATACACAAGTGTTCTGGGAGGCTGCAGGAAAAGCTTTGGCTTTGGGGAGAAAAATGATATCGAGGGGGATTGGCTCCAGGACCCCCCGCAAGCACCCAAGTCTGTGGATGTTCAAGTCCCTGATATAAAACGGTGTAGTTTTGCGTATAACCTGTGCATATCCTCCTGTCTGCTTTAAACCATCTCTAGGTTACTTGTAATGCCTAATACAATGGAAGTGCTGTGTAAATAGTTGTTATACTACATTATTTAGGGAACAATGACAAGAAAAAAGTCGGTACCTGTTCAGTACAGATACAATTATTTTCTCAAATATTTTTGATCTGCAGTTGGTTGAATTCAGGGATGTGGAACTCACAGACATGAATTTAGATGGATTCTAAATTGAATTTAGATGGATTCCTTTCCGTTTCCCTCTTATCTTGAACTCCTCCATGGTATCTGGAGCTTTGGCAGCCATTTTGCACTCATGAAGAAAAGTCCAAGGGAAATTGTGGAGACCTCAGCCGTGGTAGCATTAGACCCCTCAAATGAAGCATCAGCCACCTTCCCAGACTTCTTGTCCTGTAGGTGAAAGGAACCATTTTTTATTGAGGTTGGTCAAGTTTTCTGTTATTTCCAGCTAAAAGGGACCTAAGATATAGGCACTGAACTAGAGATGTGAGAGACTTGGGTTCCAGCCCTGGCTCTGTTTCGGATGGGCTGGGTGGCCTCAGGAAGATTTCTATCCCTTTCTGATCCGCAGTTTAACAACATGTAAAACACATTGAGGCTGGGAGTGGCAGCTCATGCCTGTAACTTCAACACTCTGGGAGGTCAACGTGGGCAGATCACTTGAAGCCAGGAGTTTGAGACCAGCCTGGGCAACATGGTGAAATGCCATCTCTACTAAAAATACAAAAATTAACCAGGTATGGTGGTGTGCACCTGTAGTCCCAGCTACTGGGGAGGCTGAGGTGTGAGGATTGCTTGAACCTGGGAGGCAGAGGCTGCAGTGAGCTGAGGTTGCGCCACTGCACTCCAGTCTGGGCAAAAGAACTAGACTCTGTCTCAAAAAACAAACAAACAAACAAACAAACAACAAACCCATGTTGAACATTATACCTCATTATGACGATGTTGAGCATTTTTTAATATACCAATTGGACATTTGAATGTCTTCTTTTGAGAAATGTCTATTCAGAATTTTTGTCCATTTTAAATTGGACTTTTTTTTTTGCTATTGAGTTGACTTCCTTGTAAGATATTCTGGATGTTAGCGTCTTATCAGATGCATAGTTTGCAAGTATTTTCTCACATGCTGTCTCTCCACTCTGTTGATCGTTTCCTTTGTTGTATAGCGCTTTTTAGTTGGCTGTAATCCCATTTGTCTGCTTTTGGTTTTGTTTCCTGTGCTGTGAGCTCTTATCCAAAAAATCCTTGCCCAGGCCAATGTCGTCAAGCATTTCATGGATGTTTTCTTCTAGTAGTCTTATGGTTTTGGGTCTTGCAACACCTAAATTTTTAATCCATTTTGGGTGATTTTTGTATCGGGTGAGAGATAGGGGTCCAATTTCATTCTGCATGTGACTAGCCAGTTTTCCTGGTACCATGTATTAAGGAGACTGTTCTTTCCCCAGTGGGTATTCTCAGTAACTTTTGGAAAGGCCATTTAGCTGTAAGTGTATGGAGTTATTTCTGTGTTCTCCACCCTGTTCCACTGGTGTATGTGTGTGTTTTTACTCCTAGGTCTTTAAGATTGTTGAGAGCTTGGAGCCTGGGTGCTCCAGCTTCTTTGTATCTCACTGTCTTCCTCCCCAAACCCAGTGCCCAGCTCATAGCCTGGCACGCATGAAAGGCTCAGCCAATTGTTTGGGTTTGATATACATGTTAATATTGGTAGATTGCTGCGTACACTTAAGTGCCGATGTTTCAAGCTGGGGAGGCAGAAGTCTGGGGAAAACAACAGGTTGGAACTTCATTGCAACTCAGAACATATCTGGCTGGCATATGAATCCATCTGCCGTGACGGCTTGGATAAAAATAGTCCACAATGGAGGCTTCGTTCTATTTGAATGTACAGATTAACCAATACTATGACTACTGTTTTCGGAAAACGTCTTGCTGAAACTCTGTGATGATGTGTTTAGGCTTCACAGCTTCCAAACATGATCTTCTAGGTGAAAGAAGATAAATAGCTTCAAAGAAAGGTGTTCCCCCCCTTTCCTGCCCTTGGAAAACATAACTAGATGATGAATAAAAATGACTCTGGACCTGTCCGTACCACCTGTGAAATGTTCCACTTCTTGAGCGTTTTATGTAACCGGTGTCAGCCTGGCACCGTGCATTAACACCAGAAGTTTCTTGTGATGTTTTCTGGCTGATAATATTTTCCTTACAAGTTCCCTATAAAATCTAAAGCAATAACCACAGAACAGGGCACTTCTATGCTCTTAAAATGTAATTGTCTGATTTTTTAATTAGATGGGATATCTCCGATTTCCCAAGGGAGTCGATGGGAGGCAGTGTTTTACAACTCATCATTTGGACACCTTAAGTCTGAAGATTGGGTGCAGGTGACAGGGCCAACAAGAAATTCCTGCACCAGGAAGGTCGGGGACACAGGCCCAGAACCCCAGCTCGCACGTGGTGCCTGCAGCTCCTTGGTCACAGGATCTCGGGCATCCATCTCTTGCATTTCCCCATCAGTAAAACACGGATGCTGGACTAGATAAGGTTTCCCAACTCAGCACTACTGATGACTTGGGAAGGGTGATTCTTTGTTGGGAGGGGCTGTCCTGTGCCGGTTAGGATGTTTAGCAGCATCCCCAACCTCTGCTACCCACTAGATGCTAGTAGCAACCCCCAGTTTGGATAACTGAAAATGTCTTCAACATTGCCAAATGCCCCTGGAAGGAGAGGGAAAAATGACCTGCAATTGATGACCTCCTGGCTGTGGCTGATGCAGATGGAGGAGATGGTTCAGAGTATTCACACCGTGCATTTCCACTTCTCATGGCTCCTAATTACTCCTAGTGGCTCTGGAGTGGCTCTCCACTCTATGTGCACCTTCCTTCTGAGAGCCTGGAACAAACTTGTCTTTACTCATCTTTACAGTTTTATACGTTTTGTTCACGTATAACTCGCATGCAGAAAAGTGCACGTCAAAAGTTTATATCTCGATGACTTTTCAAAGTGAGCAATCCATGTGGATGTAGCCAGCACCTAAGCCAAGCTACAGGACAGGAGTCATGCCCCCTCCTTCTCCTCTGCCCCAAGTTAGCCACTAGCCTGACTTTGGAGCCATAGATTAGTTTTGTCTGGTTTGTTGAACTTGATAAAATGGAGTCATCCTGTATGTGCTCTTTATGTGCCTGGCTTCTTTCACTGTACATTACGTTCATGAGATTCATTCATGCTCTGTGCACTTGCAGCACATTCACTCTCAGAGTGGATGATATTCCATTATCTGATGTGCGGCAACTGAATCTTTCATGCCACTGGGGAGGGGCCTTTGGGGCATCTACAGATTGGGGATTATAAGTTGCACTGCTGAGAACATTTGTGTGCATGTATTTTCATGAATATGTGAATGCACTTCTGTTGAATATATACTGAAGAGTGGAGTTGACGGGTCATAGGGCATATACATATTCAGTTTTAGGGGCTGCCAAACAGATACTTCTGGAAATTAATAAGAAAAAGACTGAAAACCCTATAGAAAAATCAATAAAAGGCTTGAACATTCACATCACAAAAGAACATGCTCAGTTGTTCAATAAACACGGAATGGTGGTGCTTAACCATTTTAGTCATCTAGGAAATGCACATTGAAACTAGGCCATTCTACTGCATCTCCATCAGTGTCTATAAAGAAGGACAAGTTGAAAAGGACATGGAGCAACTAGAAGTTCCATATGCTGATGGTGGGAGTGGAAATTAGTGCAACCACTTTGGAAAATTGGCAATATCTTCTTTGAGGTTTGTAAGCCACAGAAAGGCACAGGTAAAAACAAACATTAATGATTTGGAATAACTAGGTTTTATGTAAGATAGAAAAATTAAACAAAGGATTTGTGCATTGCAAAAAGCTACAAGGAGGTCCAAAGCAGGAAGTTATGCAAAACATAGCATTTGCCCCTGACTGGGAGTGCAGGGAAGATGTGGAAGAACAGAGAGGAAGAGAAGGAGGCTAGGGTTAGGTACCTGCTCAGGAAGGTTGAAGGGAATTCTGGAAGGAGAGGGGCTGGTGTCCTGCTCCTGCTGTCAAACTCTAGAACCCTGTGGGACTGCTGTGATCCCACAGAGAACCTGAAGATGGCTCCCAGTTCCCTATGGCCAGTGCCAAGCTGCAAGGACATTAGGGAGTATCTTCAAGGCTTGTGGGTGGGGTAGGAAATGAAAGACTAAGAGAGCAGGGACCAGGACCTTTTCAAGGCTGGAGAGGAGGACATTAGGGAGTATCTCCAAGGCTTGTGGGTGGGGTAGGAAATGAAAGACTAAGAGAGCAGGGACCAGGACCTTTTCAAGGCTGGAGAGGAGGACATTAGAGAGTATCTCCAAGGCTTGTGGGTGGGGTAGGAAGTGAAAGACTAAGAGAGCAGGGACCAGGACCTTTTCAAGGCTGGAGAGGAGGATGCAGGGAGGTCGTGGCAGGGACCACAGCAGATGCCATGCCAAGGAATGCCCACCAGCCAGAGAGATGGGGTCTAGCACCTGCAGACACATGCAGAGACCGGACGGGCAGGGGGCTGATGGATCACCACCCTCCTCTGCCACTTCACCCCCAGACAGGGAGAAGGGGCTGGAGGGTAAAGTAATGTACGACAATTTGCCCAAACAGGACTAGTGAGTAAGATAAAAAAAAATTCGCATTTGACTAAAAATGTAGTGGATTAAACTGAATAGGTCCATAGGTGACAGCTAAAGTGTTCTTCTTTAGGAAGACTGGGGTATTGAGATAAAAGCTCAGTCAATGATAGCAGGCAAAGAAAAATTCACCGTGCGTGGTCGGTCCACTGGCTGTGAATTGCCCATGTCTCCCTTCTACCTGCAGCTCCCAACTGCAGCACAGACGGTCCCCTCCTTCCCTCCCTGTTTTCCTTCTTTATAACAAAGACAACCATGAGCGAGGGACTGGAGACCCAGCGGGCAAGAACACGAACCCTGCTCTCTCCCTCACTTCTCTCTCTGGTCTAATGGGAGAAACAGCATAAAAGAGAATGACTACATACATGGAATACTTTTACTGTTGCGTGCAATGAGTGATGCTTTGGAGGTGGTTGTTACAAAGAAGGCGTCTCTGAGAAGCTTGGAAAGGATGAGGAAGAGGCAATTGTTCCAAGATAGTGAACACCTGGGAGCAAGCTCCAAGGAGTGGGAGTGGCCTGTGCAAAGGCCCTGGGGCAGGACATGAATAGGATTTTCCAGGGAGTAAAGGAAGTTGATTGTGGCTCAGTACTCTGAAAGGATCATGGGCGGGGGCAGGCTGTGCATCCCAGAGGGAGGGATTTTGCAGAAATAATGGAAAAACCATTGCAGGGATTTCAGCAATGGGAAAAGCAACCTAATCTGTGTGATAGGCTCCTTCTTCTTGCTGTGATATGGTGACTGTATTAGAGGAGAAGAGTGGAACTGAGGGGGCCATTCCAGAGCCTGGAAATAATGGTGGCCTAGACTAAGATGATGGCATTGGAGAGAATGTGCATGGATTTAAGATCTCTTAGAAGCAGAAATATAATAATCATAACATACACTATTATTATAGCCACCACTTGCTGATAACCTACTCTGTGCTGGGCAGTGTGCTAACGGTCTCATATATAATATTCAATTTAACCCCATGTGGTAGATACTCTCCTTAGCATCCATGTTTTGTAGATGAAAAAATGGAGCTTCCTAAAAATTACATTGATACAGGGCAGACGAGCCCCAAACTGGGGCTTAGAGCAAAAGGGTTCTTGGCTTCACCCAGGAAAGAATTTGAAGGTAAGCCGGTGGTAGAAGAAAATGCTTTATTGAGATGGCAGTGTTACAGCCCCATGACTGCTCCCACAGAACAGGCCACCTCACAGGCAGTGTGCTGAGAGTAGCAGCTCACGGCAGTTCTGCAGTCATATTTATACCCACTTTTAATTTAATTTTTTGAGACAGAGTCCCACTCTGTTGCTGGAGTGCAGTGGCGCGATCTCAGGGTCATAGATAGTTTTTGTAAATGCTAAAGCAATATTCAAATTTGTATTACTTTCAGAGAATAAAGAACCACCAGTCCCAACAGCCCTAATACAGGTTTTTTTTTTTGTTTTTGTTTTTTCCTGGAGATCAGACTTCAGGAACAGGAATGGAAATGTCCTTTCAGAGAATCTCCTGTCTAGAAAGTCCCAGAGAGGGTCAAACCTGAAGTTCTTTCTCCCTGAAACCGGAAGAAAAACCTCAGCTTGGACTTAGGGCCTGCTCTGCCCCTGGAAACATCTCTCTGTTCTCCCGTATATTATATTCCCCACTATATGATGGCCCCTCACATTGGTCAGGGGTACCTAGAACATTGTGTCCCTCACCACCTTCCCAGGGGGTCTGCCCCCTAGAATGCCTGGCTTCACTTTCTACCTTTTCTGTAGAGCTTGCCTTGGCAAAGCCATCCCCAACGCCTCTCCTTCCACATCTCCCGTCCACCCCACTCTCCTCTCCTGCTTTGCCCATGATGATAATCACTAGCATTTATTAAATGGTTACTTATTATCAAGAGTTTTGAAAGTGCTGCTTTATTGGGCCCTGCCAATCCCCAACAAGGTAAGAGTTGTCCTGTACATTCTGCTTACAGATATGGAAACTGAGGTTTAGAGAGGTTTCAGGAACTTGGCCAAGTCAGTCATGCTGGTGAAAGGTAGCCTGGGATTCCAGCCTCCATCTCTTTGGACAGCTGTGTCTCTGTTTCTCCAGCTCCTCCTTGAGGCCAAGCCCTCATTGTCTCAGTAACTTCCGCACTAGCAGAGTGCTGGGTGTGCGGGCACCCAGTACACATTTGCTGAGTTGAATTGAGTGCTAGAGAATGTTCTAGTGCATTGGAATGTTTGAGCCAGGCCAGATGCAAACCCAAGGTGTCCCACTGTCATGACCAGACACGGCGGCTGTACCCAGGTATGACAAAATGCTGCTGCTACAGCTGACGGCAGGAAATCATGAAGGAACACCTATTTTGTGTCAGACCCTGTGGAAAGCAGTTCACAAAGTCATCTTCTATGGCCTGAACGTGTTCTCCCCAAATTTATATTTTGAATCTTAATCCCTAATGTAATTGGGATTAGTGATTTTATTTTAAAAAGGACCTGGAGAGACTCTTCGGCCCTTCCTCCACTTGAGAGCATAGCAAGAAGACAGCCATCTAGGAACCAGGAAGCTGGCCTTCACTAGACATTGAAGCTGTGGTATCTGAGTCTTGCACTTCCAGCCCTCACAACTGTGAGAAATACATATTTTATTTTATTTTGTTTTGTTTTGTTATTATTTTTTGAGACGGGGACTCTCTCTGTCACTCAGCCTGGAGTGCAGTGACATGATCATAGTTCACTGCAGCCTCAACCTCTCAGGCTCAAGTGGTCCTTCCTCTTTGGCCTCCCAAAGTGCTGTGATTACAGGTGTGAGTCACCGTGCTCAGCCAAGAAATACGTTTTTTTGTTGTTTATTTGGACTGCGATATCATCTTATTTTATCCTATGAGGGATCTGTTGTAAGCTTTGGTGAAGTGATGAGCCTGGCTGGTGGAGACCAAACCTGGCCATGGGACTTGGGAGCTGCGACCATCAGCATCACTTACCTCCAAGGACCAGCAGAGGCCAGATGAGAGGCAGGGGAGGACCCACCCGCAGAGCCCCAGGAGGAACCAACCTGGCTGACGTCTTGATTTTGGACTTCTGGCCTCCAGAACTGGGAGAGAATATATTTCTGTTGTTTTAAGCTGCCCGGTTGGTGGTATTTTGTGAAGGCACCTCTAGGAAATGAACACAGAAGCTCAGGCAGGCCTGACTCAGTCCGTTGGCCTCCTAGCAGGTGAGGCCTGCAGAGCGTCTGTCAGACACACAGTAAATGCTCAGTTAACATTACGGTCTCCCCACATTATAACCGTGGTGTGGCCTTTTCTGCTGATAGTCTAGGCAGAGGTCTTCCCTCGAGATATTCTCTCTGCTGAAAGGAGGGTCTGGGGATTCTTCCACCATGACATGAGACATATTTCGCTTCATTGCAAACCTGAGGTTTCATCCTTTGGGAACATGAGGTAGCACCTGTATGCGGAGGTGTGAGGGGGAGTGGTGCAGCCAGGAGACCCGCCTGTGTCTTCGCATTGCCTGGGGGAGAAGGCCTACGCTTGGGGGTTCAGCTGAGTCTTTGGCTAAACAGCATGATGGAGGAGGGCAAGGGTGGCATTGTCAGCCAGGCCCACCCTGAGTCCTGGCTGCTGGACCGAGGGCAAGCTATGTAATGTTGCTCAGCCTCAGTCTCCCCACCTGGGAAGTGGGCCTGGAGTTCAGGCAGATAAAGCACTTAACACAGAGCCTAGAACAGGGAAGCAAAACAAAACATTCATATATACGTATGTGTGTGTGTATGTATATGATATAACTGTGTTTATTAAAATCCACTTTAATTATAAAAGTTACACTGTTTATTTCATCCCGAAGATTTAATTTTTTGAAAGTAGACCATATAAAAAGAAAAGAAAGAAAAATTTAAAAAGTACATATAAAACAAATTAGAAATAAACATATGGCAGTGCAGTCAGCCCTCCGTAATCCACAGATTACTGCATTGAGGATTCCATCTCCCTCAGATCAAATATATTAGAAAAACAGTAACCAATATAACACTTAAAAAATGATACAAATAAAAAGCAATAAAATGTAACAATCATTCACATGACATTTACGTTGGATGAGGTATTAGAAGTAATTTAGAGATGATTTAAAGTGCATGGGAGGATGTGTGTAGGTTAGATGCAAATATTATGCTAGTTCATCTGCAGAAGGTCCTGGGACCAATCATCCTTGGATACCAGGAGACAACTGTAAACAGAGAGAATAGTGTATAGTTTTTGCATATTCTCTCTTTGCTGATATATTTCTTTACTTAAAAATTGGACTTTATGGCCGGGCGCGGTGGCTCAAGCCTGTAATCCCAGCACTTTGGGAAGCCGAGACGGGCGGATCACGAGGTCAGGAGATCGAGACCATCCTGGCTAACACGGTGAAACCCCATCTCTACTAAAAAATACAAAAAACTAGCCGGGCGAGGTGGCGGGCGTCTGTAGTCCCAGCCACTCGGGAGGCGAAGGCAGGAGAATGGCGTGAACCCGGGAGGCGGAGCTTGCTGTGAGCCGAGATCCGGCCACTGCACTCCAGCCTGGGTGACAGAGCGAGACTCCGTCTCAAAAAAAAAAAAAAGAATTAAAAAAAAAAAATTGGACTTTATTATACAAAATGTTTTCAAACCCTTTTCATTTAACCATATATGGTGAATGCTTTTCCGTGTGGTTAAATATTCATCTTCAATGTTCCATTTAATGGCTCATTGTGTTCTGTGTGAGAATTTCCGTGGGGCTTTGAATGACACCTACAGACAGGGGGAAGAAATAAGGTTTTGTGATGACAAAGTATGAGGAAGCTGTCTACACAGAGATGGGACGGGAAGCAGGCTGCTTGCAGACCCCCAGAGGCTTCTGTGAGATGTGTGGCTGCAGGGGCACCCACTCGCCTCTGAAGGGGCTGTTCTGACTCACAACCCCGGCACGGCCTTCTGGGCAGAACACTGGCAGATGACACATTTTTGCCGATCTGAATATGTGGGAATTCTGTCCTACTGTTTTCATTTGCATTTCCTTTATTACTCAGGAAGTGGAACATATTTTCCATTTGCTCCTCCCATTTCCTCTTCTACGATTTGTCAATTTTTTTTATTGATTTGAATGGATTTCTTTTATTATTTTATAGGACTACTTTATGTATTCTAGATAAGATTTCTTTGCCAGGTACATGCCTTGCAAAGGCATTGTTTTGTCAGATTCGAACTTATCATTTAATGTGGTTTATAATGTCTTTTGTCAAAGAAAAATTTAATGTTTTAAATAGTCAAATTTGTCAATATTTTCTGTTTTTTGAAACAGGGTCTCACTCTGTTGTCCACGCTCGTGTGCAGTAGTATGATCACGACTTATGGCAGCTTTAATCATAAAGGCTCAAGCAATTCTCCTGCCTTAGCCTCCGGAATAGCTGGGACTACAGGCATGACCATCATGTCCAGCTTTTTTTTTTTTTTTTTTTGATAGGAATGGAGTCTGGCTGTGTTGCCCAGGCTGGTCTTGAACTCCTGGGCTCAAGCAGTCCTCCTGCCTCGGGCTCCCAAAGTGCTGGGATTACAGGTGTGAGCTGCTGTGTCTGGTCTTCTTCTTTACTGGTGTCTTAAGAAGTACATACCTGCTGCAACACTGTGGAGACACTCCCCTGTGTTATACCTTAGTGATCCACTGGTAAGCACTCATGCTGAGTGGCTCTGTGACTTAGGGAAAGATCTCTCTCTGGATGGAGATTTCTTGGTTTATATTAAAGGGGATAATAATAGTACCTGCTTTGTTAATTTGTTTTGCAGATTTCACAGAGTTAACCTATGTCAAGTCCTTAAAAGTGCCCATCTGATATTCACTCAAGAAAAGTTAGATGATTATCATTGTCCTAAAAGTTTCAGTTTTCCTTCTAGTGATTTTTGCCTTAAAATTCATCTGGAGTTTGTTTGTATATAAGGTATGGATCTAATGAGATTGTATCCCTATGAGTGGCTTTACTGCTCCACTGTCAGGTATCAAACGATCCATGTATTCACTGCTAGTTTTTAAGGCTAATTCTATTCCATATCGGGGTTCCAGATATTAATTTCTGTGCTACCCTGTTCCAAGGTCCTAATTTTTTATCCCCAGGACAAAAATGCATGTTTAATTTCATGTAGAATTAATAGCTGATAACTGAGTGGTCAATACTGCCTTTCACATTCTTCTCCAAAACTGTCTTAATCATTCTTCATGTAACTTGTCTATGTGGATTACAGGAGCTGCTCGTCAACTTCCAGGAAAACCCTGAGACCAGCACTCGACCACTGAACTCTCTCTCCTAGACACACCACATTAGGACATTTGTTTACCTGCCATTTTGTTTGTTTAATACGGTTTTATTTTGGAAAATGCCCAGTTTGATGAGCTTTTTTATGTGTCTTCACTGGCAGCAGGGGTAGGTCTTCTCTGTGTCTGTGGCTCAGGTTCCTTGGGCTGTGTTATGAATGCAGCTTGACTGGTCCTTTTCACAGGGTTCCTGGAGCTCACTGGAGCCAGAGAACTTCAAAACTCAGGTTCTCAGAGATAATCGTTGAGTTTCTGAGCATGCTGGGACTTCCTCACAGAACAGGCTGTATGTGGCTTTGGTGACAAGATCAGGCTGCTGGGTAAGTTCTTTCTGTGCTTGTCCCAACGTGTCTGCCAAATTGCTGGCATCTTTCTGCTTTTCACCTTCTCACCTTCATCTTTTTTGGTGTTATTACAGTTCTAATTTTAACTGCATCGAGGTGGATAGATTCTATGTCAAAATTTCTGTCTTCTAACTTTAGTATTTTTCCAATTTATATCTACTGTGATTACTGAGTTTAGTTCTACTATGTTATTTTGTGGTTTTAATTTATTGTCTTTAAAAATAGTTTTTCTCCTCTTTTTAGTCTCTATGACAGACTGAATAATTATTCAGAGTTCATTTATTCCCTGGTTTCTCTGTTTTGGTATGAAAAGTCCACATTTGATTACAATTATTTTTATGGCCAACTTCAAATGTATAACACGCACACTAGATATAATGAATTCTAGACGTAATGAACATTTTTATCATTTTTATCCCCCTGAACAACATGAAAGCATTTAAACTTCATTTATTTTATTTTATTTTTTGAGACGGAGTCTCGCTCTGTTGCCCAGGCTGGAGTACAGTGTTATGATCTCCACTCACTGCAGCCTCCACCTCCCAGGTTCAAGCTGTTCTCATGCCTCTGCCTCCCAAGTAGCTGGGATTACAGGTGTCCACCACCTCACCCAGCTAATTTTTGTATTACTATTATTTTTTTTTTGTAGAGATGGTGTTTCATGTTGGCCAGGCTGGTCTCGAACTTCTAACCTCAGGTGATTCACCCGCATTGGCCTCCCAAAGTGCTGGGATTACAGGCATGAGCCACTGCACCTGGCTCTAAACTTTTAAATTTGATGACTCATTCTATATTCTGAGATATATTATTTTAGTATTACACTGTCACCATATTTTTAACCTCTGTAAATTAGTAATTATCAAGATTATTTTTATAATCAATGAACATTTAATTCCTCATGTGTTTACTGATAGTGGGATTGCAGCTGTCTCTTGACTCTCACTCTTTGATACTTGTTTCTTATTAGTCAAAACTTCTTTTAATAGTTCTTTCATTTTGGGTCTGTGAGTGGTGAATTTTTCAGTCTTTGTCTGAAAATGTCTTAATTTTTGCCTTCACTCTTAAACAACGGCTTATTTTAATATCAAGTTTTAGATTTTTTTCTCATAATCTATAAATGTATTGTTCCATTCTTGTGTGGTCTTTATTATTACTGAGAAGCTGATTGCTATTCGCATTATTGTTTCTTTGTAGAGAACTGCTTGTCCTCCTGGCTCCTTTGAAGGTTTTCTCTTTGTCTTTGGTAATCTTCATTTCACTGGGACGCATCTAGGAATGGGTATATATTTCATATATTTTCAACAGAGGATTTATTTGTATCCTCAATTTTGAAAAATTCAAAATGATTTCATTTTGAAGATTGCTTTTCTTCCATCTCTGTTATCTTCTTGTTTTGACTATAACTTGTAACTTGTTTTGACTCTACACTGGCCTTCTCGTTCTATTGTTTATGTTTTGAAATTCTTGCCACGACTTCCATCTTCTAAATTTCTGTTGCATGACTAGTGATTTATTCAGCTCTGCTCTCCAGCTTTGTCTAATATCTGTTGAGTTTTACATGTTAGTGACTATATTTTTCATTTCTAGATTTTAAAAAATTAAATCCATCATTTCTTTCTTTTATAGTATTTTGTTCTTTCATAATGGAGTATTTTAATTCTTTACTCTCTTTAATTCTTCAATTTTTCTAAGTTATTGGATAGATCAGTTACCTTTGTTGTATATGCTGGTTCTCTGTTACAATGCAGCTTTTCTTCACCTAGGTTAAAATTTTAAATTTTCATTTTATCTTCAGCTGGTGAGGCTATATATTGTGACAATTTTGTATAATTTTGGCTATACAAACTTGTCCCTATAGATCAATTTTCCTCAGCCTGAATGCAAATATTATGTTCATTTTGGTTTGGAATTTCTGCCCTGCAGATGAAGTGCAAACTTGAACTCTGTATCCTGGATGGTGTAGACTTGGGTTAGAATTTCTAGCAAGGCTTGACTTCTTTATTCAGAGCCAAGCAGTGCCAGGGTCTCTTGCTGTTTACCTGTGCTAGTGGAAGTTCACCTGCTTAAGTGATATGTATGAGGAAGTTTAAGGCTTCATTTCGGTTGTCCTTCAATTAACATACTCCTCCCACAAACAGCTCATAAATATGATTCTGCAGTTTTCTTGTTAACCCTAAATGAGTGGTTGTCAACCAAGTTCAATTTCGCCCCCCAGGAGACATTTTGTAATGTCTGGAGACATTTTTGTTTATCCTCACCAAAAATGGTGAGCGTGCTACTGGCAACAAATGGGTGCAGGCTGAGCACTGCTGAACATCCTACAATGCCTAGGATACCCCTCCCCTCAACCACACACACCACCCAAAGAATGATCTGGCATGGAATGTCAATTGTGCAAGGCTGAGCAGCTCTAGAGCAGAAGCCCACTGAGGACAGGGACTTGGTCATACTGGTGCAGGTACAGAGGTACTCTGTATCCTCTTTGCCCGTTTCACTTCTTGGTAACTAGTAGTTACTCAGTAAATTTTGCAATGTATCAAACAAGCATTAGCCTTTCAAGCCGATATTGCCAATGTGACAGGTCGAATGTAGTATCTTGTTTTAATTTGTATTTACTGAATTACTAGGGAGGCAAAGCTTTTTGGTTTTTACATGTTTACTGATCATGATCACCTGTATTACTTCTTTGGTGAACCAATCCTTTTTTTCTTTTTTCCTTTGCTTACATGAATATACTAATGCCTGTCCAACTATCTATTAATATAGTTGGGGTTATGGATAGTAATGAGATTAATTGAGAAAAAACCCATGGATAGTATATAACACTGGACAAATAAAGACCTTATTATCATTTTATGCTGCCCAAGCAGCCTGCCCTTAGGAAAAAGTCCAAGGTGTTTTATGCAGGCTGCTCACTGCACAAGGGGGCAAGGGGAGCACCAAAATCCAGCCAGCACTCTGCCCTCTCAGATGCCAAAAGGTCACCATGTGGGTGTGCCTGGAGCACAGCCTCCTATCTCTGTTTACATTCGCCCTTCAACAGTGTGATAGCTGAGCACATCTTGATACTTCTCAAAATGCATTCATACATGTGGTTTATTTTGGTCCTTACATAACCCTGTAAGAGGTGCTTGGGGTTGCTCTTTCTGGCAGGTGACGATCCAAGCTGGTTGTGCCTCGGAGACACTGGCAGTTTCAGAGGGTAGATACTTGGATACTGCTTCTGCACCCCTGCATTGCATCTCTTCCCCAGGGCCTAGTGTTAGAGGAGTCTTGGGGGGAACCTCTGCTGGGTGAGCTTCCTTTCAGCACTCAGAACCTAAGTTTGACATGGACCGATGGGACTGCAGTTGTGAAAGGAGAGGACTTTTATTCTCAAAGATACCAACCTTGCCTGAATGTAAGCAGGTCTTGGGGAACTCCTGTGGTTCTCTCTTTTCAAGGTTTTCCATGAGACACAGTCCAGCCACACAAGAGTTAACCATATCTACATGACCCTTGGAACCTTTGGGAGTGATGGACCCATAAGAACCTCATGAAAACTGTGGACCAGGAAAATATACCTGCTTTCAGGGGCTTCCGGGTCCCTGGAGAGTCTGCTCAGGCCTCTCTCAGCTCCAGGAGTACTTGGTTAAAAACTGCAACCTATACTAAATTGGATTTTCATGGTCATGTCAAGGGATGCCAGAAATCAATGTAAAATTACCCAGGTGGCCCGAGTGCCTGCAGATACCAAGTTCTGTGCTCTTCCCACTTCTTCATCTTTGTATCTTTGCACATGCTGTGACTTTCAAGGGAAATGTGCCTGTCTGTTTTGAAGACTCATATTGACAGCTCAGATGTCACTGTCTCTATGACAGATCTCCCTGGGGGCAGGGTTGAGCATCACATTCCAATTCCCACAACCCCTCTTTCACATCCTTTTCACTGTACTCAGAGTTCTAGTTATTGGCTTATATATTTGTTTTTCCAAGTAGACCGTGGGATGCTTACTAGCAGGAATCATGTCTTAGTTTTCTTGACTTGCCTTTGTTAGCCTCTCTTTGCAGCCTGGAATATAGTTATGTAACAAGTGTTGCAAAAATGGCAAAGTGCAATAAAGGATGGGGTTTTCATCAATTAAAAGGGTGTAGGAGATAGGAGATTCGTATAAGTGACCCTTATGTCTATGTATTGGGACAAGATTATATGTACCTGTTGGGCAGGTATCCAATGCCCAGTCAGCACAGATGATTTGTGAATCTTCTTAAAAAAAAAACATTTCCTCCAAATACTGTAGACTTCTCTCAAATCAAACTCTACAAACTCTAGTTCAAGAAGCACCAGCCAACCTGTTCCCTGACAGATGGGTGTAGCTTGAGCTTGGGCGATGTCAGCTTCTGTAGGCGCCCACAGGGGACAAATGGTCCATTTCTGGGACAGTGCCCAGCATCTGGAGCTACGTTGCCACTTTGAAGATTCATCTCAATGTCCCTGAACTGCCAGGGAGGAAACAGCAATGGTGTTAAGTTGTCTGGTATGAATTACTGCTGCAAATAAATCTGACAAACCAATGGTCACGGTGAGAAGAATTGCCTCAGATACACACTGTCAGCCCGCTGGGCTAGCCTCCATCTTTAAGTGGGGGGAAAACAAGCATAACTACCTCTAAGAACTGAAGAAAAAAATCCTTCACTTGAGGTCTCTGTCCAAATGCTATGACTCAATGGTTCATCCAGACTTATCACCCTGGGGACCCTGAGGACATACATTTCCTGTAAGAGAGAAAGAGAACTGAATTCCAGCCATTCCTTCCCCACCACCTCCTGCTCTTCTTCCTTGCTGACACCGTTCATCTATATGATAGTGTACCCTTTTCTTGTTCATCTTTCTTTCCCATGCCATGAAATATTATCTAAAAACATTTGTTCATAACTGCATAGCATGCCTTCAAATGGAGGTGCCCTAATTTGGACTACCACTCCTTTATTCTTGGCCTCCTAAGTTTTTTTTCCTCAATATTCACCATTGTAACTATCACATCTCTGACATCCTTGTTCTTAATTTGTCTTCATCTGAGATTATTTCTTGGGATACTTTCCTGCAAGGTTGCTATAATAACATCAAATTACTCTCCATGGTGAAATCTACTAATTTACACTCCCCAGCCCAATGGGTTTTCCGTTTCACCTTTCCTTGATCACCAAACATCATCACAACTTTCCAAATATCTCCCAAGCTTCTAAGTGAGAAATGGAACATTGCTGTAGAATTCATTCTACTTCTGGTCATTTCAAACGTTTGTGTCTTCTTTTGTGATTACCTAACCATATCTTTTAACCATCTTTTTATTGAGGTGCTTCTCACTTTCTTATTTAGAAGATCTCTTTGGGCATTAAGAATATCATACACGTATAATGCAGATATTTTCTCCAAGTTATTACTTCCCTTTTGACCCTGCGATCATTCATACTCATGGATTCTATTTTGGTGCAAGCCACAAGTAGGGATCCAACTTTGTTTTATTATAAATGATCTCACATCTGTTGAATTAACCACTTAGTGTTAGTTTTAAAATAATTTTACTGTTAATATTATTTTAATTGACACGTTATAATTATATACAGTCATGGAGTATGATTTGATGTTTGGGTATATGTATACAACATAGGATGATTCAATCAACCAAATTAACATATCCGTCACCTTGTACCATTCATTTTTAATGTCATTCTTATCACATACTATTCATGGGTTTGCTTCTAAGTTTTGAATCTGTCCTGGTGATATTTGTGATTATTTCTGGGTAATAAGAGACTATTTTAACTTACTGTTCATATTTTGTTAAGACAACCCACCTCTGCCCTTCCCCTCCCTCCCTTTCTTCCTCTCTTGTTTTATCCCTCCCTCCCTTTCTCTCTCTCTCTCTCTTTCTCTCTTTCATAACTTTTTGACTGATTTTATCCATTTTTTCTTCTTGAAAAACTTTAAAATCATATTAAGATTCAAAAAGCCTTATATAAGAATTTTCATTGGAATTTCACTAAATTTATAGTTTAAAGTTTGATATTTTTACCGTATCAGACTTTCTCACTTAAGACTATGATGCCATCTCCATTTCTTCATTGTCTTTTATATCTCTCAGTACAGTGCTATAATATTTTTATGAAGTCCTGTACATTTCTTTTTGAGATTAGCCTGAGGTATGTTACATTTTTGTGGCTATTATACCTGGAATCTTTATTTTTTTAACTGGTTACTGTGGGTAAAGACACGCATTGATTTATTATTTATTAACAGGTCATTTAATGAATTCTTGTTAGTATCTCAGTAGCTCTTCTGTTTTCCAGGTAGACTTTCTTTTCTGTATGAAAGTAATAATGATCATCTCTATTTTTCTAACATACCATTTTAGGATGCTTAATTACTTTTGATAAAACAGTGACAAATACGAAGCTTATGGGGATTTTTACCTTTATATAGACAATAATGGAACGCTTCAAGTGGTACTCCCTGAAGATAGTTAGTCTTTACCATGACGGCAAATTTTCTTCCTATTTGAGTTTATTAGGGGAATTTGTCAGAAAAGAACGTTGAATAGTATCAGACGCCTTTCTATGCCTACATCTATGCAGCAGGTGATGACAGGATTTTCCCGTTTAACCTCTAATAAGATGCATTATTCTAGTTATAGAAGTACTTCTGTCAGTATTCCTTTTATCTTTAACTTTTCTGTATCACTTTATGCGGGAGTGACTTTTAGACATATATAATTGGATATATATTTACCAGTAGGAGATATTTTATCATTTGATAGAAAGTTTAACACATTTACATTTTTGTTGCAATGGATGTGATATACTTGATCTTCTTGTCATTCTATTTCTGTATTCTGTATTTATGCCTCTTTTTTTCTTTGCTGTATGGATTATATTGCCTTTAATCATTTTTTCATAATATTGAAGTCATATGTCCTATTTTTATGGCCATGAATAGTTATCTTTAAGTGTTAAGAAAACACCCAAACTTCATTTCTATAGTTATCAATATAAAGAAGAATAAATATCCATTGTATCCCCTTCACATAATACAAGGGATACACAGTTAAGAATGTTTTGGCTAAACAAACAAATAGCAACAACAACAAAAACAAAACTGTGCTCAATGTATCTTAAATAATTAAAGGCTTATTTCTCTAAAATGACAAGAAATCTGAACGTAGTCAGTTCTTGGCATTGGTCTAGTAGATCAACAATATAAGAGTCTACATCTTTGCAAATCTCTTCCTCATGGTAATAAAATGGCTGCTCTAACTCCAGACATCATATCAACATTCAAGGCAGTAAGAATAAGGGAAGATCTGTGCCAGTCATTTCTATCCCAGGACCCAACACCTAGAAGACTTCACTTAACATCTCGTTGGCCAGAACTCTGGCACATGTCCCTCCCCACAAACACAGAGGGCACTCTGAGAGGGAGCATCTCTTCTGCCTGGATGGTATAAGTGAAAAGAAAGGTGTGCCAGCCTCAGGAGAATTAGCACCTGTGAGCTCCTCCCATGTCGATGTCCCCTGCAGGGACTTTCCTGCAAAATAAATATTTTCCTTTACGAATTATAGCATTGCATTATCAGTTAAAATGAAGGATAATATAGCATTTTCCCAGTACATAGTAGGTGGTTCAGAAACATTAGTGAAACCATTTTTCAGCTTATTCATGAATCACCTACCTTTGAATGACTCTGCTTAAATTGCCAAATGCTGTATCCTTTATTATATGATCTTATTTTTTATCTGCATTCCATTCCAACATGATTGCCTTTTTCTATTCCAAGTAATAACAAAATACATTTTCTTTCAAATAATTTGTATTGAATTATCTAGGAAAAAAGCTCCTTCAATAAAAAATAGACATAAATGCTGTCACAGCATCAGGAATAAATAAGCAGATATCTACCTGTATGGTATTGCCCTCTGATGTTCTAATGCTTTTGTATTTAGACACTTGATCTGTAGTTTAGTTAACTCATTTATGGTTTAGATAATTTCTGATTTAGTACAGAGATTTCAGGGGAATTCTAGTTGCAGAGTGTTGACTGAGATGGTCTTTTTGCTTTCCTCTTACCACTTACAGTATGACTACTTGTATAATGAAATATGCTTTCTTCGAGGCTGGATGTTTCCTTGCAAAGCCTGGCATGCTTAGATTTATTTGTGTTGGAAAGTTTATGCAATTATATACACAGTTGTAACTTAAATAGACATGAATCCACTGAAATTAGTTTTAGAAACCATCCAAAATTAATGCATTTTAATGGTGCTTTAGAAAGCGCTTAAAATGTAGGCTCTTTGGGTTCAAACCCTGGGTCTTCCACCATAAGATACATAGCTTGAGCTAGGTAGTCATTCTTTTTGGGCCTTATTTTATAAAATTTATAAGTTTTGATAAATTCACTTACAAAATCAAGTTGGTATATTAGAGGATTATTGTGAAGATTAGGAGTCATATGAAAGGGCTCAGAATACTGAACGAATACAGTCATTTTAACCTTGGCAAGTGTCTTCTTTCTTGGTAAATCTTCAACTCACATTTGGTTGAACAGGAGAAATGGAAGCTTTAACTTTGGGGAAATTCCACATGCTCAGCCCTGCTTGCTCACACAGTGCAGCAGGAACTCTATTTCTTTTCATTGCACACTGTCCAGGTGCAAATAAAATGGTCCTGGTGCCGCTCATAGCCATTGTCTTGCAGCTGGTAGAGCACTTCCTAAAAGACAGGTGTAAGGAGCAGCGTGGGTATCTTGTGTGCCTGGTGAGGAGTGCCTAGAGATCTGGGATGGACACTGCCCAAGAACAGCCCAACCTGAGTGGACTGGTGTGATGGGTTCTGCTCAGTAGGGAGTGGGAACCTAAATATCAGATGAAGTCACCCTGCCTCTTGAGTTCTTGACAAAATTATCTCAAGAACAGATAAGAAACCTGATGCCCTCCCCCTATCTCCGCCAGTTCCCGGGAGCTGCCAGTTCTTGACGCCAGCCTCCAGCTTCTACCCAGTTGACTCAGTTTTTGCAACCCTGCAGCATTGCTGCCTGTGCTGCTCAGGTTTGTATCACTTCGGCCTGGGTGTAGGACTCAGTCTCTTTCCTCAATGATCACAACACAACTTCCTCCAGGCTGTCATGGAGGCAATTTCTTCACAGTTCAGTTCTCTGGCTATCTGCAGCTGGGGGCAAACCACGCAAAATATAGTGGCCAAAAACATCAACAACTGTTAATGTTCCTCATGAATCTCCTAGATGCTTCACTCATATGGCTGGAGAATTGGGGCTGGGAGGTCAGACAGGGCTGTTAGTCAGGGCCTTGATTCCTCTTCAGGCAGATGTCTCCTCTCTATGGGGCTGCTCAGGCCCCCTCACAGCGTGGGGGCTGGATTCTAAGAACAGAGAGTCCAAGGCACAGAAAGCAGAAGTGCAAGTGTCAGGGCCTAGGTGTGGACTCAGAAGCCAGCAGAGCCTGTATCACTTGCTCTTTATTCTGTTGGCCAGGCAGCCAGAGAGCCTGCACAGGTTTGTGGAGGACCCTAACTCTCAGCGGGTGCAAATGAACTTGACACTATCGCTAGTTTACTATGTTTAGGAAGTCACGGGAAGATTTTACAGCTCTGCATCCTGCCAGCTGCCAGCTGAATGTCAGGCATTCTGAGTCTTAGACGTCCCTCAGTGAACCATCCTGTGCGTGTGGCCACCCCGGCCCTCTCTTTTCTCCCATTTTCAGCCTCATTGCTCCTCTGTCTCTCTCACCTCTGTGTTTCTGTTCCCTTCTCATGCACAGCAACTTCATGACCATTTTCACTCCTTCATTTCCATTCACCAAATTTCAGGGTCTCACCTACCCGTGTGGCTTTGTGAGTTATTTTTTCTAAACAAAGACATATTTCTCCTTAAGAAAAGATAGTTACCAGCTCTTGGAATAACATTTTTTGTACTACCTTGCTACAAAGAACATGTAACCAACTAAGTTAAACTGAATCATGACCTGACATCTCCTAGGTCCTATGCCAAGGTCTGAATGTTTGCACTCCCCAAAAAATTATGTGTTGAAACCTATCTGCCAATGTGATGGTATTTGGTGGTGGGGCCTCTGGGAGGTGATTAGGGATTAGTGCCTTCTTTTTTTTTTTTTTTTTTATAGTTATCAGAATTTAGATCTTTTTTTATTATTATTATTCTTTAAGTTCTAGGGTACATGTGCATAACGTGCAGGTTTGTTACATATGTATACTTGTGCCATGTTGGTGTGCTGCACCCATCAACTTGTCAGCACCCATCAACTCGTCATTTACATCAGGTATAACTCCCAATGCCATCCCTCCCCCCTCCCCCCGCCCCCCTCCCCATGATAGGCCCCGGTGTGTGATGTTCCCCTTCCCGAGTCCAAGTGATCTCATTGTTCAGTTCCCACCTATGAGTGAGAACATGCGGTGTTTGGTTTTCTGTTCTTGTGATAGTTTGCTGAGAATGATGGTTTCCAGCTGCATCTATGTCCCTACAAAGGACACAAACTCATCCTTTTTTATGGCTGCATAGTATTCCATGGTGTATATGTGCCACATTTTCTTAATCCAATCTGTCACTGATGGACATTTGGGTTGATTCCAAGTCTTTGCTATTGTGAATAGTGCCGCAATAAACATACATGTGCATGTGTCTTTATAGCAGCATGATTTATAATCCTTTGGGTATATACCCAGTAATGGGATGGCTGGGTCATATGGTACATCTAGTTCTAGATCCCTGAGGAATCACTGTACTGTTTTCCATAATGGTTGAACTAGTTTACAATCCCACCTACAGTGTAAAAGTGTTCCTATTTCTCCACATCCTCTCCAGCACCTGTTGTTTCCTGACTTTTTAATGATCACCATTCTAACTGGTGTGAGATGGTACCTCATTGTGGTTTTGATTTGCATTTCTCTGATGGCCAGTGATGATGAGCATTTTTTCATGTGTCTGTTGGCTGTATGAATGTCTTCTTTTGAGAAATGTCTGTTCATATCCTTTGCCCACTTTTTGATGGGGTTGTTTGTTTTTTTCTTATAAATTTGTTTGAGTTCTTTGTAGGTTCTGGATATTAGCCCTTTGTCAGATGAGTAGATTGAAAAAATTTTCTCCCATTCTGTAGGTTGCCTGTTCACTCTGATGGTAGTTTCTTTTGCTGTGCAGAAGCTCTTTAGATTAGTGCCTTCTTAAAAGAGGTCCTAGAGAGCCACCTTGTACCTACCACCGTGTGAGGTTACAGAGAGGAGGCAAGTCTGTGAGCCAGAAGCCAGGGCCCTCACCAGATGCTGCATCTGCCACGGCTCTCATGGTGCATTGCCAGCTTGCAGCCTGGGAGAAATGACTTTCTGTTGGTTATGAGCCACCCAGGCTATGGTGCAGCCTGGATGGACAAAGACGCCTCTGCACTGCTCTGCCCTTTCTCCCTGTGAATCCTCCCCACATCCTCTCTGCTTCAGACATGCCTGGCCTCCCTGTCTTCCTCTAGGACTCCAAGCACACACCACTCTGCCCCTGCATGACCACAAGGCCCCATCTCTCCCTTCTGGATTTTATTTTAATACCAGCTCATTGCCGAGGCTGTTGTTGGACATTTAACATGGTTTTACCCCACCCCAGGACTCTGTCTCTCCTGCGTGCAGTTGTATTTGAACCCCAGCCTTTGCTACCCTACAGCGTGCTGGCGATGCATTGATTCAGTGGCGCTGTCTGTTTCCTGTGTGAGCAGGGGCTTTGCCTGCTTTGACACCATCTTCAGCACCTGGAACAGTGCCTGACACACAGTAGGTGCTCACTAAATATTCACAGAATGAGTCTTACAGGGATGAACAAAAATATATTGGGAATTGGCCAGTAAGGGTTGCAAAGACACATGTGGTGACCCACGGCTCCAGCTTGCCTGGGACTGAGGCATTTCCAAGGATGCAGGACTTCAAATGCTAAACCCAGGCAAGTCTCAGGCAAATCAGGACAAGTGGGTCACCCTTAATGAGAACCCCCAAATGTCCTCAGAGAAATCAGGGTGCTGTGGCAATGAGAGCGGGGTCTGGAGGGAAAGCCTGAGGGTGGTTGTCCCGTCTTGTGTTTGGTCTAGACAGATCTAGGCTTCAATTCATAGCCACCTGCATCCTTGCCATGACTTAAGGCTGATCACACAGCCCAGCATCACAATCTAACAATGAAGGATGTGGCAGGTTGTTGTCTTGGAGAAAGGATGTGATTTCCAATTTATCTGAGCTGCTTGGAGCCCACGCTGCTTTACAGCATTGTTCAGAACTGATGAGGATTCTGTGAACTCTCCTTTCTGTCTCTTCCTAAGCACTCTGGAGTGATATCTTCAAGCCCCTGGCTTTGCAGGGTGCAGCACACATCACAGACTCCGAACAAAATGCAAAACACAGAGCAGGCATGGCAGCTACACGAAAGGAGCGTCTCCTTGGAGGACTGCCCACCATGCGGGGCTGTGGTCACAGCACCGCACCTGCTCTCTGAACCTGCCGGCAGCAAGAAAACATGGCTTCCTGTCCTGACTTGCCTCTGATCAGAGTTGGAGGGATCCCACTGAGTCCTCTTGTTCTGTTGGGCAACGACGTAGGGAACAAACCTAAGTAAACTTGAATGGAAACTGTGAAACTACAGAGAGAAGACGTGTGCAAAGCAAGCCTCTTGAAGACTTGTGAGCAGGGAAGACCCTGGCACTCTGAACTGTTTGGCTTAGGAAGATTTGCTTTGGCACAGCTGCTGCCAGAGCTGAGCAGGCTCCTGTATCGCCTGCTGGACCAGTGCCTTTTGAGCTGTGCAATTTGGCTCCACAATCCAGAGGCAGATTTTCAGACCGTGCAATAAAACAAAGCGACATCATCAATGCCAAGCCATGGTCTGCCCTGAGCCATGGCAGCGTTTCCACTGAGTGAGCTGCCTTCCAAGGAGGATGCTCTCTGCTGTGCGGTGCTGACATCTGCTGTCACCAGCCGGCTCAGGGGTGACAACCAGTCACACTGCAATGACCTCCTCCCATGTCCCTCCAAACATCTTCGGAGTGAAAGGGAGTCTCCAATTATGTGCTCTCTTTTTCCTTTTCAAACCTGACGATGTTCAGTAATTAATGGCATATTTTGAGTATGCCAGGGAGATGAACAACAGCACATGTAAATGCAAACCCCTGAAGCTGGGGCTCCTTCCACACCAGCAGTCGGTAGACTTGCCGTAAAGGAGTGGAGATTATTTTGCCCTGCTGAGAAAAACAGAAAAATTTTGTTCAAGGGGGAGAAAAGTTTTTGACAGTATGTGCTGCTGCAGAAGCATCTCGGCAAGTCCTTTATTAAAATTTATTTATCATCTTTTATTAATGAGATTTGGTTCGGGGAGACTATCTTGTGGAAGAATTAAACTCCTGCCTTTGAAGCCAGTTTTCTACAGTAGGCTGGGATTTGGCAATGGGTGACTCAGCAGCAAAGCGGATAGGAAACAGTCAAGAGACAAACAGTGCAGACGCGTGCCAAGGTCCACATTTCCCCTGCCTGTGGTCCCCGCCCCAGCATCTTGGTACCGTGTCCCAGCTAAGAATGTGGTCTTTGGAATCCTGCTAACATGGATTTAAATCTGATCTCTACCCCTTCCTCCTGTGTGACCTTGAGCAAGCCTCAGTTTCTCCATCTGTAAAATGAAATTGTTCCAGGGAGAATCAAATGAGATAATCCTTGCAGAGTCCAGCACACAGCCGCCTACACACGGTAAGTCTCAGCGCAGACATCCCTTAAAGTTGTGTTGCTGATAGATAAAGTCTCCCTGAGATCCGCAGATCTCCAGTCTTCTGAGGTCATAGCTTGTTCATGCTGCCCTTCTACTGTAGAATGAATGTTTTCCTGCAGATCCAAGTTCTCGCTAGGTTTGATCAAATTTAACCCATAGAATATTCACAGCAACATTATTCGTAATAATGCAAAAGTGGAAACAACCCAAATACACATGAACTGACAAATGGGTAAACAAAATGTAGTATATCCGTATATGCTATATATGGGATATTATTATCTGGTGATAAAAAGGAATAAAGTCCTGATACCTACTGCAACATGGAGGAACCTTAAAACATCATGCTAAGTGAAAGAAACCAGACAAAAAAGGCCACATATTATATGATTCCTTTCATATGAAATGTCCAGGATAGGGCAGTCCGTAGAGACAGAAAGCAGATTGGTGGTTGAAAAGCTAGGGAAAGTGGAAATGGAGAATGACTGCTGATAGCTATGAGCTTCCAATTTAGAATGACGAAGCGTCCTAAAATTAGATTATGAGGATACTGACACAACTGTGTCAATATAACAGAAAGCATTGAATTGTATGTTTTGAACAAGTAAACGCTTATGTTGTGTAAATGAAATCTTAATAAAGCCACTAGTATAGCTGATGATGAATACCTGTCCTTCAGTGTCCATTTGTACACATAGAGTACCATGGACACTTTTATATAGAATGCATGCATTTATGTATATTGTATACAATATAGGCATTTGTAGGCATTGCCTTTTTGTTTTAACTTGCATGGGCTACTGAGTCTGAGGGCAGGGCCTTTGTGTGCTTAGAAATTCTTGATTGATCTGTGGGTCCTACCCACAGATGGAGGCCAATTTTAACTTGTCAACTGCTCAGAAGCAAGACAGAAAATTATCAAAGAGACTTGCACCATGACATACTTATTCAGGATAGATTAAGACAGTGGCTCCCAGATGCTAATCTGTGGATTGGTATCATTTTTAGTGATGAACTGTCTAAACGTTAAAACCAAGTAATTAATAGTATTGTCTCAATATTAATTTATTAGTTTTGACAGCAGTACTATGATTATGTAAGATGTCATCATTATGGGAAGCCAGGTAAAGGATATATAGAAACTCTCTATTTTTGCAACTTTTCTGCAAATAAAAATTTTTTTCTACAATAAAAGTTTACACAATCTATACCCTCCCCCCCAAAAAATCCAAAAACCCACACTAACAACAGTGACAAAATAAAGACAAAGACAGAAAGCCCTTGGCAGAAACTTAACATAAAAAACTCTCTTCTGTTCAAAAATGATCATCTTGACATTGGTAACGTTAAATGTTCCTTTTATGGAGAGGCATTAAATGGAATTTGCATTTATTCTTTTCCAACTTGACAACATAAAAGGTGACAATTCTGTGTCTCCAGAGTTGTCGCAGGTGCTATCAGATTCCGTCCCTGTTCTCAGCCAGCACTCTTCCCCTGCCTGGGTGGGATTCTCTATAAAGTACTGTCTACCGTGTCTCCCAGACGTCCCCAGGGAGTCTGTGCCCTAGTGGGCCACACAGGTAACCTCAAACTCTCTGCTGGGCACCCTATTGACTCCTTCCCTCCTCTGCCTTGCTTCCCCAGCCCTACTGGCGTTTGCCAGGGTTACCTCTTGCTAAAATATCTGCCCTTGGATTCCTAGCCTTGGTCTGCTCCTGGGCTACCCAAATTAAGACATTTGTGGTTTGTGAAGTTGAGAATATGGGACTATTGACTAAAGCTTGAACTTAAATATGGGATACTATGTGTACGTGTCATTTCCGGGATGGCCATTAGCACAGACCAGGCGTGGTGCTAGACCCTGGGCATGGGGACTCAATTTATTGGGTTGTCACAACAAAGTATCAACAACTGAGTGACTTATAACAACGGAAATTTAGTATACCATCTCACAGTTCTGGAGGGTAGAAGCTAGAAATCCAGGTGTAGGCAAGGCCATGCTCTCTTGGAAGGCTCTAGGGGAGGATCTTTCCTTGCCTCTTCAGCTCCTGGTGTTTGATGGCAACTCATGGCTTTCCTTGGCTTGCAGCTGTGTGGCTTCGGTCTCTGTCTCTGTGGTCACACAGTGTTCTCCATGCATCCCTCTGGGCTTCCCTCTTCTTATAAGTTATGACACTAGTTGTATTGGATTAAGAGCCCACTCTACACTGACCTCATTGTAGCTTAACTAATTACATATGCAATAGTCCTGCTTCCAAATAAGGCCCCATTCTGAGGATCCAGGAAGGACCTCAGAATCTTTGAGGGACACGATTCTATCCAGTGCAGGATGCAGAGAGAAAGACATAGACAAGACCCTACCTCAAGGCACTTATAGACAAATGGGTGCATATGTGTGTGTGTGTGCAGATCTTAACTAAACAAACAGCAGCCAATGGATAATTACAAAGATATAGACTTTTTAAAAAGGATACTGTGAGCTCACATGAGAAAGCAAGCTGGCCCAGCCTGAAGAAGTGGAGGCGAGAAAGTGCAGGAACCCAGGTGAAGGAGAGGAGCAGCCCTGGGTGGACATCAGCAGGTGTTCACCTCCCGCCTGAGGCCAGGAGCTATATTCTCACTGGTTGTGCATTGAAATTATTTTAAAGGCCCTGGAAGGGCTGGGAGCCAGGGAGAGAGAAGGAGCAGAAAGAAGAGAACATGTAGGGTTTAGCAGGTGCACTGGATGGAGGATAGAGAAACACCCAGTTCAGTGACCTACATACAGCAAGATCAGCAAGATCTTCTAGGAGCTTCCAGGAGACATGCCCCACCCCACAGATAGACTTAGTTCTATGAACACGGGGTTCAAGGAGGACCCACAGGCACCTGGGGATGCTAATGTAGGGTGGCCTTTACAGAGCCCTTGCTGCATCTGGTTTAGGTCAGCTCAGAGACAAAAATGTCCAGAGTGGAGGTGGGGGGAGAGGAGAGAGGAATGGGAGGGGTAAAAGGGCAAGGGAACTAGAGAGAATAGGAAGAGAGTGAGGATAGAGGGAGATGGATGGATGGATGGGAAAGGAGAAGAAAAGGTAGAAGACTGGATGGAGATCATCTCTCTATAGACAAAGAAGAGGGGAGGAAGAATGAGGAGAGAGGAGGGGAGAAAGAACTGAGGCGAGGGGAGAGAGAGAGGGTAAAAAGGAGGGAAAGACAGATGTGGAGAGAGAAACGGAGACATAGAGACAGACACAGAGGTGGAGAGAGATGGAGAAAGAGAGCAATAGGGAGAGGGAGATTTCTTTCAAGAGAGCAGAGTGCGCTCCCTATCTGGAGCCTGAAGAACGGCTCTGCTGCTCCTCCTTTCTTCATCCCACCCTTTCACCTCCCTTTCCTCTCTGGAACATTCTCTGAGGTCCCCTAATGCACTTAACTATTGCCTTGCTAACCAAGGCTTACACTGGCTGGCCGAAAACCACATCAGCGGTTTCACTCAGTAAAACCACGTTCAGCATTCAACTTCCAACAATAAGTGGCATAAGTAATAGCATCGGACCCCCCTTTGCTGGAGGGGCTTCCTGACAATTCGTTCTCTCTGAGATGTTGAGACTGATTGCCTGGCAAAGGCAATGAAATCACATGGGAAGTCCTATTATTGGGGTGAACCGCGTGACTCAGTGGCTGCACAGCAGGGCAGGGGTATGGGGCGTTAGATTTGGGACTCTCTGGGAAGCATTAGATATAAAATTACTTTGCATGATGCAGCTCAGACGTTAACAGTGCAATGCTCGGGACTACATGATTCAGTGAGAAAATATAAATGGAAAATTACTGGAGCTGAAATTTTATTGCAAAGTTATTTATCTTTGTTATTACTTTCTGAATCCTTTTGTGCTTTTTGTTCACAGCGACGGATAGAGGCACTCTTACTTACACTTTAAGTAGAGATTAGGAGGGGAAAATATTCCTCGCTGTACCACAAAATACAGATTAAGTCTCAGTCCAGGCCTCTGATTTCTCCCATTACAATGAAATGTCTAGAAACTGAAATAATAACAATAAAAAAAGTTTTGTAGTCTTTTCCGCAGACAATTCACATGGCTTCCTATTGATGCCATTTAGCATTTCTTATTAGAATATTAATGGCAAAAATAGAACTCTGATGGAGATGTGGCCTGGGATTTCATAATTGCATAGACTCCAGCTTGTAACCCAGGTATTCAGAAGCTGGGAATTTTGTTGAATTAGACCCATAAGATAACACCAAGATCGATAATCTAAATAACCACCCTTTACTTTTTCAAAGAGCTCTATTATGTTTAGGATGGTCACCAATATTCTCTTCTTTGATTATTTTTTAAACTGCATATGGTTTTTATTAAAAGAAAAACTAATTTTCTTGTAAAATAAGAATATGTATTGCAAAATATATGTATGCATAAACATACACATTTAAGAGTTTTAACAAAAGATTTTTTGTTTTTACATTCATTATCATGCAAGAATTTGCTGCTGTATTCAGCGAGAAAGAAATAAGGGTTTTCCTTTTGTAATTCTCTTCTCTGGTTTTTACAGTCATGCCGTAAGGGCCCAGAGACTGTGTCACTGTTGTGCCAATAGAGTGCAGGGCCCTTCAAAGGGAGGTTTGTGGGCCAGCAGCACCCAAGGTAACCCTGGGGAGCTTGTCAGAGGAATTCAAAATGTGCCTTCTCAGCCCCCACCCTGGACCTGTGTGGTGGGGCCCAGGAATCTGTGTTTTAACAATGGCAGTTCAAAGTGGACATGTTTGGATACAGAGGCCTTTTCACTGATGATGTTGCCACTGGATGGGAATTAGGATGTTGTGTCTGGAGTCAAATTGCCTGGGTTCAAACCCCAGCCCCACCACTCTGACCCTTAACTCTGTGGTATCAGGTAAGTTATTTTTTCACTTATTTATTTATTTGAGACAGAGTTTCACTCTTATTGCCCAGGCTGAAGTGTAATGGCACGATCTTGGCTCACTGCAACCTCTGCCTCCAGATTCAAGCGATTCTCCTGCCTAAGCCTCCCAAGTAGCTGAGATTACAGGTGCCTGCCACCACACCCGGCTAATTTTTGTATTTGCAGTAGAGACGGGGTTTCACCATGTTGGCCAGGCTGGTCTTGAACTCTTGACCTCAGGTGATCCACCTGCCTCAGCCTCTCAAAGTGCTGGGATTACAGGCACGAGCCACTGCTTACCTGTTTATCTTAAAATAACGCCTTGGCAGTGGGGTGAGGTGCAGCAGGGGACATCTTGGAGTGCTTGCGAGTGTGTATCCTCATTCTCTGTTAATCCCAGAGGGCTCTCCTCCCAAGCACCCCACCAGCCAGATGGGTCTGAGATACCTGTGAGAAGTAATTCAACACATCTTTCACATATGGGCCAATTTGCTGGTCTAAATTAAATTAGAGTGACAAGGACACCTGCTTGGAGAGTGAGTTCTAAAGCCCCGGGAATTAGGTGACATCTTGAGCTGGGGTAAAGCAAGGCAAGTGGGATGGGGAGAGATGGCTGGCTCCTGCAGGAGCGAGGCTAAGGGAGGAAGGCAGGGCTGCCTGGCAGCCCGCATGTTCCAGTAGTGGCCATGCGAGATGTCTGTCCCACAGGGGCTTATAGCACCCTGCGCTCCCTCAAAGGGTGGTGTCTCATGTCCCCTCTGTTAGGCTCTGGGTGGGCTTTTGTGACAGCTTTGAGAATGTTCTGAAAGAGATGCTACTGGGCTTCTGGGCTCCCAGGACCCCTTAGAGAAAGTGGTGCAGCTTCTCGTTGGCTCTGTCTGTCTCCGAACACACCCCTTTTGGAACCCTCTGGGAAGAAGGACACTGAGCAACCAAATAACATCTTTTGACACTAATTTTCTCAGACCATTTTTCTAGAGATGGTGAAATTGCCCCTGCAATGGATCAAGCAATAAATAAAAATATTGGTCCAGTGTTTGAGGAGGATGATAGGATGTTCTTTGGCTGAACGCTCTCTTTCCTTCTCTCTCTTTTCCTTTCCTTCTTCTTCTTTCTCACTCTCTCTTCTCCCCATTCCCACTCTCTCCCCTAGGTTCTCTTCTCTCTCTGTCTCCCTCTTACCCTCTTTGTCACTGGGCTCTCTTTACATGTTGCTCTTCTAGAGAAGTAATCCCAATGTAAGGTATATTGAGTAGTTTTCAACGGTTTTCCTCTCAGAACCCTGTTCATGGGGTTTAGCAGAGCATGCACCCCAAGAATCACGATTCTTAGGATTTTAAATACTAACATTTGTGGGCAAAGGCCTTGTTTCTGTGCTATCAAATAATATTTCTGTGAACACAGACAAGCGCGTGCACACACACACACACCCCCCACTGCAGTACTTACGTGCACGCCCACCTTCTTCCACGAGGAAGAAAGGAAAGGGAAGGAAGCTTTTTCTCCATTGCCCAAGTTCGTTGATATTTATATTAGTCTGTTCTCACATTGCTATAAAGAACTGCCCAAGATGGGATAACTTCATAAAGGAAAAAGGTGTAATTGACTCACAGTTCCGCATGACTGGGGAGACCTCAGGACACTTACAATCACGGTGGAATGCACCTCTTCACAGGGCGGCAGGGGAGAGAATGAGTGCCGAGCAAAGGGGGAAGCCCCTTATAAAATCATTATATGAGAACTCACTCACTATCACAATAACAGCATGAAGGAAACCAGCCCTGTGATTCAATTATCTCCACCTGGTCCCTCCCATGACATGAGGGGATTATTACAATTCAAGGTGAGATTTGGGTAGGGACACAAAGAAAATCACATCAATATTGATTTCTTATGTACTGATTTTCTAAATTCCTAGAACTCATTTGGGCCTTGTACTGTCTTTTGGTGCAGGTTTAACCACAGTCTTGACTGTGTTAGGAAAAATCTCCTGATTCCATGGACTCAGCCTTGCAAAAATGGTCTCCTCTATATTTTTATCCAGTTCTTTAGAGTAGGCATGGGCTTTTATTGATTGACACGTCTTTATAAAAAGACTCTTCTCCTTTCATCCCTCCCCTGAAACACATCTTTCTCTTGAAATTTCATAAATTTCTGGTTATATTTAGTAATAATAGCAAAAATAGCAGTGATGATAGCAGTAGAGTTGTAGTAATTGATCCATATGCTAAAATTTTATGATGTGCTACATTTTTCTTTAACATGTATAAACTCCCTGATTCTTTGGGAAGTCACTCAGTGGGTTTGGGATGAGGCTAACTGCCCGTCTTCCCATCAGGGGAGCTGCCACCCAGACAAGTTCAATCAGCACAGGCCATCCCCTGGTCTTGGGATTTGTGTAAGGATGAGCATGAGACCCCAAATGCCCCATAAGAATAGGTCATGGGGGTGAGGTAGGAGAGAAGGTCTTCTGCTGTGAGATCAGAACCGTAAACTTCATGGAAGCTGGGGCTTTGTGCTTGTCCCTCCCTCTCATGGAGAAAAGACTGTCTGGACATGAGGTGATCCCCAGGAAAGCAGTCCAGGAGGCAAGGGAGGGGACATGTCAAGAACATTTGAACACAGAGTCAGCCTTGCTTCCATTCCATGTGTCTCATGAAATTCCATTTACATGAGCTAGCATTTTTTCTGTAACTCAGATTGAGTTCAGTTCTGTCATTTACAATCAGAGTCCTGGTAGTACAATTACTGTGGCCATTTCATTGATAGCAAGCTGCAACTCAGAGAGCTGAGGTCATCTCCTCCAGGTCCCAGAGCTGCTATGTGGCTGAGCTGCAGTTCAGAGCCAGGGTGACTCAGCTTGCAAGCCTGTGCTCCTTACCTCCGTGGCATGCTTCTCCCAGGCTAGCACTGAATCACCGGAAGGACTCCTTAAGACACAGATGGGGGACCCACCCCAGAGGTCCTGAATCAGCAGGTCTGGGGAGGGGACTGAGAATTGACCTTTCTATCAAGTTCCCCAGTGATGCTGATGCTGCTAATGTGCGTACCACGTTCTGGAACCTCTGCTCCCTGCTCTACTGCCTTCTGGATGGAGCCCTAGAGCTCAACTCCCAGCTGTGGGCATGGCAGCCACTGAGGAGTGTTGCTTTAGGGTAATGAGTTAACACTCTAAGAAGGTGTGTGGTGAGTAGGCTGACCATTTCTCTCTCTTACTGAACAAAACATTGCTAAGCCCTGGATTTTCTCAGCTGTAAATCACTGAAATCTGAATAAAATTGCCCCTACAATGAATCGATCAGTAGATTAAAATATTGGCCCAGTGTTCAGGAAGGACTGAAGGATGCTCATTGAGCTCTCTCTTTCCTTCTCTCTCTCGTCTCCCAACCCACACTCCCTCCCCAACGTGTTCTCTGCTCCGTCTTTCTCCCTGCCTCCCTCTCTGTTGCTGGGCTCCCTTTATGCGTTGCTTTTACTCTGTACCAGCACAGGTGGGCTCTTGGTGTGTGACAGGGCAGCCAGCTGGGCAGCTCCATGCTGTGGGGTGATCTTCTCTGGTGGCTCCAACAGATATGCATGCCAGAGGAGGCTCTGAATAACTGGGCCTTGGTTTGGACCCACCTCAGTCATGCTGTGGGCAGAGGGAGGCTGGGTCACCAGAAGAAAGGAGAGGGCTGGAAAGACAAACAGCAAAAAGATTTCCCTGGATCATCCTGGCCCAATGTAACCATGAGTCATTAAAACTGGAGGAAGATGGAAGAGTGCTCAGAGGGTTGAGACAGGAGAGGAAGGAGAAGAGATTCAAAGCATGAAGAGACTCAACTCAGCACTCCTGGCTGGGATGATGGAGGAAGGGGGCTACAGGCCAAGAAATGTAGGCTCCCTCTAGACGCTGGGCAGGGTCCGCAGCTGACAGCAAGGAGACCGGACCGTGGTCTTGCAACAGTGAGGAACTGTGTTCCACTAACGCAGTGAGCAGGCAAGGAAGTAGGTTCTCTCCAGAGCCTCTAGAGAGAAACCACAGTTCTAAGACACCTTGATTTTAGACCTGTGAGATCTATGCCAGCCCTCTTACTGCCACAGGGTGAGATAGGAAATTGGTGGTGTTTCAGTCACTGAATTTGTGGCAATGGGTTATAGCAACAATGGAAAACTACGGAAGAACCAAAGACCCCACTTGTATCAAACCAAGAGAGAGAAGCCCTGTTGCAAACCCTGGCTCATTACCTCACCTGCAGAGTCCATCATCCTCCCTGAGGTGCCGTTTCCTTGCCTTTAAAATAGAAATAACAGAGCAACCAACCTCCCAGGGTTGCTCTTTTAATTGAATAACATTATTCTTGTAAGGCACCGAGCACATGCTAGGTGTTCAATAATTGTTAAATTATGAAGAAGAACCGAGAGAAAAAAAGAGAAAGAAGCTCCTTTGATATTTTTTGGACTTTTAAAAATAAACTGGGTCAAAAAGAAATACAGCTTGAATATATGTTGCAGACTAATTCAGTTTTGAAGTCTTTTGAGAGCTTTTATATTTTCATCTCTATAAAATTGTAGAGTGCTGAAAATACTCCCAAATACATTAAAATTTCATTAGAAGGTGCTGTATGGGGCCACACCTTATTTTTCTTGAAAGGAAAGGAATGTGAAGGGGAGGGAACCAGAAACACATCATTTCAAAATTCTACTTCCAAATGCATCTATTTTGTGACATTTAAAATCGCAGATGCAAATTCCTTGGCTATAGTGTCACAGCAAGTTGAAAAACAAGCACATTAACATGGAATTATTTCTGTATTAAAAGGTTAACCTTGTCGGTGCTCAAATGTGCATGCTTCCCATTTCTTATGACTGGGTGTGTGGTTTTTCTCTTGCATTACATTTTCCTATCACACAAAACAACCTTGACCCAACTCTTTTATTCTTGCTCGACTTCCCTGTCTTTTAGGACGGACATAGAACCTTAGAGTCTTGGGGTTGGAGTCCTGTATCCACCACCTACCAGGCAGGGCTGTGGGCTGGTTATTCAGCCTCTGTGATTCTCCGTGCTGGCACCTGTAAAGTGGGGACAACAGTGGAACTATCTGACTGATTGGGTGGTTGGAGGATGGGACAAGAGAACCCCTAGAATGCACTCAGCAGAGTAGCCCCTGAAACTCATAGGCGGTAAGTGTTCTCATCTCCTCCACTCACCCCCTTAACAGCTCTGGCGCTGAGTATCTAACCCAGGCTGGTATTTATTCACTCCAGCATCGCATAAGTGAATGTCATTCAAGGTCTCTGGATCTTATCAGCCTGTCTTACTTCTCAGCTCCTAGGTGCTCTGCCCATTGATTTGTTGCTGCTATTCTAGGAGGGTGTGCATTCAAAAATATTTATCATTCTTCCGCTGCCCACCCTACCTCCCACGCCTTGACTATCCGGGGATAAGGGCTTATCCTCAGATCACTGGTCAGGGCCAAGCCCACACACATGCAGTAGGCAATTGTCCTTTACTCATTGGTTTATTAACAGAAAATCATTTTCTAACTCACTATTACAATAACAATGATTATTGCAATTGAATTGCAATTCAAGGTGTCTTACAGTGTTTCAATGGTTATTTTTATTTCGCAGTTACCAGTATTGCTAATAACTCATAAGGGGTTACAGTCATCACCCACCCCTATTAGCTTCAAGTTGTCTGCAGCAGATGGGAGGAGGAGTTCTTGGGAGAGGCTTTAGCAATCCCCTTGTCTGAGTCTCATCCAGGGAGTCAGTTTCTGTTTGATTCCTGTACTCGTCCCTCTGCCACTTCCACCTGTCCAGGGCTTCTGAGGAACTGTCGGGTACGGAGGCACCTCAGACCTGTCAGGACGTTCTGTCTGACTTGACCTCTGACTTGACATCTGCCGTTTCTTGTGAGGGGCCAAGGTCAGGCAGTGGAAGGAGAGCTGGCCGCCTGCTGCTCTGCACAGGGAGGCTGAGCCTGCTTCAGATCACCTCTCTCCAAAGCTCAGGCCACTGAAGATGTGAACACAGAAAACCTGCAAGAACCTTTCTCAGGGGACGTGGGGTCTCTGAGTTGGGATTTCTCTCGAGATAAGGATTTGAGTGATTGAAGGAAACACCCATTAGAGAGTGGGGAAGGGAGACAGGGAGGGAAGGAGGTTGATTCCTTGAAGGTGCATCCTCAAGCTATATTCCCTGAGGCAACTGACCCCGCTTACAGCCTCTGCGGCACCATGAGGGATGTGGAGAAAAATGTCTCTGCAGTGTCCTGGGGGAGGTGTGGGAAAGCAAGGGCTCATCTGCAGCCTCCACCCATCCTGGGCCACGGCTGCTCCCATTACCGATTTTGGACTCGGGCAGAGCTGCGAGTGCCCCCCAGGTAGCAGCCTTCCCCTGTTTGGAGGAGGCTCCTCACCCGTCTCCAGCCAGTTCCTTCCTTCAGCCTGATGTTTGGTGCTCCTGGCAACTTGAGGTCCGACCTCCTGGCTATCGTGGTGGCAGTGACAGAGAGAGGGCTTAACAGAATCTCTGTGTAGGAAAGAATCTTACAGGGTAAGCATTAGGTATGTAAAGGGAGGGTGTTTACTGCAAACTGCAGGTGCACTGATGTCCGTGCATGTCTGCAGCCACTGTCATTCTTACCTGGAGAGAGCCCAGGAGAGAGAGGGTCAGGGCAGAAGTCTGTCTGTGGCTGAGTCAGTACCTTGGGTGGGAAGAAGCTGATGGGATCCTTCTTGGGCAGCTCCTGCCCTTCTCCAGCCTAAGTGTAAGTGATTTGGAGCCCAGGCACTGGCTGCGGAGGTGGGGTCATTTTCTCCTCACCTCCATCTGGAGCTCCCTGAAAATGCTGACAGGAAGGTGCAAGATGTTGCAGTCCCTGGCTGGGCTGGGACAGCCCAGTGTGGCCTCTCCAAGTGCAGGTCCAGGCTGCTGTGCAGTCAGGAGGGAGAAGTCTAGGTGGACGGATGGGGCCGTGGCCTCGAGCTGGTGGACAGGCACCTGGGAAGAACTCCTATCAGGACACTCAGAAATTTCTGGGGCCACTTTGAGGATCCTAATTTCATCAATCAGGCCAGTAGGTAGATACTAGTGGAGGGTGTCTACCCACCACCAGGTGGTCAGCCTACCCATTAGGAAACACAGGGAAAGCCCAGTTGGTGGACAGGCTATAGAATAACAAGCCTCAAGATTAAGGAATTGTCTTATATTAAAAGGAGGCTAAAGAGACATGAGAAGTAAAGGAACCAAGTGACCTTGGACTGGATCCTGTGCAGGAAAGAAAATCCTATCAAGGACATTATTAGGACAGTTGAAAAAATTGGAATACGATCTGTCATTTAGATTTTTGTATTAATGTTATATTTTCTGAAGTTAGTAACTGCTGCAAATATGTAATGAGTCTTGTTCTTAGGGTGTAGACACTGAACATCATGGAGAAACGGGCACAGTGGGTACCAACTGCCTAAAAATAACTCTGAAACACAAGCTTGCACACATACACGTGTGCATATATGGAAAACTTGGCAAAATGTTAAAAATTAGTGAATCTGGGTAAAAGGTGTATTGGAGATCTTTGTACTCTTCTTGCAAATTCTTTTATAATTTTGAAAATAATTTCAAAATAAAACATTTCTTAAAAAGGTATTTCGAACTTATGTTTCAGTTACAACTTAGGCCAGAATAGCACACCCATAGGTGCACACACAGGATTGTGTCCCTGAAAGTAAACACCCCCCTACCCCCATTACTCCTACCCCGCACCCCACCTCCTCACCCAGTGTGGTTCATGGAGCACCCAGGCAACCCCACTGCAGACGCCAGCATTCTGGTGCATCCTTTCTGGAACTCTGATTTGGGACTCATGCTCGAAACAGCCAATTGTGTTTTCTTCTGTCTTTATCCTCTTATTCCACGTGACCTCTTTTGCTGTTTGCTCTGAAGCTGACCCTTACTGAGCCCCAAGGCTCCTCCAAATGAACCATGACTGTGTCACATGGCCTGTATTTTAAGCCAGATTCTTCCTAACATACTTGCAAAATGGGGTGAAAATTTGTCCAGTCCTTTTGGCATAATGTCATGAAAGAAACTTAATTTTTTGCTAGAGTGAGCCTGTCAGGCAGGGGCAAGGAGGTTACAGGAAGGCTATGGCTCACCCGCAGACTCTCCTGGGGAAGCCGATATCCGAAACGCCCAGGCACAGAAACTGTTGGATCACTTTCACCAGAGAGATGGATGGGCAGGGGGCCAAGCACTCACCCTCAGACCCAGTGATGTTGACCCGAGGCACCTTTATATTAGAAAACGACGGGAACTAGAACAGTGCCACAGAGGCAAAGCGTCTGTCCGTTATGATCAAATCAGGTGCAAAGTATAAGATATGAGAGGACCCTGTGGTGTTGCTGGGGTCTTCCTTTCTCAGTGTCTCCTTGAAGCTGAGGTCCAGGAGGGGCTGGGTCTGGCTGGAAGAAGGATTTGCAGGAGAAGGAAATCTATCTCCCACCCCCAGAGGAACCGTGCTTCCAGCGGTGCAGAGTGGCAGCAGCTGGAATTAGGGCAGGCAGTGTAAGGCTGCTGCAGACACAGAAACTGAAGACATACAAGGACACTCCCAGGGATTCATAAACACACCAGCCGGGTGTCCTCTCCACAGTCCATTTGCAGCCGGCAGAAAAACCCTCCCGATCTGCAGGGAGGAGCTTCAGAGGGACCCTGGAGAGAGTGTTGTGCTTCAGCGAGTTCACGTCAAATGATCTCTGATGGTGTTGAGGAAAGGTGAGCAGGGGACTGGCCACACTATATTAGGTTTGTAAAATTTTAATAATGTTCCTGTTAATTTGTGAAGTCAATATTTTCTTTTCTCTGTGCTGGGAAAGGCTGTGCCGTGGAGGCCGACTTGGGGTCCTCTCCTCGCTGGGAGGCGGTGGCCTCTTATGTCTTATTCACTGGCTTCCTGGCAGACTCATAATGACCCCACGGACCTGCTGTGGAATGAAGCCAAAGTTGTGAGTGTGTCTGGCCGACTTATTCTCCTCTCCCAGTGCCAGGGAACTTTGGTCTCTCAGTCACTCATGGATTCAGCTGATACTTCGGAGCAGCTGTTATGGATGAGGTGCTCACAGCTCTCACGTCACTAGGTGCTGAGGTGAGTGGGTGCAAGCCAGGGACGGTGCTCAGCGCCCTACAGGGTGCAAGATGGCCCCACCTCAGAGTAGTGTCTGACACAGAAAGTCCCCAGTGCTGAGGCTGAGAAATCTTGGGCCAGAACAGGATAAAAGGTACGCGTGCTTTGCTTCATCTCATCCCAGGAGAACTCTGTCAGGAATTATGATTCTCATTGTGTAGTTGGGGAAACTGAGACACGGAAGACTGAGCTTTCTGATGTGGCACAGCTGGGGAGTGGCCGAGCTGGGATTGGAGCCCAGGTCTGTCTGACTCTGAATTCTGTGCCTTTAACTGATGCAGAAATTCAGAACATCCACACTGAGGCATAGCAGGGGTCCAGCACACACGGGGGCTCAAGTGCATAAAGAACCCTCTCTTTGTTTTGAGATGCAAGTTCGTCAGGACCTCCAACACGTTGCCTCCCATCTTCCCCTGCTCCAAACTGTATGGCGATCCCCTTGGTTTGTTCACCCTCCCCAGAGTCACTCAAAACATTGACACTGCTGCCCTGTTAGTCATCAAAATGCAGTAACGTTTTGATACTCATCAAAAATGCACCCTGCCACATTGGCACGCCAGGGGTTAAGGCATCTCAAGGTGAGGGTGGATGAGACTGAGTTCAGCAGTGAGTGACTCTGTGGGAGCCATGCCCAAACATGAAAGAGGTGGGATTCCAAATATGAAAAACACCTTCCTCCTGCCCCAGGCCCCTTTCTTTTGAGAATCCAACAGGCAGCCAGTGGTTTCCAGCAGGGGGATTCCTGGACCACGTCATGTGGTAGGTGACCCCTGAAGGTTCACTGCACCTGCTGTATCTATTGGATGTGTGTGTGTATTTGAGTTGATGACTATTTTTAGGAACTCAATTCAGCAAACGTGGATGCTTACCGCATGCATTGCCTGCACTTGCTTTTGCCTGGGTGCACCTGCTCACGCAACATCTTCATGGCAAACCCAGGGGCACATGCACCAGGGGTAGTGCAGGATCCAGCAGTGCCATCTGCACCCAGCAGACTTTCCAGGAGAAAAAACTGACTGAGCACTCAGCCATCAATGTCACCTGTAGCAGAAGGCTCTAGGGCAAAAATTCCTTTATGAGCATCGCAGCACAAATCTTCATGGAACACCGTGAACTGGAAAAGTGGGAAGGTGGATGAAGAGCTAATTCACTGAAACAAGGTGAAGCCCCACTGACCAACCAAAATGTGGAATCAAGGCTGCTACTGTTAGGACTTTCAGCTGCTGAATGATATATATTCCTCCTCCTGTTACAGATGAGACACCCAGGAATGCTCCCTCCCCCACTCAGAATCCTTTGCAAAACCACCAGGATCTTGGACAAAGAGGTAATGAAGATTTTCTGCAATAAAAATAAAGGAAGAAAGAAAGAAACTTGGAATGAATCTATTTTTGCCACTTCAAGTGTGGGTTCACCTGACCCATAATTGCCATGTTCCTGCTCATTTTGACTCTCCGCCCCCAACTATTGATTTGATTTGGGAGATAAATATGCTGTGGTGTTATTTAGAGTCAACCTGCCTCTGAGCGTGGGTTAGGGGAGTGGGGAGGAGAGAAGGTGGCACTGAGCAGAATTTTAATCAGGTTTTAGTGGTCTCTACCTGCTCATGTAACTAATCAAATACTCCTGTCCCAAGGGCAGAAATTCACACAATGCATTTCCATTAAAAAATTACTCTTTAATCAACTTCCTCCCACTCAGGGCCATCCGAGGGGCAGGAGGACCAGGCATTCTTGCCAAGGTCATCCTGATTGTGGAAGCTTGCCAGGACACAGTCCCATCTCTGGAACAAAGTCTTCTTTGTGCGTGGTGAGATGGAGTTGGTGTCTTTTTGGTTTTATTAACCTAGGGACTATTTACCCATCTCACTATTTCCCTTGCATATGTCTAAAAGGCAAAACTAGGAAAGGGCTAGGTGGTCTCTGAATCCTCGCCTCTCTTTCTCCCTAAAAGAGGTGCCTGTTTCTGTCAAGACCATGTGGAGATGCCCACAGCAGATAGCTACTTACTCAGCTATTCCTCTGTGTGTGTGTGTGTGTGTGTGTGTGTGTGTGTGTGTGTGTGTGTGTTGCGGGGGTCTTCATATTTGATAAAATATTTTCTTTATATATGACAATACTTGACTCTAACAAATTATATCATAATGCTGGAAGTCCAGGCAATCTGTTAAGCCAGAGTGGCAGATCCATTATGTGGCCTGGGAATCAGTAGGGACACTTTCAGTGACCCTGAAATCCTAAGGGTGGATTACACACCCTACTTTCATGCTGAAGTGCTGCAATATGACCCGAAAGGAAGAAATAAAATCTCTCGGTTGTTGTTGCTAAGAATTCCTATTACCAAGAAAATCCATGCATGCAGTATAAACTGTTGGTTTTCTTAGAGGACAAAAATCAGGGTTAAGCCTGGATTTTGGCCTCCTACAAAAAACATAAGGCAGCAATGAGAAAAGATGTTATCCTTTACTGAAATAAAACACAACAAATACACAGGATCATAGGAAAGGTTTCATAGCTAGATTTTTTTTTTTTTTTTGAGATGGAGTCTAGCTCTGTTGCCCAGGCTGGAGTTCAGTGGTATAATTTCAGTTCACTGCAACCTCCACTTCCCAGGTTCAAGTGATTCTCCTGTCTCAGCCTCCCAAGTAACTGGGATTACAGGTACCTGCCACCACACCTGGATAATCTTTGTATTTTTAGTAGAGATGAGGTTTCACCATGTTGGCCAAGCTGGTCTCAAACTCCTCACCTCAAGTGATCTGCCTGCCTTGGCCTCTCAAAGTGCCAGGATTACAGGTCTGAGCCACTGCGCCTGGCCGGCTTTGTGGCTAGATTTTGGATACTAGAGTCTGTGGAAATTTTGTCTTCTCTCTCTCTCTCTCTCACCCTTCTGAATACCTGACCCATTTTCTTTACTTTTCTAAAATGTTTCCATTGTTTTTCCATCTTACTCATGCTTTTCAGTTGCAAATGGTAGAATCTGTCCTAGCTGGTAGCTAGTTTCAACATAAAGAGAATTCCTTAAAGGGCTTTGGTTAGCCCCCAGCATCCCTAGGAAAGCCAGGGACTTGGCCTTGAGATCTACGCACCCAGGAACACCAGCCCTAACTGAGCTGCTTCCTTCAGGGTCCAGGATGCCCACTGCCCCTGCTGTCTCTGAAGGTTGCTGTGGGGCAGGCTGATGCTATTGGTGTAGCCCTAGACACAGGTCCCTGCAGTTAGGACAGATACCTGACCTGGTCCCACGTGCTGTGAGGACACAAGACCCCATGTCCTTATTCTTTTCCAGAGCTTGGAAACGAGGCAGACAGATACATCAGGAATGTGCCCAGGCAGTCTGCAGCTGATGGTCCTCCATCCACTTCATAATCTTTACTGTGTGCCAGTGAACAAGAGCCCCAGGTGCCCACCCTCCTCAGGGACCGTTCTTTGGGAGGGATAGACCAAACCAAGCAAGCAGACAAATATATCACAGTAATTGTATGAGGATGAAAATCAGCAAGGAAACCAGCAGTCAGTGTGCGGACAGCTCTTCCCCAGATGGAGCCAAAGATGTCTTCTTGTGGAGATGACATGTGATTGAGATGGGAGTTGGGGAAGGTGCACTGGAAGCTGGGTGGGTCTCAGAGGGCAGCCTGGTGGTTTATTTGGCCTGGTGGTATGTGCCAGGCACGACCCAGGACATTGAAGGAAGGGTGCCTCACTGCAGAGGAGCAGGAGGCTCCAGTGCCTGCAGGCTCCTGGGATGGAATCAGAACATTTGGGTGTTGGGATGTGGTTTTGGTGAAGCATTTGAGCCCTACCACCCGAAAACCTGAGTTCAAGAGCTCACCTGCTACTTATGAGCAGTGTGGGCTTGTGAAAATTAACCTCTCTTCTTCTTGGCTTTCTTTTGGTACAATGGAGTTGATGAAAAGCATCAGCTTCAGAGGATTGGAGGAAAGGCACATAGAGTGCTGAGGACAGGGCCTGGGATGCAGCAGGAGCTCAACCAATGCTCAGCGCTGAGAGAGGACTCACCGCGCTTAGCAATATTGCTGCCGGAAAGCCAGATTGTCCCTTCGTGATCTGTCCATGCCTGAGACAAGGAGACAAAAGCATTTGGGATTTTCTTTTATGGGTCTCTTCTTTCAATTTCATTTTCACGTATCTCAATTTTTGTTGACTGTATTCACCACTACTTCTTGACTATTTTTTATGTTCTAGGCACTTTTCACAAATATCTATTTAATCATTAGTTCTCTATGAATTAAACAGACATTTGTGAAATCCTGTTGGTGGAATCCTCCCACCTTTGTGAGTGTGTGTGTGTAATTTATGTATCATAGAGTTTAAGTAAATTGTTAAATATTATACGGCTATTGAGTGGTATAGCTGGGGTTTGAACCCAAATCTACCTGGCTCCAAGTTCCTTCTCCCGACTGATATTAGGTTAGTGGGCATCACGAGGTGAGGGCATCTAAAAAGTCTTGCGCGTTTAGATCGTTCCTAGATTTCTCAGGGACTTGTTTCTGTTGACCAACAGGTGTTAGGAGGTAGGAAGAAATGCATGTAAAGTACCGGCCTGCAACTGTTGCTTCCGGCAGAAGAGCTGAGCTTCACCCATCTCTGCCATTAGATAAAGGATGTGGTTGGTATTGCCCAAGAGCCTTCTTCTTGGAAATAATGCCCCCCCCAAAAAAAAAGCAATTCCTTGCAAATCCAGCAGTCACTAAAAACACAGAGAACTAAGTTTTTAGGATTGTCAAAAGTCACCCACCTAATCCATTTTATTTGTTTCCTGTTCATTTTATTTTCTTCTCCTATCTCCATAATCTTTATTTCCCCATGTGACAAGATTGTCATCTAATTCTCTATTTAGCATACCAATGCTTCTTGAGGAAGCCATTATCTATTGTTACTTATTGTTACTTACGGTGCACATTCATTAGCCCTTGCTAGAGAGGGGCTGTGTACTGTCATTTCTGTGCCTGCCTTTGTAGATTTTAGATTAATTCCTGCTGTGGTCATGTTCACTGGGATAATTTTATCAAGATTTTCTTTCTCTTGCTTTATTACTTGCTTTCTTGGTTACTTTATTAAATTTTAAAATGTCTTATTAAAGTTACTTCTTTCATTGTGACAAAAGTATAACTTTTCCAACTTTGCTCTAAAAACTTGTAGAACAACTCTTAATAGGGTTCCCCCTAGGGATATGGGGCAGGACTAGAATAGGAGTGTGGTGGGGAAGAACAGCTCTTACTTTTTAGTCAAAATGTTTCTTTATGGCTTCAATTATTTATAACCATCACAGACTATTTTAATGAATCGTTTTAAGTAATAAATAAGACTTATAGATCTGATAGTGTTATTTTTATAACCTTTTTTTTAAAAATCAGGCCATGCTCTCCAAGATGCAGAGGTATAAGAAGTCCTTTGTGAAATGACTTTTAAGAACTGTGCATTAAAAAGCTGGCTAATGGCAATCCCAGCACTTTGGGAGGCCGAGGGGGGTGAATCACAAGGTCAGGAGTTCAAGACCAGCCTGGCCAACATGGTGAGACTCCCTCTCTACTAAAAGTGCAAAAACTAGCTGGGCATGGTGGCATGCACCTGTAATCCCAGCTACTCAGGAGGCTGAGGCAGGAGAATTACTTAACTGAGACCCAAGAAGCAGAGGTTGCAGTGAGCCAAGATCATGCCACTGCACTCCAGCCTGGGCTACACAGCGAGACTCTGTCAAAAAAAAAAAAAAAAAGAAAATAATGTGAATATTAGAGCTTCATGGAATCCAGGGATATGGCTTAATAGAGATTTTTAAGGCCACTTAACCTAACTATAATTTGCAGCTCAAATAGAAGTTTTGTTGGGTTCCGTTATTGGATTATCCAGTGGGGCAGAGGTAGAGCTGCCAGCTCCCAAATTAACACTGTAGATTGGCATCTAACACAGGCAACTGACTTCCAACTTGGCCATTACTGAAAACCATATGGACAGACAACTGACAAAATTTCTGGAGGCTTTTTGGTGACTTAGTGATTGACCTTTTGGAAATGGACAGACAGAGCAAGGAGACAGAACAAACCTGAATATTTGGTGGCTGCAGCTCTTTTGGTCTTCACAATCCATTAAGTCCTCACCTGGGCAGGTGTCTCTCTGTTCCAGGTGGGCGGGTAAGCCTGCTTGCTGGCCATGGAGGCAGGACACCTCTGGATGGAAAATGAGCCTGTCTTGGAGAGCGACCCCTGGTGGATGGGGGAGCTTTCCTGCACTTCACAAACATTACTAAAGGTGAATCCCATCTTCCTCCTCTCTCTACCTCCTTCTCTCTGGGCTGCTCTCTGTTTCCAGACATCTAAATAAAAAGGAATCCTTGAAGATACAGTAGCCAAAACATTGTAAGTCCTCTCCTACCCCCTCTCCACTCCCCACACTCACACATCAGATGTGGGTTTCTGAAATATACATCTAAAATTAATGCACTCAAGCTTGGTTCCTTGGGGGAAAGCTGGAATAACCAGCAAATGTCAAAATGTTTTCTTTAAATATCTAAATGAGTGGAAAATAAAACAATATAACTTCCCTAGGAATTACCTGGCCCCTGGTCTTTTCCATAGACATGATACGTCTCCTTATTGCTCCGGAGGGTGAAGCCAGTTGGGAGTATTTTACACTGCAGATCTTGGGTGCTTAGAGGGAGACACCATTAGTTTAATAAGAGAAGGTCCTGAGTCTGAGGGTTCTAAAGGTGGCCCCCATAGACTCTAGGCAAATTGCTTAGCCGTGGTCTCATGAATATCACATCTTTCTGTAGGTCTGGAAGAGACCTGGCAACACCTCCAGAAATGGCCTCCTTCTCTGGGTAGTACCAGTTAACCTCTAGAATCTAGTATAACTCGAAATCTTTATTGGAATTATCCAAGCCATTACCCTGCTCGCTGTATTAGCTCTGCCCTCGAGCGCTCTTGACTAAGTATCAGGGGAATGAAGAGCTTTGTCAATTGGAACCCAAGCCTCCCGATCTTAATTAGAGATGTGCCAAAGTACCTGAATTTAATGGGGGAGGTTGGCAGACAGTTCTCTCTCCACCCCTCTTGCATTTAATGACTTCATTACTGATTACTGTCCACAGCAATGCAGAAATTAAATATGCTCTGCAGAAAAGCAAAAAGGTTGAAATGCAGTTGCTTTTGCATAGCAAGTCCCACGCCTAGCTTTGCACTGTTTGCAAAATGGGGAGAGCCAAGATGTTAGCATGCCTCCCCCACACATACCCTGCCACAGCTCAGCTCAGCCCAGCAGCCTGGCCTGGCAGGCCCGGGGGGGGGGGGGCATACAGAAGGTGGGGAGAATGAATTATTCATGTGCTCGCTCCCATCCACAGATAATTCAATATTCTGCTCTCAATAATCTTTTCCAGCGTTATCTGTATTCATCCTCTCGTTCTGTAAAGAAGGCTGCTAAGTAATTGTTAAATATCTCTCCTGCTCCCTGAATAAATTGGAGATACAGAAAAATAATAGGGATATGATTGCAACATATTCATTTGGTCATGTTTGCCCTGATTTAGTGGGGCACAGCAGACAGCCCCAGCATTCCAGAACTATTGCCATATACAAAGAAGGGTCAAAGTCACACTGTTTTCCAACTATTTTTCTCAGACACTGATGCCCCTTGAAGCTCCCTCATAACCCATCACCCTGTGGTGGGGACACAAATTCTTAGCATCCAGGTGTCTTTTCCACTGAAGAGACATTCACATGAAAATTCTGACAGTTTTCTTCTTTTATTTAAGCTAAACATTTCCATTTGAGACAAGAACATTTTAACCATTACATCCATAGGCTTTGCATGGTGAATTTGCAGATTCAGTATTTCCCAGGCCAAGCAACAGTTTATGCACAAATATAGGTGGAGGAAACTGTGTTTATAACACGTAGAAGGAATAAATAGCCCTGGGTACTGATAAGAAAGGTAAAATGTACCCAGAGCTGCTGCAGAAGACAGAGGCAGAGGAAATGATGGAAATGGTGACCCTATTTGTAGGAAAATCGCCTGGAAAACAAACAGTTGCTTTAGCCTTTACACAGGCAGAAAATTTTCAAGGAGAATGACTTCGGCCCAGGAGGATGTGCTTTGACCTTGTTCCTAAGGAACCAAACGCTGACTAAACTTGGGGTGGGGGACAGGCTCCAGGATGAGATGCCTGTCTGTGTCATTTTCCCTTTCTCTATGAACTTGTGAGCCAACCCGGAAGACACTGGGTGCTTTGGAAAAGAGCTCTCTGGGTTTGGGGGATCTGCTGGGGTTTGCAGGTGGAGAATGGGGGGACCAGCAGCGGGTTAGGGTGAAGATGGCCTCAGAGTGTGGCGGGCTTCTGACAGCGCCCTCCATCCATGTTGGGTCTCCAGTGTCATCAAGGTTTTTTACTGAGCTCCTGCTTGCAGCTGGCCTTGTGCTATAAAAAATACACTTAGACACTTAACACTTCTCTTCCTGAGAGCTTGGTCTATGACAACAGGGTCACAGATATTTATAAGCACATGTATCTGTTAAATAAATACCTGCTGAGGCTTGTCTCTCTTGCTATCAAATCCTTTTTCTGCCTGTATTCTCCTGCCTTTTTTTGTCATGTTCAACTGGTCTTTGGTGCAAATTTTCCTGCGTACCATGTGGTGGCGCTGCACGGTGCTGCTCTGCTTTCTTGGTCCAGGCACCCTCCCTGGCGCTGAAGTACAGGGTGCTTTGGTGTGAAGGGTTTTCTCACCAGGGTGATTGTCCCCCCTGTCCAGGCCCCTACGGAACATTTGTCAAAGTCTGGAAACATTTTGGTTGTCACGATGTGGGAGGGATTGCTAGTGCATACAGCGGGCAGAGCCCTGGGCTGCACCATGGGTGCATGGACACTGTGTGTGCACAGCAGGGCATCCCCTCCCCAAGAATCTTCCAGTCCCAGAAGTCAGCAGTGTGGTGGCCTAGATGCCCTCATTGATAACGGGGCTGCCCCTTCAGGTGTTGCTGGGTTGAAGACCCAGCCTGTCACTTGCCAGTAGCAGGTTATTTAACTTCTATGTGACTTCTTGCCTCATCTGAAAAACACATACCTCAGGCTCTCCTCATGGTTTGTGGGAGTTGATGAAATCGTGCTTGTGAGTACAGAGCAGAGATATTATTCCTGGATCCTGTAAACATGCAGGCCCAGCTGGCATCATTGTGGTTCTTATTTGGCTTTTAAACATCCAAGCTGTACATGCTTCAGTATAACCTCTCTCTGCTGCTTGTTGCCTCCTCTGCTCAAGAACCCTCAGTGGCTCCCCACTTTACCCACTTGCAATGGGCACCACTTCCTGTTCGCCGGGGAAAGCACCCCGTAGTTTGGCCCTCGCTGCCCACTGTTTGATGCTTCTGAGCCAACTGTCAGCTGCTCAACTTCCTCCAAGGCAGTTGCCAATGCTTCAGAACTTCTGTTGGTCTCAGGCAGTATTGGGGGACCTGGCATCAGCGGGGAGGCCTTTGCTCATCTCTCGGGGTCTACACAGCCCCACCTGACCATCACAGCGAGCCTTGCCTCTTCTCGGATCTCTGTTCCTGGGTGGGGTGTGGTGTGGTGCATGGAGGCCCCCTCCGTCACTCCCCTGAGTCCTTCCCTGATGGAGACAGCTGCTTTTCTCCTTGTGGACATACACCCCAGCGGCGGGGGCGGGGGGGGGGGCGTGGTTTAAGGAACAACTTATCAAGTGATACTGGTGACCCTCAGGAGGTCCGGTATTGCCACATACTTGGAAATGAGCTCCAGAGCAGAGAAAACAGCCTCTGTTATCTGACACTCAGAATCTGCTTAAAAGGCTACCTGTTCCCAAAGACTTCCCCCTTGTGCAGCTGTCCTTTCATCTGCCGCAGCTAAGGGGCCTGCCATGCCTCTGCTACCTTCCCGGTGACAGGGAAGTGGGGCTCTGGGTGGTGGAGCCTAGCCCCAGCCCATCAGAGTCCCCAGCTCTTCCTCTGGTTAATTCTGTCAGGTCCTCTGTCTTGGGTCACCCGTCAGCTCCTTCCATGGACCTTACCTGAGCATCTGACAAAAAGGCACCTTTTCCCAGTCACTCCGCATCATGTTACCTGGTTCTGATTTCTCTATACTGTTGTCACCATCTGAGACGAGCTCACTGATTCGTCCCCTTGTGATTCCTGTGAGCTCTGCATGGGGACAGGACAATTTCTATTTGATTTATTCATCAGAGTATCCAAAGGGCTCTGCTGAGGACCTGGCATGCCGCAGGCGCTCAATAAGTACACACTGAATTCACTTGAATATGGCAAAGGCTCTCCTCCTGCCCCACGGAGAGGGAAGAGATGGTGGAAAGTGAGATGGAGCAGGGGAAAGGCTGGGCTCTTGACCTCATCTCTGTTCGTGAAGGACCCCCATGATTGAGGCTGGGACCAGGGCAGGCTGTCATGGGTGTGGCATGGTGACACCCACAAGGTTGATGGATTCTTAGATTCCGCAGTGCCAAGGTCTCTGTCGAAGGTTACACTAGTATTCTGAGGGATGGGAGTCATTCTTAACTAGACAGATGTGCCCATCACTCCATGGCTCTGGGTGAACATTTGCTGTGTTCAGGAGTCTGGACCACAGGTCACAAGGAGTAGCAATGCTGCCACCAGACATGGCTGGGAAAACAGTGGTCAAACATGTCAGTCTATGGAAACTGGCAAAGGGCATAGACTGTGGGCATGAAAGGTGAACGATTACCCCAGGCCCCCACTCCATGTGGATGTCCAAGCCACAGCTCCTCCATGTGCTGTGAGAAAGAACCCCTGTCATTTCAATCCACAAGGTGGGTTGTGAGTAGCCGGTGGGGTCTCAGCACCTGTAAGAACCTCAGTCTTCATTCCCTGCTTCTGCACAACCTCAGCCCCGGCACCTTGCACCTTGCTTCTCAACTGGCCTTTGGTGCAAACTAATAATCCCACCTGCGTCCTGTCTGACCGGAGCCCAGTGACCCAGCAGGTGCCTAGTCCCTGGAGCCTGCTGTCAGATTCTCTAGAAGGCATCCCATTCCTATTGGCTGCCACAGGGTTTGTTTAGAAGAAAACTTGTCCAAGTGGGATTGTGAATGGGCCTCTAATATTGATGCTTCTGAAATGCCACAGCCTTTCTACTCTATTCTTTTTTTTTTTTTTTTTTTTTTTTGAGATGGAGTCTCACTCTGTGGCCCAGGCTGGAGTGCAGTGGCGCGATCTCGGCTCACTGCAAGCTCCGCCTTCGGGGTTCACACCATTCTTCTGCCTCAGCCTCCCGAGTAGCTGGGACTACAGGCACCCACCACCACGCCCGGCTGATTTTTTGTATTTTTAGTAGAGATGGGGTTTCACCACGTTAGCCAGGATGGTCTTGATCTCCCGACCTTGTGATCTGCTCGCCTCGGTGTCCCAAAGTGCTGGGATTACAGGCGTGAGCCACCGCGCCCGGCCTACTCTATTTTTAAGTGTGAGTATTGGTGGCATAAGCAGGGTTTAAAATCAAGAGCTAAAGGGTGAAATGTTGGAGCAGGCTGCAGAAAAATCTTAGAATTTGGCCTCACACAGACCCTGTTTGAATCCTGGACCCACCATTGACCAGCTCTGTGACTTTGGGCAACTTTCATCACTTCTCTGAGTCCATGTTTTCCACTTATAACGTGCAAATAAAACAAGCATTTCACAAGGTTCTTAGCTGCAAATTACATGGAGTGTGACTGTGTTTCTGCCTGAAGAAATGCCCAAAATTCATTTCTTCTCTGCTAAAAGGGCCCCTCCTTGCTATGAGGAGTACATTTCACTTGGTTCAATATCCTGACCTTCCCCTAGAGATAGGCAGTGACCTGTCTCAACTGAACCAATCAGCTCAGGTATGTACATGTGACTAGGTTGAATCAGTCAGCTCAGGGACACACACATGACCAGTTCAAACCAAGCAGCTCAGGGGTGTACACATGACCAACCTAAAGCCGATCAGCTTAGAGACATACATATAATAAGACCAAATCAAACAACTCAGAGAGGCACATGTGACCAGGATGAACCAATCAGTGCAGGGATGCCCACATGACTAGACCTCACCAATCAGCTCAGGGATAGGCACATGGCCAGGTTGAACCAATCAGCTCAGAGATGTGCACATGGCCTGGTCAATCAGGATTCCCCCTAAATTGTCCCCTGGTGACCATCAAGCCTGCTAGGAGGGAGGGTTGCAGCCAGGGATGTTCTTAGAACACATAGACTGGGACCTCCCTGGAATCCCTGAACTTTGCAGATATATAAGACAGTATATTTCCTCTACGCCATGCTAGTCTGAATTGAGCGTTTCTGCAATTGCAGCCTGGAAAGCATTGTGTAGTGCAGGGCATGGCAGGTGTGCAAGGATGAGAGTGGGCCCAAGGCTCTGGGAGAAGAAGTGTCATTTTCTGTTCACTGCACACAGGCATTGGAGCAACTGGTTGGAGGTGGGTTGAATGGCCCTTCACAGTCACTCCTAAAGGCTACCCACTCCCTAAACATCTGGGAGAAACCAAAGGTGCCTCTGTGAAGCCTCAGCTCTTAGCCACTTTGTGGGATGCAGACTCTCATCCTTGAAATGGGCGCTGAGCAAAATGTCTTTCCTTAGTACAGCTTCGAGAGAGATCTCCTTCTCACCTGGTAATTCCCCAGTGGCCAATAGAGGCTAATGAAAATGCGCTTTCGTTCCCAATTCCTCATGTAATTCATTTCTTCTCAGCAATGTAGAGCATGGTATCATATCCATGGATTGTGGGTGAAGAAAAATGTTGCCTTTCCTGAAAAGAGACTTTGATCCTCATACGCATATGATCAAACCTTGATGTAACTTGAGTCAACATTTTAGGGTCAGAGTGTATTGAGTCCCTAGAAGCCTTGGTCTTGGAGGCAGGAACTGTCTTTCTGATGGGCTACATAAAAGTTAAGCTCGTTAAGACCCTTGTTAAATAAGTGACAATTGGTAAACTCTCTGAATTTCAGGAGCCTAAGTAAATTGAGTGTGGCACATAAGGGCTCACATGAAGTCTAGTTTCATAGGGCTTGACAGCTGAGCATCACATAAATAGGACTGACAGTACCAAGCCATGAATTATTCACACATAATGACGTTCTTCAAGATGAAGACAAAAGCTGTCATTACTTCATTACTCTGCTGTGTCTTATTTATTCGGGGACTGCTCTGTGGAAACCATGAGAAAATATTTTCTTTTTCCCCCGTACAGGATTGCCTCCATCAGGCAAAAATGGCCTGCTTCCAATCAAAGCACTCACAAATCAATTATCCCCAGAGTCATGAAAATTCCTGGAGGTCACTGCAGACTGAGCTGGAGAGGGAAATCTGATTTGTCTGTCCTCGGTTCATTAGCTCGGAGTGTTTGCACCTTCACAGTATCCTTGCTGGAGGGTCTTCGACCTTTTCCCGAGAAGTCACTACTTCTGATTTCCCTGAAGTCTTATGACTGTTGATGAGAAAAGTCAGAGGCCGGCAGGCTGAGGACACCTTCTCTAGGTCATTTCTGGGACCTTCAGAGAGGAGACTCTGGCAGCGAGGAACATCTTGGAGATTTACCTCTTGGTGCAGGTGGTAGCCATCCCTCTGGGGTCCTGGACTCCAGAGGTGGTTCCAGGCTCCTTGTTGCTTCCAGTGATCTCAGAGTGTGGAGGGAAGTGGCAGGCATACACCCAGGCTGTGCACTCGCCAGTGAAGCAGATGAAGCCCTTTGGGGGAGTGTTTTAGGAAGACCAGTGGACAGCGTTTGGGTTTTCTCAGAAGCCTAGTACAGGGCTTAGGAGAACAGGGGCTGCAAGCAGACTGGCTGGGTTCCCACCTCTGCTCCTCACTAACGAGGTGACTTGACAAGTAACTAGGCTGCCCTGTATCTCAGTCTCATCTATAAATAAGTTGTTGTGAAGATCAAATAATTTAACACTCATAAGATGCTTAGCACAACACCTGGTACACAGTCAGAAAGGCCAGCCTTTATTTTTAATATTATTTTTTTGAGATGGATTCTCACTCTGTCATCCAGGCTGGAGTGCAGTGGCTCAATCTTGGCTCACTGCAACCTCCGCCTCCCGGGTTCAAGCAATTCTCCTGTGCCTCCTGAGTAGCTGGGATTACAGGCATGCACCACCATGCCTGGCTAATTTTTTATATTTTTAGTAGAGACGGGGTTTCACCATGTTGGCCAGGCTGGTCTTGAAATCCTGACCTCAAGTGATCCACCTGCCTCAGCCTCCCAAAGTGTTGGGTTTACAGGCGTGAGCTACCGCACCCAGCCAGTGTTTATTTTTTAATATGTCATTGGACTGTCATATTGAATTGAAATCTTGACAAAGGAGTATAAAGGAACTAACATATTAGAAACATATAATTGTTGATAGGCACTTAAAATGAATATACATTGTACCTCCACTAGAAATTTAAGTCCATGGAAAATTGCTACTTGGGCTGGGTGCCGTGGCTCATGCCTGTAATTCCAGCACTTTGGGAGGCCGAGGCAGATGGATCACGAGGTCAAGAGTTTGAGACCAGCTTTGCCAACATGGTGAAACCCTGTCTCTAGTAAAAATACAAAAAAAGTTAGCTGGGTGTGGTGGTGCATGCCTGTAGTCCCAGCTACTTGAGAGGCTAAGGCAGGAGAATTGCTTGAACCCAGGAGATGGAGGCTGCAGTGAGCCCGGGATTGCACCACTGCACTCCAGCCTGGGCAAAAGAGCAAAACTCTGTACCAAAAAAAAAAAAAAAAAAAAGAAAATTGCTACTCGATGTCCCCACATTTTGCACTACCCTCCATATCTCCAGGAACAATCACTTGCATAAAGTAGGGTCCTCCTCATGAGTGACCCCTTGCCCCAGAGAGAGGTATTGCTCAGCAATTCTTAATCCAAACGGGCCCAACCTCTCTCTCATGGAGGGTCTAGAGAGGGAAGGGTGAACAAATCTTGCAGATATTTTGCAACTGAATAGCTTTGTGATCTGTATGTGATCTAATAAACTTGGTGGTTTATCAGAATCATTGCAGTGACAGAATCTAGAATGCTGGATTTAATGACAATCATGATAGGGACACAGCACTGATTTCTTTTAGAGACAGGTTCCACAGTGCCCCTTGAGGGCTGGCTAGTAATGACATGCAGAATCGGTTTCTCTCTGTTGGAAGAGAGAAGCCTGGAGCACCATTAACTTTTTAAAAAACACTTTTCGAAAATTAATTCAAGATGGATTAGAGACTTAAATGTTAGACCTAAAACCATAAAAACCCTAGAAGAAAACCTAGGTAATACCATTCAGGACATAGGCATGGGCAAGGACTTCATGTCTAAAACACCAAAAGCAACAGCAACAAAAGCCAAAATTGACAAATGGGATCTAATTAAACTAAAGAGCTTCTGCACAGCAAAAGAAACTACCATCAGAGTGAACAGGCAACCTACAGAATGGGAGAAATTTTTGCAATCTACTCATCTGACAAAGGGCTAATATCCAGAACCTATAAAGAACTCAAACAAATTTACAAGAAAAAAACAAACAACCCCATCAAAAAGTGGGCAAAGGATATGAATAGACACTTCTCAAAAGAAGACATTTATACAGCCAACAGACACATGAAAAAATGTTCATCATCACTCACCATCAGAGAAATGCAAATCAAAATCACAATAAGATACCATCTCACACCAGTTAGAATGGTGATCATTAAAAAATCAGGAAACAACCGGTGCTGGAGAGGATGTGGAGAAATAGGAACACTTTTACACTGTTGATGGGACTGTAAACTAGTTCAACCATTGTGGAAAACAGTGTGGCAATTCCTCAGGGATCTAGAACTAGAAATACCATTTGACCCAGACATTCCACTACTGGGGATGCACCCAAAGGATTATATATCATGCTGCTATAGAGACACATGCACACATATGTTTATTGCAGCACTATTCACAATAGCAAAGACTTGGAATCAACCCAAATGTCCATCAGTGACAGACTGGATTAAGAAAATGTGGCACATATACACCGTGGAATACTATGCAGCCATAAAAAGGATGAGTTCGTGTCCTTTGTAGGGACATGGATGCAGCTGGAAACCATCATTCTCAGCAAACTATCACAAGAACAGAAAACCAAATACCGCATGTTCTCACTCGTAGGTGGGAACTGAACGATGAGATCACTTGGACACAGGAAGGGGATCATCACACACCAGGTCCTATTGTGGGGAGGGGATGGGGGGAGGGATAGCATTAGGAGATATACCTAATGTAAATGACGAGTTAATGGGTGCAGCACACCAACATGGCACATGTATACATATGTAACAAACCTGCACGTATGCACATGTAGCCTAGAACTAAAAGTATAAAAAAAACCCACTTTTCTCAAGAAGCAAGATGCTGGCTGGGGTGCAGTGGTGCATGTAAGTTTAGACCTCAGAGATTTAGCCTGATCATGGTTAAAACTTACCTGATTCTCAGTCCTGCTTGGTATGAACTTCACAAAGGTTAGTACCTTAAGAATTGCTGACACATTTATTACAATTTCAAAGCTACAGCTCAAATCCCAGGAACACAGGATTGCAGTGACCTAGATAATTTGGGCTCAGATACCTGCAAGGCATTCCAAAGAGAGAGAGAGAGAGAACACCGGAACAAGGGAGAATTGGGAGTGGAAGTGGGTGCTGAAATTCCAATATAAAAATCTACTCTGGCTGAGGAATAAGGTAAAATATAAGTGATTTAGGAAAATTATCCCAGACAAATGAGAGGTGAACTTTGGAAGGGGGTAAAAATCAAGATAATAATTTCCGTATTTGCTATTTCTTTTACTTTTTGCAGAAGAAATGCAATATAGTAGCTACTCAGGAATTTTGACTGAGGTTGGACATTGTTTAGAAATGGGAACAAGTTTGAAGGATAGGATGGAGGGAAGGAAAATATTTTTTATTTCTTCCAATATAGTGGCTTTCATAAAGCTGAAAGTCTTCCCTGGAAGAAGCCCTCAGGGGCCCTTTCCTGAACAGGTAAGAATGGTTTGTAATTAACATATTAATTGCCAGGTGCTTCTGAAATGCTGGAGCATGCTTGAGAAAGGACTTGAGTAGTTCCGGCATTACCTTTTCCAAATTGTTCTTGCCATAAATTGACTCAGCCAACCCTCTTCTTTGTACAAAGGTTAACTTCCCATCCAGCAGGTGTGGGTTATCACAGTCTAAATGTGGTAGTTTCTGTATGATATTTGCCTCTGGGTGCCCCTGTGAAAACAGCTAAAAATAGGGACTTTTGGAGAGAGAAGTCTATCGGGAAAGCTAAGGACTGCAGGTGACCTTGAAGCCATGAGGATAAGTCCCCGCTTTTCAGAAGAGGCAGCCGGAACCTGTGAGACCGTTACTGAATCTTGGTACGTTATCTATACCAGCATCTAACTGCTGCCAGCCACTAAGAAATGTTTTCTTGCTAAAAATAAAAAATAAAAATAACATTTTCTGCAATAACAATCTACAGTTTACTCAGCCCTTTTGCATATATGATCCTCACACACCCTTTGAGATAAAGAGAACAGATTTTGTTACCTTGAGAAAGGCTGAGTGATGTGGCTGAGGTCTGAGCCAGAATTCAAACGCAGGCCTTCTAGCTCTGTCTAATGCCTAGAATTTCTCTCCTGGGACATCATTTATTCCTGTTTTTTCCAGTCATTTGAGGGGCACTACATCCTGTAGACAATGGTCCTTGCTAGAGAAGCCCCCACCATCCAAACTAGAAAAAACAGAAATTAAGAAAGGGTTCACATAACAGAAGAATGCTTCTCCCTCTTCTCAAAAGAATTGCCTTTGAGGTCTTTAAACAAAAGAGCATGTTGTCAATGTGATTTGGTTAACTGTCACAGAGGATGTCCTTCTCAGAGTGTGTCCATTTGGTAGACAGGGACACATCCGAGAAAGCAAACCCCACCGTCTTCAGAGGACCTCCCTCACACCCTCTTAGCCTTCTCTGCCTGGGCAGCTTGGGCAAGGTGGCTCTGGGGGGTCACCCCTCATCCTGTGCTTGGTTCCTGGCCTGCCCCCACCGCCGGCTGGGCTTCAGGCATGTGCCCATACTCCTCCATGGGGCGTGTTAATAAATGGCATGGTTGGCAAGCCCTAAGGTGGACTCACTGCTCCTTCCTGGCTTTCAGCCGCTTTCTTTCCAAAGATCAGACGAAGGTGTTTCTGAAAGTCTGAGCACGAATGAACGCTTCTTGTTGAGCTGTAAACTTCCCTATTGGCTCAGCAGCCGTCTCCTCTTACACAAACACATGCCTGAGTACTTGTGCATGCACACACACACACACAGGCTTCTCTCAAATAGACATGCATGTGCGCGCACACACACACACACAGGCTTCTCTCAAATAGACATGCATGTGCACACACACACACACACATACACACACAGGCTTCTCTCAAATAGACATGCACACGCACACAGGCTTCTCTCAAATAGACATGCCTGCACGCGCACACACACACAGGCTTCTCTCAAATAGACATGCATGCACGCACACACACACACCAGCCCATCTTCTTAGTTGCCTGGCTCAATCTGAGACCCTTATGGCGAGTCTTCCTGTCAGCAATGCTGCTTGCCACATCGATATTCACCCTCTTGTTCAAATGGATGGTTCCCCCAAGGGTATCCTTCTTTGTTCAATCTATCGTAGTGGTTTCCAACTGCGAGCAATTTTATCCTCTTCCCGTGGGATACCTGGCAGTGTCTAGAGACCTGTTTGGCTGTCACAACTGGGAGGGGGGGTGCTGCTGTCATCCGGTGCGTGGGAGTCAGGGATGCTGCTAAACACCCTATAGTGCAGAAGATCGCCTCCCACAGTCAGGTGTCAGTAGTACTGAGGTTGAAAAGCCCTGGTGTCTAGGGGAAGACGGCATAAAGACGAAATGGTCAACAATTCATTTTTGTAAGGAACCCTGGCCTAGAAGTTTTGGATAGCACTGGGATCTGTCTTTGGAAAACTGGAAAAGGAGAAATATGTCCACACTCATAGAATGATGCCCATGCATCATATAAATCTTGCCTTTTTAGGAACAATGATGACAAGGACAGCAACGGACATTTTTCCTTTTAATTACAAAGTGTAGCTAGTAAGCACGACGCCATAACTTCTAAATTACAGTCCTCCACGGGGCTCATTCTCCGAGCAGCCAGGCAGAGGAAGGACACCTGGTCTGATGATGTGCTGATCATGTTTGAGTTACCGGCAAGGAGAATGATCTGGTCTTTGCCGAAACACTTTTCCTCCTGTTATTAAGATATTGCGTTGAAAAAAGACACTTGCAGTGTTTGGTGCTATTAATAATTCTCCATTTGTGACATCACCTACATCCCCAGAGAAACAGAGTTTCAATTACTGCATTACAACAAAACTCTTGCAAGATTGGGCTGATAGATGGATATATTAAAATGGAGAGGCTGAGAGTGTCTGCCTATGTAGGGGCTGCAAGGAGGGGCACTGTAATTTAATATCGAGATGGCATTTGAACAGGAAAGCGAAAGTCATCATCAGAAGAAGCAGAAGCGTCTTTGGCTGGTAACAGTATTAAATATAATTTGCCACTGAATGCACCAGCTATATTTAGCTGGATATTGAAAAGGGTAGAAGAAGGATATGTTTAAATAAGGTTTGGGACAGCTTGTCATATACAAACTCATCACTCTTGATGTACACATACCTCTACAAGTTAGGGGTGGAAAGCTTCCATCTAATGATTCCCTTAAATGGTGGTTTCTGCCCCTTTCCTATCTCAGAAATCCCGAACATGGCAGTTCTCATTAACACAGATTTTAATGGGAGATATTTGTCTGCACTGCTCTGTCGTTTCTACTTGCATGAGGCTGCCATTTACAACAACAAGTGTAATAGCATCTTTGAGCTTTTTAATTAAAAATTAATTAGGAGATTTAAGAACAGACTCATTGGGGGTTACTGTACAATAACATGTTTACAAAATTAGGTCTGGGCTTTTTGTTCCAGCTAAGTGTTTCAATCAATTCTGTGTCTATTAAATGTAATTATGTATGATGCTTCCTCAAAATTATAATGTAGCATTTAAAAAGCAGCTGGGAAAAGTCTATAATTTTAAGTTTGGAATTAGGGTAACTATTAAAATGCAAATAAAGGCAACTGTAGTTGGTTGACTGGGGAGTGGGAGGTAACAGTTAAAAACAAAGTTTCAGCCAGAGAGAGTTCATCTAGAATGCCTGGCTGTGGGGTTCACCTTTCTTCTCACTCTTGCTAGATCTTCCCCTGGGGAACGCGAGGGAAGTGAGATTGCGGTGATACCAAATGATAAGAACCATAAGCGGAAAGGGTTAATAGTCTTGCACATTTCCTTGCTAGGTATTTAAGCACATATTACTTTTTAATGAGAGGTATTAATTGATTAAATGTTTGCTTTAGATTTTGGTCCTTTAAACACGTATGTTTTCCAAATACTCTTCATTTTCTCTGTTCAGAAACAGCACTTTTAGATACTTTGGAGACAGGTTCTATATGCATTTTTTTCTGTGTTCATTTCCTTAATGGGTAATCATTTGATGAGAGACTTTAATGTGTATGGAGGCAGAGATTTAAGATCTGGAATGTCTGAGTATGTTCTATCCCATTCATTAATGAAGGTCTGCAGCAGTGTCTTCAGTTTGTACAGCAGATTGAGTCCCATCTACCTGATAACTTCCTAGACAGAACTGGGTTATATCAAAAAATTATTTGAAGTAATTAAAAAGCAGTGCTTCTCAAAGAAGAATGCTAGGGTCTGTTCCAGCCAGCTCCCTCCTCCCTACCCTGTGATGGGCACAGAAGAGGTCAATTCACATCTAACTAGAGCGGACTTCAAGAAGCTTGCTGTGGTGGGGCTCCCCAGTGGATGGCAAAATGATAACCAGATAAGAGTGATCTTTGAGCAACAAAGGAAACAGACAGACCCAGGCTCTTCCTAAGCGTACGAGGCACAGAACTTAGACTTGCTGGGGCTGATGGAAGGGCCATTTCAAAATGGTGCCCTCTCCTTGCCGATTGGGACCTACAGCCCAATGATGCCTTGTATTTTTAAGTAGAGGGAGAGCTCTCTATAGGGATATCCCCTGAACTGTAGTGTGTCAATATGCTTCTGATTTGACTGTGTTACTGGAGATCACTTTGTAGACATAATCATGAGGCAGGCACTCTATACACTGAAGAGTTCAACTCTTCCCCAGATTTTTCTTTTACCTTTTGCCATTATCGTTCTCAATGAGAGATGTGTTGTGGGATCTGTAAAGAATGGGGTGTCAATGCCCTAATGCAGCTCCTGGTCATTGGTGTGGCCATGCGTGGTGCAAGAGGCAGCAGGGTGTTCATCTTTCCACGATCCCTCGTGTCTCCACAATGTATCCGGAATCCCCCCAAGACAGAGGGAGGGTTCTTGTCTTGCTCCATACCATGACCATGACCCTGACTGACCTAGGTACGTCCTTTGGAGGGATTATAGTAGGGGAAAAAATACAATATTTCTCTTGCTACATCTATATAATATTGGTTTGTTTATTTATTGGAGATGGAGTCTCGTTCTGTCATCCAGGTTGGAATGCAGTGGCGTGATCTTGGCCCACTGCAACCTCAGCCTCCCAGGTTCAAGCAGTTCTCCCACCTCAGCTCCCAAGTAACTGGGATTACAGGCATCTGCCACCATGCCCGGCTAATTTGTTTTTTTCTTTTTCTTTTTTTTTTTTTTTTGCATTTTTAGTAGAGATGGGGTTTCACCATGTTGGCCGGGTTGGTCTCAAGTTCCTGAGCTCAAGTGATCCTCCCGCTTCTGCCTCCCAAAGTGTTGGGATTACAGGTGTGAGCCACCGCACCCAGCCAATATAGTATTTGAAGGTTATAAAAATGGTGTAACTTACTGTCATGGCTTTATGGGACCTAATTAATTTATTGGAACTATCCTCTTTTGTCTGTTTTCTCAAGAGTAGAGCTAAAAATTTAAATTCAAATTCAAATTTTTGTGGCATTTCCCCCACTGTGCTGCTTGACTAGAGGATGTCAATTATGAATTTATATTTATCATATATACCTGAATAGAAGAAACATTTTTCTACAAATCATCCCTCAGAAAAGGAGAGTACCTTTAGGTTTGCATTTTTAAATGTTTCTCCTTTCATGTGGCTCTCTTTTTATTTTAAAGAACAATGTTTTGACTCTGGAAGATACATTTGGCTGAGACAATCTCTTTCAGTTCCAGGTTTGGGTGCTTATAGAGGGCACATGTCAAAATTAGGATTCAAATGTTTTCTTAAAGTAATAAAAGTTAGCACAGATTTGGTGATTATTCCCTGGGGGCAGGACTTTACATTTCTAAACATTGAGGGTTATTGCACACGGCTCTGAAGAACCACTTTAAAAAGTGACATGGCCAGCCGTCCTCTGGAGATAACTGATGTGCTCCTACGAGAAAAACAAATGAAAAACAAACTCTCCTCGTGTGCTATGAATGAGGACTTGGATTAGGAATCGGTTTCCATTCATACGTGGAGTCAAAAAGTACCTAATCGCAAACACCTGAGATGTAAGACAAGATGGTGTACTCTGGAAAACCACATTGATCATTCACAAAGTAACCCCAGTGATGGCAACAACGTCAAAGACGCAAGAGAAGAGCCTGAGTAAAACTGTCTCATCAGGAATGAGATGGACAAAGTGACGTTTCCAACTCCATATTTTCTATATCACTCAAATATGCTATATGTCCAAACAACTTCAATATTATTAATAGGTGTTATTAATATTATTTTTTAACCTTTATTTTAAGTTTATGGGTACATGTACAAGTTTGTTATATAGGTAAAATTGTGTCATGGGGTTTTGTTGTATAGATTATTTCATCACTCAGGTATTAAGCCTAATACCCATTAGTTATTTTTCCCGATCCTCTCCTTCCTCCCACTCTCTACCCTCCAATAGGCCCCAGTGTGTGTTGGTCCCTTCTATGTGTCCATGTGTTCTCATTATTTAGCTCCCACTTTTAAGTGAGGACATGCAATATTTGGTTTTCTGTTTCTGCATTTGTTTGCTGAGGATAATGGCGTCTAACTCCTTCCGTGTTCCTGCAAAGGACATGATCTCATTCTTTTTTCTGGCTGTGTAGCATTCTGTGGTGTATACGTGCCACATATTCTTTATCCAGTGTATCATTGATGGGTATTGAGGTTGATTCTGTGTCTTTGCTATTGTGAATAGTGCTGCAAGGAACATAAGTGTGTGCATGTGTCTTTGTAATAGAACAATTTATATTCCTTTGGGTTCATACTCAGTAATGGGATTGCTGGGTTGATAGAATTCTTCATCTTGTCCCAGGAGCTTTCTCCATGGAGGGTGATTAAGGTCTTTTCGAGAAAATTTCAAATAGAGGAAACAGGGAATCACTTTATATTTGAGCACAAGTGTGGGTGTGTTTGTTTTGCTTTTTAAACGTGAAATCAAGATCAGTGATTGGAAACTATTAGTGGAGGTTGAAAGAACTGATCACTGATAAACACCTGCTGCTTGTGTATTGCCAGATAATGCACAAAATTCAGATCTAATCAACAAATCTTTGAGTGTGTGTTAGTGCACTTGTTCTCCATGTCTAATGTACAGCAGAATTGCCTGTGTAGTTTATTAAAAATACAAATTTCTGCTTGTCATATTCCAGCAGCTGGGATGGAATCAAGAGTCTGAATTTTGATCATGCACTCCACTATAGCTGTGATGGAGGGTGACCGAGGGCCATCCTTTGAGAAACACTGGCCCTGGGGTGAGGAGGGGCCTCACAAGGAAGTAGCCATCATGCTGAGACCTGAAGAAGCATCCAGGCAGTCCATCCATGCATGAAGATGCAGCATTAAGGAAAAGCATGGACAACAGAATGCCACACAGCAGGGAAAATGGAGGAACTGGATTTATATGTGGAGAGTGAAGAAGTAACTTTACCCAAAGGGAGATCTGGCCTATGTCCTTGCTACTGGGAGTGATCTCTAGGTTCCTGGAATGTTCTTCCCTCTAGGAGCGTCCAGTGTTTGCAGTCTAAACATGTGATTCATGATGAGAGGTTTGGTACATGCCACATCAGTCCCATCCTCTGGAGGAACTGGAGAACAAAGATACCAGCTGACCTTGCAGGAGAGACAGGAGACCAAGGCCAGCTACACAGACAGAGCCCCCATTAAATCTTGACAGCGATGGCTCTGGCAAGCGTCCCTGGCTGGCAACATGCTGGAGTGTCCTCATGCATCAAACCTGGGAGGAGGTAACACCAGCCAGGCCTTTGTGGGGATTGATTAATGGGACCAGAAGTTTTCCGGTGGGACCCCTCCTAGACCTGCCCTAGCTGTCCCTCTTTTTGTCTGGTTCTAATTTGTGTCATTTTACTGTAATAAAACTGTAATTATAAATATAGCACTTTCCTGGGTTCTGAGAGTCACTCTTGTGAATTATCCATCCTGAAGGGTTGTGGAAACCTCTAATTTTGTAGCCAGATGACCAGAAGTGCGAGTGACCCTGCAGACCCCTGGACGTGTGTCAGAAATCTTGGCTGCCTTGGCCATCTGGAGAGCTGAGCCCCTAACCCTGAGTTTGACTAAGTCCTCTGCAATATTTCAACCTGAGCGAGTCTCAGGAACACAGACTACAAGAAAGAAATAAGTTTCACGAAATTGTGATACCACTTACACCAATTTTAAAAAAGGGTAAAAGAATTCCATGTATTGCTTTGTATTGTATATATTAACATATGTACATATAATTCATATTCTAACACCCAACATATATTTATATATGTGTAAAGTGCATAGGTAAACACATATACAATTTATATATAAATCAATTTATTCATGTATATTTACGTACAAAGTTTTAATATGGGATCAGAATTATACTCACCAATTTCACAATAGTGGCTGCTTCTGGGGTCAGGATAAGAAAGTCAAACGACAAACTGTTAACGTTTGTTAATTATGGGTGATGATTATTGGATGTTTGCACTGATAGCCCATATGATATTTGCTATTTAAAATTAATACTTATTATAATGGAGATGGAGATAGTGGCTTTTTTTTTTTTTTTTTTTTTTTTTTGAGACAGAGTTTCACTCTTTGTTGCCCAGGCTGCAGTGCAATGGTGTGATCTTGGCTCACTGCAACCTCCGCCTCCCAGGTTCAAGCAATTCTCCAATCTCAGCCTCCTGAAGAGCTGGGATTACAAGTGCCCGCCACCATGCCTGAATAATTTTTGTATTTTTAGTAGAAATGGGGTTTCACCATGTTGGCCAGGCTGGTCTCGAACTCCTGACCTCAGGTGATCTGCCTACTTCGACTTCCTAAAGTGCTGAGATTACAGGTGTGAGCCACTGCACCCAGCCTTGATAGTGGCATTTTCAATGCACTGTGAGGAGACCTTTGAGACTGGAGCTTGGGCAGGAATGGGAGAGCCCTGAGGGCAGGGCAGGCAGGGGAGTAGTGGCTAGCTGCATGGATGAGTGGATACACTAGCAAATGTGGATGTTTTTCATGTCCTAGGACCACTTCTCCAAGGACATACACATCAGGAGGGGTTTTCTAACTATTAAACCTGAGGAAGAAGGAGTCAGGAGTTGCCCATCTTTGGAAGCACCTAGCAGTGGCTGGAGGACCTGGGATGCTCTGAGGGACAGTCAGCCAGGTAGGATGCCTGCCAGGCAGCTGTGAGTCTGAGACTTTACTTCCACACAGAGCAGATTTCAGAGCCCCCCAAGGAGGAGCAGCTGCATGGCTGCATGGGTCTTTCACCTTCTCAGACTGTCCCCTCATGACTTGGGAAGGCATAATTCTTGTGGTTGAACAGGAATGAGGTGAATGACAGACGCCCCTGAAGCCACCTAAGTTTGAAGGGCCCCACCCTCCTGCTGGGAACGTCTATGAGGCCCTTTCCCCATCCTTCCAGCCCTGCTGACTTGTTTCTTTGGTGACTCTGTGGTTTTTTGCCTCCGTCTAATTATGCTCAACAGTGGCACATGTCAGTAAAAACCCCATCTGGCTCTCACATCACAAAAGACTGTGTATGCCTTGAAAATTAATCTGTGCTGAGCTGAACACATGCTGCTAAATCACAGACCCCCAAAGAGTCAAGGTGACATGGCAGGAACAGGGAAGACCAGCCGTCAGAACCCTCAGCACCACAGGGCTACATGTCACCTTTAGTTGGGAGGAAACTGAAGGCATGCTTTCTGTTTATCCTGATATTCAGAGGAAATGAGGGAGGTTTGGAAACACACATTGAGACCAACCCTGTGCCAGGCACTGTGTAAGAGGCACTTCCCTCAGAAGGCGTCATTGTCCAGCAATTTACATTTCATTTCTGTTTGATTTAATTGATGACCCTGTGAAATAGACCACAAGTCACAGATTCACTGTCTAAGAATCTGTAGGCCTTGTGAGCCCCCAAAATGCTTAATGGGACAATGTCATGTGGAACTGCCCCTCCCAACTTCAGAACCTCCCTGTGCCTTTCCTGACCTCATAAAATATTTACAGGGAAGAGAAAACCCCAGGCAGGATAAGAAGTTTGTGGAAGCCAGTATTCCAGAATAGAGATAAATATGATGTCAAAAAAGGTGTTTTAAATTTTTTTCAGTGAGCGGGTGGGCAGGTGGGTACAGACATGCCCTTACTTTCTAAGTAAATGCTTTTTGAGAATCTGTGATGCCTGATTCCGGAGCTGAACATTAGAGAAACAGTGCTGGTCTAGATATGGGGAAATATATTTCTAAAAGTGTGGAATTGTTCTCATATATAAAATGCTCATATCTGATAGTTCAGGATTTTTTGCTTTTTAGGGTTTCACTAAAATTTAAGGTTACTAAGGATAAGAATTCTAGTTAATACATAATTCTGTATACAAAATGTGCCAAAAGATGTGCTATTAGTGAGAGAAAAAGTAATTTTCTGTAATTTAGAAGTTATCTAAAAGTTAATTCAAATTATGGACTTTAGAGAGGGGTTATCTATGAAACAAGGTAGGAAGGAACCAGTAAGTAAGGGAGAGATGTGAAGAACATTATGTATATGAAGATGTGTTTTTGGTAGGAAAGGTTGTAGAGACAATAACTTTGCATGAGAAAGGATCTTGTATGGTAAATGCTTGTCCTAAAGTAAAATGACTGGTTGTTTAAAATGAGGGATGTTTAGGACAAGTCAGAAAGTCCAAGCATGTCATAGATGGTCTGTGTAAGTAGTGAAGAGGACTTGTGTAAGAAAAGTAGAATGTACATTTGATAAAAGTCATGGGAATGTGGATTTTTGCCTAAGTTCAGTTAAACGATTATTTTAAGTGAGATAGGAAAAATCTAGAGGCTTGAACGAGTTGTGGAAGGTTTATTAAAAATTAATTGTTAAAGAGATTCTATGTGTGAACACATTGGCTAAAGTTAAAGAGGAAGACTGGTAATTATACTTCACCCATATGCTAGCTTGCAAAGGATCCGAGTTTTTGCTAGTACTAGTAGACACCTTTATTGGCTGGATTAAAACTTATCTTACTAGAACAGAGAAGGCTAATGAAGTTATAAAGGTTCTCTTGAAGGAAATAATCCCCCAGTTTGGGTTACTCCAAAGCCTCCAAAGTGATAACAGGCCGTCTTTTGTCTCCCAAAACGCTCAAGGGGTTGCTAAGGTTCTCAGAATCAAGTACTATTTACATTCAGCATGGAGACTTCAACCCTCCAGAAAAGTAGAAAGAGCTAATCAAATTCTAAAACAGGTTTTAGCTAAGCTATGTCAGGAAACATCACAAACTTGGGTCAGCTTATCTGCCCATAGCCCTCTTAAGGATTCATAATTCCCCTAGAACAAAAATTAGTATGAGCCTACATGAAATGTTATATGGAAGGCCATTTTAAACTAATGATTCATTACTGATCCAGAAATGGCCAGCCTAATAAAATACTTAGTTAACCTAGGACAATTTCGGCAGGCTATACAAAAGTTTGGAACTCAAAGACTCCCCACACCAGGAACTAACCAGCAACCCAAAATCAGGCCAGGAGATAATGTACTTGTTAAAACATGGAAGGAGGGATCACCTGCTCAAAAATTGCAACCCAAATGGAAGGGACCATTTTCAGTGGGATTGGTCATGCCTTCTGTGGTCAAAGTACTAGGATTAGATGGTTGGACACATCTTTCCAGGGTCAAGCCTGAGATACCTGAAGCCCCAGACCTGGAATCTGAAGCTGCCATCAGCCCGTACACCTGTGAACCTGTGGAAGACCTGAAGTATCTGTGTAAAAGACAGTCAAAAGGTAAGTAAATACTTCCAAACTTTCCTTGGTGTCTTTGTTGCATAGTTGCTGCAGGCTGGATAATAGTAGCCATTGTTATATTTTTACAATTAATTTCTTTCCTCCAAACAGATGGAATCATTTCCTTTCTAATAATTAAGCAAAGCAAAATGCTGTAATCTATTTTTATAACAATCATTCCTGGCAGGATAGGTATCCACCACCAACACCCCGAAGTTCTCATTCTATAGAAAAAAATAACAAATAAGTATTTTTTGTGTTCCATAATAGTCACCCATAGCCTGTGAATACTGGGACCATGCATATGTGAATCAGCTTTATTTTACAACAGAGCTTCTCTTTACTGCTCCATCAATTCATGGATTCTGGGTATTTATTAAGAACTTTAAATTTACTAGAAAGACTGTTAAATACCACCAGCCCCACTCTGGCAAAGGACTGTTGGCTTTGTTTATCTCCATCATCATCCAAATACTTTGCCATCTCAATCCCAGCCCAATCGTGGGCCCTTGAGAAAATAACCTATCATTCCTAACTATAAGGGAGGAACTCCCTTCAAATTAATGAGCCTGGAAGGCTTATATGACTTCAAAATTATGTAAATGGCAAGGGTTAGAATGATAGTATGAGCAGTAAACCTCCTCCAGTCTCATCAGAACAAACTTTCTGGGGATATATCCCATTAGAAACCCATTTTGGGGCCAATATCAACACACACAGAACTAAAATTCCAGGTGCCACTTTGTATTAGAGAAGCTACAATTTTTGTCCGGCCCTGTAAACCTTGAAAAGTCATCAATACAACTGCACCCTGGAAATCAATCCCTCACATAATCATGTAAGCTATGCAGTTACCCAAACTGCATTATTTAGAAAACCTGTATGGTTTTCATGGAAATCATCCTGAGTTAAGGGCACTTTAAAGGATATACAGTCTAAGTACTGTCAAGTAGGCCCACTAGCTGTGTTCGCATTTTCCCTTGGGAAGACTGTACTGATCCTCAGATATCTGGTTGCCTTTTGATTTCCCAGTATGAAAATAGCTCTGGGTGACTGTTGGAGGACACTAAGTGTAACTAACTCCACTGGGAAAACAGAACTGCTGGGGCGACTCAGGATACTTCCCAAGGTCCTTTCCAGCCTTTAACTGGGGTCATCTTAGCAGGGACCTTAACCACTTGGAAAAACAAAAATGGCAAGCTAACCCACATGTTCATCACAGAAAACAACTTTTGTCTTGAACAACAAGGAGCTTTTTTTCCTGTGTGAAACTAGTTCCTACTTATGTTTACCAGCCAGTTGGACTGGAACCTGTACACTTGTTTATTTAACCCTGGCAATTAATATAGTTCTCAATAACCAATTCCTCATTTTACCTTTGACTGCAACTTCCAGGCACAAATTAACCAGTCAACTCATACCCCTTTTGGTAGAACTAGGCGTAACAGCTGGAATAGGAACAGAAGTTAGCAGGCTTGCAACTTCCCTATCCTATTATCAATGCTTCTCCAAGGATTTTATGGAAAGCTTGGATGCATTGCCCAAAGTATCATCACCTTACAAAATCAGGTAGACTTCTCAGCAGCAGTCACTTTACAAAATAGGAGGGGACTGGATCTCCTAATGCTAAAAAAGGTGGCTTATGTCTTTTTCCTAGAGGAAGAATGCTGCTTTTATGTCAACCAATCAGGATTTGTAAGGAATGCCACCCAGAAAAATTAGCTAACTGGGCCTCCGCTATATCACAACAGCTGTCCATATCATGGGACTCCCAATCAAAAATGCTAAGTTGAGGTTCATGGCTCCTTCCTCTGGCTGGCCCTTCATTAATGATGATACTTCCCTTGGTTTTTGGACCATGTTTGTTAAATCTCTTAATCAAATTCATTTCCTCTTGCCTGGAGACCACCAAGCTTCAGACAATCATGCAGCAAGGCTTCCAGTCAGTTCCAGGTAAAGACACCACCCCTGGCCATCTTCCCCTCTCTCAGGGGGGAGAAATGAGGCAGTAAAATAGGGACTGGGGGCAGGGAACCTAAGGCCAATTCACATTGACTTCCTAGAACTAAATCAAAAGGAAAAACCCAACGTTCCACATAACAAAAGAACAGAAGCTACTCCCTTTGCAATCCCCACCCCCTTTCTGCATGGCAGACGAGAAATGGAGAGTACCTCTGATGGCTTCCCTCCCACAACCAATCAAACTGGACACGGGCCTAGTTTTCATCTGCATAGGGGTGTAACTTTGTAACTTTACTTCAGCCTCTGATTGGTCCCCTCCCACCACCAGTCAGACATTTGCATAGGGTATAACTTTCTAAGTTCACTTCAGCCTCCGATTAGTCACCTTCTGAAACCAATCAGACTGGTCACAGGCCACTCCTTCATTTACATAGGGTGTAAACCAAGTAACCAATGGGACACCTCTAGAGGGTATTTAAATCCCAGAAAATTTTGTAACCTGTGATCTTGAGCCGCTTGGTTGAGACTGTTCCCACTCTGGAACGTACTTTGATTTCAGTAAATCTGTGGTTTTGTTGCTTCATAGTTTTATTGCTTTGTTTGTGCATTTGTCCAATACTTTGTTCAAAACGCCAATAACTTGGACAACTTGTAGTCAAGACCCTCTACTGTTAATAGGAGGAGGATTGGAGGGAGGGAGAGGAAAGGAGGGGGAGGTTAAGGAGGAGGAGGAGGTATGGACAGAGGGAGAGAAGGAGGAAGAAAGCTGAGAGAGAGAATGAAAAAGTGCAGGTGGAAGGAGGGAGGAAGGAGGAGAGAGAAGAATAAAGGAAAGAGTGAATGAGTCACTGTTTCTGGGTTATGGGACTGACTGTGGTTGTGGTTTGCCTGTCTCCCTGTCCCTGGCCCCTTAGGCCAACCACTGGATTCCTGGCCCCAGGATATTTGCAGCACTGGTCCTGGGAACTTCTCAATGAAGTCCATTCCAGAAGTTTTCCCTCTGACCCCACTCTCTGCTTCTGTGGCCCCCAGTCGGGTCCTGCTTCTGGCCTTGGATTTCACATTTAGATCTTTTGTCCAGTGACTAAACCTCAGCATGGCCCAGCAAGCGGGGGCCTGGCATCCCTCTAGGTACAGTGGCCATCCCGGCTCTTCCTATTCTGGAGGAATAGGCGGCCACTGACCTGTCCCCAGTGGGGCCAGCTTTGGGGGTCTTTGCAGCAGCACTGTGCTGTCAGGTTTCTGGAAGAGGGTATTTCGGCAGAGATAACAGAATCGGCCAGCAGTGCCTACCCATGTTTTCCATCCATAAGCCATCACCTTCCCATTACCATAATACCTGTTAAGTGTAACAAAAGGCTCATTCTGGTGACATATGTGGTCCTGCACTCCGTGTCCCTTGAAGGATAAAAAGGTGTTTCAAATTCTAGTTACGAATTCTGTCAATAATTCTCATAAAAACTTGCAATAATTAAATGAGAAGCAGAATATAGCTTTTTTTTAACATAAAAGTAGAAACAATTTGCTGAGATAAGTCAATTAAAAACTGTAACTGCTTGTATTATGTATTTATGAAGTAGAAGCTCATTTTCCCATCCAATGTTAGCTTGTTGTTTCATGTTGGGTAATAGGTACTTCTGATAAGAACAACAACCTGTGATGGAAATGTGAGTATTGTCTTATTCTCAAGTTCTCTTCAGACCCAGATCAAAGATTTAAAAAGGTCGTTAAGGTTTGAATATTTCACTCGACTGACTCAGGTTAATTGCAGAGGGAGTGGAGGTATGACAGCTAACTCCATGGTTCCCCACCTTTCTGTGTCCTTTTTATTTTTTATTATTCTTACCTAAATGCTGCCTACACTTTACAAATCATTCAAAGATCTCCTCCTCCAGGAAGCCTCCAGGGATTGCCTCTGGATGGATGGAGCTTTGCGGCTGGTCACCACTTGCCCTTCAACCTCCTGTTGACAGGGTTGTCCTCAGGATGGGTCAGGAAGGAAAGCATTCTCCATGTCTGTCACCTGCTTTCTGTCACCTACCCCCTGTTATTAGGCTGTTCTTACATTGTTGTGAAGAAATACTGGAGACTGGGTAATTTATAAAGAAAAACAGTTTAATCAGCTCATGGTTCTGCAGGCTTCACAGGCAGCGTGGTGCTGGCGTTTGCTCGGCTTCTAGGGAGGCCTCAGGAAGCTGACGATCATCTCAGAAGGTGAAGGGGGAGTAAGCACATCACATCATGAATGCAGGAGCGAGAGAGAGAGAGAGTTGGCGGGGAGGTGCCACACACTTTTAAATGATGAGGTCTCACAAGAACTCAGTCACTATCATGAATATAGCACTAAGCCAGAAGGGATTTGTCTCCATGATCCAAAAACACCTCCCACCAGGCCCCACCTCCAGCACTGGGTATTCCAATTCAACATGAGAGTTCAGCAGGGATAAATATCCAAACGACATCATTTCTCCCCTGGCCCCTCCCAAATCTCATGACCTTCTCACATGGCAAAATACAGTCATGCCTTCCCAATAGTCTCAAAAAGTATTAACTTGTTCCAGCAGGAAGTGAAAAGTCCAAAGCCCAAAATCTTATCTGAGACTAGGCAAGCCCCTTCCACTTACGAGCTGGTAAAATCAAAACCAAGTAATTTATTTCCAGGATACAATGAGGGTACAGACATTGCATAAACATTGCCATTATCAAAGGAAGAAATCAACCAAAAGGAAGGGGGTACAGGCACCACACAAGTCTGAAACCCAGCAGGGCAGTTATTAAATCTTAGAGCTCCAAAATAATCTCTTTTTTGACTCCATAGTCTGCATTCAGAGTGCATTGGTGCAGGGGATAGGTTCCCATAGCCTTGGGCAGCTCCACTCCTCTGGCCTTTTCATGGATGAGCCCCAACAGCTGCTGTCACAGATTGAGTGCCTGTGATTTTTCCAGGTGCATGGTGCAAGCGGCTGGTGGATCTACCATTCTGGGGTCTAGAGGATGGTGGCCCCCTTCCCATAGTTACACAGTACCCCAGTGGGGACTCTGTGTGGGGGCTCCAACCCCACATTTTCCCACCACACTGCCCTAGTAGAGGTTACTGTGAGGGCTCTGCCCCTGAGGCGGGCTTCTGCCTGGGCACCCAGGTTTTCTCATTCACCCTCTGAAATCTTGGCAGAGGCTATCAAGCCTTCACTCTTGCACTCTGTGTGCCCACAGGCTTAACACCACATGGAAGCCACCAAAGCTTACAGCTTGCACTCTCCTGAGTAGCAGCCCAAGCTGTAACTGGGGCCTTTTGAACCATGACTGACACCGTGATTGGAGCCAGAGCAGCCGGAATGCAGGAAGCACTGTCCTGAGGCTGTGCAGGGTAGTGGGGCACTGGTCTGGCCTGTGAAACCGTTATTTTTTCTTAGGCCTCTGGGCCTATGATGGGAGGTGCTGCCTGGGAGTTTTCTGAAATATGTTTGAGGCCTTTCCCCCATTATGTTGGTTACTAATACTTTGCTCCCTTTTAATTATGAGTAAATTTCTCTGTCAAGTGGTTGCTCTACAACCACTTCAATTTCTTTCCTGAAAAAAGCTTTTTCTTTCTCTGCCTCATGGCCAGGATGCAAATTTTCCAAACTTTTATGCTCTGCTTCCTATTTAAATATAAATTCCAACTTTGAGTTATTTCTTTGCTCCCACACTTGAGTTTAGGCTATTTTAGAAGCAGCCAGGTTAATTTTTGAATGCTTTGCTGCTTAGAAATTTCTTCCACCAGATACCTTAGGTCTCACTCTCAAGCTCAATCGTCAACAGATTCCTAGGGAGTGAACCGAATGCAGGCAAGTTCTTTGCTAAGGCATAACATGTGTGACCTTTGTTCAAATTCGCAATAAATTCCTCATTTCCAGCTGGGACCTCCTCAGCCTGTACTTCACTGTCCATATCACTATCAGGATTTTGGTGATAACCATTTAACCAGTCTCTAAGAAGTTTCAGACTTTCTTTCATCTTCCTGTCTTTTTCTGAGTTCTCCAAGTTCTTCCAACATATGCTTATTACCCAGTTTCAAAGCTGCCTCCAGATTTTCACATTTTCAGTTATCTTTATAACAATACCTCACTCCTCAGTACCAATTTTCTGTATTAGGCCATTCCAGCATTGCTATGAAGAAAGATCTGAGACTGGATAATTTATAAAGAAAATAGGTTTAATAGGCTCATGGTTCTGCAGGCTGTATAGGAAGCATGATGCTGGCATTTACTTGGCTTCTAGTGAGACCTCAGGAAGCTTACAATCATGGCAGAAGGTGAAAGGGGAGCAGGCACATCACATGGCAAAAGCAGGAGCAAGACAGAGGGAGATTGGTGGGGATGTGCCACATATTTTAAACAACCAGATGTCATGAGAACTCACTCACTATCACAAAGACAGCACCAAGCCATGCGGGATCCATGCCCATGACCCAAACGCTCCCAGCAGGACCCACCTCCAGCACTGGGGATTACAATTCAATATGAGATTTGGTTGGGAGAAAATATTCAAATTTTATCAGCCACTTTAGAAGAAATCCATTTTGAAGAACTGACTATGTCCCCTCCCCCTAGGCTTGAGATGGGCTGGGCTATCCTCTGCCAGTTTTAGGCCCCAGCTTGGGTTTGGGTTGAGGACAATGGGTAGAAAGACAGGAGAAGTGGAAGGAGACAGGTGGATCTGAGTAATTGAGTTAAAAGTGATTATGGATATTTGGTCACTGGAAAACAAAAAGAGACCGAGAGGATCAGACAGGTGAGACAACTAATGATGCAAGGTACTCGGTTTGGGAGAATCGTGTGGGATTGGAAGATTGAGAGGAAAATGTTGGGAGAGGGAGATGGATAGAAAGAATTCCAAGGGCAGCTACAGGGTATGAGGGAGACCAAGAGTGAGTGGAATAGGGATTTAGAAATAAAAGCCTTACTGTGGGTTATGAATTGCATTCTGTTTGGTGTTCTTTGAGAGACTCCAACAAAAAATTGAAATGATCTAAATTTTGTTTGAGTGTTCAGAGGTGTGATTGTGTAAGCCTGTTTCTTTATGTGACTCCTTGCAGAGACTGGGCCCCATGATGAGCCCTCTCATGTCTGGGATCATGCTATTGTTCACATGGTGCCCTGTGTGCATAGCATCTGGAGTCAGAAGACCTGACACTTGAAAGTTGGATGCAAGACGTTGCAAAAGTTACTTAGCTTCTTTAAGCCTCAGTTTCTTTAACTGTAAAATGGACCCACTAAGAGATTTCTAATAGGGCTGTCCTCAAAGCAAACTAAGATAATTAGATGTGAAGATGCAAGGTTAGGCTTATCACACTGTAAGCAATGAATTATTAATAGATCTTTATTTCTTTGTTTTTTTCATTCATCCCCTTATATGATTTGGCTCTGTGTCCCTACCCAAATCTCACCTTCAATTGTAATCACCATAATCCCCATGTGTTAAGGGCAGAACCAGGTGGAGGTAATTGAATCATGGAGGTCGTTTCCCCCAGGCTGTTCTCATGAGTGAGTCTCACGAGATCTGATGGTTTTATAAACATCTGGCATTTCCCCTGCTTGCACTTCTTCCTGCAGCCTTGTGAAGATGTCTTACTTCCTCTTTGCCTTTCAGCATGATTGTGAGTTTCCTGAGGCCTCCCCAGCCTTGCTGAACTGTGAGTCAATTAAACCTCTTTCCTTTATAAATTACCCAGTCTCGGGCATGTCTTTATTAGCAGTGTGAGAACAAATTAATATATCCCTTCAGGTTACGTCTTCCAACCCCAGCTCTTGCGTTTGCTCTTTGTAGAAAGGACCGTATCCTCTGAGTCCACCCAGGATGGCATACATTTTGGAGCTCCAGGAGGCCATCTGGGGTGAGTCTACCCCGTAACCCCAGTGGGCTCTTTCACATGCTGCCCCAAGAGGAACGGCCTGTCATGACCCAGGCACACATGTGTGTGCCCTGACACGCAGCCTGTTCCCCTGAAGGCTTCTGTGTGCTCTGTGCTAAGCCTTGGCTGAGTTTCTTGACCCTGGCTGTGAGTCTCATGAGGGAGGCATGAGGGTTTGGCCTGTTTGCTCAACCCCTAGAAAGAGGACACGTACAAGTGGGCTTTCACGGAACGTCCCTGAGCAGAATCAGAATCATACATTCGTAATCACATTTAATTCCTCCACAACAAAGAAGACACATTTGTCTCAGGGCTAAGTACTAAAAAATGCATGGAGCAGGGAAAAATCATCAACAAAAACTTAACTGAACGCCCATGACTAATGATTTATTCAAGGTGTTCTAGTTTGATTACAGCTGGCTGTGTTTGAAAACCACCAGCTTGTGTGGGAGGCAGAGTAGGGGGCAGCTGTAGGTCAGCCTGGGCCTGGCCCGTGGCCTGAGGCCCCCAGCTACAAGCCAGGCAACTTGGGCAGCTCCCGCTGTGTGTATAAGGAACTGAGGTGTTGTGTGCAAAATGACTGGCACCAAGCGAGTGCTCAGTAAACGTCACTTACTGTTACCAGTTTTGTTGTAGTCAGGAGTATTAATGTCATTTGCTCCTCCTGAAAATAAACTCTTAATTTGTTATACTCCAAAATGACAGATAAATATTTTATTTGTTTGATACTGAGTGTTCTGCATCTGACATCCTAATGAACGCTGAACATATTTCCATTCACTAATGGTGTTAAAAGAACCACAGGCTTGGTTTTGCAAAAAGATGTATCTTTGCAACCAACAGACTTACCCATTACTGCAGAGATGAGAGGACTTTCTGCTGTTGGAATGTTGGAATGTATGCATTAACCGAAAATACAGAAGCGGGTGTGCCCTTGAATATTAGCATTGGAACAACAGGTGGTCATGGACATAAAGTCTTATCCACAGCTAGGGGCAAAGGGAATGCTATGAACACTTCATTGAACATAGGATCCCACAAGCATGCACATTGTCACATGGAAGCTATTTGCAGAGGGAAAAGTGGGGATGAGGATACAGTGACTTGGACCAGAGACCCCACAATCGATGGGAAGGCCTGAGACTGTGAGGTAGATACAAATGCCTTCTCCTTCTGGCTGTTTTAAGATAAGCAACCTGAAAAGCACAAATATCGACTGAGCTCTATCCAATAATTATGACAAATACAAACCAAAACACAACAAGCAAAAAGAAAGTGATCAGAAGTGTGGTGGTTGGTGGGTGTTTGGCTTCTCTACCTGTTCATCCCAAAGCCCACTGCTGGTAATTGCTGCTGCCTCTTTGATCCTGGTCAAAGAATAAGGGCCAGGCCTGATGCTCAGAAGAAGCCAAGGTGGCCCCTCTTACACAAAGGCGAACAGCACGGGTGCGAGCCCTCCTGTGCAAGGTGCTTTGCAAAGCTTGACTTTGCATATCTATTCTAGTTTTATCTTTGCAATAACCTGTGGGATGGAAAACACCGTCATCCATTTCACAGATGTAAAAAATGAGGCCCAGTAAGGGTAAGATGCTGTCAATCACACAGTGTCAAAGTTTCAGCCTCTGGCAGTGCTTGTTCCTCCTTGTGTTGGTCTGAAATCTGATTTCCCACATTTCGACCCACAGTCCAGGCTTCCTACTTTCTCAGCACATGCCTGACCTATCCTGGGGGACAGACCTTTGAGTGGCCAAAGATGGCACTCACTTCCCTGCAGCAGTTTCCTTCCATCATTGCCACATCCTTCAAGCATCCTTCATGCACGTTTCCCACAGCCTGGCTTTGAGTCTGTCCAACATTTTGTTTTAAATCTACCTCCAGCTGATTGGTATCACTCTACAAAATTTAGTATTTGGGACCTCATGCCACACCACGACCTGGTTTTAGAACACCGGAATTAAGTTTACAATGATCACCTGTATTAACTCTGTTGCTAGGGTTCTCTTATTGCAAGCTAAGTTCGTGCCCGCCTTGTCAGTAGCCAATAATAGCATAAACTTATACGGAGATCCTCGTGCATTCACTGGGTCACCGAGTGCTGTTGGGTACCTCGTACGCACCAGGTCTTAGTCTCTAGGATATAACAGTGAGCAGCAAAAAATTCAGATGCAGAGCAGTAGGGAGGGCAGAAAGGAATGAAACAGTCAAACTAGTGCGTATCAGGTTGCCACTGTGTGTGTGCTGTGAAGGGAGGGATGTGGTGCTCTCATCGGGGAAACAGGCAGGACTGGCGTGGTTTGAATGGGGATAGTGAGAAGACACTCCCCTAACGAAGTGGCATTTAATCTGATAGGTAACGAATGAGAATAAAGTGGGTGAAGTGGTCAGGTGGGGTGACTCGCACCTGTAATCCTAGCACTTTGGGAGGCTGGGACAGGTGGAAAGCTTGAGCCCAGGAGTTTGAGACCAGCCTGGGAAACATGGTGAAACCCTTTCTCTACGAAAAAGATGTAAAACTAGCTGAGTGTGGTGAGGCGTGCCTGTAGTCCCAGCTACTCAGGCGGCTGAGGTGGGAGGATCACTTGAGCCCAGGAGGTTAGGGCTGCGGTGAGCTGTAATCATGCCACTGCACTCCAGCCTGGTTGACAGGAAAGAGACTCGGCCTCAAAAAAAAAAAAAAAAAAACAAAACCTGGGAAGAGGCAGAGGGTGGAGAGTAGTAGGAGAGAGTGTTCCAGGAAGCAGCTATAGCATGTGCAAAGGTCCTGAGACAGGGAGGAACTTCATGGTGAAGGAAAGAAACGGAGAATGGCTGATATTTAGAGAATGAGTATGTTCTGGGTCAGGGTTAGAGAAGCTGGTCCCAGGGCAGCCATGCAGGAGCTTGTCAGACGTGGCGGGGGTTTGGGCCTTTATCCTGAGAGTAATAAGTCATTGAAGAATTTCAGGCAGAGGAATGAAATGATGAGGCTTGAAAAGCTCCCTTTGCCTGCTTGGTGTAGAGGGGAACCTCACAGGACAAGAAAGCTAGTAGGAAGGCTACTGAAGCAGGGGAGGGGAGAAATGATGGAGTCTGTGAGGGAGGTGTGAGTGTTGACTGATGGAAGTTCCGGGGCATGAGCTCCTCATGATGGAGTCCACAGGCTGGCCCCAGCAGTTAGCTTGCAAGCTGGAGTACGGACTTTGGACCAGGTGCTCCCTTGGGTGGAAACAAGATCCACCAGAAATGGTCCTACTGGTTCACCACCTTTCTCCACTTGGAAATCAGCTAGTAAGGTAGGATTCCCCCCTTTGGCAAGCACGGGCCACCTTCATCAGTGTTAAAAAGGTAACACTGGGACCTGAACTTGCGTTCTTTCAAATGGGAAGTTTGAGGGGAGGCTTCGTGTCAAATGAAACAGTATTTGTTGTAAATGGTGCATGCGCTGAATATGGCAAAAGCAATTTTTTGATGTTGGCTATTTCTTTGAACTTTGAAGAGCCCTACTTTTCACTGCTTCTCTCTAGCAAGCCACCCTTTCAGTGTCCCGAGCACACCTTAGATCAAAGCCCGCTGCACCCAGGCCTTTTGTGTGCTCCTTTTGCACAGGTGAGATGAAAGTTGCTGGGAATGGGGATGTCATTCCATGAGCCAGATGAGAAATGGGGGGATGAGCATCTGTGGGAGGGTCCACAGCACAGTCCCCAGGAGGACAGCAGCTGTCCCCTTCTCTCTCCAGTGACCAGCGGTTCACCAGGGGAGAATTTGGGCTCAAAGGCTTCCTGTTTGGGGTGGGACACAGAATCCCAGGCCAACCTTTCAAGGGCATAACATTGTCAATTTCTTAACCTTATTTGTCACACTCATATGGATGCCATAATTAGTTATTTAATTATGATGTGTAAAACCAGAAGTTAACGAGGATAAAATGATGAAATTTAATCATTTTGCCACCCCAAGTTAATGAGCTTTCATCCTGGACTCAGATATTGGGGTTGAAAGTCAGATTCTTGTAAAACGACGCTCTGTGGGCTGACTTCAAAATGCGGGGAGTGTCTATGACATGGTTCCTGTGTCCCTTGTGAGGGCCGGAGGGAGGCAGAATTAGAACGACAAGATGACCACAGGCAAAGAGGGGGAGGTGGCTGGTGGTCCCTCTGTGCCTGGCGCTGCTCCAAGGGCGTGACTCCCAGGACCGGCAGTGAGCAGTTAATTCTGTAATTGACACCATCACCCCGGTCAGGAGTAAGAGGCTGAGATGTGGCCGGGCACGATGGCTCACGCCTGTAACCCCAGCACTTTGGGAGGCCGAGGTGGGCGTATCACGAGGTCAGGAGATCGAGACCATCCCGGCTAACATGGTGAAACCCATCTCTACTAAAAAAAAATATACAAAAAATTAGCCAGGTGTGGTGGCAGGTGCCTGTAGTCCCAGCTACTCAGGAGGCTGAGGCGGGAGAATGGTGTGAACCCCGGAGGCAGAGCTTGCCGTGAACCGAGATCACGCCACTGCACTCCAGCCCAGGCCACACAGCAAGATTCCGTCTCAAAAAAAAAAAAAAAAAAAAAAAAAAAAAAAAAAAAGGCTGAAATGCCAAATAGCTTGTCAAAAATCACATGGATGGAAAGCAGTGGAGGCAGGTGTGCGGTCTGGTTCTGCATCCCGGCTTTCAGAAGCTCTGTTGAGCTTGCATGGAGTAAAAAGGTGCTCTGGGACACCTGCTCTCAGGAAGCCAAAGGTAAAACTGCACAGACACACTCCTTCAACCGGTGCACACGGCAAAACTCAGGCCACTTTGGCTGCTTTTACTTGTTCTCTATAAAATGTTTGTACTTGACAACGGCGTTCCCTGACCTTTTTGACACCAGGGATTGGTTTCTTGGAAGACAATGTTTTCTCCGTGGATCAGGGCAGGGGGATGGTTTGGAATGATTCAAGGGCATTACATTTATTGTGCACTTTATTTCTATTATTACGTTGTAATATATCAAGAAATCTACACAGCTCACCATAATGTAGAATCAGTGGGAGCCCTGAGCTTGTTGTCCTGCAACTAGACGGTCTTAGCTGGGGGCGATTGGAGACGGTGAGAGATGGTCAGGCGTTAGATTCTCATAGGGAGTGTGCAACCTCGATCCCTCGCATGTATAGTTCACACTCGAGTTTGGGCTCCTGTGAGAATCTAGTACTGCTGTTGATCTGACAGGAGGTGGAGCTCAGGCGGGAATGTGAGCCATGGGGAGTGGCTGTAAACACAGATGAAGCGTGGCCCACTTACCTTCTGCTCACCTCCTGCTACGCAGCCCAGTACCCGCCTGTGGCCCTGGGGTTGAGGGCCCCTGCTTTATAAAGAACCTTACGCTTACTTCCCTGTAAACACAATTTGAAATTCTCATTCTTTTAAGATGCTTAGTTCTCATACTTTAAGATATGTAAGTTTGACAAGTGATCAACTTCTGAAAAAGCAGCACTTAGGTGTTTGGAAATAAATGGCATGACTGCGAGGTGTTTGGCCGATGCTGTTTCTTAGTGATGCCTGTGGAAATAGCTATGTTAGATTGTAACTATTTGCTGTGTCCGCTGTAACAAATTACAACAAACTTGGTGGCTTCATGCGACAGAAACTCACTCTCCCACAGTTCTGGGGGCCAGAAGTCCCAAGTCAAGCTGTCGGTGGGGCCATGCTCACTCCTGAGGCTCTGGGGGAGGGATTTTCCTCACCTTTCCTAGCTTCTGGTGGCTCCTGGAGATCCTTGGCTGTAGTCACCCCCTCCCATCTCTGCCTTCACGTTACCGCTCCCTCCGTGTGTTGATGTCCTCTCCTCTCTGATCTTGTAAAGCACATTTGTCGTTGGATGGAGGGGCCACCCAGGTCATCCACGATGATGACATCGTCAGACCCTTAACTTCATCTGCAGCGACCCTCTCCCACATAAGGTCACATTCACAGGTGCTGGGATGTGAACAGACCTTTTCTTGGCTGGGGGAGGGGGCAGCCTTCAACCCACTGCTGAGATCATTTGTTCGAAGCACTTAAAACAATGGCATCCATAAGAGCTCAAGGAAAGCTGGTGGTTGCTGTTAATATAACAGTAATGATTATCATTTCCTAGGGTAGGGTTTGGGAAGCCTCTAGGCCTTTTGGTTAAAACTGAACTGATGAGCGCAGAGCGTCAGTGCAACAGGCAGGGGAAAGGCCTGGGAGCCCAGAGACCCCTGCTCCCACCAGTAAGGCTGCCCGTCTGAGGGGAGGCCCAGAGGCTCCAGCCTCATCCCCCGTCAGCACAGCGAGAACACTGCTTTCTTGCTGGGGATTGCAGTGTCTGCCTTTCGGGTTTCCTTGGAGCAGATGTTCTGAGAGTTCAGTGTTTTCCTGGCTGAGGAGCCCGGGGCTCTGACCCTGCCAACATGTTCCTGAGATTCCTAAACACAGCACTGATTGGAACCTGACCTCTTCACAGTGCAGAGGATCCTTGGGGGCTCCTGCTCTTTAGTAAGAACACAGCTCGCCTTTCATCTTCCACCTGGAGCTCCTCACCAGCAAGCTCTTGTGGAGCCTCTCTAAGGACGGACCACAGCCTCATTCTGTGATGCTGTCATTTCTGCATCCGTGGAGTCACTGCATTGGCCACATGCGTGCTTGGCTGCCAGGGGACCAGGAGTGCAGGGTGTGGGCTCCTGACTTGTGTTTCTTAAATCTGCTCATTCACCCCTTGCCTAGTGCTTCTCACGCTTTCAAGGAACACACACCTTTTCAAGGGTCTTGTGTGTGCCAGGCACCCTGAACAGGCCCAGCCCTGCACTTAATGAGCAATTCACGAGTCAGAGGACAGGATGGTGAAGTGACAGGCAGTCACACTCCTTGCAAGGGGGTGACATTTGGGGGCAGGAGGCTGCAGGGTCCATGAAGGAACTCCACTGCACGTTGTGGGGTCGGAGGAAGCCAAGGGCTGAAGGATGCGTATCACCTGGAGAGAGGAAGAGGTTTCCATTGGCAAATGGGACTGGATTCCTCTTTGTTGTGGGAGCTGCCTGGGTGTTGTAAGATACTGAGTTTAGGCAAAGCCCTGGAGGCGGCAGATAGCAGGTGTGTCTGTAACTATGGGACCCCAAGGAGGCTGGCACCCAGTGGGTAGCCTGGGGAGCATAAGAGGAGGCTGTAGGAGCAAGCAGGCAGGATCCTGGAGGCCCCGTAGACACTGAGGAGTGTGGGCTACTTCAGGCTCAGGAGAAAGACGTGTTTGGAGCAGGAAAGCCACATACTCCGAGGGGCCTTTTACAACGGCCCACCTGCTGTACCGGGACCTTATCACTCCACGCTGGGCTCAGATGAACACCAGTGACAAACATCTCAAGATCTGCTCCTGCATGGTTTCTCCTTGTCAGTCACAAAAGAACCAGCCCTGTAGCTCTCTCCGCTGGCCCATGGCACAGACTCCACAGTGGCCGCCACACTAGCCGTGGATGGGCCCTGCAGCTTCTGAATCATCACTTCCTGAGCTCGCTCACACCTTGCACCAGAGCACCGGGCCGCCCGGCACTGTCCACACTGTACAGTCGTGCACTTCCCAAGAGTCGGTTATGTTTGTTCCCAAACCTGTTTACTCCAGTCATACTTGCTAGTGCAGTTACACCCTGCAGTAAATGTTACATAGGACAATGACATCAGAGTGCAAATAAGAAGGCTGTTTTTTCTATAAATAAAGGTTGAATTTCTGGAAAGATTCACACAAGGTAAGGTACTAAAACTTTCTTCAATTATTTTTTTTTCTGTGAAACAGCAATAAAGCACTGAGGGAAAAATAAGTCAAAATTCCAGCTGATGGCTGTACCTGCTGCTGCTTCAAATTCTCTTCACGTTCTCTCGCTAGCCTAAACAAACTGGAGGTGGCTTCATGGGTGTGGCGCATGCGAGGCCCAGAGCAGAGGGCAAAGGGTTTATATATATATACATTTTTTTCCTCAAAGGTTGGTAAATGTACAACTGGAGGCATGTTTAACTGTTTCATGTTATAATATTTAAGATGCATCATCTTTAGCAGTGCCCTCTGTTGTGTTGGGTAAGAGGGTGTGGGCTGAGAATGTTTGTGGTTGGAAGAAGAGGGCACCCCTAAGAGCTCAGGGTGGCTCCGAGCTCCATCCATGGCTTGGTCTGTAAACTGGAACACCAGTGACGGTCTCTGCCTACGAGACAGCCGTGTGGAAAGGTCTCCACCATGCCCAGTACATGCTTAGCACCGCAGCATATGTATATAAATATAATCACATATGTATTTATATTTATATAATTACAAATATAATTATAAATTTAATATAAATATAAATATAATTTCTATTATAATATAATATATATTATTAAAAAATATAATATATAAAAATATATAAATATAAATATATAATATAAATATAAAAAAATAAATATAAATATAAATCACATATAAATATAATTATATATGTAATTATAAATATAATTAATATAATTATAAATATAATTACATATGTAATTATGTATTATATATTATGCCTGTGTATTATATATAAAATGTACATATATAAAATTATATATAATATATACATATATTAAATTATGTATAATATAGGTATATAAGTATTATATACATATTTTTTTAATATATATATAATTTTTTCTTTATTCCTTAGAGGATATGTCCACAGATGACTTACCTTTCAGTCAATTTTAAAAAATAATCCTGAAACAGTGGGAACTCACTTCCTGAGGGAGAAAAGGGAGAGTAGACAGGACAAGTCACACGCTGTGATTGGCAAGCCCATGAGGCGTCTGTAAGGTCTCCAGGGTGACTGACAATTGGCCTCTTCAAATTAAACAACCATATCCTGCCACCTGGGCACTCATGCATCGAGGTATGGGTATATTTTGCATGCAAGGCCTGCCCTACCAAGTGTTTAGTAAGAAGGCATTATCTTTTAAAAGGTAAAATACAACTCAGGTAGATTAACTTTTTTGAGCTCCTTCTGTGGTATTTTTTATATATATATATATATTATATATACACACACACACATATATACATATAGCATTGAAATGAATGAGGGATTCGCAGAAGCACATGAAGGGGCACATTTTCCTAGTGTGTCATTGAGATTTAATGCAGAGGAGTGGGCCCCGCTGGAGGGATGCAGGTGAAAAGTGCTGGTTTCCCCTCTTTGGGTGACCTTTTCTTGCCTTGTTTGAGAGCAACTGAGTTTGGAAAAGGAGCTGCGGAGTCTCCAAAGTGGCCGGACCTCCCCTCTGAGTATGAAGGGGATGCTGCTGACAGCAGTGACAGGCTGTTGACCATTACTCTGCATCTGGTGTGGAGGGTAGGGTGCAAAAGACCAACTGTTGCTGAGTGGAGTGGACACTCAGTGCAATCAGAGCTCTCCGAGACTCTGTTTGCAGCCAACTCTCAAAGCCAGCTGGGAAAGCCTGTGCAGAATGATTATTAAAGTGATTGTTTGTCTAAAGGGAAATGTGATTTCAGTGACCGCATTTGAGGTTTGGATAATATTGACAACATTTTATATGTAATTGTGATGATATTTTTTCATCATCAGTGGCTGTGCCACTTAGCTAGGGTGTCCCTGCCTTCTCCCTGACTGCACCCGTCTCTCACTTTGAAATTCACATCTCAGAGCAAGACCACCCACTACTCCACTTGTTATCCACAGATGCCCTGATCCCTCCCCTTATATGTGAAGGGGATTGCAGCCACCTCTCTGCACTTTCTTCATACAACTCCTGCTATATTCTTGGTGATTTCTGCGTCTTTTTGAATGATCTTTTCAATATCCCAAGTTCTCAGTTTTGTGACCTCCTCTCCTCCAAAGATATTGTATTTTTCCCTATCTCAGTCACTTAGTCCCATGGGTCATATTCTAGACTATGGATTCCTAACCTTGGGGAGCTTTAGAGAATTCCACTCTGCATGCTGTGCCCCAGATCTATCAGAGCACAGTCTATTGGGATACGAGCTGGGCATCAGCATTTTAAAACTCCTCCGTTTACTTCATTGGGTAGCTAAGGTCACGAATCACTGCTCCTCACTTGCACTCCCATTGGAGCTGGATGTCCAATGTCCCTCTCTCCAAACTACCCCTACTCCTTTTCCAGCTCCCCCAACTTCAATTCATCAATTTCATCATGACCTACATTCTTCTCACCCTTTTCAGCTCTCAGGCCCCTTCGCATCCTCACTGCCTTCCTCATCTAGTTTAGAGTCCATCATGCAATATTAGGATCAGTCCCATGAAGACACTCGGCTGTTTCTCATCTCTCTTAAAGCCATTAATATGGCAAGGTCTAAGCAGGTGAAATCCAACCTCCCACTTCTTCCTGTACCCAGGCAGGTAAATATGTATACACACACACATACACAAACACACACCACTCAATGTTCTGTATTTATTTTAAATGCAAAACCACAGATGAGTCATGAGTCTTTGGTTCCGCCCATCAAGCCGATATTATTCCCTGAGTCTGCCCATTATCCACTGTCTGAGATGACGACTCCACACCTCTTCCCCTTCTTGAGCCATTTACCCTTCCTCTACTGCATCTGTTTCTAGCTCTTGACCTTGTTTCCTATTTCACTAAGAAACAAACACTCATAATTGCCACATATCCCATCAACACATCTACCCATCACACTCCTCTGAGCCCCAAGACTCTGCCTCCCTGTCCCCAAGACCCCAGAGGCCAGATCTCCATGTGCACACTGGCATCTATGTCTCCTGTCTTCTCCAGCACAGCTCCCCAGGGATTTGTCTTCTGCGTGTCTCAGCATTGTGCTTCCTTCATCCCTTAAAATATGCAGAAACATCTCTTATCTCAACAAATGTGCACCAGAAAACCTCCCTTGGTTTCAATGCCCCTTTTCTCATCACCCAATTTCTCTACACCCCTTTACAATGAAACACATGGAAAGTAATCTCAGTGTTCATCGCCTCCACTTCCTCTCCTCCCAGTCTCTATGGTCACACTTTTGTCCCCATCCTGCGAGATCTCCAGTGCCTTTTGCATTGCAAAATCTAGTGATCCATTCTCAAAAGCACTGACCAGTTAATATTGCATTCCTCTTCTTGACTTTCTCAATCTGGCTTGGAGGCATGATTTTTCTCTTCTACAAGTTTTCCTTCTGAGTCTGTGGCTAGTCCTTCTAAGGTGTTACTTCATTTTGTTGACTCTCTCTCATCTCTCTGCCACTGAATGTTAGAATACCCTGGGGCTTGGTCTGTGGGTCTCCTCTCCATCTGCATGTGCTCTCTTGGTGATCTTCTAGTCTCCACATTTAAATGTTCTCTACGTCTCTGCTTGGATGTCTAGAGGTCATTTCAAAGCTGACGTGTCTAGAGTGGAACTCCACCCCAAACTTTCCTAAAGTCTTTCCTATCTTAAAATGTTCTAGGAAATTTAAGTCCTGTCCTTTCAGGTCTTCCAGCCAGAAATATGGGTCATCCTCAGCTCATTCTTCTCTGACACCTCACACTGAATCCATCACAATGCCGCTCAGCTCAACCCTCAATATATGTCGAGAATCCAACCTGCGTGACTTCCGTCCTGCATGTGGCTTCTGCCCTGGCCTGGAAACTGGATTTCCTGTTCCTGCTCCTGCCCTGCTGCCACCTCATTGCCTATATAGTAGCCAGAGTGAACCTGTTAAAAGGTAGACAGGGTTAGGTGCAGGGTTAGGTGTGGCTCATGCATGTAATCCTGGCACTTTGGGAAGCCAAGGCAGGTGGATCACTTGAGGCCAGGAATTTAAGACCAGCCTGGTTAACATGGTGAAACCCTGTCTCTACTAAAAATATAAAAATTAGCTAGACATGGTGGCACACACCTGTAATCCCAGCTACTTGGGAAGCTGGGGCAGGAGAATCGCTTGAACCCAGGAGGCAGAGGTTGCAGTGAGCCAAGATCGCACCACTGCACGCCAGCCTGGGTGACAGAGGGAGATTCCATCTCCAAAAAAAAAAAAAAAAAAAGGTAGATGGGATCACATCACTCTGCTTCTAACCCTTCAGTGGCTCTTTTCTCACTCAGCTAGACACATGAAAATATAAGTGAAGGACCTTGTAAGCCACACGAAAGGGCAGGCTCTTGAAGCTGGAGAACTACAGAGCAAGGGGAGATAAAAGACAGTGAGAATAATAACGAAAGGAACAGGTCATGCGGCCAGTAAGCAGGTGCTGAAGGTTCCAACCTCGTTCTTCTGATATCAGAGCATGTGCTTTATTCAGTTCACTCTATTGCCAGCCAGGGAAAACTTCTTAGGGCAGGGTCACATTGCAGTGAGGCTTTGAAGGTCACAAAAGTGGGTTGGTTGTAGGGGAGAGAGAGTAGCATGGCAGATGAAGAAAATCTCATTGAGTCCATTCTACCCTAGGAAAAACCGACACGTAAAAAATACAGAGAGTGGCTGGAATAGCCAAAGGCTAGGAATGACCTCTGGTTATTGCTATTTTGTGCCAGGACCTCTGCACTCAGCCCCTGAATGGGATGAAGGTGAGGGACTGAGACTCTCAATGCAGACATATTGTTGCTCTTAAAGAGCTTACTGTTTGGAAAACTTACCGAAAACCTCCAGGAAGGTTCTGAACTGGTAGGTGTCAACCTTGCAACAAACAGTTTGGTTCAAGGCAAGTCTGGTACAAGAGGACTCATTGACACCAGAGGCTGAGGCGGGAGGATGGCAGGAGTCCAGGAGTTCAAGACTAGCCTTGGCAACAAAGTGAGACCCAATCGCTACAAAAATAAAAAATAAAAAAATTAGCTGGGCTTGATGGCATGCTTCTGTAGTTCCAGCTTCTGGAGAGGCTGAGGCTGGGGAAGTGCTTGAGCTGGGAGGTCAAGGCTGCAGTGAATGAGCTATGATCATATCACTGCACTCCAGCCTAAATGACGGAGCAAGACCCTGTCTCAAAAAGATAAAATAATTCGGAGACAATATCCGGCTTTCTTCATACTTAGCCCAAGGTAACTCAAGTGTTATGTTTAAGGCCATCTCGGATTTCCTTTGCGTCTTTTTTTTTTTTTTTTTTTTTCTATCTCCCTACTTCTGGATTCCTTTGAATCTAGCATTAAGCCAGGAGTCTAGATGATTGATTATTGGTTATCTCATTCATTCCTACATCTTAATTGGGAGCCTCGTATGTGCAAGGCAGCTAGCCGTTGGAGTTTGGGAGCCAGACAAGCTCCTGATTTTTACTGAATTCCTCCACACTGAGAGTCCCAATGCCAAGTCTCTGGAATAATCCTGACGCAGTCATCCAAAATCTGTCTTCACAAGAGTTTCTGCGAAGCTTCCTTCTGCAGCTTCCTCACATCTCAGCTGTATGTTGTCTATGTGAGGGGCACAGGAGGTTTGTGACAGGCATGAAAAGTATCAGAGATGCTCAGTCAGAGCCTTAGAAATGCATAGACAGTTCCTGATGTGTAGATAGCATTGATATTTTCACTGCTCCATGTTTACTGCAACAAATATGAACAACAGTTAAATCCATTTTCGTGGGATAATTGCCTGTAACTTGATGTCCTTGTAAGACACATTCTGCAGCTTCAGTCATGTGGATTACACAGCACTATTTAAAACCTTCCCATTACCAGAGAAAGTGGAGGGAAGGAGGATAGAGCCAATCCATGGCCCAGTCCATTCCTAGATTGTCCAGCCTTTTGTGTCTGTTATTAAGCCCTTCAAAAGTACACTGCTTCCCTGGAGAGAAAATATATTGACATAGTTCCCAATCACTCCACCAGAGCAGCAGTGGCCTCAAGATAAACTTCCCAGCACCAGCAAAGAGCGGATTACACATGCCACAACGAGTCCAATTATATTGAAAACTAACAGCCAAATTTCTCTGCCCCTGCAGTTCCTAGAGTGTGAAGAGAGAAGGAACAAACGGGAGAAAAATTGTTGTAGCGCCTTAATGATGAGTGCGTGAGAAGCAGCCAGTTCCCTGTTCCCGCCGTTCATCTTCTGTGTGTCAGTCCCCAGCGAGGATTGGCAAGATCTGGCAATTCTCCAGGTCCCTCCTCGTGCCCTCTTTCGCTCGTTCAAAGCGCTGTGAGCCTCTCTTGCTTGGTTCCAGTTGCCTTGGAATGTGTTTTGGAAGAAATGGCCTGGATAGTGGCCAGGCTTCCTCATATTCTTTCTTTTCAGTAATTAACTTTGTATTGAGTTCTCCCACCAAAATGAACAGCCAGGCCTTCCTTCCAGATAGAAACTGCCGCAAGAAACAAATGAGAGTTGAAATAAATAACATCGTGTTGCTTGACAAATATATTTGCAGTAGCATCAGAGACTGCCACCCAAGGAGTTCTAATTACAAATGTGACCTGGGAGAGCCAATACCAAGGTTGCTACAGAAAATAAATAGGCTAAGCAGGGCCTGGGGTTGGTTATTGCCATAGAATTTTCCTGGAAATGTTAATCAAAGCAAACCAGAGGGAGAGGGGAGCTAGGGTTATTCTGATAGTGCTAAAAAAAATTAAGTTCCTGGCTGGATGCGGTGGCTTACGTCTGTAATCCCAGCACTCTGGGAGACTGAGGTGGGTGGATCACGAGGTCAAGAGATTGAGACCATTTTGGCCAACATGGTGAAACCCCATCTCTACTAAAAATACAAAGACTATCTGGAAGGGTGGCGGGCACCTGTAGTTCCAGCTACTCGAGAGTCTGAGGCAGGAGAATTGCTTGAACCCGGGAGGCTGAGGTTGTGGTGAGCAGAGGTTGTGCCACTGTACTCCAGCCTGCCGACAGAGTGAGACTCCATCTCAAAAATCAAGTTCCCATTAGCCCTTTGCAATAACCCTTTGCAATCTAGTCATCGTTCTTTCTCTCTTCTCCCTCGCTCTTTCTTTATGGAAACTATGCCTACCTGTGTATTTTCCTTGTGAAATATGATTTCACACTTTAGCTTATAAAAGAGGTTTTTGCCAGTGCAATGGCTCAAGCCTGTATCCCAGCAATTTGGAAGGCTGAGGCCAGTAGATAACTTGAGTCCAAGAGTTTGAGATCAGCCTGGGCAGCATGGTAAAACCCCGTCTTTTCTAAAAATACAAAAATTAGCCGGGTGTGGTGGTGGGCACCTGTAGTCCCAGATACTCAGGAGGCTGAAGCAGGAGAATCACTTGAACCTGAGAGGCGGAGGTTGCAGTGAGATGAGATCACACCACTGCACTCCAGCCTGGGCGACAGAGTGAGACTCTGTTCTCAAAATAAATAAAAGGGGTTTTAAATTTTTTTGTGGAGGGTGGGGAGGATTGGTAAAGGCTAGGAAATTCATTTAAAAAGAAGACCCAATCTTTGTCATGGCATCTTCAACTTCCACCCTCAGGAATGGAGGGAGATGTGCACTTGGCCTTTTCTAGTTGGACAGGTGTGCAGGTGAGAACAGGGCTCCTGCGGGTTTTAATCGACCGGGGTTTGCCTGGTGGACACTGCTAAGAAGGTGAAAAGATACAGGATACGGATCTCCTGTAGGCGGTAAAGGGATGGTTCAGTTGTAAGTCATCACATGCTCCTAAGCCCTGAGCAAATCACCCAGGATCCAGTGGAGATGACATTGCCATGACAATTCTGTCCTTCCTTCTGCCTTCCACGCACCAGGTAGAGGGGCAGAGTGACTGTCAGAGTTCACTCATGACACAGAGCCCCTCTGCTGGGTCAAGCAGGAAGGGATTCAGGACCGGGAAATCAGATGCTTACAGGTCATTGTTAAAAATGCTGAGGAGGGGCTCTGGCTGTCTCTGGATTCTCTCCAGTACTGTGCAGCAAGCCTGCCAGGACAGCCCTGACTGCCACAGCCAGGATGACTCAGAAGGCTGGAGATCAGGAGTTCACCACTGGGCATCACTGCCTGTCGGCACACCTGCTTTTCACCTGCGATCCCAGGAGAGGAAGTGGCTGTCTCTGAGGCCTCAGGCTCAGTGGCCTCTCTATCCTCACCCTGGTGCATGCGGGTCAGAATGTAGCTGAGCAGCAACCTAGGGTCCTGCCCTGCTGCCAGCAGGAACAGGAAAACAACCAGAGCAGGAGGTGACCCTACCTACCCCTCCACCTCCAGCTTGGGCCCAATTTGCATCCTGAGCCCCTGCATGGGGGCCTGCCAGAGGACACTTCACATGCACAGGTGATGTAGGTGGAGGGGAAGGGCATCTGATTCTGGGGCTGGGTCCTCTTCTCCTTTCTCCCCCCGCCCCACCCCCACCCACACAGGAGAAACACCTGGTCTCACATGTTTCATGCTGCCCCACACGTGTCGCCAACATCAGCCTTTGTCCAGCCTCAGCCACTTTCCTCCCCGAGGGTTTGGCCACATCCACCGGCACTGCATTTCTTCCCTACGACTTTGCCGTGTCTAAGTATTGTCTCTATTATGATCTAGTTTTTGTCTCCTTAGTTGACTTTTTAAGCTGGAATAGTTATTTCAAAAGGAACCAGTTACACAGATGGAAAACCAGTGTCATTTGTATTAATAGGAGATAACAGGAATGATTAATACAATAAAAAGGGAAGGCATCTTTGTGAAATATCAGTTATCAAAGGCTCTGAGTCCAAGGACTGTGCTCTTTATTGAAAAGATAAATGAGTAACGTGAGGTGTTAAAGACACATTATTCTGAAACTGACACTTTCTTCATCAGATGGATCAAAACACAATTACAGTTGAGCCTTGAACAACAGGGGGCTTGACCTGCGTGGGTCCACTCCATGCTGATGGCCTTCTACCTCCGCCACCCCAGAGACAGCAAGACCACCTCCACTTCCTCCTCAGTCTGCTCAATGCAAAGACCATGAGGATGAAGGCCTTATGATAATCCACTTCCACCGAATGAATAGTAAATCTATTTTCTCTTATTTTCTCAACATTTTATTTTTTCTAGCTTACTTTATTGCAAGAACACAGTATACATATAACACACAAAATATGTTTTAATCAACTGTTTGTTATTGGTATGACTTCCAGCCAAGGGTAGGCTATTAGTAGTTAAACTTTTGGGGAGTCAACAGTTATTTGTGGATTTTCACTTGTGCAGGGAGTAGTGGGGCAGTGGGTCCCCTAACCCCTCACAGTGTTCAAGAGTCAAGTGTGTGAAAGGATAATACACATTGTGCCTGCCAGCTGAGACGACACGGGACAACAGTAGTCATCAGCTCACACTTTCTCATTTCTCATTTAATTTTTCAAACTATCCTCAGTTTAAGACGGGAAGTTGAGATGCAAGAAGAGATTGCACAGGGTTCCAGATTGAGGAAGTGAGGGTGCTGAACCTGCACCCAGCTTCTTGACCTGAGTTCTGGGGGCTCCATATGAATCAGAAGAGGGCAACTGTGTGTCAAAGCCCTCTGCTCCCAGCATTAGACTCATGCCTAGGGACATGCAGCTTTCACCCCTCTTTGATCAAGAGAGGTTTTCTTCTGTGATGTTTCCCCCATTCTGTGATCTCAAGGCAGTTTACCTCAAGGGACATGGTGATGGCTCTTTTCAATCTCTGGGTTGGTTCTCTAACACTAAAGACCACATGGCCGGGTGCGTGGCTCACGCCTGTAATCCCAACACTTTGGGAGGCCGAGGTGGGCAGATCACCTGAGGTCAGGAGTTCGAGACCAGCCTGACCAACATGGAGAAACCCGTCTCTATTAAAAATACAAAATTACCCAGGCATGGTGGTGCATGCCTGTAATTCCAGCTACTTGGGAGGCTGAGGCAGGAGAATTGCTTGAACCCAGGAGTCAGAGGTTGCAGTGAGCTGAGATGGCACCATTGCACTCCAGCCTGGGCAACAAGAGTGAAACTCTGTCTCAAAAGAAAAAACCAAAAAAAGAAAAAAAAAAAAAAACTGGAAAGCACGGATGAGTGGTGCCTACGCTGCAGAGATCTGTTGGATTTTTCTGGGAAGGACTTTGCCTTCATAAACATTTTCCTTTCTCAAGTGTCAGGGACAGGGAATCAAAGTGGCATATGCTGACCTTTCTCCACAAAACGGAGCCTCCCGGCCCCGGGGCCATCTGTCTCCACTGATGCACGGCAGCTAGAAGGATGAGGACTCAGACCTGGGAAGTCTCTCAGAATAGCTCTCTGGCAGGCCTGTGGCTCTTTTTAATTGCTCAGTGGTAAAAATTACAGAGAATAGAATGTCTGCCCTGGCAGTTGGATGATTTTTTTACCGGTAACCTGAGGATGTGACCTGGTGCGCTTTGCAGAAAGAGAGGAGAGCTGTAAGTCTGTCACCTGTGAACATCTGGCAGAGGTTATTATGCATGCAAATTTTATGCGTGAAATTCAAAGATGGAGGCAGACACCCCCCCATCCCACCCCCAACTTTTATGACCTGTGGATGAGTTATGAGTGAGTTATGTATCTGACTAACGTAGGGGCAGACCCAGGAGCGTCTGTCTGTGTACTTCCAGCTAGCTGTGTCTCTGGTTCTGAGCAGGAGGATTGATACTCCTCCAGGCTCTGCTCTACATCTTTCCCTTCCTACCACCTTCCCTCCCTCCTTTCTTCTTTCATTCATCAAATGTTGAAAATGCAGCCACAATGCACCAGGTGCTGTGCGGTGCACCAGGTGCTGTGCGGTACACCAGAGATACAACTACTCACAAGAGAGACCTGGTTTTTGCTTCCAGCTGGCAACGGAGCATGCTAGTTGAGGATGGAGACCTGGAGTCCAGGGGTCTCAGTCCCAATTCTGCATCCACGACTTCTTCCTACCTGTGCAAACCTAGGGAAGTTACCTGGCTCCATTCTACCCCATCTAGAAGTAGGAGAATTATGCTCACCTTCTAGGCTGTGTTTGTGAGGATATACACTTAAGGGAAGCAGGCGTAATTCCAAGGAGACTAGGAGCATACGTGTTGGAGTCTTTTTCCTCCCTAATATTAGGGTCGTGTGGGAGGAGAAGATGGAAATGGGACCCACCCACTTTGTCTAAGCCTCAAGTGGAGAACTGAAGGATGGAGGTCAAAATGTATAAATGGATGCAGCAAAGGGGCCTGGAACCATTTATCTGAGAAGTTTCTGCAAACAATGAAAGTGAGACCGAAGTCAAATGGGTCCCTCCATGATCCTTTGTGGTCAGTCTGTTTAGCTCAGTTCTCTGCCTGTGACAGAGCATAGGGGAGCAGGATCCATCATCCACAGGAAGAAGGAGACAAGGACCAGACCGTGCCCCAGCTGACCTTCAGGCGGGAGCCTAGCCCCCACGTCAACTAGAGAGAGAGAGCTGCTCAGAGATGCTGCTGCAGTTATCCAGGCAGTTGAGGCAGCAGGAGGCAGGAGAGATTTGACTGGCGAGGACCAAAGCTCAGGGGCCACAAACACACAACACCTGTACCTGGGAGAACGAGAGAGAGCTTAGTCCCACCACCAGCCAGTGAGGCTTTTGACTTGCCCTCTGCCCTGTCTTCTTTCAGGTCCAATGTCATCTTCTCAGTGAGGGCATTTCTGGGTACCGTATTTACCATCGCACACCCTGTGCCCACTCTGTTCTCTGCTTTCCCCTTTAGCTGTGGTCACACCAAATGTATTATGCATTTTAATTCTTTATATTGTCCACTGGGGTTCTACCTATGAGGATCCAGGCAGCAGTTCTCATCATCTTGCCTCACAGTACCAGGTACAGGGTAAGCCCCTGACAAATCATTCTTAAATAAATGGATGGATGGGTGAATGAAGAGTGGGTGTCCTGATCAAGTTTGCTCACAGATTAGGCTTACGACCTCTTTAGACAGGGGCATCTGTCACTCTGATGGCCCTGAAAATATCTCATAATCTGTCTTTCCAATTTTCCCTATAATGTATTTTCTTAAAGTAAACTTCAGTTAGAGTAAATTTCCTATAGAATTAAATTTGAAAAATCCATAGTGCTTTGTACCAGGTCAGAATTAACTTTCTTAAAGCTGACCTCAGAGCTGTCCCTTTTCACATCTTTTTTTTCAGGGAACCATGAGTAAAAGTATAAAGACATTTTTAAAATGTCCCTTAAGGAAAAGAGATGCTAAAGTCTTCTCTAGTCTACATTAGACAGAAGAAATTGAGCCAGGACCTTGGATTGGAAATTCTTATCTGTATATATATTTACTCCTTTACTTAATCATTCTCTCAGTCAACAAGTATTTTGTACTCCCTAGGTGCTAGGTGTGATATGAGCTATAGGCGGTGATGAGTAAGCTGTGTTCTTGGACCAAGTGCTTTGAAGGTCAAGGAGGACAATGGCGGGGGGAGAGGACATTGGCTGTAGACAACAGGGAGTTGCAGGTGGTCTTCTGGTGGGCCTCCGTGTGAGTCCACTGAGAGTCGAGGCAAAGATGTAAAGAGTGATGAAGGTATGAACAGAAAGAATTGAGGTAGCAAGGGGAGGATACATTTTTGAGAAGTTTGGAGATGAAGAAGAGAAGTCAAGGGTTGTATTGGGAGGAGAGAGCAGGGTTGAAGTTTGGGAATTGAAGTTGATTATGAATATGTTGTAAGTGTGTGGGGTGTAGCCAGTGGAGGGAACAGCTGATGATGCGGGAAGCCACTAACCCACTAAATCCCTTCCCGCATCGCAGGCCCTGCTGAAAGGGTTGACAATGAAGACCCTCAGGCCACCGCAACTCATGGAGAAGCCCTGAGCATCTGGCCGGTTTGTAAGAGAAGGAACGTGCTGGTATCAGGGCTGGATGGGATCTCATTTTATTCCTATCAAGGTGCCCTTATCCCTTGTATCATAGAGAAGTTTGTAGCCACGGGCCTGCCATCCAGTGGAGACAGCCTCTACACTTGTGCCCTGAAAAATTCAAAGCAAAATAAATCATTTGGCAAATATATGTGGGTACCTGAAACAAGTCAAAAGACTTCCTCCCACATGATCAGAGTTCAGGATGTGCAAGCCACACTAATGAAAACGAGAAGGAAGGAGCAGACATCCAGGTTTCCTTTTGACTCATGTATTCGTCTTCCAGAGTGAATAGCCGCCGCCATCTTCCCACTACGGGGTGCACACGCATTTTCACCTGCCATGCAAAGCCATTAAAGCTGTCTTCTCCTTGAGTCTCCGTCAGCTACAGGCGCTATTACTCTATTAAATGATTGCTAGTTTGGTGGGTGTTTATTAATGGCTCATTGTAACTTTAATTTGCATTTCTCTGATGACCAGTGAGTTTGAGGTTTATTGTTTTCTTCATAAGCTTCTCGGCCTTTTGGATATACAGTACTCTTGTGAGTTACATATTCACAATCCTTTTGTTCATTTTCTACTCGGTCGTTTCTTTTTCTCATCATTTTAATAAGAGGTCTGTGTATATAACAGCTATTAACCCATTGCCTATTATCTGTGTTGCAGATTTTTAAATAAATCTTTATTGACATTGTTTACAAAGGGTTTTGCTATACAAAAGCTCTCAATTTTTATGTAGTCAGATATGACTCTTTTTTCTCTCTTTTCTACACATCTAAGATTTCAGTATTGATTAAGGATGTTTTCCCTGCCACTAGATTTTACGTGGAATTTCGTAGGTTTCTTCTAAGAAAGCATTTCCCCCAACACACACATCCAGTTGAGCTTTGTATTTCCTGTAGCTTTAATTAAACTCAAAATGGGAAAAATATAAACAAATAGAAACTTGTTGTTTTAATGTTATTTGCTAACCCATATCAATACTCAATGAGAATTGTTGGAAAATAAGTGTTTTGATGGAACTTTTGGCCATAATTTGTTTGACATAGTTTTAGCAGTGGAAATTTGTTTTCTAACCTTCTGGTACCAATTCTCTCTTCATTGGGCAACAGAATCCCTAATTTTCTTGGGAAAACTAACACCTCTTCACCACTGAAGGCTGTCTGGATCAAACCAATGGATCCTCCCCACCTGTCCAGAGCTGGCTAGAAGGCAAGCCAGGCCCATTAGCCTTTCTCTCTGGAGCTGAGTGGAATAACAAGGGAAGGAAAAAGTGGCCAGGATTCATTCGTTTTAGAGGAAGTTGTCTATTGAGATAATTAAAAGAATCCTACTGCTCTGACCTTCAGAGCTGTCTCAATTCTCAAACTTGATATCATTTTGTGAGCTCACAGATCTCTGCCCCTTGAGTTCTATTTTTGCTCACATTGGTCTGAGTCTGTTCTGGTCACTGGCAACCCAAGTGCCCTAATTGCTATCCTGTTTTCAGATATAACTTTAGTCCCATGCCTTGTTTGTATGTCAAAAGTCAATCTTGTTTGTATGTCACAACATACAAACCTTGTTTATATGTGACAGCATCACTTTATTTCACCCTCCCACACCATAAAGACATATGTAGCAATTATTATCCCCACATGAGGAAAATGATGTTCACAGGGTCTGTGAGCTCATCTCTGGAAGGGAAGGGACCTCCGATGTCCCACTGGTGGCTGTGTCCATAGCACCCAGCACAGTGCTCAAAAACATATAAAAATGACCCCTTTTAATTTCACTCAGATGCCAAGTAGAAGAACTGGATTTTACCCAGATCTCTAGACCATAAACACTAACAATCTTCCATCAAGACAGATGGAGAGACATGATCTTCCATCACGCATGCCTCTAATAAACAGATCTGTGTTTTCCACGAGTACCTGTCCACCAGGTACTGAACAGGACAGCAGCTGTGGATACAGCAAGAATAAGAAAGGAAAAACTCTACTCTCACTGCCAGCAGGGGAGATATACATAGAACAATAGCAAATTAAGAGATAGAACAATAGCAGGAAACCTCATGAACTACGAAGAAAAATAAATGGAGAGTTCATTGAGGTGGGCAAGTATTTTAGATTGTGTGGTCAAGAAAGGTTTTTCTGAGCAGTTGACACTTCATTTGAGCTCTGAGTGGGCAGAGGGAAGAGAAAAAGCATTAAAGTTGGAATAAACTGAAAGGGCAGGTGGTGGGGGAGCCTTTCTGCACCTTTATCTGTGTTAGAGAATCTTGATGTTTAGATGGTCTACGATAGAATTATTTCATTGGAGGCCGGGAGCGGCAGCTTATGCCTGTAATCCCAGCACTTTGGGAGCCCGAGGCGGGCAGATCACCTGAGGTCGGGAGTTTGAGACCAGCCTGACCAACATGGAGAAACCCTGTCTCTACTAAAAATACAAAATTAACCAGGTATGGTGGTGTGTGCCTGTAATCCCAGCTGCTCAGGAGGCTGAGGCAGGAGAATCACTTGAACCCGGGAGTCAGAGGTTGCTGTGAGCCAAGATCGCATCATTACACTCCAGCCTGGGCAACAAAAGTGAAACTCCATCTCAAAAGAAATTATTTCATTGGAAAGACTAAGGTTGGCTTATAATTCAAAAACTAAGGTTGTCTTTAGTTCATTTTCAGCTGACAAATACTGAGGTAGGACTGGTCATAGTTTTGTTGGAAGCTGAAAGAGCCATTTATTTTCCCCTTCTCCCTCCATCATTCCTTCTTTTCATTCATCGTCCGTCTATGCATCCATCCGTCTGTCCATCCATCCGTCCTGCCATGCATGCATCATCCATCCATCCATCCATCCATCCATCAGTCTTTGTTCATTTGTCATTCATCTATGCATCCATTTGTACATGATTCTTTTGTTTATTTAACCATCAATAGGGTTTAAGCTTTGGCCATAAGCAGTCCCCAGCAACTGAAGGAGAGAGGTGTTTAGATTATTGGTATAATGCAGAGGAGATAGATGTAAACTGGAGGTTGGCTTGAGAAGGTAATGGGGATGGCTGGTAAAGAAGAGATTGTTAAATTTTTTCTCCAGTGGCCCCACCACCTTGTCTGAGGCCTGTTGATGAAAAGAGTTTCATCGTTCTCTTGTCTGCCTGGTCCAGACAACCATCAAGGCATCCAGGCCTTGGGAAAGTTTAAGAGAAAGGCCTCGGTCCTGTGCCTGGCCCAGGCCAAGCTCTGCCCTGAGTGACGGTGAATACAGAGAACAGGATGGGGAGCAGCCCCTGCCTCAAGGGTGCTTTCATGGATAGGGCTTGACTTTATCCATATTGCTAGGCAGATGCATAGGGGACACAGATCTAAATAGGATGGAAACCCTCCAAGCTCCATTGGCATGCATATCCCTTGCCTTTTTGCCTCCAGTAGCATGTGTTTTGCAGCAGTATCTTGAGAACCACTGACTAGAGCATACTCCATTCATACTTTCAGACCATTTTCTAGCAGATCCCACACTGGAAGTTTCTGTTGTTCTGTCAGTCAGTCACAGGTTTGGGGATACACTGATATTTAAAACAACATAAATATTCCATGGGCTTTGTCATTGCAACAGAGCTCATCTGCTTTGAACTTTGGAGAGTGCAAGTGACTGTAGGCTTACAGCAGCCCTGGGCCAGGTCATCTGGTTCCTGATGCTCAGTCCTGGCAGCCTCTTAAATGGAACAGGGGCCAGACACTGGCTAGAGAGCTCTTACCTAGAGTTATTGGTCTGTGTGTTGAGACACGGGGTATCTCCTGGTGACCTGAGTGGGATGAGGACATCAGCTGAGCAGCAGTGGTGCTGCTCTGCAGCTTCAGCTCACGTGTTGTCCCAGCCACAAAGTGCTGGAAGAAACCTGCCTGGAATGTGATCAAGTGTGTGCTCAGGAGTGGGGAGGTCACACGTGCTGCATTTTGATGCTGAGTTTTTATATTCAAAGCAATTTGCCCAGGTGAGCTCAGTCCAAGTATTGCATTACCTAATGGTTTATGGATAAAATGCCTGAATGGACAACTTAGTTGTCTCAAATTCAGCAAAGTTGTTGTAATCTAAGTGATGGGGGTGGGGGGTGTTCAGTAGGTCTGAAATCCTGAAATATGGGATTACAGTGATTCTCATAGGGAGATTTCAGGCACTTTTCTGTCATCCACGACTTGCCCTTCTGCCATGGCAGGGTCTAGTTATCTTAATCTCCTCTCAGGTCTGAGTTCTACATTCACTTGTTTCCTCATTTATTCATTAGCAATATTGATTTCTTAGCCAAGGATGGTGGTGCACACCCGTACTTCCAGCTACTCAGGGGGCTGAGGTGGAAGGATTGAAAATCCATCCATCCATGCGTCCATCCATCCTGCTATCCATCCATCCATCCTCCAATAATCCATCCTCCCATCCCTTCCTCCCTCCTTCCCTCCCTCCCTCCCTCCCTCCCTTCCTTCCTTCCTTCCTTCCACCTATCCATCCAACCATCCATCCTCCCATCCATCCTCTCATCCATCCATCCATCCATCCATCCATCCATCCATCCATCCATCCTCCCATCCATTCTCACATCCATTCTCCCATCCATCTATCCGTCCATCCATCTACCCTCCCATCCATCCATCCTCCCATCCATCCAGCCACCCACCCACCTTCCCATCCATCCACCCCCCCATCCAACCATCCATCCATCCATCCATGCATCCATCCATCCATGCATCCATCCATCCATCCATCCATCCATCCACCCTTCCATCCATCCACCCTCCCATCCAACCATCCATCCATCCATCCATCCATCCTTCCTCCCATCCATCCTCCCATGCATACATCTATCTTGCCGTCTATCCATACATCCATTGCTCCATCCTCCCATCCATCCTCCCATCCATTCATCCATCCATCCTGCCATCCATCCTTCCATTGATCCATCCATCCATCCTGCAGGAGCCCAGAAGTTCAAGGCTGCCATGAGTTATAATTGTTCCACTGCACCACAGCTTGAGTGACAGAGAGAAACCGTCTCCAAAAATAAAAAAAGAATATATTGATTTCATGCCAGTTACATAGATTCTGTGTTGAACAAAATTAGATGTGGTTCCTTCCTGTCTTTAAGGAGCATAAATCTAACAGGAAGGACAGATAATTTTTTAAAAATATATCAACGTGTGTAAAATTTCAACAGGAATAAGCCCCAAGGAGGTGTGGTGCCTGGGGCTATAAGAGTAGCTAATAGAAGAATTTGGGATAGTTTTCGGGAAGGAGAGGGCAAAGGCGGCTTCCTGGAGGGGTGACGATTTCTTTGAGAGTGGAAAGAAAGAACCAGTATTCTTGGAAGAGGGTGACCTGAGCAAAGGGCCTGTGGCAGGAGGGAGTGTAGAATTCAAGGAACTGGGAGGAGGTCCTTGTGGCTAGGAATGTGCAGAGTAAGGGGAAAAAGGCAAGAAATAAGGTGGGAGAAGGAGGGAGGACCACAGCACACGAGGCCTTCCCTGCCCACCTTGCCTACATGCCCCAGACACACTGAGGAGCTGGATTTGTTCATTGTTCTTATGACTGCCGTGTTCCCAGATTTCCCCTTCATATTCTGGCGACATCCACCGAAGCCAGCTCCTGTGTCCCTGATGTGACTGCCCCTGACTCCTTCCCCTCCTGACACCTGCCCCAGGTACTTACCTCTACCGATGATGCCTCAGCCTGACCCTTTGGCTTTCTGACCTCGGACCCCTCCCCACTCCCTCTCCACCTCTCTGCTTCCCACTTCCCTTGTTTCTAGCTGCTCCTTTCCCTGTGAGCCACATTGGTTCCAGCCCCAGTCTCTGCAATCGCTTTCCCAAATGAAATGAATCTGAGAACCCCTAGGATGTAAGCCCCGTCACCATGGTGATGGTCAGTGAATGTCTCTTTCGTGTCTATTTCCCCATTCAGTGCCTGTCTCCCCATCAGACTGAAAGCTGCAAGAGGACAGGGTCCTTCCCAGGGCTCAGCACAAAGCTTAACATGCAGAACATGCCCCATAAATGATATCCAACCATGACCCTCCCCTCCCCCAAACCACCCCACAGAGCCCAGTCCTGCAAAGCCTGAGACAAAGGAACTGCTTTTCACGCAGACACAGACAGACTGATGGACCTGCTGGAGGACCCAGGGATGGTGAGAAACAGGCTCCAAAAGCTTTGTGGCTGCCAGTATTTAACACACAGAGCTATTTTCAGATGCTAGTCACAGACATTTTGAACTGCATTAGAATAAACAGAATTCTGAATTATCTTCTCAGCAGTACATGAAAGAACTGTCTATCACCCAAAAGGGAAAGAAGGAATGATGAATTTCTAAGGTAAAAATTCTGGAAGAGGGGGGAAGTAATCCAATCCACAGGCGGTTCTGGAATCTTCTCACACAACAGGTGGTCCCCCGTCCTCCAGTCCCCCAACTCCTGTGATTAGGAGAAAGTGGAAAGCTGTCAGCTAGACTGGGCTCAGGCTGGGGATCTGGGCTCTTGGAAATGTATATTTATTTGCTCATGCTAATGGTCAGCAGACCAGGATAAATGGGGCTGGGGCATTAATGCAGAGCCCTGTAAATCATGCATGAAGAGGAAGACTATGCCCAACACTGAGGGGCTGGCCAGCCGAGGAGGCTGCATGAAATATTCAGCAACCTGCCAGACTCAGGCCTGCTCCAAATCCCCACGTCCAGACCGCTGAGGATGTGATTTTTGCAGAAAGCTTTAAAAGAACCTCAAATGCCTTATCCTTGTGTTCCCCAAGTCTCCTATCAAAGCTGGTTCCTGCTGAATGGTGTCTCTGTGTTCTGCCTCTCGGACCTTGGTCATGAGAACCCCACACTGATGGTTCCCCTCCCTGGTGCCACTGCAGCGTTGCTTATCCTTCCAGCCCCACAGCAGGCTGTGGTTTCCCTCCCCCACCAACCACGGGGCCCTTGCACATACTTTCCTGCTTCAGGAAGGTCCCTGCCTGGCTCACCTTGTTCTCCTTCTCTTTAGGTCTCAGCTTGGATGCTACCTCTCCAGAGAGGCCTTTATTGCACCCCCTCACCCCTAAGTTGGCCTTCTGTGCAGTTCTCTAGCTCTGTCCTCTATCTATCTGCCTATCACAGCTGTGCTCATTCTGGGGGCATGTTGTCACTGACTCTTTGCTGGTCTCCTTTACCAGAATTAATCTCCATGCTAGAATGGTTCTGTGGGCCCATTCTTGCTGCACTGCAAAGCAGCATCTGGGATATGGCAGGACTCAGCACAAAGTCACGGAGTGAAAAACAGGTGCCTCTCGGCAGGCTTGGGGTGAACATGGAGGTTCATCTCTGGACTCTACATCTCCTCTGCAGAAAATATTCTGATCCTCGGATATGATCTTCAGGTTCCCTATCCATGAAGTCTGTACAACCAATAAACCAGGCAATGACTCGATGAATAGGAATAGTGAGGTTTTATTCCTGATCCATTCTAACTGCAGTGGCCAAATTAACATATGGCAATGTGCTTTGTCAGGACAAACAAACAATGATGGATTCATACCCACACTGAGAGGGGTGAACTGTGATGCCATCCAACTTCCCTCCCAGTACAACAGGGCCCTCTGGCTTTGTGTGGGTGCTTGTGGATGGACACCTCACTTCCTTCCAAGGTAGCTGGTTCCACTCCCAGCCAACAGCTCAGGCTGCCTCCCAGCCCAGCTGTCCTACAGGTTCCAGCCCCACAGCACGTGTGTCTCTGTGTCCTCTAGCCAGTGGGCTTTCTACTTTGAGAATCTCAGCTTCTCGCCCAAAATGCTGGATTTCTCATGGAGATTTTCCTGGATACGATGAGCAGTTGGGGTGACCAATTGGACCATGTGTATTGATGCAGTGAATGTATGCACCCAGAGAGAGAGAGGCCCTGGTGCTTCCATTCTGATGTGTTCTTGGAGAAAACCATTGAAGAACTGTGGTCAGCAGGTGCTCCAGCAGCTTCAGCACCATAGGCTTAGTGGGGCTCCATGGCCCTGTGTATGCATTACTATGTCCTGCGGCCAAGGCGTCAGCTCACTGCATTCGTTCAATAGCTCCTGAGTTCCCACCACGTGCTGTGTGTGTGTGGTGGTGGGGGGTGACTTTTTATCAAGCAAAGTCAAACCACATATGCCCCCTGCCTTTTAAGAGTTCAAGATCTGTAGCACAGACAGCCACAGGGACTAGGGACTCCAGCACCGTGAGCTGTAGTGGATGTACACAGAATGCCCCGTGGGCAGGCACAGGTGGCAGCTAATTCCAGCCGGGCTTGCCTGGGGATTCCTTATGTGACACCCACTGTAGACGCAGCCTGCAGCTGTTTTCCTCAGCGGTCACCTCCACCTTACGAAGGGAGGCCATGCACTCTCGTGTGAAGGGCTGCTCTTTGCTTCTTGTCCAGACCTGCTCAGACTCTATCACACCCATGGCGTGGCTTTGAGACGATACTCATCAGGCTCCCTGAGCTGCTCGAGGACAGGCCACTGTGAGAATTCCACTTCGATTTTCAAGCAGCTGAGGAACCGGAGATATGGTGAATCCCCTCAACCCTCCCCTCAGAATAAGCTGTCTGTCCGGTGAGAGCAGTCACTCCTCCTGTTCTTTGAGGACAAGACCAGTAAAAGACTTGAGTCACCATTTCCAAAGAAAAACAAGAAGAATGCAAATTCCTCGGCTTAAAAATATATACAAAGGGACTGATTTGATATAACTCTCTGGAGTAAGAAGAGCTGTGACTTCCATTGGCTGGTTCTGTTTAGAGAAGGATTGCTGTGCTGAAGTTGAAAAAGAATGTATTCAGCTTTGATATTTGGAGGAAGTGTCCCAACCATCATGTATTTCTGCCTGGTTTTCTTTTAGAATGCAGCAGCTGGAGTCGACATTAAAGAGCGCCATTTCCCATTTGCTGCGGAAGATGTTTAATTGGAAGGCTCTCCCTGCCCCTCGGTAAGCCTCATTTCTGCGTATTAGCTTTACACTTGAGTTCTGGGGTGACTGGTCAAGACGGGAGTCTGTGTGTAATTAGACCAGACCGTGGAAGAAGCAGGAAGTTTGCTGGCGGAGAACAGGGGAGTCTCTGTATCGCCTTAATCACTCTTCCCGCTTGGTGTAATGTTCACGTGTTATCTTTCATCCCAGCCACGGGAACAGCGCACCAATGCATGCTGTCTCCTGGTGGGGCCCTTCAGTCCATCTCCACGACCACCCAGCCCTCACTGTCATCTGTCTGACCCTGCTGGCCTTGCTCTTCTTTTTGGACGATAATAACCTCCCTCCAACCACCCTGACACAGTCTCAGAACATTTGCTTGGGCCGTGGCCCCTGCCCATTCTTTCCTCAGCTCCTGGCCTACTTGGTCCCTTCCTGTTATCCTTGTCTCTGCTTAAGCATCAGCTCCTCAGAGGTCCTCTGACCAGCCCATTGCAAGTTTTTCCCCTTGCTCCTTGCGGTTCTGCTCCTCCCTCCACCTTATAGCTCTGCAGCTTCCCGTGAATGTGCTTGTTGACAGGCTGGCTATCATGTGCCCCACCTGGCTGTTCACCGCTTGATGCCAGCACCAGCTTTCTTGCTGGCTGCGTTGCTGCCTGTGCCTGCAGTGGTGGCTCTGTAAGCATCTGCTGAACAAACGCATGGATGAACGAACGCTTTCAGATCCAGGCTGTGTGGGGGTCAAAACTAAAGAAAACAACACACAAAATGAGTTAGGAATGGGGTTTATTTAAATTCTTAAAAGCTGCTAAGTTTCTGTACGTCACAAAACTGTACATTATTGAATATTTTAATTAGTTACCTGATTGTATACTACATTTTCCTACATTTTTCTCTTGCATACATTTTGCCTTTTCATATGACAAAAATTTTTGGTATTGCTTTTAACAGAACAGAAAGATAATTCCTCTAGTGTGGTCAGGTAAAGCTTTTTTTAAAGTTATGGATAGTTGGTGGCGTGCAACATGCAGATGGATACACAGGCAGACTCACTGTGGCATTGGGTAAGGTTTTGTCCTATGGACACAAGAATTTTGATGGATTCTTTCTTTTTTTGAGACAGTCTTGCTCTGTCACCCAGCCTGGAGTGCAGTGGAGCAATATCAGCTCACTGCAACCTCTACCTCCAGGGTTCAAGTGATTCTTGTGCCTCAGCCACCCAAGTAGCTGAGTAGCTGGGATTACAGGTGTACACACCACATCCAGGTAATTTTTGCATTTTTAGTAGTGGCAGGATTTTACCATGTTGGCCAGGCTGGTCTGGAACTCCTGGCCTCAAGTAATCCACCCACCTTGTCCTTCCAAAGTGCTGGGATTATAGGCATGAGCCACTGCACCCGTCCTTAGTTTCTTTTTCATCCCATTAAAAAAAATGGTTCATTTACATTTGTATATATGCATTACAAATTATTCCTTACAAGGGAGAACATTTATTTTGACTAGGTAATGATGAGAACTGAATCCTCTCCTGATAATTGCATGTCTGATGATAAGAAGGTTTTTCTTAGACTGGCTTCTGGCTCCATATATTTCAAACCTTGCTCCTTTTCCTCTTCCACCAAACCCTCTGGTGCTGGGCACCAATGAGAAGCTCATCTGGCCCTGGGATCCTGGCAGGACACTGGGAGCACTATTGCCATGGGCAGCAGGATTGTTCCTGGAAACATCACTGACCCAGGACACCTAGCACAATGGCACTCAATGTGGAAGTGGCTTCATCCGAATCTGCCACTCGAGCCTAAATAAGTGCATTCCAGAAGAGCAACAGCCCCTCTAACAGCTCTCGAGGTGAGGCAAACCCTAGGGATGGGAAGCTGGAGCAGAAGGAGATGGTGGCCTACAGCCAACTGCAGTGAAAATCTGTCCCCATCAACAAGTTTTGCAAAGCTATGGCCACAGGAACACATGACTAGGGCCCCTCCTAGTCTTGGAAGGAGCCCCCATGGAAATGAGAGCCTCGCAGTGAATCCATCTCTGATCCTACTTCACCTGCAGTCAAATGAGAAGAGATTTCAATCAACTACAGACACCCTATCCCCTCTCCCCTACCCCTGCGACCCCAGGAGCTCCTGCCTTGTCACTGTGTCTGTCCCCAAAGGAACCACATCTGAATCAAGCCCCTTTCTCTCCCCAGTGGTCACCATCTGGGCTGTGATGGGCAGCTTCCACTCTTGCCTTAGAAGACGACTGGACAGGTGATTTCTTCTCATCACGTGGAGAATACATTCACCCCATGGTGCTTTCCATCCAAGCTGACCGTCACTTGACTTTTTGGTGTAGCTGCTACCCTTGGCAATGTGGCCCTGGAGCAGCTGTCCCAGCCTGCATTTGGGGGGTTTCATGTAATTATGAATAGGATGCAAATTTTATAGCCTCAGTGAAGGGAAACATCCCTGGTGAGGCTTCCCAGGGCCAGAGAGAGGACTCCACTGAGGGAGACGGTGGCCGGGCCATTCTTTATGTCCCACCTTTTTTTTTTTTTTTTTTAAATATCCTCTTTATGTCCTGAGAGCCATGTGCAGATGGGGAAGAATGACATGCAATGCATTTTTGCCTGCCACAATGACTTTGCAATCATGGCAAGCAAAATATTCTAAATAGTAAGTGAATTGAGGAAGATATACTGCCAAGTCAGGAAGAAACAATCCACCTGTTCAGTGATTTCAGGAACTGCTGAAGAAAATCACCAGTGAATACCAGTTTCTGCAAGAGAATCTAATGCAGGCTTTGCTTCTCATTGGAATGCCCCAGCTGGTGTCTTGGTTGACTGAGAGTCTGGGGGAGAGGGCAGCCAGTGGATTTATTCTCTGCTAGGTTTTTAACAGTCACAAAGGACTGTGGTCCTTAAGGGCACTGCTCAAACCTTAGTGTGCATCAGAATTACCTGGATAAGGCCAGGCACAGTGGCTCATGCCTGTAATCCCAGCACTTTGGGAGGCTGAGGTGAGCAGATCACCTGAGGTCAGAAGTTTGAGACCAGCCTGACTCTTTTAGTACAGAAATCCTAAAAAATAAAAAATTTAGCCAGGTGTGGTGGCGAGTGCCTGTAATCCTAGCTACTTGGGAGGCTGAGACAGGAGAATCACTTGAATCTGGGAGGCAGAGGTTGCAGTGAACTGAGATCACACCATTGTGCTCCAGCCTGGGCAACAAGAGTGAAAAAAAAATTACCTGGAGAGCCTGTGAACACGCCGAGTGCTGGGCCCCATGCCCAGAGATCCTGATTCAGCCTGTCTGGGGTGGGCCAGAGATTCTGCATTCTGTCTAAGGAGCTCCCAGGTGATACACATTTGCAGATCACAGTCTGGAGGTTTAAGAACTTGGAAGACCGTGGCTGGCATATCTCGAGTCTCTGCCTTGGTATCCTTTGCCAAGCAGAGAAATGCGCTGTTTATGTTTTCCAGGGGCTCAGGAAGCAGAATGCAACCAATGCAGATGTAGGGGCTGGATTCTCTCTATGACGGGGTGGGAGACTCGGACCCAAGAAATGCCTTGTATTGGCCCTGAAATCCACAATGGCTTGCTGGGCTGGAGGCCACCAGTTGATGGGACCCAAGAGAGGAATGAATTATTTATCTGGACTCCTCACAGAGAACAATGCCCTGCAAATGTCCTCCCCACCATGCTGGGTGGAATTCATAGTCAACCTAACAACCAGCTTAGCATCTTCTCTCCCGGACCTTGCCCCTCCAACCATATCGAACTTTGAGGAGCAATTAGGGAATCACTTGACACCTTTCCTGAGAGCCCTTGGGTCACAAAAGCTAATTAACCTTCCTCTTGCCTTCCAAACGAAGTAACAACCTCCAGAGCCAAGTCTTCTGGAACAAAACAGGGAGGAAGAGAGAAACTAAGAAAGAAGCACTACCTCTGATTTTTTTTTTTTTTTTAAATGAAGGTTGGCATATAATTTTTAAAATAAACTCCATGGAAAGGAGGTTGTGGGGTTCAAAACCCCTGCGAGCAGTTCCAGCAGTGCCAGGATGGTCTCAATGGCAGCTCTCTGCTCATCTTTGAGGTCTACTTTGCCCAGCAGCTAATTCTTGTGGGCAGAAACATGCCAGCTTCTTGTTCTCTGGAAAGTTCTGGATGGGAACTTGGCGTGGGAAGTCGTGAGTGCCCTGAACTTGGAGGTGGGGCTCATTGGCACCACAGTGATGGTCCCATCTGTGCCATGTAGGCTTGACCAAGCAACTCAAGGTGTCCTGGATGTCCCAGACTAAGAGAGGACTTGCCGGCCTCCACCATGGAATCTTGTTGACTTTCAGTGCACAACCCAAGTCCTTTCCTTCAACACTCCTCTCTAAGACGACACACAAACACTTAAGGACTTGGGCTTGTGAAGGGTGTACGTCTGAGCTCAGATTTCCATTCTGACACTTACTGGCTATGTGACCTACACTGTGATTCCCAAACGTCCCCATATCCACATACCACTGTGTCCCACTGCACTAGCTACCCGGAGCTGCCATAACACATTACCACTAACTAGGTGGCTGAAAACCAGAGAAAGTCATTCTCTTATAGTTCTGGGGGTCAGAAAACTTTTTTTATTTTTTTGAGATGGAGATTCGCTCTTGATGCCCCGGCTGGAGTGCGATGGCGTGATCTTGGTTAACTGCAACTTCTTCCTCCTGGGCTCAAGCAATTCTCCTGCCTCAGTCTCCCAAGTAGCCAGGATAACAGGCATGCATCACCATGACCAGATAATTTTGTATTTTTAATAGAGATAGGGTTACTCCATGTTGGTCAGGCTGGTCTCAATCTCCCAACCTCAGGTGATCCGCCCCCCCTCAGCTTCCCAAAGTGCTGGGAGTACAGGCATGAGCCACCGCACCTGGCCCTGATACCTTAAATCAAGCACCTGCTGATACCTTAAATCAAGGTATCAGCAGGACCATGCTCCCCAAAAGCTCCAGGAAAGGATACTTCTTGGCCTATCTTCTGGCTTCTGGTGGCTGCAGCAATCCTTCGGGTTCCTTGGCTTATGGATGCATCACTCCATGCTCTGCTTCCATCCTCATTTGACCTTCTCACCTATCTTCCTTTACATCGTCTTCCCTCTAAGATGCTCTGTGTCCAAATTTTCTTCTTTTTAAAATGATGTCAGTCATTGGATCAGAGACCACCTTAATCCAGGATGACTTCATCTTAACTAAATTACATCTGCAAAGATTCTGTTTCTAAATAAACCCACATGCTGAGGTTCTGGGTGGACATGATATTTGGCAGGACAAAGTTAACACAGGATATTCATTTTCAGAATTTTTCACATGGTTTGAGGAAGCCGATGGTGGCATCTCTTCTTAAATCTGTTTTCAGGAAAATCACGCTAGTAGGCTTCAAGTGGCCGTGGTGGGAGCATTGACCTAGGGAAATCCACATTTCCCAACACGTGCTGGATATCTGAGGACTCCAGAGCTACTGTCTGCTTAACATTAAAAAACAAACAAACAAACAAAAAACGTCACATTTTTAAGTGAAACAGGTTTATTGGCAGATTTCTTAACTCAATTTGCAAGGATACCTTAGACCAGGGGTCGACAAACTACATTCCACAGAACAAAGCTGCCCATTACTTGTCTTTTTTTTTTTTTTTTTTTTTGAGATGGAGTCTCACTCTTGTTGCCCAGGCTGGAGCGCAGTGGTGTGATCTCGGCTCACCGCAACCTCCATCTCCCTGGTTCAAGCGATTCCCCTGCCTCAACCTCCCAAGTAGCTGGGATTACAGGCACATGCCACCATGCCCAGCTGATGTTTTTGTATTTTTAGTAGAGATGGGGTTTCACCATGTTGGCCAGACTGGTCTCGAACTCCTGACCTCAGGTGATCCACTGCCTTGGCCTCCCAAAGTGCTGGGATTACAGACATGATCCTAAGTACAGTTTTATAGGACAATCATGCTCATTCATTTCCGTATCATCCAAGGCTGCTCTACAGCAGCAGAGTTTAGTGGTTGGGACAGAACCTGCACAACCTGCGCAACCTGCAAAGGCTGAATATTTACTCTCCAGCTCTTTAGAGAAAGTTTGCAACTCCTACTTTAGACTGATGCTTCTTCAATACTGACGTACCAGTCACCAAATCACCCGCGTCTGGTCCCAGGCTACAACCATAAACCACAGCTGAAGGGAAACTCGGTAGCACTTGCCTTCAATAGCAGATGCTGTAAGAGGAAAGCAAGGTGACCAAGAAAACATTGCAAAACTCTGGACAGAATCTGGGGCCTGAAGACTCTGAGTCAGAGGCCTCTTTTTGCTCTAAACACGTATTAGCAAGAGTCCAAGAGGCATCAAAGATGAGTTAGCAGCGAAATGGGGCTTTGTCCTTCATGTATAAAGGATTAAACGATCATTGAAAATGCAATAACTTTCACCCTGTGGGATTCAGTGATGTTCAGTGCTGTGATTACGTCCAACCTCAAATCTAACTGTCCCAAGTGGGACAGCCCAAACATAGGGAGCCACTGCACTAAGATGGTATGATTTATTAAGATAATAAAGCCAGCGGGATGACAAACGTTTCATTTTTCCCCTCTGTGTTTCCCCCAAAGGACCGTCTGCTTTTGCATGTGATTTGACTATCCGCTGCGGACCTAGCATGGTATATCAGCAAAGTGGAAAAGTAACTGAAGTGATTGTTTATCATCTTGTACTAAGTTACACCACTTTAAGCTTTAACTCCACAGCTCTTGCATTATTTTAAAACCGTCTGGCAGATCTCTAAAACTAATGGTACAAACCGCTCTGTGATACATTAAAATACATTCCACTCTGTCATACTGCAAACAAGTAGCTGCTCCCCAGTCTTTGAAAAAGTACTTTCAAGATAAAATATGTACTCATGGGTTCTGCAGGTTTTTAAAGTGTCTTGAATCTTTACAGATTTAGTGGGGGGGGGGGGGTGTTTCATGTAAAATGTGTTTTTCCTTGACATTTAGAGGTCTTGCAAAGTGGTTTATTATAGATCTTGTGGACATCTTGCTATTTAATTAAATTTCAGAAATATATTCTCTGCACTCATAAGAAGGAATATGAAGAGTGTATTTGTTCACTGTCTATTTATTATTCTTTTTCTGTTTCTAACACAAAATTATCAGTTCGAAATAAGTCATCAGAGGCACTTAAAATTTTTCAGGGTCAGAAATCTAATTAACCTCAGCAACTCTGCTTAAAATGTTGAATAATATAAGACAAGTCCTTACAGGAATCTTTGGTAATATTCAGTCTTGGTGATGTATTTACAACTATTTTTTAAAAAACTGACCTTCAATGTCTATTTTCAAAAGACATAAGGGAATGGAAAGCAGATTGAGAAACAAGTCACTTGTGAGGTCTTATCCAACACATTTCAGTAAATTATTGCTGGATGTAAGCAGCTGAATTTGTAAACTATTTCATTACCTTACATTTTATAGAGAAAATTAAGAGTAAGTTCACAGTAAATGAACCTCTCATCTGAAAATAGCTCTTTCTCCTCATTTAAACCTAAAATCAGAAGGATACAACTCAAATGTGTTCAACCCAGCACATTTTGAGATAAATACATTTCACAACTGTCTTATTGGTGGATTTGCTTAGCAAGATTTGAGCATTTGTTATCCTCTGATGAATTCGGAGGGGTTTTTCAGAGGATAACATTGCATGTTTGCAATAAGTTTGCATGTTTGCATGTTGCGTGTGATAAGTTCACATGCTCACAATAAGTTTGCATGTCCTTTGGTGCTATCTTTTATTTTTCTGTTAGGGATTCTAGTTTGCAGTAGAACAATTTCCTCCTGCAGCCTCATTCAAAGTACCATCAGGATTCAACCTGTTTCTCTCCATGAGACTGTTTGTTTTGCTCCTAACTTATCAGAATAAGAGCTCACGAGATCAGCAGCTGACAGAAATGTTCAGAACAGGAGCTGCTGGCACCCGTGCAGAAAGCACAGAAAATATGAACAGTTGGTGGGCAAGGTTCTTGGGCAGAGTAAAGGGCACAGAGCAGGCAATGGGAGGAGGCCACTCCAGGCAACTCACCTGGGAAGGTTGGTGACAGGTGGGAGGAATTGGCACAGCAGGTAGGTAGGTGGTGGGCAGGCAGGTAAGTGGGCACCTTGCCCATTAAGAGCTGGAAACCTTGACTAGACTCAGTGGCTCATGCCTGTAATTCCAGCACTCTGGGAGGCTGAGATGGGTGGATCACCTGAGGTCAGGAGTTCGAGACCAGTCTGGCCAACGTGGTGAAACCCCATCTCTACTAAAAATACAAAAAAATTAACCAGTGTCGTGGTGGGCACCTGCAATCCCAGCTACTTGGGCAGCTGAGGCAGAAGAATTGCTTGAACCTGGGAGGCAGAGATTGGAATGAGCTGAGATTGCACCATTGCACTCCAGCCTGGGCAACCAGAGTGAAATTTCATCTCAACATAAATAAATAAATAAATAAATAAATAAATAGCTGGAAACCTTGAGGGGAGGCAAGACTGAGAAGGGAGAGCCCAGGGCAGCTGTTAATGTCCAGTGGGCTGACTGGGTGAGAAGTGAGGAAGTGGAGGCCGGAGCCCAGGGAAAGAAGGGAGGGAAAGTGCTGATCCTGGGGCCATCGGACACCAGGCCCGTGTTAGTTTCCTGTGGCTCCTGTAACAAATGACCACAAGTTCAGTGGCATCAAACAGTGCAGATTTAGTATCTTACAGTTCCAGAAATGGGAAGTGGGAAATGGGCATCCCTGGCTAGAATCAAGGTTTTGTCAGGGCTGTGACCCTCTTGGAGGGCCTCAAGGAGAATTCATTTCCTGGCGTCTCTGGCTCTGAGGGGCTGCCCACATTCCTTGGCTTACAACCCCACCCTCCATTCCTAAAGCCTGCAACCCTGGGAAGAGACCTGCTGCTGCCATCTTCCACTTATAAGGACCCGTGACCACACTGGTCACCCCCAGACAGTCCAGGATATGCTCCTCATCTCCAATATCAGCTTAACAAACAGAAACCCTCCTGTAACCCTAAGCCCTCTGTTACATGTATAGTGACGTAACCACAAGATGTGGGTGTTAGGCTCTAGGTATCTTTGGAGCCTTTATTCCATCTTCTATACAGCAGTGCAGAACAAAGGCTTATTACGTATAGGGAATTTGCAAGATCTGGTATCAAACAGGATGTGGCTGGAGGCGCTATCGACCCTTGGTTCCGCTGTGTCACCCACCACCTGCAAATCTAGTGTCATGAAACAACTGTTTTGTTATGTGCACAGAATCTCTGGGTCAAGAATTCAGCCAGAGTGTGGCAGGGACACTGTGTTTCTGCTCCATGAGATCTGAAGCCTCAGCTGGAAAGATTCACATGGGGGGGTGGTGGGGGGATGCTCCACGGCTGGGGACTGGAGACGTCTGAAGTCACCTTGTCTGTGTGTCTGGTAGTGGATGCTGGCTATTGCCTGGGACCTTGATAGGAATTTCTGGCTCACAGTTGGGACAGCTACAGCCGGACTCTCCACCTGGCCTTGGTGTCCTCACAATATGGCCGCTTCTGGGAAGTGGAGCTTCTGGTGCAGTGGCTGAGGGCTCCAAAGGCCTCCAGTCAGGGAGATGGAGTCTGCATTGCCTCAGAGGTGACACCACAGCATTTCTGCCACATTCTGTTGGTTTTAAGAAAGCTACCATCCCCTCCATCTCCCTAATTCACAGTGAGGAATATTAGATTTCATCTAATGAAGGAGTGGCATGGACTGAGAAGAACCTGCGGCATGGGAGAGACTGAGGCATCCGTCTTTGGAAAAACAATCCGCCACATTCTTTTAGGATTCCGGCAAGGCCAGTCCTCAGCAGGAATGCAGTGGTGGTTTCCAGCTCAACCCTTACTCTAGGGTTACCAGATGTAGCAAGGAAAACTACAGAACATCCAGTTAAATTTGAACTTCATATGAACAATGATTTAAGGTATAATTATGCCCATGCGATATTTGGGATATACTTATGCTAAAAAGTTTGTAGTTTATCTGACATTCAATTTTCACTGGGCATTTTTACATTGTATCAGGCAACCCTAATCCATGAAGAACGCCCATTTAAAAACATGTTGATCATCATCCCTGAGCAGGAGGGAGGAGAAAGAGTAACAAAAAGGCAGCTTTTAAGAGGAAACCCAGCCAGATGTGGTGGCTCACCCCTGTAATCCCAGCACTTTGGGAGGGTGAGGCAGGCGGATCACGAGGTCAGGAAATGGAGACCATCCTGGCTAACACGGTGAAACCCCGTCTCTACGAAAAAAAAATACAAAAAAATTAGCCGGGCGTGGTGGCGGGCACCTGTAGTTCCAGCTCCTCCGGAGGCTGAGGCAGGAGAATGGCATGAACCCAGGAGGTGGAGCTTGCAGTGAGCCGAGATCCGAGATCACGCCACTGCAATCCAGCCTGGGCGACAGAGCAAGACTCTGTCTCAAAAAAAAAAAAAAAAAAAAAAAAAAAAAGGAAACCCTTGCAGAGGGAAGCCAAAAGACCCAGACCCAACTTGTTTATTTATTTCTTGGCCCACTTCCTCAGAGCCAATGTAATCCATTTCCAGTTTCCACAGTCTGTAAAAATACCTTCCAGCCTGCTGGTAGTTAATGGGAAGTGTAAAACCCATTCTTCTGATGAGCTTTCAATTAGCCTATGTCTAATTTTCAAATGCTCATGAATAAATGATTAACTCGGATCAGAAACAAAAATCAAAGACCTCACCTGCTTATAAACAGAACGTTTTGAGAGATTACCTCATCATCATTTCCATAGACTGCACCATCATTGCCTTCCTTATGACCCAGAAAACAAGAATCGTCAGCCTTTACTGAGCATATTCTCTGGCAGACAACATCATGGGTTCCTTAGTCTCTTAAAAAACTCACTGGCTAGTTTTTATTATTTTCTGAACCACACAAACCAGCAGATGGGTGGGTGACCAGCCCAAGGTCCCACAGCCAGAAAGCAGCAGAGTTGGAAGGATTCAGCCTGGGTCTCCCAGCCCAGGTGCTTGGATCTTCCACAGGAATCACTTTTGTCCCTACATTTCTTCAAGAGCATAGCCTTTTTGCCTTGTGAGGTCAGAAAAGTGAACTAGTGTGCACTAGCACCGGGGTACATAGGTCCCTCTGGCTGCTACAGTAGCATGAATATTGTCCCCCCAAGTATGTCTGAGTCCTAATCCCTGGTAACCCTGAACGTGACCTTGTTTTGGAGATAGGACTTTTGAAGATGTCGTCAAGGGCCTCCAGATGAGATCATCCTGGATTTAGAGTGAGATGTCATCTCTTTAGGGCTTTAGGTCTCTTTGCTGTCTTTATAAGAGAAAGGAGGGGATGTTTAGAGGCACAGACAGAGAAGAAAGCCATGTGAATACGGAGGCATACTGGAGTGATATTCTACAGGTCAAGGAATGCCAAGGTTTGCCGGCAGCCACCAGCACCCAGGAATTAGCCGTGGAAGGGATGTTCCCTGAAAGCCCCCAGAAGGAACCAACCCTGGTTTCGAATTCCTGGCCCCCAGAACTGCAATACCATGGATTTCTGTTGTTGTTAAGCCATCGGCTTGTGGCCGTTTGTCCCGGTAGCCACAGGAACATGAAGGTTGTCTCTCTCTCAGGCCTGCCAGCTGCTCTGCTCCATCCCTGTGATCCCCAAAACCAAAGCCCCCGTGTTTCTTTTCACCACAGAAAAACACACTGCTTTAGCTTCTCCTCCTTGTATATGAGATGCAAGTGGTGATTTGTGATTCTGTGTGTGCCTCTGCCTGCCCACCTGGTGCTGGGGAAAAGACAAATCATGTCATCAACACCCCTACTGGGGTCTTCAGAGGGAAATTTAGAGTAACGTGAAGCCTTTGTGCTTTTCTTAGTCACATAATAAAAACTACAGTTTTTATAACTCGAGTGACTAAAGCACTTAAATCACCTCCAGGAGTGAGCCGGCCAGCCACTTGTCGGTGTGGCTCCTGAGAGAAAGCTGAAGGGGGCATATGTCTGGAAGGATGAGAAATCATTTGCTAAGTAAGAAGCTCACTGAGTTTAAATCAAAACTCAGCACCTCTGATTTTAGGCAAACTTTTAAAAGTCTTACAGTTCCTGTTTTCCTGTGTGCAAGCACCCCTAGGAAAGGGTAGAAGCAGAACTGAATTTTTGCTGGTTTGCTTCTTTCTTAGGGTAAATTCTGCTATGTCTCCTCCAGCCCTGGCCAAACTTCAAATATGAGGTAAATAAACATTGTCATGTATCAGCCGGCCAGTTCCCAGTGAATCCTGCCTGCGTGCCAGTGCAAAGGCAGGTCTGGTGCTGTGTCCTGTGGTAACTACCTATGGAGCCTGCTGAGGTCATTTTCCCCTGAATTTCAGAAAGTGCTGGAATCACCCCAGAGCACTTGAGTACTTGCCCTGTGAAGATAGCGAGGAAATGGGAGAGGATTTGAAGGATTTGCTTAAGAGCGGCTTTGAAGACCTCCAACAGGGCGAGAGAGCCAGCTCAGCACAGAGCCAGCCTAGAGAGGGAGCATTTTTCTAGTGAATTCATCTTTAATTTGCAAACTATGGCACAAAGGAAGGAGCAGCTGTGGAGACCAGGGCATTGGTGAAATGAAAGCATATTGTTTCCCTCCACCTTCCCCACCCTGGGGAGGCCAGGGGTTCTCCAAGGTAGATACTCTCTAAGTGAAATCTGTGGAATTTTGGAAACAAGTTAAAAGGCATACTCGAGTGCATTGCACATGCTCACCGAGGAGCCAGGCATGCATGGTTCAGACTTGCTGGGTTTGGGTTCGCGGGCTTGGTTTTCTTTCTCTCTGCTGCTTGCCCTGTGGGTGTAGACAGCAAGAAAATGAAGAAAATGAGCCCAAGGCCCCTTGCCATGGCAGTGCTAGTCACTCCCTTTTAACCTGAGCAAGTTCTGATTTATTCTAAGGCACCCGCCGTCATCAGTGAAATGGAGATAATGGGGATAATGCTTTACTGGTAGTTTGGAAGATCAAGTAAGGTCGTGTCGGTCAAGATAATAGCATTGACTGTCATTGATTGAGTGCCTGCCACGCCCGGGCACCATGCTAAGTGCTTTGCAGGCAGGGCACTGATTTTCTCCCACTTTACATTGGAGGGTAGGGAGGCACAGAAAGGCAAGGGAACTCGCTCAAGGTCATTTGGCGCAGTAAGGAGCCAGGACTCCAACCCCTATCTAAGCTAGTGCTCTAACTCGTTATGCATTTTTATAAAGGACCAGATCGTAAATATTTTCAACTTGGCAGGTCTGAGTGGAAAACACGAACTCGTTGAAAGTGCTTTTTCTATTCTGTCACTCACAACAATCAACACAGAAGACCTCTGTGATCAAATGTGGCAGGGAGGGGGTTCCCATATACACAAAGCAAGCTATCAATTCTGCAGCAGGCATAAGCTGGGGGTCCTCTAATGCAATTCCATGGAGATAGCACCAGGTCCCACAGGTTGAGGGCTGAGTCCCCGAGACTGCTTTCCACCCAATTCCAGTGCCAATCACAAGTCCCGGGTTGTTTTGCCAGTGCTTCTGCCCCAGGGGCTGTAAATCAGAGTCCCCAAAAGCCCTTCCTTGGGCTTAGTGAATTTGCTAGAGTGACTCACAGAACTCAAGGAAACACTTACTTATGTCTAACAGTTTATTACAAAGGATATTTCAAAGGATACAAATCAACAGCCAGATGAAGAAACACATAGGGTGAGGTCTGGAAGGGCCTGAGTGCAGGAGCTTCTGTCTCCACGGATTTGGGATGCACCAGCTGTCGGGTACGTGGATGAATTCTTGTTCACCTTCCTGCCTCCTGGGAGCTCCCCAAACCCTGTTCTCCTGGGCTTTTTATAGAGACTTTGGTAGGCAACCATGTAGCGATGTGACTGGGCAAAAGGATCTGATCTAATACGAATGGGCCGAGTAGGGAACCCCGGTAAAGCCTGTCAGTTCAGATTCTTCTTGGCCTCCCCGTACAACATTCTTTCTTCCAGAGTATGGGACAGAACCCATTCTGAAACAGGCCTCTTGTGACCTATAATTAGACAAAATAGGTCATAACGTATTTTTATTGCTAGCTCCAAAACAGAGAGGCAGGGAAAGATTCCTGCTTAGGGGAGAAAAGGGAGCAAATGAAAGTGGGGAAGGGGAAGGCAGGGAGAGAGATTCTGTTTCTAGGCCTGTTCCTGAGGCCTAAAGCACGCAAGGCAGTAACAAAGGCTATGGGAGTTATGAACCATGAATGAAAACCTCTCTCTCTCTCTGTCTCTCTCTCTCTCTCTCTATCTCTATATATATATATACACACACACACACACAGATATTATATGTTTTATATGTTTATATGTTTCATATGTTTATATGTTATATATGTTTTATATATGTAACGTAATATCACCACAGGTCTCTCTTGTAACTACTCAACTACTCAACTCTGCCACCGTAGCACAAAAGCAGCCACAGACAATCCATGAGCAAATGGGTGTGGCTGTGTTCTAAGACAACTTTATTTACAAGACAGGCCATGGGACGGGGAGGGGCTGCGGAATGGATGAAGGTCTGTCTTGGTCCCTTTGGGGTGCTATAACAAAATACTATAACCTGTGTGGCTTCTAAACAATGGGAATTTATTTCTCACATTTCTGGAGTCTGCCAAGTCCAAGATCAAGGCGCCGGCAGATTCGGTGTCTGGAGGCTCCACTTTCTGGCTCATAGATGACGTTGAATGTGTCCTTGCATGGGGGAAAGGGAGAACTCTGGCCTCTGCAGCCCCTCATAAGGGCACCCATTCCATTCATGAGGGCCCCACCCCCATGACTGAGTCACCTCCCAAAGGCCCCACCTCCTAACATCATCACACTAGGATGAGGGTTCAGTGTGTGAATTTCAGAGGAACATGAGCATTGAGTCCATAGGAGGGTTTTATTTGGAGTGTTGGAAGTGCCTGGAAGTAGATAAAGGGGTACACTTGGAAGGTACTAAGTGCCACTGAATTCCTGGCTTTAGGATGGTTAATGTTATATGGATTTCACTTCAATGAATTATTTTTAAAAATCAAGCAATAGACTCAATTTGGCCCACAAGCCATAGTTTGCTGACCCCAGCAAGCTGTCCCTGGTCCCAACTAACTTAGATGAAGACATTTGACAGAAGTTAGAGATCGAGTCTTTATCAGCTGCCAGCACCTTAAGTTGATCGATTCCGTATAGACAGAGGCACTGACTCACGCAGGAGGGATCTACACTATGGGTGTTCAGTGCCAGCCCGACTGGGTCTGTACCGTGGCTGTGCCAAGTGCTAGCGGAGTCATCCCAGGCAAATCATCCCAGGCAAATGAAACTCTGGTTTCATTTCACAGGTCTTTAAGGTGGAGACAATAAGGATTCCTTCCTTATGGAGTTAAGAGGATCAGCTGAGTTAATACAAGTGACTTATCCAGACAGAGCCAAACGCGTAAGTGTCTCACATAAGAGTCTGCAATCACTTTAATGTTAATAAATGAAGGGGCTTTCCTTACCCACGAGCTGCTGCTTGCTCACACGAGAGCTCCCTCAGGCAGCCCTGTGTTTTCAGAGCTGGCACAAGCAAGCCATGGCTAGGCATCATAATAAACCAGTCAGGGCAGCTCGAGGCAGATGTGACTTCTTCCCAGGAACTGGCAGGTGCTGTGAGCAAAGCCCAGGCCTGACACCTCCTGTTTCTCATGAGGTAGAGCCACACACATGGCCTGAATTTCTCCATTCTTCAGGACTCACAGCCCCTATCAGTGTCCACCTGACAGTGGAAGAGGCTTCATCTCGGCCACAGAAGGTTGGCCTTTCCCTGGGTGTGGGTCAGGGCTCAGGAAAGAAACTGACCATGAACTGACACTGGTGAGGAAGAGTTTGGTAAGGAGGTATTTTCCAGATGTAGGCAGGTTGAAAGAACCCTGGGCTGGTAATAGTGGAGGAACCACTTCTGCCCCAGTGCCTGTAGGAGCAAGGAGGGTAGCAGTTATGGCAACTGAGAGAGGGGATCTGTGAGGAGCCACAGCTACATGGAACCAGTCACCAGATGGAAATGGGGCCTTCAGAAGAAGGACAAGGCCAACCTACTGAACTGGAGCAGCGAGAAAACCAGAGGAACAAGTGCCTCAACCATTCTTCATTCTCAGATGTGTTCTCCCTTGACGGGCCAAAGCCGAATAGCAGCCCCTCTAGGCTGAGACCATCTCCACAGCAACCATTTCAACCAACAGTTCAAAGTTCAACAAGAGTCCTAGGGAAGGCTGTGATCGTCCAGGATGAAGTCTGCACTGTTGCCAGTGGGAGAAAGCATCCTGATTGGCTAATCCTTGTGTGCAAAGGTGTTCAGACAAGAAACAGAAGCTCAGAGGCCCAAGATTAAAGGAAGAGCAGCAGGCGGCGGAAGATGATTGTATCTGCGGACATACGCCACACTCATTTTTTCTCAGAAAGAGACCATTCCAGCCTTCCCTGGATCACCAGCATTTTGCAATGACCTTCCGCAGGAGCCTATGGATCTCCCTGTTTCCCCACCCCCTCTTTCTTCTCCTCTCTTCTCCTATTTCTTAAAGAATAGACTGTTTCTTGGAGTAGCTTTAGATTCACAACAATAGAGTGGAAGATACAGAGATTCCCCATATATACCCTGTTCCCACATGTGCACAGCCTCCTCCATTATCAATATCCTTCACCAAAGCAGTGCATTTGTTACTATTGATAATCCTACATTGACAGGTCATTATCACCCAAAGTTCCATGGTCTACATAGGGCTTACTCTTGGCGGTAGACCTTCTATAGGTTTTGACAAATGTGTCATTGAAATGCATCCACCATTACAGTGTCATGCAGAACAGTTTCACTGCCCTAAAAATCCTCAGTGTGCTACCTATTCATCCTGCCCTCCCTCTAAGCCCTGGCAACCACTGATCCTTTTTCTGTCTCCGAAAAGTTTTGCCTTTTCCAGAATGCCACATAATTGGAGTAATACAGTATGTAGCATTTTAGATTGGCTTCTCTTGCTTAGTAATATGCATTTAAATTTCTTCCAAGGCTGGGTGCAGTGGCTCAAGCCTGTAATCCCAGCACTTTGGGAGGCTGAGACGGACAGATCACCTGAGGTTAGGAGTTCAGAACCAACCTGGCCAACATGGTGAAACCCCACCTCTACTAAAAACACAAAAGTTAGTAAGGCATGGTGGCACATGCCTGTAGCCCCAGCTACTTGGGAGACTGAGGCAGGAGAATCGCTTGAACCTGGGAGGCGGAGGTTGCAGTGAGCTGAGATCACACCACTGCACTCCAGCCTGGGTGACAGAGTGAGACTCCATCTCAAAAAAAGAAAAAAAAAAAAAAAAAAAAAAAGTTTCTTCCAAACACTAACTCCATTGTCTGAATGCACCACTGTTGGTTTATCCATTCACCAACTGAAGAACATCACAGTTGCTTCCAAGTTCTGTCAATAATGAATGAAGATGTTATAAACATCCATATGCAGGTTTCTGCGTAGTCCTACATTTTTATCTCGTTTAGGTCATTACCAAAGATTGAGGTTGCTGGGTTTTATGGTAAGACTGCAGTAGCCCTTTATCCCAGGGGGACATGTCCCAAGACTCACAGGAGATGACTGAAACTGCATGAATTTCTTTTTCCGTTTTCACAATTTCATGGATAGAAGATTCGTTTTCTACCGTAGGTCTTAGCAACCTCAGCATACTATATTTTTTCTTTCCTTATGAAGTCTAGAGCTTTCATGTTTTCACTTAAAGCACTTTATGGCTTTTCTTTGGCATATATGAATTGCCAGCATCAATAATGTTGCCCTTTGGACCCACTATTAAGTAAAATAAGGGTTATTTGAACACAAGCACTGTGAGGCTGTGACTGTCAATCTGACTCGAGACAGACACTAAGTAGCTGAGGGGCAAGTAGCATAGGTGGTGTGGAGACCACGGACAAGGGGTGGTTCACATGCCGGGGGGGACAGAGGAGGACAGCCAGAGATTTCATCATGCTGTGAAGAATGGGGTGTAATTTAAAACTTATGAATTGTTTATTTGGGGAATTTTCCATTTATTATTTTCACACCATGGTTGACTGAAACAGCAGTAAGTGAAACTGTGGACCAAGGAAACTATTGTATGTTTAGCTTTGTAAGAAATCACAAAAATGTGTTCCAAAGCAACTGAACTCTTTTACATTCCCACCGGCAGTGAATGGGTGTTCCTGTTGCTCCACTTCCTTGCCAGCATTTGATGTCATCAGTGTTCTGGATGTTGGGTACTCTAGTAGGTGGTTAGCATCTTTGTATTTATTTATCCTATGTGTGGATTAAGTGCCTCTCCTAGATTCTCAAAATAGGATTAAAATCATGCTATTTTGGTATTTATCACAACTTCATGGAAAGGTGGGAGGGACAGGAAGAAGCTGAAGGAAGGCTATGATTTTAAGCCAAGTTCCATCATAGGAGTCGGTCTCCATGAGGAGTGCTTCTCCTAAACCCTCAACTGGACACCAGGTTTCTACCCAGCCCTCCAGGACTGCATCCCACCTCCCACCTGCCATCAACAGAAGCATCTTGAACCCGAACTCCTACTATGGGTCTGACCACCTTAAATCTTTGGGAACCAATAGAAAGACCTCTCCACCCCAGCCCAATACACAAACTCAAATACTAAGCCCAGCTCCTGAGACACACCACTAACTCCAGGTGAATTCTGTCCACAGTGCTGACCGCCCTTCAGATAATCGTGCAGCATGATTTCACTTCTCACTGATCAGAATCTCTCCATTCCTCAGCAGGGTTTGGGATTCCTCTTTGCAAAATCAAAAGGCTCATTGAAGTGCTTTGTGATTTTTTTTTTTTTTGGTTAGTTTTTTTTCTGAAATGAAGGACTGATATTCCTCCTAGGGATGGACTCAAAAATGTCTGCAAGCTTAAAAATAGCAGCATGTCTCCCTTCATACCCATCAAGTATTCAAAAATATGGGGCTCAGTCTCAGAATATCCAGTTTACACAAGGAAATATTACAATTAAAATCAATTATTGTGAACATCTATTTTCTGCTGGGAAGAACTCCCCTGTGATGTGGCATGATGTTTTCTAGAAAAGCATCTCAATTTTGCCTCTTCATAGGGAATCATAGCCGGACCTCAGAGGTCTACAGGTCGGGAGCTCTGTTGGTTTGGCAAAATGCACTCTCTGCTCTTCCACCCATGTCTGGAGATGCATTATAATTAATCCCTCCTGGGTTCTGTTCTCTATTTTTCTGATTTTTTAAAAAGTGCTTTTTAATAGACGAGGTCTCTCTGCCACCCCTAGTCAAGACTTTGCAGTTTCTGTAATCACAGAGGTAGGAAATCAAAACAACAGAGGAGATTTGGCCCTGAGCTTCTGTGTGTGTCCCTAGCGGTGGGGGACATTTTGTCCAACAGATTTAATTGGTACCTTTGTGTTCTGAAGATAATGCTACTCCATTATCTGCTATTGTAATAAACATTTTATGATTTCAGAGAAAACCTTGTGTGTGTGTGTGTGTGTGTGTGTGTGTGTGTGTGTGTGTGTGTGCCTCTGCACAGATTGGTTCCTCTTCTTCATTTGGGAATGTTTACCACATATTCTGGAACTGCTGATTTCAGTCAAGAAAGCAATTGCAATCAATATGGGCATTAATATTGATCCAAGAGGTAGAGCAGTCCGTGCAGGGGACCAGCCCGCAGCTGCTTCTCTATGCAGTGTTCTCTTGGACTCTGAGTCATCCCCGGGGCCATCAGGATCCCCATCCCACATCCCATGAGGCCTGGATGGCCACAGGCCTGAAGAACCTGAATAGCTTCAGATCTCTCTGGCTCTGTTGAATACAATAGGAGGCCACATCCTCAGGGCATGTGCATACCCTGAACTGTTTATTCAGAAGCACATTTGTCCTGTGGGCCTCTGCACACTGTCTTCAGAGTTGTAGGTGCCAGGAGACATCTGGCCAGGACTAAAGAACTCACTGCCTTACAAAGAACAGTTATGAAAACAATGGTGAAGGGTCTTCGTTGGAGCGTTGTTGATTATTGCTGTGCCCACGACTGAGGAGAGCATCAACCAGGCAGTGAAGTGCAATGTGGAGGCTGATTCCAATGTAACTGCTGTCCAAACAACACGAACGCCCACACAGTTTTCACTCTAGGTGGCTGATTTTGGAGCACAACAGTTTGAAAGGACTGAGAAGGAAAAATCCACAGACATAAAATATTTTCCACATGATTTCAGAGGGGTTCTACCTTTCCTGAAGCCTCACTTTGGGCCCCAAGTTCAGAGCTTTTATTCTCTCAAATCTGCTCTGAAAACAAACATGCTTATTCATCCCCTGATTTATTTAACAAATACCAATTGAGAGCATATTAGGTACCAGACATTGGTGACACCTGAGTGAACAAGACAGACGGATTCTGTCCTCTGGGAAATTACGATTTGTTGGGAGAGAACACACGATAAGCCAATAATGAACAAGTAGAGTTATAAAATGCACACGGGCTATAGATAAGCCCAAATCATTACTAATGGAGATGAACTTGTGCTGACATGGGTGGTCATTTACTCAAAATGCTGGTCCAGAAAGATCTCCGTGAGGAGGGAGTATTTAAGCCATGAAGCAGAGAGAGGATGAGGACAAAGGTCCTGAGGTCGGGAGGAACTGGGATGGTCCAGCACGGAGTAGAGGCCAGTGCAGTTCTTCCCAGGAATCCGAGGGGAGAAGGGGAAGAGGTGAACAGAACCGAATCATGCAGAGTCCTGCCCAGGGATCTGAGGGGAGAAGGGGAAGAGTAAACAGAACCGAATCGTGCAGAGTCCTGCAGGACGGGTAAGGATTTGGGATTTTCTTCTAAGTTTGATAAGAAGCTAAGCATGGATGTGACCCATAAGCATGATATGGCCCATTTGAGGTTTAAGACTCCTCTTCAGCTGTAGCGGAGTGAGCTAGAAGGGGCAAGAGTGGGGGAAGCTAACTAGTGCAGTTGTCCCGGTAAGGGCTGATGGTAGCCTGCACTCAGGTGGTTGCGGTGGTGATACCAGTGGGCTAGGGGAGGTCTCCAAATGCCAGTGAGACCTCGACCCCAGCCGGTATCTAGACTGTTGATGCTGTCATACGAAGGAATTCAAGGATGAGTTGGAAAAAACTATAGAGATTTACCGCGAAGAGAAAAGCTTGCACTCAAGACGGGAGTGCAGGAATACTCGAGAGAGTCACACCCAAGGCAACTTGGGACTTCTATCTTTATGGGTTTCTCTAACTGAGGGGTGGAATATTCATGAAAATTCCTAGAAAAATGTAAAGGTTTCTCAAAACTGTGGTGCTACCCGTCTTTACACCAAACGTATGTGTTCCCAGAGCTGTCCTGGGCGTGTGACTTAGAATGTTAATGAGCATATAATGAGGTCCTAGGTGAAACCTAGATCAAATCCAGTGCCATGTTGGGTCCAGTCATCTTAGCCAGCGTGGCCCACATCCTGTTGTTCAGGGTCTCATTGGCCCCTCTCTTCTGCACCTACTTCAGCTCTTTCCTTTTGCTAATCATGCAACACTACTGCCTGGAAGTTTCTAGTCTCTGGTGACCACCTGACCACCCTGTATTATTCCTGTCTCAGTGGGGATGGAGAGAGGTAAAGCAATTGGGGGTACCTCAGTGGTGTGCTGCTAAGCCAGCTCTCTGGAATAAACACAGCCCTTAGTGTTAGGGTTTGCCGATTTCCGTGGTATAGATACTCCCACCACGGGCTGATCCCTAGCCGCCAGTGTGAGGTCATGGCCGAGGTGGGAGGCCTCATGTACAGTCCAGCTGCTTCCCCCTGCTGGCGGGGAGGAGAAACCTGAGGCCCATGCTTTGACCAGTCTCCCAATATTTGGTTTGAGTCATTGAGGATGGCAGTTCCTTCAGTTGGGAAGGTACAAGGCTGCAAGGGACACAGATTTGTGGGTGGGGCAGAGGACCTGCTAAGAAAGCTTGTCTGGAGCTCCTGCCCTCACAGGTGTCTCTACCAGCCCACAGAGGCCTCTGCCCTGGGAAACCTCTTGCGCTGGTGTTGGTTCTGTGTGATTAGTTTCTAATCACAAGGACATGGTCCTGCTCGCTGAGTGTCTGCTCACATAGTTGTGCAGAGATCTGTGCAGTAAGTTGTGGCAACAAGAGTGCTGGGCTGGAAATCCAGAGATCAGGAAACTGGGACTAGAGGAAGATACGCTCAGGGTTACCTGAATGCTGAACTGCAAATGCGGGCCTTCTGACCCGAAAGGGCCCACCTTCTCCTCTAGGTCCAGCTGCTAAATTTGCTAATTCTTAAAAGTCTATTCAAAACAAAACATAAAAACTAAACAGGTTTTTTTTCCTCATTTTTTTCCTCTGCCCCTGTTTTTCTACTGAATTATTATGCAAGAGGAGAAATAGCCTGTGCTGAAAAATGCATAGTTAAATATTCCCTCTATAGTAAAGGGGAGAAGTAATGAACCTCAGCATAAACCCTGCAACATACAGAGACAGCAGCAAATGTGTTCATTTAGAAATTACGCAGGTAGTGTGCTTTGAGCTTTTGTTCTGTGTTAATCCTTCAGGCGCTGGTTAAACCAAGGCGTTGTACGCGCAGTGGACCTTGATCTGAGCCCTGCTGAGATCAAAGGCTCAATCCGGAAAGCTTTCTGCTGATTTTCTTGTGTCTTCTACCATCTCCAAGCACTTTGAGAGCAATTTCAGAGCAACTGTCAAAGCTGGCAGATGACATTTATATCAGGATGCTGTTTGTACTTATTTATTTAACATCAGATGGTGGCAGCCAACCTGCCCATTAGACAGTATTAATAAAATGCACAATGTTAACAAGGTATACAGGAGACTTTTCACTTATCTTCATCCACTTAACCCAAGACAGAGCTTTTAATCTGCATTCAGGTAAAGCAAGAGGTTAAGAAGAAGCAAGAAGCTGGACGTAGTGGCTCATGTATGCAATTTCAGCACTTTGGGAAGCTGAGGCTGGAGGATCACTTGAGGGCAGGAGTTTGAGACCAGCCTGAGCAACATAAAGAGACCTTGTCTCTATGAAAAAAAAAAAAATAGCTGGACATGGTGGTGTGTGCCTGTAGTTCTCAGCTACTTGGGAGGCTGAGGCAGGAGGATCATTTGAGTCCAGGAGGTTGAGGGTGCAGTGAGCTCTGATCGCACCGCTGCACTCCAGCATGGGTGACAGACCAAGACCTTGTTTCAAATACAAAAAAAAAAAAAAGAAAAAAAAAAGAACAAGAACTCAAGAACTCTGGGGTCAGATAGATCCAGGTTTGAACCCCAGCTCAGGCTTTTATTCACTGCATGGTTTGCGCAGGTTTCTTAAACTCTCAATAGTATTTGTGTTCCTGTGTGAAGTGAGAGTCATCTTAGGGTCATGTCATAGTGCTGTTCTGAAGATTACAAGTCCAGGCTTGACCATATTAATGATGGTCATTATCATGATTATTATTTTGATATTCATATCCCAAATCCAACAGATATGGGCTAAGAGCCCAGTTCTGCCTTTTACTCACTGGTCACCTTTGTCCCAGCATTTTGCAAGGTTGTTTGAGTGCACCCCAGACGTTGCCTCAAGCCCCCTAGCTCTCATCAGCTCTGAAATTTCTGTGCACCCTGGAAGTTTACTTCCTTACAGTCCACTTCAGGGCTGGGTTTCTCTTTTCCAATCTCACTTCCTCTTGTCTCTCTCTTCTGACTTAAATGTGATATCGGGCTCTTTTCGTCTGATTCACACACACACACACACTCACTCGCTCACAAAACATCTGTGTGTGCCAGAGGCTTTACTGACAATGCAGAGGGTTGGAGGCTTTCCCATATGAGACCTAGATGCTTGACAATCAAAGCACCTCTGCTCTGAAAAGCCCTGGGGCCCTTCTACCTTGGCACTTGCATTTCCTATCTTTCTCCTCAACCCCTCCCCTCTCTCCTCTCCATCCTCTGTGGTCCCAGAGCCTGTTCCTACATGGAATCCCAAGACCTCTAGAAAGACACGGCGATTCACAGGTAAGAGCAGGGAGGCTGTCCTCTGGCCCCTTCATTTTCCAATCTGAGAACCTTTGATGGACAAGCTGCAAAAAAAACCAACCAAGGTAAATTCCTTACCCACCTCTCTAACCTCTCCCTGATGGCACTAGGAGGTCCCACCGATCATTTGAAATCTTTAACGGATGAAAAACAGAGATATTAGACGTTCATCCAAAAGCATTGGTCAGGCACGGTGGCTCACACCTGTAATCCCAGCACTTTGGGAGGCTGAGGTAGGAAGATGGCTTGAACTCAGGAATTCAAAACCAGCCTGGGCAACATGGCAAAACCCTGTATCTACAAAAAATACAAAAAGTTAGCCAGGCATGTTGGTGTGTGCTGTAGTCCAGGCTACTTGGGAGGCTTGAGCCCAGGAGGTCGAGGCTGCAGTGAACCATGATGGTGCGACTGTGCTTCCAGCCTGGGTGACAGAGTGAGACCCAGTCTCAGTAAGTAAATAAATAAATAAGCATTGCATTAAAAAGGGGTGTTTTCTATTTAGCACTATTATATCCCAGGTAAGAAGGACTCCTGTCCTAGAACCTGAATCTGTACAACGGCAGCCAAACCCTCTTCCCAACAGACCTCAGTGAAAGGCAGAAATCAAGAAGTGGTTATCATATTAAGAGTTAAAAGAGAAAGGTACTATTAATTTTCCATTTTTAGCCATGAAATCTGTAGCTGTATGCTTATGAGAAGTATTATTTTAACCTTCATATTTCTCTTTACGTTACTTTGTGGAGACAAAACTAAAAGTTAAAAAATTGATACCTGACATCAAAAGCTCAGCATGCTGAAGGGTACAAGTCATGAGAAGAAAAAAAAGAAGAGGAAATGGTGGTCTTTGAAGACTTTGGGGGGTAGAAACATTGAAGAGTTTGCATTGTCTACAGAGACCTATGTCAGAGAAATAGCCTAGAAAGATACGTGGCAGGGAAGGAGAAAATAAGACCTGAGTACTTTGGAGTGACACCTTACAATTAAAAGAACACAAAACATCTGAAGAGGTTTCCATAAACTAATCAAGACAGTACACAATAAGGTATACCTGCCAGCTAACCCATATTTCTTATATTTATTTATTTATTTATTTTTTATTTTTTCAAGACGGAGTCTTGCTTTGTTGCCCAGGCTGGAGTGCAGTGGTGCGATCTCGGATCTCGGCTCACTGCAAGCTCCACCTCCTGGGTTCACACCATTCTCCTGCCTCAGCCTCCTGAGTAGCTGGGACTACGGGCGTGTGTCACCACGCCTGGCTAATTTTTTTTGTATTTTTAGTAGAGACGGGGTTTCACTGTGTTAGCCAGGATGGTCTCGATCTCCTGACCTCATCATCTGCCCACGTCGGCCTCCCAACCATATTTCTTTTCTATTTATAAATTGCGGATTCTTTCCCTGTATCTCTAATAGTAATGAAACATTTTGCCTTAGCTCATCTTCCCTGCTTCAACCACACCCTCTGCTGTGCCATGACCCAGCCTTAGTCCACGGTGGGTCCAGGGAGATGGTCACCCATGTGCTTGTGAAGGTAAAACGTTCCTGTTCAGGTCTTGGTGCAACTCTGTTTCCAAGAAGCCCTAAGAAGGAGGAGAGATAAACTTAAGAATACTGCATGCCTCTTTTCTGATTATAAGAAACATCTCTGTAAATAAACCAAGAGTGTAAAAATATAGACAAGATAAGTATTGTGTTGGAATGAAATATATCCATCAAGTAAAAAAATATTGGTAGATCAAAGGAGTGAAAATAATAACTAGCATTTATTGTATGTTTACAATGTAGCAGGCACTTTACTTAAACTGTTTCTTTTACTTTGTACAATGACCACTTTAAGTACCAGAATTTCTTTTCCCATTCTACACACAAGGACAGTGGGGCCAAGAGAGCTGAGTGGGGGCCCAGGGACTGCCAGTGCAGAGTCCTGGCCTCCAGCAGGGGTTTCAGAGCTGCCTTGTTGCAGTGACACAGCTGGGTCCTGGCACAGGGTACCTCAATAGAAAACAAACCCTCTTCCTCCCTTTCCTTTCCTGATCAGTCACTACGTATAGGTGACAAGAACTTTCTTTATTTCTTTCTTTCCTTTTTTTTTTTTTTTTTTTTTTTCAAGACAGAGTCTTGCTCTGTCACCCAGGCTGGAGTGCAGTGGTGTGATCTTGGCTCATTGCAACCTCCGCCTCCCAGGTTTAAGCAATTATTCTGCCTCAGCCTCTGGAGTAGCTGGGATTACAGACACGTACCACTGTGCCTGGCTAATTTTTTTTTTTTTTTTGTATTTTTGGTAGAGATGGGGTTTCACTGTATTGTCCAGGCTAATCTCAAACTCCTGAACTCGTGATCTGCCTGCCTTGGTCTCCCAAAGTGTTGGGATTACAGGCTTGAGCCACCGTGCCTAGCAACAAGAACTTTCTAAACCCACCCCTTTGTTTATTTTCACCCATTGCTTTCCAATGTAAAAAGTGCAGTTTTGTGGAAATTCAAACAAGCCATCCAGCTGAAGCCTCCCTGGGGAGACCTGACCTTCTGCACTCAGGCAAGGCCAAAATTAAGATGCTTTCACTCTTTCTGGGCTTGTCTTTATCCATCTAAATAATAAATACTCATGTCCCTCAATTGTGATAAATCTCCCCTTTATGATCAAGCACCTCAGTGCTGTTTGAGTGATGGATTTGTCAAAATCCCTTGAGGGCTGGCCTCTGCTGCTGCAGGCTTGCAGCCCCCACCCCTATCTGTTTTACTGTAGGACTGCAACAGTGGAGCATTCTGCTGACCTCCTGTATATCAGGTGGTTCCTTGTACATTGAGATGCTGCAGTCAGCACTGGGCCCTGGGGCTCCTTCCCCAGATAACCCCAAGGCTCTTCCGGCTGGGGCCTGCAGGTGTCGGGACCTCAGCCTGGCCACAACATGTGCCCTCACTTCCTTAGGACCTGGACACCATGTAGCTATCTTTTTATTTCTTAATTCATTTTTATTGGATATTAACAAATTGTAATTGCACGTATTTATGAGATTATAATTATATATATTATGAGATACAAAGTGATATCATGACACGTGTATGCCATGTGAAATACTTGAACGAAGTTCACTAATATATCCATCACTTCAAGTGTGTTTTCTCCTTTCACCTCACTGAAACATCCTTTCGCCTCTCACTGAAACATCCTTTCGCCTCTCACTGAAACATCCTTTCGCCTCTCACTGAAACATCCTTTCGCCTCTCACTGAAACATTGCTTCCTTGACCAGCATCTTCCTATTCCCCCACGCTCCGGCCCCTGGTCACCATGATTCTATTCTCTGCTCCTCGGTGTTTGATTGTTTTCCATCCCACATAGAAGGGAAGTCATGCAGTGTCTTTTCCTTTTGTGCCTGGCTTATTCCACTTAGTATAAGGTCTTCCAGGTTCATCTGTATTTCCAGAAATGACATAAATTCCTCCTCTCAGCCCGACTCATGCAGGTGGGTCAGCATTTGTGTCCACAAGGCCCTCTCTTATGAGATACCTGAGACTTTCAATGCTAAGAGCAGGATGAGTGCCATCAGAAAATACGGCTCGGAATCCAGGAAACTTTCTACACAGAAGAAAAAGTTGATAAGCAAGAAGGTATCTTCGCTTTGACAAAAAAAGCCTGCTGGGTCCTTGAAAGTGGCCACGTCCAGAACAAACATAGGCCCTACATGGAAATGAGAATTGACTGAAGGAGAAAAACGCTTCCCACTGCCTCCCAGCATGAAGACATGAACACTTAGGTTGAGCTCCAAATACGTTTTTAAAAACATAAAACGAACACACACACCTCTCTGTGCTTTACATTTGGTCCAAGAACACGATGGAAAGGCATTCTGCAGGTTCCAGTTTTCTCTGGGGTCATTTGAGCAGTTCTGTGACAGTGGGTTTGTGAAAAGCTTCAGTTCTTTTATGTCTTGGACCACTTAGGGTCCATCCCCTCTTCTCCATGAGAAAAGGAGCATAGAGCAGCCTACTTCAGCCGGCCGGAATTGACTTACCTGTACTACAGACTCACCTCCGCTGCAGCACTGGAGATTTGCCTAAGAATATGACTAGCTTGTACAGATAGATACACAAACATGCACACACAATATGTAAATGTATTAAGATGACTGACTAGGCTGGGTTTGGTGATGTATGCCTGTAGTTCTAGTTGCTTGGGAGGCTGAGGTGGAAGGACCCTTTGAGCCCATGAAGTTGAGACTGCAGTGAGCTGTGATCACACCGCTTCACTCTAGCTTGGATGACAGAGCGAGACCCTGTCTCTAAAGAAAATGTCAGTTATAGCACAGAAAGTCCTGTGTCTTGGGAAACCTCACAGTCCCAGGCAAGCTGGGGTAGTTGGTCACCACAGTGTCTGCATTTCTAGAATGGACAGCTTCATCTCCCTGCTCCTGCTTCCTGGAGGTTGGAGCTAGAAGGAGATCTTCTAGTTACTGATCAAGCCTGAGATGGAGAGACATTCTGTGCACATCACAGGGAGAAGGATGTGCACGAGATCTCTCTGACTTTAGATGTTTTGCCCTGAAGCTGCATCACCACAAGGCCCTTGGTTTAAGTCACTTCCTTCCCCCAACCCCATCCAGTAGCGAACCCAGAGACACAGCACGAAGACTGAGTTGTGTAGAGGTTGCCCAGAGGGCGCTGGTTCTCATTCTGCCTCCTTACTGGATGTAGTCTGAACTCAAGAGTCCAGGCCCAACAGTGGCTGAAGCTCTTAATTCAAGACTGAATCTCTGAACAACCTGGCAGTACTTAGAGGGGAGAACCTGGCATGGACCATGGACAGAGACTGCAGCTAAATTCCAAGGGAGGACTGAGGAGCAAGGAAGCAGGAAGGCCCAGGGAAGGGAGGGGTCCAGAGGGAAGCGTGACAGGCACCGACCATGCTCCTGCCATCTCTGCGGGGACTCAGAGAAGAGCAGGTGCTGTGCTGGGCTCTGAGAGAGCCCTTGTTGCAGAGTGGATTTGGGAAGGAACGTTGGACTGTGAGGTAATATTGGGATGGGTGGCAAGGGTCGGGAAAGGGCCACATCTTCCTTCCAGGTCAGCCTTTCATTTATTCATCGTTGATGGAGTACCTACTATATGCCAGGAACCATTCTAGGTATTGAAGCTACAAATACAGCCGGGCTGAATAACATCCTCATATTCACATGCATACAGAATACTGAAAGCCCTCATTTTCTTTATATTAAGGAATGAAAACTCTGAGCCTTCATCCTTCCTGGCAAGAGGAAAATGCAACCTCATTTGTTTTGAGGAATTACCCCCCATCTGCAGGCCCCACAGAAGTTGCAGGGTTTTAGGCAGCACCAGGCACCGAGGAGGCTGCCCTGGCCATTGCCATCAGGCAAAGGTGCCTGTGGGCCACGGTAAGACCAGAGAGGTCCAGGGGCTGTGCTGCAGGTGCTGTCCTGGGCTGCAGGAGTCACTGGCCGGGAGCTCTGGGATGCAAGGCCGGTGCGCCATACAGGTGTGTCCTAAGATGTAGCCAGAGCTGGGGTCTTCGCTGCTTATGGATCCTCTCATCCCATCCTCCTCATCTATCTCCTCCTAGGAGGCACTCCTTTCCTCCAGTCCTGCGGATTCGACTCCATTCCAGCTCTCCAACATCCTCTCCTCGTGTTCTTCCCATCCTCTGCCCACATCTAATACCTGCCAAGCTCTTTCCTATTTCAAGGTCTTTGCACTTTCTATTCCCTGTACTATCAATGTTCTTTCCTGGATTTCGCATGGCTGTGTCAGCCTAACTTTGGCCTCATTTCAATTGTCATCTTCACAGAAGGGCCTTCCGTGGTCACTTGATTTTAGTGGTCCTCATCCTTCATCACTTTCTATCCTACACCCTGTTTGCTTTTCTTCATCGTAAAATATTGCATCTTACTGTATCATGGTGACTTGTTTATTGCATGTCTCTCCTAGAAGAATGTAGGCAAATATGGGCAAACTTTGTCTTGTTCACCACTGAATCCCCAGTGAACTTTCCAGCCTCTGGCACATAGTAGGTGCTCAATAAATACCTGTTGAATGAAGGACGAATGAATTCAGAATGTCTGGCTGCTCCCACACTAGGTACAACACACTTAGGCTTCCTAACTCCTGACTCCGAAGCATCCCTGTGAGTACAGTTGACTGACTAGAGAAGTAGTCTGTTTTATTTTGTGTCTGGCTCTCATAGAATACATCTATTTCCATCTTAATTAAAAAATAAAAAGAGACAATAAAATGTGCTGTTACAGATTGGACGGGTGAAACAATTGGCTTGACAGTAATCTAGGAATTTAATTATAGCAAAACATGTCCACGGAATACACATACTCAGGAAGGAAGAGTTGAAGAGCTTCAATAAATCATTGTTTTTAAAAACAGAAGACGCCTTTGTAATCGTCCAGCTACTGCTGATGAGGCCATAAAGAAGCTCTAAGCAGCCTCCGTGCCATGCATCATGGGCTCTAATATGCAGGCGCCTCTTTAGAATGGAAAGCTGCCTGGGAAAAGGCTAAACCATGTGGTTATTTGTCTCAAAAGGAAAACAATGACTCAAAGTATGGGGGAGATGGTTAGGGAAGCTCCTTCTTGACTGACCACATGGTCCTGCACATCTTTGACCAGGGTCCTAAGGAGCAAGGGGAAGGGCAAGAATTGACAGGAAGTGGTTGCAGCCCCGGTTGGGCAGTCATCTGGGTAGACAGGTTCTGGGAGCTCACCAAGCACAGCAGACCCGGCTGTTCTTCCTCTAGGTTCAGGAGGGCTGAGGACATCCTTCTGGGGCCCACTCTTCTGAGGATGGGTGCAGATAGAGTGGCTCTTCCTGTTCTGGCACCTCCTTCATCTGTCAGCTCCCCAGAGAGGCCTCTTGCCTGTCTTCCTAAAGAACTTTCCATTCTTGCCCCTCCTCACAACCTACCCATCACCGTCTTTAATCTTCTTCAGAGCCTTTGTCCCCATCGGAAAGTGCCGACTGAATGATTTTCTTTTTTGTGCCGCCAGGTCTCTAGTACAATGCAAACTCCCAGAGGTCCACTGTGCTCCCACCAGTACCTCGGACAGAACTGAGCTCGCAGCAATTGTGTGTTAGCGAATGAACGAGTAGGCAAGGATGGAATGCTCCACCTGATCCTGAAACTGAACATTCATCCATACCAGTCTGTTCCTTGAGGAAGTGCAAGTGCTCATGACACTGATGAGTCCCCAGCGAGTGGAGGCTACGACCCCACCCTGAATCTGCAGAAGGGTCCATGAATTGAAGCCATTATTTATTTTTCATCTTATTTATTTATTTATTTATTTATTTATTTATTTATTTATTGAGACAGGGTCTTATTCTGTCACCCAGGCTGGAGAGCAGTGGTACAGTCACGGCTCACTGCAGACTCAACCTTCTGGGCTCGATAGATCCTTCAGCCTCAGCCTCCTGGATAGCCAGGACCACAGGTGCATGCCAGGAAATTTTTGTATATTTTTAGAGATAGGGTTTCACCATGTTGCCCAGGCTGGAATTTCTAATCCTTTAAACGTTTGCTGGGAGTCCAATCCTGTGATAAAGCTCTTACCACGTGCACACACACACACACACACACACACGTGAAACACAGACATGTATACATGTAACATGCTTTGTTAATAGTGGAGTAATCATTAGTGTGGATTGTTAAACCTTTCATTAAAGAGTGCAGTAATCATTAGTGTGGATTGCTAAACCTGTCTAGCTTTCCAACTCTTGTGCATATGGTAGGATTATACGTCTGGTGTTCTCACTACCCTACCCCATGGTTGGGTGGGTTTATGTAACCAACCCTAGCTAATGAGTTGTGAGTGGATTGACATGTGTTGCTTTCATGCCTGAGCACATCCTTCTGGTGTGAGACCTGAAAAAGTTGTCCCCTTCTTTGCTACCTGGAGCAACAAGGCGCTGACCACTCAGCCTGCGGCATGCTTGGGTGAGAGTCCCCTGGTGCAGTCCTTTCACTCAGTGATGATGGGCATGTTGCTTAGAGGAGAAAAAAACCTTTGCTGTTTGGAGCCACTGTGGTTAGGAAAGTGTTTGTTACTATAGCATAGCCTCACCCACCCTGACTAATAAAAATGTTGTTTTCTTCTTTATGCAAAAATAAAGTATAATATAAACATTTCAATATGACAGAAACTAGTTGAACTCACCCAAATTCTTACTACTAAGAGGCTTGTGATGTTTCAGAGTATGTCCCTACATTCTTCCAGGGTGTGTGTGGGTGTACAGGCATGTAGAGAGAAAAAAAGGTTTGTCTATTTAGATGTGTGGACATAAATATCATAAAAGACAAAGAAAGAGACCTCTGTATCTATGCACCTGACTCTGACTTTATCACTGTGGCCAGTCCTTAGATTTCCAAGTTTCTAACCTGTCGAGTAAGTGAATTTGTGCCCAAGGTGGGGTCTTGATACACCCAAGGTCTTGGAGTTTAAGAGCAGAGCTGCCTGAAACAAAAAACAACAACAAAAACAAAACAAAACAAAACAAAAAAAACAAGTCTTTGTTCTCCCAGAAAGGCTCTCTCCACCACGACTCACCATTCTGTTTATTTCTTTGTTTCTTCTGATGATGGAGGATTTTTATTTTTATGCTGGGAGCAGGGCCCAGGAAGGTATTTCAAATATCATCAATCCTTTTGAGGCACTAGTCATTCTATGCCTGTCTTTGCACCCTTCCTTCCCTCTGATTCCTTGGGTTGTGTGTTTATCCTCAGGCTATTTTGTTCTTCTTTAGATTGGAATAATTTCCCAGGGCTCAGGTACTTCTCCATGGGTTAAATCCAGCTTTTTTCAAAATGTTGCTTAAGGACCATGGGCGTAAGCATTGCCGGGGTTGCTTGTTGAGCCTTCAGATGCTTGAGCCGTCTCCAGACCTGCTGAGATGAAACACCAGGGCTGGGGCCTGGGACCCAGGCATGCTTAACTCAAGGAGGAGTTTCTTATGCACCCGGAAGTTGAGGCCCATGGAATAGGCAGTAGTGTGATAATAAGCCCTGTAAGTGATTGTTAAACCTCTGCAGGCCTGGGCTCAACTTTGATCACCTGTATGGTGATGCTGTCTTTTGGTGATTAGGGAGTATGAAGGTCGAGTTGGAACTTCAGCAGTTCCAAAGAAACTCAAGTTCAGAAGGGATGACAAGAATGTGTTTGTTCCTCTGTTCGTGATCTTAGATACAGGTACAGGACTGGCAGAAGTAAGTCTCTTCCCTTGCAGTGGACATCTGTGCTTGCCTGGCACCTGTACCTGGGAAATAGAATGTGTGTTTTCCTTTTATGGAACCACCCTTCTCCTGTTTTTAGTCCAGGAGGTTTGAGAGAGACTGACTCCATCCCTACCCATAAGAGAACCTCCCTGGACCTGGCCTAGACAGCAAGTTTTTCCCGTTTCCATGACTATAGTAATTTGTTCAGGGATGGGCATGACTCCTCAAGCAAGGAAGACTTGAGACTTGTGCTCAGGGGACTCCTTTTTTGGGAAAGAGCTCTCTCTTTGCTGGAACAACAAGCTGATCAGAGGTGAGCCTGGTGCTGCTAACTGTCACCAGAATAAAGGGGGAAATTGCCCCAGAATAAAGTCAGTAGGAATGAATGTAAATTGCATGATGACATTGGAGCACCTGTATTTGGCCTGGTCCTAGGTCATTGGGTTATAGGAGTCAATTATTTTCTTGTTTTTAATAGACCAATTTGTATCAGGTTTCTGTCACAACCAAAAGAGCCCTGGCTGATGTGTCTTGAGTCTCACTCGCCAATCTTGGTTTCACAAATTGCTTATGATGCTGGCCTGGTGCTCAGAGCTGATGGTGGTGTTTCTAAAAGGTGATTGGCAGCCCTGCAGGTAGTGTTCCTGTGACATTGGGCCAAGTGGCTCACGATGCCCAACGCGTTCACCAGGGATCGTCTCAGGCAGGTGGTTGGTTTAACTCAGCAGATGGTGCCCCAGCTTCACCATGAGCCAAAACTCAGAACAGCTGGTCGCCCCATCTCCTGTTGCTTCCCAAGGATGCAGAGAACTCTACTTGGAGACTCTTCAAGGTCTGTTCAGAGGTTCTGCCATTCATTTTCTGCCAACCGTGCTGGCCCTGGTTCCAGCAAATGGCTGGCTGCACCTCCCCTCACAGGCACTCATGTGGAAATAGGACCAGGAAGCTGCCTGCTTGGGTTTTAGTTTTGTCTTTATTTGTAAAAATAGAAGAAATCAAATATGTTGCAAGGAATTCCAGTGTGAGAATAATAAAACAGAAAACTCTTCCTGCAAAACACGCAGAGCGTTGTGGTTCCAATAAGCTGGGAAATACTGGTTGCAACAGAGTAGAGTAGATTTTTGTGCTGCGGGGGCAACGTGGTGCTGCTAACACACATGGGCTGTGACTTGACCAGGCAGGGGTGCTGGCAGCTTTTGCCAACCCGACTTGCCCATAGGACCCTGCTTGGAGAGTGTCTCTGGGGATTACATGTTCTGCAGAGGACTCCTTGGGAGTGTTTCAAGGATGAAGATGCAAAAGGATCTTCTCCCTGCACTGGGGTGCATCTGTAGCCCTAGAAAGTCCAGCCTGATAATCAGAGTTCCATTGTTTACCTTGCTTATTTGCCAGTTTCATGAGGGCAGATGCCTGCCTGCCTCATTTGTGACTCCGTCTTCAGCACCTGCCACGATGCCGACGCGTGGTTGGTGCTGGATGGATGCCTGTTGAAAGAGGCAATGAACAGTGTATGGATGAGGCCGCATGTGCTTAGCATGGAAGCAAGGCGAACTGATGCAGCAGGCAGGCTTTCCGTGGCTTCTGAAGGGCCATGGTGTGAAAGGAGGGATTAGTTATACTCCTTGTGGCTTTAGAAACCAGAAGTGGTGTCCATGGGTGGTCTTGTCATCGAAGTGGAATTCAGCTCAGGATAAAATAGGCTTTTCTAGCAGTTGGTAGCAGCTCAACAAGCAATGCGCTGCCTCCAGAGCTGGGAACATATGAGTATTACTTTAGAAGGATTTGTGCCTCAGATTTAGGCTTGCTTGCTATTATTCTTGATGGTAAGTCTGAGTCTACAATCATGTTGAGCTAGCCATGTGTTCTTTCCCTGTAACTTCTTAATCTATGATCTAAGCTGTTTCTGAAAGCTGTTGGCATTGAACTCTATGTTTATCGAGTCGACTTCAAATATTTGAAGGTGTTGGTAATGTTTGTTATTTGCCCTGAGAAGCCCTGAATTCATATTACTGGGTACAGTTTGGTTTTCTTTCATAAATTCAACATATATAAAAATAAGATAATACAATAAAGTGATTGAGGAAAAAAGTGCTTCCATTTTCAGCGGTTCGTTTACAGAGTGGCTGCTTTCTTGGTGATGCTGAGTTTTAGGGTGTGTCTCCCAGAAGCACAACCTGATAAGAGGATGCCTGTGCAAGGTCTTTATCAAGAAAGTGATCCCCGGGGAGATTGGCAGGAGGGAGTAAGAACAGCACGAGGATGGGGAGAAGAGAGCAGGGTGTGATCTCAGGTAAAGCCACGCAGACGCAGAGCAGGCTTTCCTGATCCCACAGGTGGATTCTGGAGTCTAAGCTACATCTCCATCCTGTCACCATCAGAGACAAGATGGAGAAGCTGTCGCACTCATATGCTGCTGGGGAATGCTCTAGTTCTTAGAAAGTACTTGCCTAAGTATGAAGAGTGAAGTCCCGTGGTGTCTGAACTAGCTCTCAAATGCTGCAGCAAAGAAAAACAAAGCAGAGAAAAAGAGAGAAAAGAAAAATAAAACAGTGTATGCATGCTATAAGTGATTCTTCAGCAAAAATATCTCTATCTAAATATCTATATATAGATACATAAAGCACACACAATGTGGCAAATGAGTGTTTAAATGAAAGTTCATTGTTTCAACTTTTCTATAGGTTTGTAATTTTCGAGATTAAAAGAAGAAGAATTAACCTTGACTCCGCCTTCCAAAAATAAACACTGCCCGTTCTGTTCATATTTTGGTCTGTAGTATTTCCTTCCTAATGTGGGTGTATGTGTGTAGGGGTGTGTGTGTGTGTGTGTGTGTGTATAAGATGTATTGAAAGTTGCTCTTAGAGTGGGAAATGGTAAAATGAAACTATGGTGATATTTACACAGGGAACCCATGAACACCCAAATCCTCCCTTAGCCCAGACACTCCTTCACCACAAAACAACACAGATCCCAGTGAGCTGGTTCACACTAGTGGCGGCCTTCTTTACTTGGTCAAGGTTTGCTGGAATGCCTGTTGTCCTCAGTAAATCCACCCACGTCCTTGTTTTGATGGAGTCCAGGAGGGTGACTGGGGCAGGGCATGCTAGCCACAGAGCCAAAGTCTTCCCAGCAAAATGGGAGACCCTGGAACCACTTGTCCCATAAGGCCTTGTAACCAAAGGAAAAAAGAGGCGATGATTTTCTTCACAGGTCCTATGGAAGGAAAACAAGAGATGCCACGTGCTGCCACCTTTGTCGCAGTTTTCCTCTAAAAGTACAATCCAACCATGACGCCTGAGCTTAGGCAATTCTTCTAAGGTACAGATCAGTGTATCTTACCCTTAGACCCAAGTCACCTTTGGGGAGGAAGAAGGAAGAGGCTAAGCCTGGAGTCTTGATGCCATCAAAGAGATGATGGGATAGTCACCACGGTGCTGTATGTAACCTGCTTTATTTATTTGGTTATTTGAAAGTTAATAGACTTTATTTTTAGGGCAGTTTTAGTTTTCCAGAAAGAATGAGTGGAAAGTACAAAGAGTTCCCACACACCAAGTTCACCTCCTACCAGTTTCCCTATTATTAACAGCTTGCAGTACTGTGCTGCGTTAGGTACAATCTGTGAGCCAATATTGATACACTGTTATTAACCAAAACCCACAGTGTGCATTAGGGTTCACTCTTAGTGTTACACTTCTGTGGGTTTTGACAAGTGTATAATGACATGTATCCACCATTACAGGATCATACAGAGTCGTTACTGCCCTAAAGACCCTCTCTGCTCTGCTTGTTCTTTCCTTTCTTCCTCACCCAGAATCCTTGGCAACCACTGATCTTTTTATTTCCAACATACCGTGAACATTTCTTATGCCATTAAATATTATTTAAAAATGAGCTTTTTAAAGATTTACTTTCATGTTCTCTAGTTATTATATATATATATTTTATATATATATATTTTATATATATATATATATATATTTTTTTTTTTTTTTTTTTTTTTTTTTTTTTTTGAGATGGAGTCTCACTCTGTGGCCCAGGCTGGAGTGCAGTGGCTGGACCTCGGCTCACGGCAAGCTCCGCCTCCCGGGTTTACGCCATTCTCCTGCCTCAGCCTCCCAAGTAGCTGGGACTACAGGCGCCCGCCACCTCGCCCGGCTAGTTTTTTTGTATTTTTTAGTATATACAGGGTTTCACTGTGTTAGCTAGGATGGTCTCGATCTCCTGACCTCGTGATCCACCCGTCTCGGCCTCCCAAAGTGCTGGGATTACAGGCTTGAGCCACTGCACCCGGCCTATATATTTTTTAAGACATATATTTTTTAATTTCAGTGTTCATTTTAGATATGGGGGGTACATGTGCAGATTTGTTACATGGGTATGTTACATATAGTCTGGGCACGGCAGCTCACGCCTGTAATCCAAGCACTTTGGGAGGCCGTGAGAGGATCACTTGAGGCTGGAAGTTTGAGACTGACCTGGGAAACATAGTGAGACCCCATCTCTACAAAAGAAAGTTAAAAATTACCTGGGTGTGGTGGTGCACACCTGTAGTCTCAGTTACTCAAGAGGCTGAAGCCGGAGGATTGTTTGAGCTCAGGAGTTTGAGGCTGCAGTGAGTCATGATTGCACCACTGTACCCCAGCCTGGGCAACAGAGAAAGACCTTGTCTTTAAAAAACAAAAACAAAACACATTAAACCATCTGTATTAGTTAGGGTTCTCCAGAGGGACAGAACTGATGGAATATATATGTATGCATATACATATATATACACACACACACTCATATATATGCTCATATATACATATATATATATATGAGTTTATTAAGTATTAACTCACATCATCACAAGGTCCCACAATAGGCCATCTGCAGGCTGCAGAGCAAGGACAGCCAGTCCGAGTTCCAAAACGGAAGAACTTGGAGTCCAATGTTCGAGGGCAGGAAGCATCCAGCATGAGAGAAAGATGTAGGCTGGGAGGCTAGGCCAGACTCCTTTTCTTTTTTTTATTATTATACTTTAAGTTTTAGGGTACATGTGAACAACATACAGGTTTGTTACATATGTATATGTGTGCCACGTTGGTGTGCTGCACCCATCAACTCATTTACATCTGGGTGGGTGCAATCTAATCAGCTGCCACGTAGCTAGAGTATAAGCAGGCAGAAAAATGTGACAAAGGAGTCCGAGATACCATCTCAGGTGATTATATTCCAGCTATGCTGGCAGCTGATTAGATTGTACCCACCCAGACTAAGGGTGGGTCTGCCTCTCCCAACCCAATGACTCCAATGCTAATCTCCTTCGGCAACACCCCCACAGACCCAGTATCAATACTTTGTATCCTTCAATCCACTCAAGTTGACACTCTGTATTAACTCTCACACCATCTATGCTTGGGCGTTTAGGCCATTTTCAGTTTTTTACTCTGCTATCACATTGCTGTGATGAACATCCTCTCACATCAGGGTTTCCCAACAGTGGACACTTTGGGCAGGATAATGCTTTGTTATGGGAGCTGCCCTGGGCATGGTACGATGTGTAGCAGCACCACTGGCCCCTACCTCCTAGATGCCAGAAACACCTACCTTCCTCCCCTCAGTTGCAACAACCCAAAATTTGTCTTGCTGAGCGCCCCTGGGGCAATATTGCTGCTGGATGGGAAACACTGCTTGACCTCCGTATATCTGCACACATCTGATTATTTTCTGGGGCTAGGGTCCTGCAAGTGGGATGAGTAATTTGAGTTGTTTAAATATTTTTAATTCTTTTGATGGAGTTTTGTATACTGTCCTTCACAGAGGTGTTTATCCATATATGACAACAAATTATCCTCTTCTCCTTCCAAGGAGAGGCTGCTTGGGGAAATGCGGGGGAGTGTGAGGTCTCAGAGGATCCGATCTGTGATATGGAGGTGTCTGGGGCCATCTGTGGAGTGATGGGTATGGGCAGAAAGAGCTCCCCGCAGGACAAGTAAGCTTGCCTGTGAGTAGCTTTGCCCAGCACCGGCCTGGATGCTGATGCTATGTTGTGAGTTCCTATCTTTTGTAGACCTCCCTTCCACTCTGGTCATCACATCCCTCCTGGCTGACGGGAGCCCCGGGAAGGCAGGTGATATGGCTTGGCTGTTTCCCCACGCAAATCTCATCTTGAATTGTATTAAATAGTTCCCATAGTCTCCATGTGTCATAGGAGGGATCAGGTGGAAGGTAATTTAATCACGGAGGAGGTTACAGTCTTGGTGTTCTCCTGCTAGTGAGTTCTCATGAGATCTGAGGGTTTTATAAGGGGCTTTTCCCCTTTTTACTCCCTCACTTCTCCTTGCTGCCGCCATGTGAAGAAGAAGGACATGTTTGTTTCCCCTTCTGCCACGATTGTAAGTTTCCTGAGGCCTCCCCAGCCATGGTGAACTGTGAGTCAATTAAACCTCTTTCCTTTATAAATTACTCAGTCTCAGGTATGTCTTTATTAGCAGTGTGAGAACAGACTACTACAGCAGGGGAAGCAGGTAGTGGCTTCATAGCACAGCCCAGTGGCCTAGCATGAGCCCCATGAGGAGCTCAGCCAGGCTCCAGCACTGGATCCCCAAACGGTGCAGATGAGGCTGAGCTGGTGACTGCACAGACATGTCCGATGAGAAGGGGCTCCTTAAAACTAATTTAACAAAAAGCAGGTCTTCCAACTGGCAGTGGCTTGAGCCTGAGAAACCAGACCTGACCTGACATCTCACCCACGCTTTGTGACCAGCCCCCTCCAAGCCCCACCATGGCCCTGCCTCGCCTGCATTTTGAGCCATAAACACAAGGTTTTGCTCATGATTACTTCATTTTCGTCAGGAAGGAATTTAATTGCCAGGTCAGTGAGAGCAGAGAAAGTCCAGACGGCACTTCACGCTCCAAAATTTGCTCCTAACTCTTCTCCCACTTGTGGTCTTAAGAACACAAACCCTCTGCAGATCTGCTGCCTCTTCCTCCTTATTTAGGTGGCTTCTCTTCAAGATTCCCCTTTCCTCTAAGTTTGCTGATTTAGATCAATCTATTTTCATCAACTATGAAGCTTTTCCGTCCTCTAGTCAATACATGCCCCTTTGATCAATATTCTTCTCTCTGCTAAAATCATGTTTGTGTTTCCGTGTTGCAATCTTCTTTGTGCACATGTACCAGGAGCCATGGGTATGTAGAAGTATGAATTGTCCACATCCCGAATCCCCTCCTGGGGAGTTTGTTGCCCCGTGTTTAAAGGGAGTTTACGTCCCCCTCCTGCCATCAATTCCCACAATGGTCAGTCACACCAGCCTCACAGCCACCCTCATGTTGCACTCTGCGGATGGGAGGTGGAGTCCACTGTGCCACTTATGTTGGGATCTGGGGGTTTCTCCTGACTTAGACTCATGGTTGGGGAGGCCATGTGGAGACATCACCTCTCACTTCCCTCATCCTCATGTATCCAGCACAGGTGTGCAGAGGCGGCCGATCCTGGAGAATGTGCTCCTCCTCCACATGTAAGGGAGGCTCCATCTGGAAGGGTCACTGGCTGTGAGCTAGGCCAGATCCTTGCACACCAGCTCTCGGTGCTCATTGGTACCAGCCACAGCTCCTTGTGAGCTCTTTAGGAACACAAGTCTCACCTTAACCTTCTTAGTAAATCTCATTTGACCACTAACATAGTGGGTGCTCACTAAATGTGTTAGAGTAGTCCCCTCTTATCTGCAGGGATTACTTTCTAAGACCTCTACTAGAGGCCTGAAACCAAGTGTAGTACTGAACCATGTATATACTATGCTTTTGTCTTACAAGCACATACCTGTGAGACAATTTTATTTATAAATTAGGCAGAGAAGGAGGTCAATAATAGTATCTAATAATAAAATAGAATCCTCATAACAATGTATTTTTTTTTTTTTTTTTGAGACGGAGTCTCACTCTGTCGACCGGGCTGGAGTGCAGTGGCTGGATCTCGGCTCACTGCAAGCTCCGCCTCCCGGGTTCACGCCATTCTCCTGCCTCAGCCTCCCTAGTAGCTGGGACTACAGGCGCCTGCCACCTCGCCCAGCTAGTTTTTTTTTTATTATTATTATTTTTTAGTAGAGACGGGGTTTCACCGGGTTAGCCAGGATGGTCTCGATCTCTTGACCTCGTGATCCGCCCGTCTCGGCCTCCCAAAGTGCTGGGATTACAGGCTTGAGCCACCGCGCCCGGCCCGTAACAATGTATTTTAATAAAAGTCATGTGAATGTGGTCTCTCTCTGAAAATGTATATTGTACTGTACTCACCCTTCTTCTTGTGCTGGTGTGAGACGATTAAGTGCTCAGGTGATGAGGTGACGTGAATGGTGTAGGCATTGTGAGGCACTGTTAGGCTGCTATTGACCTTTTGACCACAAGTCAGGAGAAAGATCTTCTGCTTCGGGGGATCTTAGATCATGGAACCATGATGATGTCCTATGGATGGACCAATGTCAGGAACACAGGATGTGGATGACTAATGGGTGCGTAGTGTATACAGTGTGGGCACACTTGAGGACTAAACTCTGATATTTTACTTCTCTTGCCCAAATTCTTACCTAAGGGGCCTGGGGAGTCTGCTCCACAAACTATAAAATCTCTTTAGAGGGGTCCTATTTAACCCTATCTAACATGGCTCGCTTTCCAACCCTATTCTGGTATCATATCACATGATAGATAAAGAAGGAAATCAAAATATTTTACCCCTAAATAGATTTCTTTGCCATATTTTGAAATGACCTGCAAAGCCATTTTTGCAGGGGACCATTGTCTCTGCAAAGAATCTCTGTTAAAACAGCTGGATCTTTCCCCCTTCCAAGCCCTCCCAATCTGAAAAGATTAACTGCGCATCTAGCACCTAATAAAGGCCTGAATAGGAAACATTTGCTATCTGTTGTCTCCAAGGGTGGTCACCTGTGAGGCTTCATCTATACAATGAGGGACTTGCTCTCCACAACCCCTTACCTTGAGCTAGACACGCCTTTCTAGTGATTCCAGCCCTTTCAATAATAACTTAGCTTTTTCATCCAATTGCCCATCAGGAAATCTTTGAATCCACCTATGTCCTGGAAGCCTCCGGCTCCAAGTTGTCCTACCTTTCCGAACAGAAGTAATGCATATGCACATTCACTGATTGATGGCTGACGCCTCCCTCTTCCTACCCGCATACATTGATTGATGCCTTATGCCTCCCTCAAACATGTAAAACCAAACTGCCCGACCACCTTGGACATATGCTCTCAGAACCTCTTGAGATTGTGCCCTAGGCCTTGGTCACTTATACTTCGGCAGAATAAACTGCATTAAATATTTTACAGAGTTTGATTCCTTTCCATGACACACTGGACAAAGGATGATTTATATCCCAGGTGGGACAGGGCAGGATGGTGTGAGATTTCATCATATTACTCAGAATGATGCACAGTTTACAACTTATAAATTGTTTCTTTCCGGAATTTTCTATTTAATATTTCAGAAATTCAGTTGTCACCAGGTAACTGAAACCATGGGAGGGAAAAACAAAAAAACAAAACAAACAAAAAAACTGTGGATAAGCAGTGGGTCTACTGTAATTAAGTCACGGAGAATGCTATCCCATCTCCCCAAGGACTACCACTGTTGTTAAATGGCATTCATTTAACAGGGATCGTCCAGTTTACAACAGAATAAAATAATTACAACTCATTGCTTGAGTAGGGTAACATCGTTAGACAGGTCTGAATAAGAGTCTTATTCTTAAAACATATGAAAACAAAACTCTCTGTTGTTTATGAAAACTATTTTTAATTTATATTCTTATTTACATACACACAGTCCAAATCAGTGACTTGGTGCCTGCATCATGATCTTAACAGGACAGCTGATGTGTAAAGAAGAGCTCAGCTTTCTGGTGGGGAGTTCAGAGCACGTGCGCTTGTATTCCGGTGTCTCATGAAGCGAAAATGAGTGAATGCAAGATGGTGGGATGAGGGGTGATGTCCAAAATCTAGATCTTTCTCCACATCTGTAGCCTGTGTGCCCTGGGATTGAGTAAATTAAGATGGAAACCACGTGGCTGGCGGCCTCCGAGTTGGTTTTATTGCCTTATGATGCCTACACCGGGGGAATTGAACAATGTACTGGACTGAGCCTGAGTCAGAAACTGAAACTTTGACAAAAGGTTTCATAAGTTTCAAAATGATATATAAATTCCCGTGGTCCCTTCCAACAATTCACTCCCAGTCAACACCACCACCTCCTGAAGGACATGGGGGATGGAGGGAAGGAAGTATCAACAGAGAGTGGCAACCTTCACGGAGTGTCCTGCGTGGTCTAGGTTTAATCTGCAGTAGTGCAAATAAACTGGGTCTAAACTCTCTGGGGCTCCAAGTGGGAGCTTCGAATTCTTAAATCTATGGACAGTCCTGTGGTTCTCCAGCTGTGACTCCTGGACCAGGAGCAGCAGGTCACCCGGGACATTTACTGGGAAGGCACATTCTCAGCTCCCCGCAGGCCTCCTGAGTCAGAAGCCCAGGGTGAGACCAGCAGTCGGGCTTTCATGGCCAGCAGGGGACCCTGACACATGCTGGAGTTTGAGAACCACTGGGATACACGTTCCACATTACCAGCATTCTTAATCTCATTTACAGAGGGCTCTGAATTTCCTGCGAACTGAACCACTCTAAATTAGCTGAGAATTAAAAGAAGAAGGAATGCGATTATGTAAATGAAGGCTATTCAAATCTCCATGCCTTGAGGAACTCCTTGAGCCCTGGAGGGCAGCGGCAGGGGAGGAAGTATTATAGTAACGGGTGGTTACAGAGCGGAGATCGAGGCCAGCCCTCCCGGTTCAAGTGCATGCACAGCTGCGTCCAGCTGCATGATCTGGGCTAAATTCCTTAATCTCTTTGTATTTTGTTTCCTTCTTCCATAAAACGCTGATCTATAGCACCTACCTTATGGAACTGTTGGAGGGTTAAATCAGTTGAGTGAAGCATTTAGAAGCTTTCCCGGCCAAGACTAAGCGCTGCTTGTTGTTGTTAGTATTATTTATCTGAATTAATTTTCAGTTCTCCCATTTTTAATAGATCTCAACAGTGCTCTTAGCTTCTTCCATAGCAACATGTCAAAAAACAAATGCACCATCATCCTTTCCATTTAAATTAGGAATGTGACCAGATTTAAGGAACAGACATTCAGTTTAAACAAATGAAAAGTTATTTTTCTTGCTTCGGAATCTGAGGCCTGGCAGTTGCTGATGTCTTAGTGATTCGTTCATGTAACTCTCCTCTAAGACCATTTCCTTTGAGCTCTGCAGAGTCAGAACTGGATCACTCGCGGGTCAGTAGGCCTGGGGTGGGGGATGAGAATTTGCTGCTGCTGCCAACCTGTAGGCTGCACTTAATAGTCAATGCCTTGAACGCATCAGGATCATCATCTGAGACTGGGAACGCTGTGCCTTGAAGAAAATCAGGATGGTGTTTGCACGAGTAAAGGGGGACAGTTGTGAGGTCTCAACAGGCAGCCCGAGACACATCTCCTTCCAACAGGCTTTGTCCTGACTTTCCTTGCTCTGCTGAGGTCACCATCCATGTCCTAATCCCCAGAATTCATAGTACATCCTTGTGGATAACAATGACCATTTTCAAGTGACCAGAGGACACACTGAGGATGGTGAGTTTTGGGGGAATATTTCATACGATGCTGGTAGTGAAAAGAGGTTTCTTCTGCCTGAAAACTGGTGTTATAGTAGAAACGTGGCATGGCAGCTATAGCCCACAGGGGCGTCTCCCGTCTCTGGACATCCTTCCTTTCTCTGCATGACACCCCTGCACGCTGGCTGAGCACCTGCTGACCTCAGAGGGGCCTCCTTCTCAGGAAGTCTGTGGTCAGACCAGAAGGCATAAGTCTCATAAAGAGGCAAGTAACTTTAATAAATCCCTTCCAATTTGAGAACAGATTATCATGTCTTTATTGAATCCCATATAAAATGATAGAAGTTTATATTCATTAAACAGACTATGTGCCAGGCACTCTAAAATACCCTAAGTAATGCATTTAATCTTCACAACAACCCACTGAGGAAAGTGCCAGCATCACGACCATGGATTGGTGAGAGAACTGAGGCACAGAGAGGTTAAGGAACTTGCCCAGGTCACACAGCTTGTCAGTGGTGGGGCCAGATTTGAATATAGGTAGTCTGGATTTGGTGCTGTTCCTCTCCAAAATGAAAGGTCTTGGTTGGCACCTTGGAGTCATATTGTAGGAAAAACACATATCTTCAAAGTACCGGAATCAGAGAGTATGGTGAGCTATTTCCCTGGAAGAGGTACAGGGGAAACAGGGCAGCTGTGGAGTCACCAGCTCACGGCCCCCACTCAGCTGGGGAGTCACAGACTCACAGCTCCCTTGAGCTGGGAAAATCACAGATTTACAGCCCCCACACCGACTCATTCCAGACACGCGCTCCCAGGGTGGAACAGAGTGGAGTTTTGCAAGTGGTTCTATTGTCCATCTCTTTGTCACTTCTGGCTTTCCTGCACCTGGAACAGTGATCAGTGCAGAGGAGCTGCTCCGTGTCCCCGTGCTGCAGAATGAATTAGGTGATGAGCATAATGTCCCCCACAGAGCATTTTACCCACGCTTGGGTCTTCAGTCGCCTCCTGGGTCTACTTCACCAGGGTATAGTTACGCTAAATGGTTTTCTCAAAATATGTTTATTGATGCCCTGATATAAACACACCTGGTGATAATTTTGGATATGACGTGGTTGGCGACTACCTCTTATCCTCCTCCACAGCCTCATTCTGATTTTCATTTTAACTCTGTAATTCTGCAAACTCAAGTTTTATATGTGATTGATTTTTTTTCCTTGCGTTATGGAGGAATTTTCCTTTGTGTGTATATGTGATAGATGGAAAGATAGAGAGATCGGTAACTAGATCAGCAACACAGAACAGCACAATAACCAGCTACTGAACCCACAGGCATCTTTTGGACTAGCAAAGGATAATCAGCAACCAGCCTCACTAATTTTCCATGTTTTAACCCCTATTGAGAAGAAGGCCTTCCTGCAGGTGGTGTCACTTCAATCCCCTCCCTGAATGTCCTCAGCCTGGTAGAGCCCAGATGTGTACTCTCCCTTAAGGGTCAAGAGGCCATCATGAAAAGCTACTGAGCTAAGCCCTGGAGGTATGAAGTGAGCAAGACGTGGTCCCTGCCCTCATGAGTTCTATATTTTAACTAGGAAAATGGAATATTGACAACAAAGTGAGTAAGTATAGAATTGCATTGTGGTCGTTGCTATGAAACGGGATAGGGAGCACTGCCGGAGCGGATCCCAGTAGACCTGGCCTGAGTCTTCACTTCACTTCTAAAGGATGGGTGGGAATGTGTCAAAGATGGGGAAAAATCATTCCAGGGGGAGGGAACCAAAGGCACGAAGGTCCCAGGCAGAGAGGAGAGTGAAACGTTCAAAGCACCGAAGAAGGTTTTGCTGTCATTTATCACACTGCAGGGCACCCAGAAGTGGAGCATTCTCCAGAGTTTTGGGGAAACCACCCCATGTGAGTCTTTTGGAGTTGGGGTCCTGTCTCCCACAAAAGGGCCGGACAAGGCCAGGCACTGGCTCCCTTGCCCCTGTGGTCTGTGATGAGGCATTCATGACTTTGTGGTGGGGGCGGGGATGTTAGCTTAGTGCAGTAGGGACTTCAGGGTTCATCCAGGTCATGATGATGGAGGTAATGGCATCTGGTGGCCTTGGTGCCAGCTGGGCTCCCTGGGCTGCTTTCCCCATCCTAATCCTGGTCCTGTAACGCCCCCATCAGGCCTATGGGCTCTCCAATAGCCTTGAGCCCAGCAGTAACTTCCCACTGCCCTTTAACTTAAGTTAACCAGAGGCAGATTCTCTTCTTGGCAGTGCTGAACCTTGACCCTTACAGAGGACCAGTGTGGCTGGAGCCCAGGGCGGAGGGAGAAAGCGCAGGACCCGTCAGCCAGCCAGCCCCTCCCTGCCATGCAGGGCCTTGGCAGGGGCAAGCTACAAAAGGGTTTCAAACACATGGGCGTGGAGCATGTGTTCAACGCCATATAAAAACCTCATTATTTCCTGAGGCATACAGGGTTTGGAAGGGGACTGGAAGGAGGATTCTATTTTCTCTTTCTTTTGAACATCTGGAACTCTAAAGAGTGTTAATTTTTAAGTTGCCACTAGGAATGATGGAAGAAACGGGTTACCCATTTAGAGGCTGATTATCAAGCTGCAGCCTGTGTGAAGTTCATTTTTATAGCTTGCTCTGACCCCCCGAAATGCAGAGTTGATAATGACAGTTTGGGTAATGCTTTGAGTTCAGTGGTGTAGCAATAAAGAAATCTAAGTGGAAAGTGCTTCTTGCTCCTGGCTAAGTCCTTCTCTCAGCAAAATTTCGCTTCAAGTGTCTTTTCATAATAAAATAATTCTGCATTCCAGCTGAGAGCTCCATGCACTCACTCGCTGGTCATGTGGCAATCGCCTGTTTTTTCACTGCTGGGCAGGATTTGCTAATGGGCACTTTATTGCTAAGTGTGTTGTCCCTTTGGGGAAAAAAATAATTTTATCCCAGCGCATGTCTGTCTCCAAGTCTACTGATCAGTGGCGTTATTATGCTTGCAAGAGTCATTTGTAAGCTTTTCAAGTGATATGCCAACGTCTCTCCCCTCCTCCAGGTAAAAGAAAAAAATGCTAAAAGCAAAAAGCCAGATCTCCCAGGGGATGGGGGGAAGCGTCTTTGCCATCAAATCGATGTTTATCTTACATGTGTTATAAATCAGGATATGCCCTGCTCGCTGCTTTTTTTTGTGCATGTTCCCAAAGTTAGCCTCGCTATTAAATAAGAGCAGAAGTGGTCTCAGAAGAGAATTCAAGTTCCTGTCTCACTTCTTAGTTGTCAGACTGAGAGAAAGGGCCCCAAACTCTGAGCCTTGATTTTCTCATCTGTGAAAAGGGAACAGTAAGGATATTTAGTTTTTAGGATGACATAATAAAGTCTAAAAAGCACTGAGCATTATTTTGAGTATGTAAGAAATGCTACTTTACAGTTGTTTCTGCTTTTTCTTTCTTGAGTAGGTGCAATTTTTGCAAATGCCTCAACATTCAATGGATAGTCTATGTTCGAGAGTGTTCTTTTCATCTTTACTGTTAATCACAAACCTATTTGGGGACAAGACAGAGATAACATCTGTATCTTTATTTTTTCTTAAAACATTGCTGAATTTCTTAAAAGCAAAACTTTCCTGAAACTTGCTTGTTAGGTGCTCAGAAGGAACACATACTCAGTCCTTACTGACAGTGACTGTCTGTGAGAGGTTTGTGTGTGTGTGCGGTGTGGACGTTCTTATAAACGTTTTCATAGATGGATAAGCTGATATTCAAGAGGTTGAGTAACCTGCCTAAGGTTGCCGCTGAAGTAAGAGTCAAACAAGGCTATGAATCAAGGTGCTTGAGAAGCCAAGTTTCTTCTTAATCTTAAAACATCCTCCCAGCTTCTCTGCTGTTCTTTGGTGCTCTCATTCCTGAAGGAAGAGAATCCCAATTTAGAATATGTAGGTCAGCATGACAGGTGGCCTGGAAACGGGTCCTTAGAATGTCAGATATTCTGGCAACAGTGTTTCTCAAATTCAGCCATGTGAGCTGCCAGGTCCACGTCTCCTGCCCCCATGAAGTGAACTGGAACTTTCTTGTTTGTGGCTCTCGAAGGAGAGACCAAACAAGGCAATGACCCACCGTAGTTGTTGCCAAGCAACTCATGTAAGTCCAAAGCCACCGAGGGAATGTCCTTCCCACAGGTGAGCTAGCGTGGGGCCCTAAGCTTGACTTGTTTATAGTGGCTGCCACCAGACTAGAAGGGAAAACTGAGTAAAAACCATCCTATATTCACTAATAAAATATAATATACAAGTATATTTCTCTTATATAAAAGTTCTTACCCAATACATTTAGTGAACTCAATTTTTTTTTTTTTTTTTTTACCTTATTAGGCAGGAATAACATTGATCTCAAAGCTAGTTAGTTAGGGAACAAATAAGAAAAAAGGTATTGTAGGAAAATCACTTTTAATTAATTCGATGTGAAAATTCTTTTTAATTTTTTTATTATTATACTTTAAGTTCTGGGGTACATGTGCAGAATGTGCAGTTTTGTTACATAGGTATACACGTGCTCTGGTGGTTTGCTGCACCTGTCAACCCATCACCTACATTAGGTATTTCTCCTAATATTATCTCTCCCCTAGGCCCCCAACCCCCCGACAGGCCCTGGTGTGTCATGTTCCCCACCCTGTGTCCATGTGTTCTCATTGATCAACTTCCACTTATGAGTGAGAACATTCAGTGTTTGATTTTCTGATCTTGTATTAGTTTGCTGAGGAAGATGGTTTCCAGCTTCATCCGTGTCCCTGTGAAGCACATGAACTCATCCTTTTTTATGGCTACATAGTATTCCATGGTGTATATGTGCCACATTTTCTTAATCCAGTCTATCATTGATGGGCATTTGGGTTGGCTCCAAGTCTTTAGTATTGTGAATAGCACTGCAATAAACAGGCATGTGCATGTGTCTTTACTGTAGAATGATATATAATCCTTTGGGTGTATGTGCAGTAATGGGATTGCTAGGTCAAATGATATTTCCAGTTGTAGGTCCTTGAGGAATCACCACACTGTCTTCCACAATGGTTGAACTAATTTGCATGCCTACCAACAGTATAAAAGCTTTCCTATTTTTCCACAACCTCTCCAGCATCTGTTGTTTCCTGACTTTTTAATGATGGCCATTCTAACTGGCATGAGATGATATCTCATTGTGGCTTTGATTTGCATTTCCCTAATGACCAGTGATGATAAGTATTTTTTCATATGTCTGTTGGCTGCATAAATGTCTTCTTTTGAGACGTTCATATCCTTTGCCCATTTTTTGTTGGGGTTATTTGTTTTTTTCTTGTAAATCTGTTTAAATTCTTTGTAGATTCTGGATATTAGCCCTTTGTTCGCTGGATAGATTGCAAAAATTTTCTCCCATTCTGTAGGTTGCCTATTCATGCTGATGATGTTTCTTTTGCTGTGCAGAAGCTCTTTAGTTTAATTACATCCCATTTGTTAATTTTGGCTTTTGTTGCCATTGCTTTTGGTGTTTTAGAAATGAAGTCTTTGCCCATGCCTATGTCCTGAGTGGTATTGCCCAGGTTTTTTTCTAGGATTTTTATGGTCCTAGGTCTTACATTTAACTTGTTGATCCATCTTGAGTTGATTTTTGTAAAGGTGTAAGGAAGGTGTCCAGTTTCAGTTTTCTGCATATGGTTAGCCAGTTTTCCCAACACCATTTATTAAATAGGGAATCTTTCCCTATTGCTTGTGTGTGTCAGATTTGTCAAAGATCAGATGGTTGTACTGTGTGGTGTTATTTCTAAGCCTCTGTTCTGTTTCATTGGTCTATATATCTGTTTGGGTACCAGTACCATGCTGTTTTAGTTACTGTAGCCTTGTAGTATAGTTTGAAGTCAGGTAGCATGATACCTCCAGCTTTGTTCTTCTTGCCCAGGATGTCTTGGCTATGCAGGCTCTTTTTTGGTTCTATATGAAGTTTAAAGTAGTTTTTTCCAATTCTGTGAAGAAAGTCATTGATAGCTTGATGGGGATAGCATTGAATCTATGAACTACTTTGGGCAGTATGGCCATTTTCACAATATTGATTCTTTCTCTCTGTGAGCATGGAATGTTTTTCCATTTGTTTGTGTCCTCTCTTATTTCCTTGAGCAGTGGTTTGTAGTTCTCCTTGAAGAGATCCTTAACATACCTTGTAAGTTGTATTCCTAGGTATTTTATTCTCTTAGTAGCAATTGTGAATGGGAGTTCACTCATCATTTGGCTCTCTGTTTGCCTCTTATTTGTGTATAAGAATACTTGTGATTTTTGCACATTGATTTTGTATCCTGAAACTTTGCTGAAGTTGCTTATCAGTTTAAGGAGGTTTTGGGCTGAGACAATGGGGTTTTCCAAATATACAATCATGTCATCTGCAAACAGAGACAATATGACTTCCTCTCTTCCTATTTGAATACACTTTATTGCTTTCTCTTGCCTGATTGTCCTGGCCAGAACTTCCAGTACTATGTTAAATAGGAGTGGTGAGAGAGGGCATCCTTGTCTTGTGCCGGTTTTCAAAGGGAATGCTTCCAGTTTTTGCCCATTCAGTAGAATTTTGGCTGTCATTTTGTCATAAATAGCTCTTATTATTTTGAGATATGTTCCATCAATACCTAGTTTCCTGAGAGTTTTTAGCGTGAAGGAGTGCTGAATTTTATCGAAGACCTTTTCTGCATCTATTGAGATAATCATGTGGTTTTTGTCATTGGTTCTGGTTATGTGATGGATTACATTTATTGATTTGTGTATGTTGAACAGCTGTAAATTCTAGTAAGTTCTAGTAGAGTTGAATTTGCTCCTGACCAAGCTTTCTGATGATTTTACAAGTCACTACTGTGATCTGTAGTTGGAGGGATTATCATGGAGGAAATGTGGATAGTTCAGGCTCATTGCCAAGTAATATGGTTTAGATCTGTGTCCCTGACCAAATTTCATGCTGAATTGTAGTCCCCAATGTTGGAGGCAGGGTCTGGTGGGGAGTGATTGAATCCTGGGGGTGGATTTCCCACTTTATGCTGTTCTCCTGATAGTGAGTGAGTTCTCCTGAGATCTCGTCATTTAAAAGTGGGTGGCACCAGCCTCGTCCTTTCTCCTGCTCCAGTCATGTAAAGGCTGCCTCTCCCTTCACCCTCCATCATGACTGAAAGTTTCCTGAGACCTCCCCAAAAGTCAAGCAGATGCCAGCATTATGCTTCCTGTATAGCTTCCTATGAGCCAATTAAACTTATTTTCTTTATAAATTACTCAGTATCAGGTATTTCTTTATAGCCATGGTAGGATGGGCTAATATACCAATCAACTGATGATAAAGTTGGAGGACATGGTGGGACAGGGGAATATCTCTACCGTTTCTGACACGGTCCCTCTAATCTTCTGAAACAGTGATTCTCAACTGGGGATGATTCCCCTCCCCAACCAGGAGACATTTGGCAACATCTGGAGACATTTTTAGTTGTCACAAGGGGGAAAGGGGGTGTTCTTGGCATCTTGTGAGTGGAGTCCAGGGATGCTGCTAAATATCCTGCAATGCACTGGACTGGCCCCCACAACAAAGAACAATCTGGCTCCAAATGTCCATAGTTCAAAGATCGAGAAATCCTGTTTGAAGTTTAAAAACAAAAAGTTGATCATAAAAAATCTAGGATTGTCCACGAAAAAGGTCAATTTTACTGTATATCAATTTAAGAGTAGAAAAATAAAACATTATCACATAGGCCTCTAGATTTAATTACCAATTTACAGAAAATGCAGAACAGTAGGACATGTTAAAATGAGGCCAGGAGAATGCAATTTGCAAAATCTAGACCTCAGAAAATCTATAGTACATGTGACCTTAACAAACCTTGTAAGAAAATAAAAGACTTAAGATAAATATCAATGCATTGCAATATATAGACCTCATTTCTAAAAACTAAACTAAAAAAGTCATTCTTCAATGTTCACAGGGGATTGGTTCCAGGACAACCTTCCACCCCCAACCCTCAACACCAAAATGTATGAATGCTCAATCCTCTGGTATAAAATGGCATAATATTTGCATGTAACCTACACACATCCTCCCATATACTTTAAATCATCTCTAGATTACTTGCAATACCTAACACAGTATAAATGTTATATAGTTGATATGTTGTATTGTTTTTTATTTGTATATTTATTGTTGTATTGTTATGTTTTATTTTCTTCCACTAGTTTTGATTTGCATTTGCTTGAATCTATGGATGCAGAACCCACACAGATATGAAGGCCGCTGTGTATAAGATGATTAAGGAGGTGAACAGGAACTGAATATCTCATAGTGTTAAAACATTATTGTTTTTAGTGCAATATCATATTGTGGTTAGGTATAAAGGAGTCTCTGTCTTTTAGCGATATATTTTGATATACCCACAGATGAAATTATGTTTGAATTCTGTTTCAAAATAATTGGAGGGAGGAGAGTCTGTGATTACAGATGGAACTAAATTGGCATGAGTTGATCCCAGTTGATGAATGCATGGGGCTCATTATTCTTTCTCTGTACTTTTTTCTATGTTTGGAATTTTCCATACTAAAATGTTTTCAAAAATAAACAGTGCCAAAAGCCGAGTTACATCGGCCAAGTTCTCATAGCTCAGTCAATGCTATCTAACTCAGTTCTCCTCACCGTACCCCCCAAGACCAACGAGGGGCCTCCTTGGCTTCCACAGAGGACACTGGGACTTGGAGTTTGAGCAATTGCCCGTGTGCTTGAGTGCGTTACTGGTGGGGCTGGAATTCAAGTTCTCATCCTTCTGCCCCCAAATCCTGGTTCTTTCTGCTTTACCCTGTTGCCCACCTCCTGCATAAGGCAGGTGTCATTGTGCAGGGTGGGCGGGAGCCTATGCTAATCAGCTCCCTTCCAAGGCTACACATAAGCTCTCCTTGTCACCTGGTATTTGGACAGCTGAACCTTAAGGAATCACAACATAATGCCTGAATTCTACCCTGGGAGCTGCACACTAATTCCAGGTCGAAATGTAAATACTGTCCCCATGGAGAAGAGGTGGTTTTAGCTGCTTATAAATGGGAAATGCTGGCAGCTGTTAATATTGATAGTTATTCCTTGAAAAAGGACTTCAAGGTCCTACTAATCAATTGTCTCTCAGAATGAAGAATGGCACGCTCTGCTCTCCCGGAATCGCAACGTGTATTTATAAATACATGCTTTACAGAACAGACAGGAAAAATGAGCCAAGTCTTTGGCATGATGAACCGTTATTCAGAGTGAACAAAGCAATTATTAGCATCTACATTGGACTTTGAATTTACAAAATTCCTTCTTTAAAAAAAATGGCCATTGCAGCTATTTTGTGTTTCAGTTGTTTGATGTTCTAACAGGTATACTGAATTGTGCTACTTGGCATTGGATTGAAAGTTAACAAGGGCTGGGACTGGTTTTTTATGTTTTTTTTCCCTCACTTGGTAAATAAGTATCTTTGCACTTGGCTAGAAACATCTGGATGCTTTAGGCACTGGCTTGTCACAATGTTTGCTTTGCTATGTCCTCCTAGAACTGATGTTTGCATGAAAGGCTCATGGCAATGAGTTTCTTACTCAGTCTGGATTTAATGTGAGATGGATGAGGGAGCTTTTGGTTCTCTCTCTTCAAAACCCTCCTGGGAACTGGGATCTGGAGAGGTGTGAATTTTATTCTAAGATGATCTCTCGTTGTAATCCCTCCCCTTGAATGTGGGTGTGACTTGTAACTTGCTTTTAGTAATTGGAAATGGCAAAGGGGATGGAATGTCATTTAAATAATTGTGTTACAAAAGATTGCAACATCTGTCATGCTAGGAGACCCTCTCTCCCTTGCTAGCTTTGAGAAGCCCCCTGCAGTGCTAAGGATGCTCCTGTGGCAGGAACTGTGGGCATCCTCTGGGTAACAGCCAGCAAGGAAGACCTCAGTCTGACAGCCGCGAGGGATCGTGGCTGTCATCCAACCATGTAAGCTCAGAGATGAATCCTGCCACAAGCAAGCCATTGTGGGCACCTTGATTGCAGCCTTTGAGGGACCCGGAAGCAGAGAGAGGGCCCAGCTAAGCTATGCGGGACTCCTGGCCCACAGAAATCACGAGGTCATAAAAATGTGTTGTTTTAACAAACTAGTTTGTGGTCAGTCGTTACACAGAAATAAACTGATACAGCAGGTAAAATAACCCACTGTGGTTACCCAGGTAGTTAGCAGTAGACCAGGGACTAAAATTACTTTCACTTTACTCTTTCTGAGAGTTTGTTCAAGGCAAAATTTTTAGGCTCCTGATGTAAAGCAAGATTAGCTGGTGGAGTTGGTGATGGAAAATGAGCAAGTGTTGAGGGTAAGAACTTCAAGAGCTCTTCTAGCACATTCCCAATTTGCCTTTTTATAAAAGTGGGAGACTTCTGAGGATCCAATATCATATCCCAATATCTCAGCACTTACTGTAGCCTAGGATTTTTGAGGAAACTAACTTATGTAATCCTCAAAATAACCATATTTATTCTATATTATTTATGCTTATCTGTATTATCATACTTAAAAGAAAACTAATGTCCAGAGAGATTCGACGACTTGAAACATTTCATGCAGGTGGTGAGCAGTCTGACACTATAGTCCAGCTCTCAACCTCCACAACCTGCAGGTCCATTCTAGTAACATAAAACTGCCTGGTACGTAGTTATAAAGTGGGCACAAGATCGTATTCCAATGTTGTGAATGAGTGAACACACTGGAGATATGTGGGGACTCGGGTGTGCAGGTAGGTTGTAAAATGTGCCTGGGATTTGGTTTAAGCAGGTATGACAACACAGGCAGACACAGAAATGATTGTCATTAAGAAAGAAGTTGTCATAGGCTCATGGTCCTGAGAAACAGGGAGCAGACTCAGTGTGTGGGGCCATGGGGAGAGGCACCAAGGGAGATGAGCGGGCAGTGGGAAGGAGGAGCTGTGGTGAGAACCTTCACTGTGTTTTCACGGGAAGGAATGGGAGAAGCAAAGTGAGCAAGTGGGGCAGGCTTTGCATTGGAAGTTTTGAATAATTCTGGCAGGCTCTGAGCTATAGGAGTGATAAGGTTTGGCTGCATTCCCACCCAAATCTCACCTTGAATTGTAATAATCTCCACCTGTCAACGGCAGGGCCAGGTGGAGATGATTGAATCATGGAGGTGGTTCCCCCATACTGTTCTCAGGGTAGTCAGTAAGTCTCATGAGATCCGATGGTTTATAAATGAGAGTTCCTGTGTACACACTCTATTGCCTGCTTCTGTGTAAGATGTGACTTTGCTCTTCATCTGCCTTCTGCCATGATGATGAGGCCTCCACAGTCATGTGAAACTGTGAGTCCGTTAAACTTCTGTCCTTCATAAATGACCCAGTCTCAGGTATGTCTTGATTAGCAAGCAGTGTGAGGACAGACTACTATGAAGAGCTTATCCTAGTTGTTTGGTATCTAGTTCTGGGGTGATTAGGGGAGGAGAATTGTGTCTCAGACTTCAGGAGCTTAAGAAGGTGTGGGTATGAACTCTGACTGGTTTGCGTATGCAAGGTGTACTCTCAGGCAAGACATTTGCCATCTAGGAATTAGCCAACCATAGGAAAAGTGGTCCTTTTCCAGGTCCCCAAGGCCTCAGATGTCAGAGCATCAAGGATACAGAAAATAAGAAAATATAGTTAACATATGGTGCTATAATGCCATATGAGCTGTTGACAAAGCATTGGCAATAGGTAGGAGATCAGACTCTTTCTAAATTATAAAACAGCACTCCAGAAAAGTTAATTCTTGGCTGGTCGTGGTGGCTCATGCCTATAATCCCAGCACTTTGGGAAGCTGAGACGGGTGGATTACCTGAGATTGGGAGTTCAAGACCAGCCTGACCAACATGGAGAAACCCTGTCTCTACTAAAAAAATAAAATTAGTCAGGCATGGTGGTGCATGCCTGTAATCCTAGCTACGCAAGAGGCTGAGGCAGGAGAATCGTTTGAACCTGGGAGGTGGAGGTTGCGGTGAGCCGAGATCGTACCATTGCATTCCAGGCTGGGCAACAAGAGCAAAACTCCGTCTCAAAAAAAAAAAAAAAAAGTTAATTCCTTACAGATGAACTCGGGTCTTTGGGCCAAAGGCATCAGTGTGTCACTGTTATTCCAAGCATGGATAGTGAGATGAGAGATACCAACTCCTTCTTCCTCTGAAATAGTGACATTATGTTTACATGTTTAGAAAAATACAGTGGATATCTCCATTCTTAGGTAATGTGTGTTTGGTCTCTTGTTGCTTTTCTGTACTTAAATACAATCATTGCTTTTAGAGACCCCTGATTGGCGCTTTGTCGTAATAAGCACTGACAATGATTTCTAAAAATAGCCTCCTCTCACTTTAAGGGATTGAATGCTCAACATCGAATACTCTCCTGACTTACAGAGTTAGCCAGTGCATGCTTTGTTTTTGGTGCATCTTCCAGAAAACTCACCCGTCTATTTGCCCATTGGGTTAGTTACATTCATTATGAACTGTGGAAGGTGGATGTTGAAAACCTACAAGATCCCTCTAAGAAGTCTATTACGAAGCCCGGCTTTTCTTCCAAGTCTGTAACCCATTATTATTATTTTTTTTACAAAGAAGAAAACATCATTGTCTCTTTAATGTGGTGTGAATATGGAAAGACTTGAAACTGTGTGAGCATCGTAACAAGAAAATCACCCTGTCTCCCATCCCCAGCATCAGAAATCCTGTCATTTGCAGCAACATGGGTAAAACTGCAGGTCATTATGTTAAGTGAAATAAGGCAAGCACAGAAAGACAAATATTGCATGTTCTCACTCATATGTGAGAGCTACAAAAGCAGGTTTTGTGAAGATAATAGATTAGTGATCACCAGAAGCCAGGAAGAGCTGGTGGGAGCAAAGGGGAAGGTTGAAGAGAAACTGATTAATAGGTATACCTACACAGTTTGATAGAAGAAATAAGACCTAGTGTTGATAGGTCAGTAGGGTGACTATAGTTTACAATAATCTATTGTATATTTCAAAATAGCTAGAATAAAATAATTCCAATATTTCTAGCATAATGAAAAGATATTTAACATGATGAATACCCCAATTACACTGATCTGATTTTTACAAATTATATGCATGCATTAAGTTATATGTACCCCCAAAATAGGTACATTTATTATGTATCAAAAAATAAAATAAAAAAGATAAGTCTCTAAGGTCTTCCCCATAAATATATTGCAAGGCATAGAAACATACAGTTAAGAAGCAAAAAGGAAGTTCACAAAAAGAAGCAACCATGTCAAATGCTTCCTGAATTAATCTACAAAATGTATGGAGATCTAAAAAACTTAGAATGTCTTGGCCGGGCGCGGTGGCTCAAGCCTGTAATCCCAGCACTTTGGGAGGCCGAGACGGGCGGATCACAAGGTCAGGAGATCGAGACCATCCTGGCGAACACGGTGAAACCCCGTCTCAACTAAAAAATACAAAAAACTAGCTGGGCGAGGTGGCGGGCGCCTGTAGTCCCAGCTACTCGGGAGGCTGAGGCAGGAGAATGGCGTAAACCCGGGAGGCGGAGCTTGCAGTGAGCTGAGATCCGGCCACTGCACTCCAGCCTGGGCGACACAGCCAGACTCCATCTCAAAAAAAAAAAAAAAAAAAAAACAAACAAACAAAAAACTTAGAATGTCTTTTAGGGTGGACTGTTTTACCTGCAAGTCAGAGTGCTGATAAGATCCTGCCAGGCATTCTCCAGCATGGTCTGTTCACATCCCATCTTCATTCATTCACTCATTTATTTACTCAATTGACAAATGCTTATTGAGCACCAGCTGCATGCTTTACATGATTTAGGCGCTGAGGAGAAAGCAGTGAGCAATCATTTCCTACCTTCACAGGGCTTACATTCTGATGATGGGCATAGCCATTGGAATCTATTCTGCTCCAGGACCCCAAAGACCACCATTCTGCAAATTTCCTTGGTACTTCTTGATGCACCATACTTAACTATGTGGGGCATTCCTCCTTTTTGAAACACCCTTCTCTTCTGGACCAAGAAGAAGGCAATGGTGTGATATAACTCTAGAGAGGTAGATAGGATCCAGACTGCCTGGGACGTCATTGGTCAAAATGGAGATTTTTTTTTTTTTTTTTTTTTTGGAAAAATAAATCGAAACTAAACTATCTTAATCAGGAGCATGTTTCTGTCTAATTTGTTTTTATTTAAAGACAAGATGGCTTTAATGTGGATGTGGCAAGGGAGGAGGAAGAAGGATCTCTTAAATGTCTTCTGGAGTAGAAACCAGGCTAGAAGTAGTAGTAGTTTATCAGTAGAGGGAAGAAGGTGAGTAAATCTGAAAAAGATTCAGAAGCAGTGGCATGCTGGTAAATGTTAACAACCATTTCTCTAAGGGAAAAAAGATAGCAATTTCTGGCGTTTACTAATTTCAAGCACCCAAGTTGACATCATTGAATGCAGATTTCAGAAGAGATGCACAAAATAGCTGGAATGAGGCCAGACATAGTGGCTCACGCCTGTAATCCCAGCACTTTGGGAGGCCGAGGCGGGCGGATCACGAGGTCAGGAGATTGAGACCATCCTGGCTAACACGGTGAAACCCCGTCTCTACTTAAAAAAAAAAAAAAAAAAAATTAGCTGGGCGTGGTGGCGGCGCCTGTAGTCCCAGCTACTCAGGAGGCTGAGGCAGGAAAAGAGGGTGAATCGGGGAGGTGGAGCTTGCAGTGAGCTGAGATCGCGCCACTGTACTCCAGCCTGAGCAACAGAGCAAGACTGTCAAAAAGAAAAGAAAAAAAAAGAAAATAGCTGGAATAAGTCAGCTTCATCACAGCCCTCTCTCAGAAGGGGAAATGGGGCCGGGTGCAGTGGCTCTCGCCTGTAATCCCAGCACTTTGGGAGGCCGAGGCAGGCGGATCACGAGGTCAGGAGATCGAGACCATCCTGGCTAACACGGTGAAACCCCGTCTCTACTAAAAACACAAAAAATTAGCCGGGGGCGGTGGCGGCGCCTGTGGTCCCAGCTACTCGGGAGGCTGAGGCAGGAGAATGGCGTGAACCCGGGAGGCGGAGCTTGCAGTGAGCTGAGATCCGGCCACTGCACTCCAGCCTGGGCGACAGAGCGAGACTCTGTCTCAAAAAAAAAAAAAAAAAAAAAAACAAAAACAAACAAAGAACAGAAGGGGAAATGGACAACACACAGTGATGAATTGGGTGTAGGGAATGAAAGGGAGAAAGAGGTGCCAAGAATGATTGGTAGCTTCTGATTTGCTGAACAGGATGAATGATGGAAATGTCCACAGGTAGAAACAATGAAGAGGAACAGATGCGGGGGAAAAAGACCTGTGAAGCCAACAATAATGGGGGAGTATTAGTCAAAGTTATCAGGGACCAACAATCTGAAGGGGGACCCAGAGCCTAAGTGGAAGGTATATCAATTCAAATTGTGTGTCAGCATTTTTAGGTCTACTCTTAGCAAGAGCTCCGTGATTTTTTTTAAACCCAGGATGGAATTCTATTATGATTATTTTGCAAACCTATTGAATTTGAAGTTTTTGTGAGATGTCCTAGAGGGTGGGTCAAGGAAGTAGTGGGATATGCCAGCTAAAAATCAGAGGAGTGTTCAGGTGTGGTGGTTCATGCCTGTAACCCCAACACTTGAGGTCAAGAGTTTGAGACCAACCTGGACAACATAATGGGACCCCGTTTATATAAGAAATTTTAAAAAATAGGCAGGCGTGGTGGTGCATGCCTGTAATTCTAGCTGAAAGGCTGAGGTGGGAGAATCAATTGAGACCGAGAATTCCAGGCACTTGAGCCCAAGAATTTGAGTGTAGTGAGCTATAGGCATGCCACTGCACTCTAGCCGGGACAAGACCCTGTCTCCGTTTTTCAAAAAGAATAGAGAAAAAATAAATGAGAGGGGTGTTCTTGGCTGAAGATATACATTTGAGAATCATACAGGTGTAAGTAAAATTGAGCAATTACCTAGCCTGAAAGTAAAAACTTCACCTGTGAATGGGGTCTCCAATCTCTTTTGTTCTCTCCCTGTTTCTTCTATGAATGCAACATTTACTGTCTGGGTAAAAGAGGATGTGTCCTTAAAGAAGAATGAGAAAGAAAATGTGGAGAATATTGCTGACTGCAGCCAAGGGAAGAGAATGTTTCCAGAAGGAAGTTACCACTGAGAGGTCAAGTAAGGGACTGGAGAACATTGGGGGGAGTAGTTATGGCCAGGTGAAGAGCTGAGGGGCAGAGCAGAGTAGAGTGAGTAAACGTGAGATAAGAGAAAATGGATCGGGGAATAGTCTAATATTTCAAGAGATGAAAGCTAGATTGTACACTCAAGTAAAATGTGAGAAAGTTTTTAAACAGAAAATATTTGAGCCATTTAACAGTTGATGAAAATGATCCAGTTAAAATACACAGGCAAGAAAGAGACATGAAAATTGCAGAGTAAAGACCTCTGAAAAGTCCCTCTTCCATAAAAAAGAAACTTGCAGAAAAGATCAGAATAAGCTTTTTCAGAATTATAGAAATTAACCAAAGCTTGCAGCAATGCAGGAAGGGTTTGTTTTTCCCCCCAAGAAACGTGGCTGAATCTTAGTAAGAAGAATAAGCTTTGTGGTATTTTAATTTTCCATTGTCTCATCTCCCACTCTCCAATTCCATAATGATCTTGAAAAATAGCAGCTCACATCCCCAGTGCAAACTGAAAGTCACTAGAGAATGCAGAGGGGAGCTAGAACTCTTCAAAGCCTCATTCTCAAAGAATTGTCATTTGTGACATGTCAGGTAATCCCTGGAAGACCCTACTTACAAGGCTGTATGTGACTGATTTGGAGCTTACACAGAGGGAAAAGCCTTCTCTCTAGGGGTGATTATTTAAAATAATTACTGACAGTTCTTTTAACTTTGTAGCTGCCTAAGGTGGTAGATAACCATTTATGTAAAAACATACCAACAAAAAACTTTAAAAGGAAATGCTAAAACTCCTAAAATTCAACATGGAGAAGACAAATAATTCAGTTAAAGAGAGGGCACAAGATTTGAACGGGCACTTCACCAAAGGAGATAAACAGATGGAAAAGAAGCAAACAAGAAGACGTTCAACATCATATGTCATTAGGGAATTAAAAACGAAAAAAATGATGAGTTTCCACTGCACTCCTATTAGAATGGTTAAAATTCAAAATAACACCAACACAAAATGTTGGCGAGGCTGTGGAGTAACAGGAATTCTCATTTATTTCCTAGGAGTAATGCGAATAAAAAACATCGGTACAGACACTTGGGAAGACAGTTTGGCAGTTTCTTACAAAAGAAGAAACTGACACAATGTGACAGTCGTGTCCTACCACCTGGCACTTGTATTACTAGGTATTTGCAAAATTGATTTGAAAACTTATGTCCACACGGAAACATGCACACAGATGATTATAACAACTTTATTGGCTGGGTGCGGTGGCTCGGGCTTGTAATCCCAGCACTTTGGGAGGCTGAAGCGGGCAGATCACGAGGTCAGGAGATCGAGACCATCCTGCCTAACACGGTGAAACCCCATCTCTACTAAAAAATAAAAGAAAAAAATCAGCAGAGCATGGTGGCGGGCGCCTGTAGTCCTAGCTACTCGGGAGGTTGAGTCATGAGAATGGCCTGAACCCGGCAGGTGGAGCTTGCAGTGAGCCAAGATCACACCACTGCACTCCAGCCTGGGTGACAGAGCAAGACTCCGTCTCAAAAAAAAAAAAAAAAAAAAACCTTTATTAATCACTGCCAAAAATGGAAAGAAAGCAAGTTGTTCTTCAGTAGGTGAATGGGCAAAAAATTGTGCTGCATCCATACAGTGGAGTCTCATTCATCCATAAAAGGAAGTGAGCTAACAAGCTATAAAAAACATGGGAGCATCGTAGATGCATATTACTAAGTGAAATAAGTCAGCTTAAAAAGGCTACATACCGTATGATTCCAACCATATGACATTCTAAAATAGGAAGAACAATGGAGATAGTAAAAAGATAGTAGATGCTGGGGGCTGAAGGCAGTATGAAGAGAGAAGAATAGTAAGTGGAGCGTGGGGGATTTTTAGGGAAGTAAAATTATTTTGTATAATACTGTGATGGTAAACATATGATATTATGCATCTGACATGCAGAGGGCATATAGAAGCCCATCGACAATATAATATAAATGGTAAACCCCAGTGTAAACTATAGACTTTAGGTAATACTAATTATGTATCAATATTGGTTCACCAATTGTAACAAAACTACCACACTGATGCAATAAGTTAATAATTATGGAAAGTATGTGAGAAGAGCAGGAGGAGTATATGGGAACTCTGTACTTTTCTGGTCTATGTTTATATAAACTGAAACTGCTCTAAAAATAAAGCATATTAAGTAAAAACATAAAAAGGAAACATGGAGCAATGAGAAATCTATAGGGGTTTTGAAAAGCTCTGAAAATATTCCTGGAAAAATAGAGGACCATGCACATACATAGAGCATGTACATGCTTAGGAAAGACCTAAAAGGCCCTAGGGTCTCACTTCTGGCTGATCTTGAGAATATGTGTAGGCAGCAAGTGAAGGCTAAGGCAGAGTTGCTAATTACCTGGCTGAGTGTTGAAGGTATACACCTACGAGTAAACAGTGGCTCTCAGCAACACTTAGAGACATATTGGCTCCACCTATTTAAATATATCTATGTCCAGGTATTCGCTAACCACTAAAGACTTCAGTGATCAAACGCAACCATGAATACAGACTGTTCAGAATTAGTTCAGAAAAGTCACTACACTAAACAAAACAAACCCAGCAATTACAATAAGCAGCAATTGCAGACCCTGGGGACTGAAGAGGGCAAAGAGAGAATCTGATATCTAGATCCTATTGCTACATTTTATTATTTAAACATTAAGTTTAAAAAAAAATAAGAGAAAAAAGAATGTATGACCCATACACAAGCAGAAAAAAAGCAATCAATAGAAACTATCCCTGAAAGAATGTAGATGTTGAATTTACTAAAGGGAGACTTTAAATTAGCTATTTAAAATAAGTTGAAAGTAATATAGAAAATAGAAAAATGGAAGATGCAAAATGGCAGAGGTAAATCCAATAGTATTAGTAATTACACCAATTGGAAATGGATTAAATTCTCTAATCAAAAGGCAAAGATTGACTTAATGGATAAAAAACATAATCCAACTATATGTTTTCTACAAGAAACATAATTTAGATTCAAAGACAAAAGTTTGTTTAAAATAAAAAGATGAAAAAAGATCTATAATGCAAACAGTAACAGAAGGAGATCTGGAAAAGCATATACCACGAAAACAGTAAGCAAAAGGGAGCTGGAAAAAGGTACATCATGCAAACAGTAACCAAAATAGAATTGAGGTGGATATACAAATATTAAAATAGATTTTAGGACAAATATTTGTAGTGTATACAAAGAAAAATACTTGATAATGATAAAAGAATGGATCCAAAAAGAAGATACAATAATTATAAATGTATGAACCAAGTAACATAGTCTATACATGAAGAAAGAATTGATTGAATTGAAGGGAGAAATATAAAATTCAACAATAGTCAGAAACCTCAATACTCCACTTTCAATAATGGATATAACAATATAACAACTACACGAAAGATCATCTAGGAAATAAAGAGTTGAACAATACTATAAATGTTTATGCATAAGACATATCTATAGATGAGTCCACCCAACAATAGCATAATATACATTCTTTCCAAGTGTATGTGGAAAATTCTTAAGGATAGATTACATTTTAGGCCATAAAACAAGTCTCAATATATTTAAAAGAATTGAAATCATAACAAGCATCTCCTTCAACCACAATGATTGAAATTAGAAATGTAAACAACACACTCCTAAATAGCCAACAGGTTGAAGAAATAGTCACAGTGAAATTAGAAAATACTTTGAAATTAAAACTCTACATACCAAAATTTATGGAATGCAGTTGAAGTAGTGCTTAGAGAAAAATTTACAGAAATCAATGCCTACATTAGAAAAGAATAAAGGTCTGTCTTAAATCAATAACCTACTATTACAGCTTAAAAAACCTAGGAAAACAAGAGCAAACTAATCAGAAAGCAGCCAAAAAGGAAATAATAAAAGAGGAAAATAAATAAAATGGGTCTTAGGACATTATGTTAAGTGAAATTGTCAGGCACAGAAAGACAAATAGTACATGATCTCACACATACGCATCTAAAAAAGGTCAATATTAGTTAATATTATAGAAGTAGCATGTGGAATGGTGGTTATCCGGGGTGTGGTGAAGGGTAGTGGTAGGGAGACGTTTGTCAAAGGAAACAAAATTTCAGTTTGATGGGAGGAATAAGTCCAAGAGATGTAGCGTACAACATGATGATGGTAGTGAACAATATATTGTATTATTAAAAAATGCAAGAGTGGATGTAAAGTGTTCTCAGCACAAAAATGACAGCTATATGAGGAATGTATGTCATTCCACAGTTTATTTTATGCACTTCGAAACATTATGTTATACATGATAAATATATAAAAATTTTGTTAATTAAAAATAGAGAATAACAACACGTGTTTCAAAATAACAAATTGATAATTTTCTAGCTAGACTAGCAAGAAACAAAGAGAAAAGACTCAAACTTACAGATATAAAAAGGATCATAAAGAAGTATTACGAACAGTTAGTTGTATGCCAATAAAGTAGGTAACTCATACAAAATTAACAATTTCTGGAAAGACATCAACTATCAAAACTGACTCAAGAAAAAACAGACACCTAAGTAGACCTAAAACAAGTAAAGAGATTAAATTAGTAATCAAGAAACTATCCACAAAGACAGGTCCAGCAGATGGTTTCACCTCTTAATTCTACTAGACATTTAAATAATAATTAATACTAATTTTTCACAAACTTTTTCAAAAAATAGAAGAGGGAACAGTTCCCATCCATTCTATGAGACTGTTACTATCTCAGTACTACACAGTAAAAGGCATCATAAGGAAAGAAAACTACAAAGCAATATCTCTTATAAATAAAAATGCAAAAATCCTTAATAAAATATTTGTATATTAAATCTGGCAACACCAAAAATATTCTACAGCATGACCAAGTGGGATTTATCACAGGATGCAAGATTTGGTTTAATGTGTGAAAATTAACCTTTGTAATACACTAGTCAAATAAAATAAACAAAATCCACATGGTCATCTCAATAAATACTGAAGGCATCTGACAAAATATAGCATTCTTTTGTGATGAAAACACTCAACTAACTAGCGATAGAAGGGAACCACCTCAACTTGATAGAGAATATCCATGGAAAATCCACAACGAACATTATACTCAATGCTGAAAGACCGGACCTTCCCCCTAAGACCAGGAAAAATACAAGGATGCCTGCTTTCACCATTTCCATTCAACACCGTACTGAACATTCTAGAAAGGAAAATTAGGCAAGAAAATGAAATAAAAGACATCTAGATTGGAAAGGAAGAAGTAAAAGCATCTCTATTTATAGATGAGTTGATTTTATATGTAGAAAATCCTGAGGAATCCATAAAAAATCTCATAAACTAGTTAAGCGAGGTTTCAGAATACAAGACCAATATATGAAAAGCTGTTGTACTTTTCATAAATTTTTATCTTAGATTCAGGGGCATATGTGCAGGTTTGTTATGTAGGTAAATTCATGTTATGGAGATTTTGTACAGATTATTTTGTCATCCAGTTACTAAGCCTAGTACCCAATAGTTATTTTTTCTGCTCCTGTCTGTCCTCCCACCCTTCACCCTCAAGTAGGCCCCAGTATCTGCTGTTTTCTTCTTTGTGTCCATGAGTTCTCATCATTTATCTCTCATTTATAAGTGAGAACATACAGTATTTGGTTTTCTGTTCCTGTGTTAGTTTGTTAAGCATAACGGCCTTCAGCTCCATCCATGTTCCAACAAAAGACACAGGTATTTTCATATACTTGCAATGAACAATCTAAAAATGAAATTAAGAAAACAATTCCGTTTGCAATACCACCAAAAATAATGAAATATTTAAGAATAATAACAAAAGAAGTGTAAAACTCATACTCTGAAAACAACAAAACTTTGTTGAAGGAAATTTCAGAAGAGCCAAACAAATGGAAAAAAATATATGTTCATAGAAAGGAAGAAATGATATTGTTATGATGGAAATATGGCCCAAATTGATTTATAGGTTAAAAGCAATCCCAATCAGAATTCAAGCATACTTTTTTGTAGAAATTAATAAGCTGTTTGTAAACTTTATGTGGAACTGTGACGAACCCTAAATATCAAAAATAGTTTTGAAGAAGAAGAATCAAATAGGCAGACTCACTTCTTGATTTCAAAACTTACTACAATGTAATGGTCATCAGGAAAGTATGGTTCTGGTATAAGGATAGACATATAGATAAATGGAGTAAAAGTGAGCGTCCAGAAATAAAACCTTGCATCTATGGTCAACTGAAATTTTAACAAGGACGTCAAGACTATTCAATAGAGAAAAAGAGTCTTAACAAATGGTGTAGGGACAGCCATATGCAAAAGAATGAAACGGGACTCTTCCCTCTCACCAAACACAAATAGGAACTCAAAGTAGTTTAAAGGCCTAAATGAAAGAACTAAAGTTATAAATCTTTTAGAATAAGCCATAGGGGAAAATCTTCCCAATCTCAGATATGACAAAATACTCTTAGATATGACAGTAAAAGCATGAATAGCAAAAGAAAAAAATGGATAATTTGGACTTATCAAAATTCCAAAAGTTTGTGTATCAAAAGATACTATCAAGAAAGTGAAAAGTCAATAAACAGTATGGGAGAAAATATTTGCAAATACTATATCTCATAAAGGACTTATATCTAGAATATATAAGAACACTTATAATCAAGAACAAGAATACAAATAACCCAATTTAAAAATGATCAAAGTATGTAAATGCACATTTTTGCTAAGAAGATATAAAAATGTCCAATACGGACATGAAGGATACTTGACATCATTAGTAATCAAGGAAACGCTAATCAAATCCACAATATGATACCACTTCACATCCACTAAGATGACTATAATCAAGAATCAGAAAATAACAAGTGTTACTGAGGATGTAGAAAAAATAAAACCATCATATACTGCTGGTGTGGTGCAGCTCCTTGGAAAGTAGTCTGGGAACTCCTCAATAACTTAAACATAGAGTTACCTTATGATTCAGCAATTCCATCCTAAGTATATGCTCAAGAAACATAAAAACGTATATCCATACAAAAACTTGTACACAAATGTTTAGCATAGCATCATTCATAACAGCAAAAAGGAGTAAACAACTCAAATGTCCATCAACTGACACATGGATAAATAAAATGTGGCATATCTATACAACAGGATGTTATTCAGCAATCAAAAGGAATGGAGTACTGATACATTCTTAATCATGGATGAAACTTGAAAGCATTATGTTAAGTGAAAGAATCTAGTCAGAAAATGTCACATAGTGTGAGCTATTCATTTGAAGTGTCCAGAATAGTAAAATTTATAGGGACATAAAGCAAAATAGTGGTTGCCTAGGGCTTGGGTGTGAGAAGGTATGGCGGTGATAGATAAGGTCATGGGGTTTCTTTCGCATGTGATGAAAATGTTCTAAATTGACTGTATTGATGGCTGCACGTGTCTGTAAATATGCTAAAAATCTGACTGGAGCACTTTCAGTGGGTGAATTCTATGCTAAGTGAATTATGTTGCAATAAAACTGTTAATTTAAGAAGTATAAAATCTGAGTATACCTATAACAAGTAATGAGATTTAATTAGCAGTAATAATAATAATAATAAACAACTTATTACAAACAAACGTTCAGGTTTGCAGGGCTTCATGGGTAATTCTACCAAATATTTAAAGAAGAATTGACATCAGTACTACACAAACACTTCCAAATGTAGACAAGGAAGGCATACTTCCCATGTCGTTCCATGAGATCTATATCATGCTGATTCTAAACTGACAAATAAACCATGAGAAAAGAAAATGATTTACCAATCTCCCATATGACCATATACACAAAAATCCAAAGACATACTAGCATGCTGAATCTAGCACCATAGTAAAAACATTACATACCATCCCTAAGTGAGATTTATCCCAGGATGCAAGGTTGGTTTGTTATATGAAAATTAATCAATGTAGTACCCATTTAATAGAATAAAGAACTAAAACAATGTGTTCATCTCAATAAATGTGCAAAAGCATTTGACAAAATTCTACACCTTTCCATGATATAACATTAGAGAAATTAGGAATAGAAAAAACTTCCTCAGCAAGATAAAAGGTATTTATGAAAAATCCACAGCTAATGAAATCCTCAGTGGTGAAAAACTGAAACTTTCTCTCTGAGATCATATACAATACAAGAATAACCACTCTCATCATTTGTATTTAACATTGAACTAGAATTTTTAGAGAGGAAAATTCGGCAAAAAATAAAATTAAAGACATCCAGACCAGAAAGAAAGAAGTCAAACTATTTCCATTTGTAGATGATATGATCTTATAAACAAAAAATCCTAAGGAACACACACACACACACACACACACACTTAGAACTAATGAATGACTTCAACAATATTGCCGTATATAAGATAAATATTAAAAATTAGTTGTATTTCTATACACTTGCAATCAACAATTAGAAAGTGAATTCAATAAAATTCCACTTATAATAGCATCAAAATGATAAAAATATTTAGGAATAAATTTAACAAAAGAACTGAAAACCATGAAACAGTGTTGAAATAATTTAAAGATGCAAACAAGTGGATAAATATTCCATGTTCATGAACTGGTAGAATTAGTATTGTTAAGACAAAAAATACTCTCTGAATTAATCTTTAGAGCTGATGTAATCCCTGTACAAATTTCAACTGTGATTTTTATAGAAATTGAGAAGCTGATCTTAAAATTCATGTAGAAATTCAAGGGATCTACAATAAACAAAACAATCTTGAAAAAGAAGGAAGTAGGAGAACTCCCATTTCTCAATTCCAAAACTTAATACAAAGCTACAGTAATCAAGACAGTGTGGCATAAGCATAGACAGACAGATCAGTAGACTAGAATTGGTAATCTAGAAGTAAACCCATACATCTATGTTCATTTATTTTTGGACAAGAATAATCGTTACAACACATGATGTTGGGACAATTGAATAGTTGCATGTCAAATAATGGAGTTGGGTCTTCACCTCTCAAATCATATACAAAAATTAATTCAAGATGGCTTAATTATCTTTTTTATTTCTTTCCTTCTAGCAATTTTAGGTTTGGTTTGTTCTTGCTTTTCTAATTCCTTGAAGTGCATCATTGGGTTGTGTTTTGAAATCTTTCTAGATTTTTGATGTAGGCATTTGTTGCTATAAATTTGGCTCTTAACACTGCTTTTGCTCTGCCCTATAGGTTTTGGTGTGCTGTGCTTCTATTTTCATTTGTTTCAAGAAATTTTTAAATTTCATTCTTAATTTCTTCCTTCATCCATAGGTTGTTCAGGAGCCTGTTGTTGAATTGCATGTTCATACTCATATGTGGAAGCTAAATGAAAGTTGATCTCATAGAAATAAAATGAACATAGGATACTAGAGACTGGGAAGGGGCAAGGGAAGGGACACAGTTAGGAAGAGATTTGTTGCAGGACATGAAGTTATAGCTAGAGAGAAAGGATCAGTTCCAGTGTTCCATAATGCTGTAAGATGACTGTTGTTAACAAAAAAAATTACATAGTTTCCTTTTTTTTTCCTTCTATTTCTTTTTTTTCTTTTTTAATATACTTTAAGTTCTAGGGTACATGTGCACAACGTGCAGGTTTGTTACATATACATGTGCCATGTATACATGTGCCATGTTGGTGTGCTGCACCCATCAACTCATCAGCACCCATCAACTCGTCATTTACATCAGGTATAACTCCCAATGCCATCCCTCCCCTCTCCCCCTCCCCACAATAGGCCCTGGTGAGTGATGTTCCCCTTCCCGTGTCCAAGTGATCTCATTGTTCAATTCCCACCTATGAGTGAGAACACGTGGTGTTTGGTTTTCTGTTCTTGCAATAGTTTGCTGAGAATGATGGTTTCCAGCTGCATCTATGTCCCTACAAAGGACACGAACTCATCCTTTTTTATGGCTGCATAGTATTTCATGGTGTATATGTGCCACATTTTCTTAATCCAGTCTGTCACTGATGGACATTTGGGTTGATTCCAAGTCTTTGCTATCGTGAATAGTGCTGCAATAAACATACGTGTGCATGTGTCTTTATAGCAGCATGATTTATAATCCTTTGGGTATATACCCAGTAATGGGATGGCTGGGTCATATGGTATTTCTAGTTCTAGATCCTTGAGGAATTGCCACAGTTTTCCACAATGGTTGAACTAGTTTACAATCCCACCAACAGTGTAAAAGTGTTCCTATTTCTCCACATCCTCTCCAGCACCTTTTGTTTCCTGACTTTTTAATGATCGCCATTCTAACTGGTGTGAGATGGTATCTCATTGTGGTTTCGATTTGCATTTCTCTGATGGCCAGTGATGATGAGCATTTTTTCATGTGTCTGTTGGCTGTATGAATGTCTTCTTTCAATAGCTGCAAGGAGGATATTGAATGTTCCTAACACAAAGGAATGAGAAATATTTCAGATGATGGCTATGCTAATTACCCTGGTCTGATTGCTGTGCATTATATGAATTGAAACATCACTATGTATGCTGTGAATACATTCAATTATTATTTGTAAATTAAAAATTAAATTAAAAAATAAACTACTAACTTTTAACAAATGGCTTATTGAGTTTTATAGAGCTAAAATGATGAAATTCTTAGAAAAAAACAAGCACGTCTTTGTGAACTTGTATTAGACAATGGTTTCTTAGATGTAACACCTAACAGAAAAGCAAGTAATAAAAGATTGATAAGTTGGACTTAATCAAATTTTAAACTTTCATGTGTCAAAAATGCTATTATGAAAGCGAAAAAAGAACCCATATAGTAAGAGAGAAATATTTATGATCCTTATTTCTGATAAGAATCTAGTAGTCAGAATACAGAAAGCACTCTAAAAGCTCAACAATATAAAGACAAATAATCCAATAAAAGTTGGGAAAATATCTAGATAGACATGTCTTCAAAGAAATACACAAGTGGCAAACAAACACATGAAAGGATGCTCAACGTCGTTATTTTGGAAAAGCAAATCAACGTCTTCATGAGATTCCATTTCAAACCACTGCATGGGCATAATAAAGAACAAATGGCTGGGCACAGTGGCTCACGCCTATAATCCAAGCTCTTTGGGAGGCCAAGGCAGCCAGATCACCTGATGTCAGGAGTTCAAGACCAGCCTGGCCAACATGGCAAAACCCCATCTCTACTAAAAATACAAAAATTAGCCAGGCGTGGCAGCGTGCACCTGTAATCCCAGCTACTTGGGAGGCTGAGGCAGGAGAATCACTTGAACCCAGGAGGCAGAGGTTGCAATGAGCTGAGATCATGCCACTGCACTCCAGCCTGGGGGATAGAGAGATACTCTGTCTCACAAAAAAAAAAAAAAAAAAAAAAAAAAAAAAAGAAAGAAAAAAAGAAAAAAAAAGAAAGGAAAATAACAAATGTTGGTGAGGAAGTGAAGAAACTGGAACTCTCATACATTGCTGATGGGAATGTAAAATGGTACAAATGACTTTGGAAAACAGTCTGGAAGTTTTTGAAAAATGTTCAGCATAGAGTTACATCTGTGTAACCTGGCAATTTCACTCCTAGATATTTAGAGAAATGAAATGAAAACATATGCTCACAAAAACTGGCACATGAATGTTCACAGCAACATTGTTGAAAATAGCCAAAATCCAGAAACTACACCAATGCTCCAAATGTCCATTGACTGATGAATGTATAAATAAATGTGGATGTTCATACACTGAAATGTTATTTCACCGAAAATAAAAGAATAAATTCCTGGTATATGTTGCACCATGGATGAATCTTAAAAATATCATGCTGAGTGAAATAATCCAGATATAATAAGCCAAAAGTTATTTAATTCCATTTATGTCCAGACTAGGCAAAATACATAGAGACAGAAAGTAGATTATTTGTTGCCACGGGTTGTGCGGAGGCGGAGAATGAGAGTGCCTACTCATGGATATAGGTTTCTTTAATACGGGATGATAAAATGTTCTAGATTAAACAGTGGTGATGGTCGCACACCTTGGGAATTTACTAAGAGGCACTGAAATGTATATTTTCTAAAGGTGATTTTATGGTATGTGAATTATATCTTAATGAAATTAAATGTAGAAAGAAAGAAAAAGTAACAACATGCACCCAAGCTGGTCAATTCTGCAAGGCTTCTGAATGAGCAGGAAGGGATAGACTCCAAGGTTTAGAGAGTCTGATGTAGGATATGCGTTCTGCCCCCTGCGCAGGGCTCTACATTTGACAATGTGGAGGAAGAATGCCAGGGGGACTTGAGTACTGGTGGATTTTGGTATCTGAGGAGTCCTGGAACAAATCTCCCTGCATACAGAGGGAAGAATGCACTCAGAAACATCAGAGAAAGTTTTTGGATACACAGAGAAACATCTCAATTTTAAACAAAAAGAGAAAAGAGGAATGAGTATGGATACTGTTATAAACATGATGGAAAAGATGGCTTCTATTCTAGTCTTTAAGATTAGAGATGATGTCATCTTTAAGGAAGAATAGAAAAGAGGGGAATGCATGGACATGTGGGGTACTGGTGAGCATTAGAAATAGATACTGTGGAGGTCGGGGCCAGAGCCAACTAGGAAACAGGGTTGAGAACAGTTGACTTGATGACTGTAAATTGATGATAACATCATTTTCCTTCCTATGTGACTTTCTGCAACAAGGCTTGGCTTTTTGGGTGTGGTCATGGAGAAATGAAATGGTTCGCTTCATCAAGGACCAGTTTATCCAGACAACTGAGGTAATGAGCACAGGGTCCAACTCACAGGTCCTAGAACTGATAATAAAAGAAACAAAGAAAGGAGACGGCTGTGAGTCTGGCGAGTGGAAGAGTGGTCACAGTTGGAGTAATTAAGCAAACATGCTAGACAGAGAGGAAGTCGAAGAGTGGGCAGTAAGCTCAAAGACCCGATTTTTTAGCTGATGCAGTTACGAATGGTAGCAAGGTCAGCGGGAGGGTGTGAGTGTGTTCGCCAGTGGGACAGAGAAGGGAAGGTGGAGGGAGGTGGACCCGGAGCTGGAGCCACAGGACACTGGATGCATCTCCCATGTGGATACTGAGGCCATCAGGTTTTCTCACTTCGGAGACTTGTTACTTTGTCTTCCAGGGTGCTCTTCTCCCAAATTGGGGCATAGCTCATGGATCACTCCTTTTTATTATTCAGGATGTGGCATAAATATAACATTATCACAGGGTAGCCTCCCTGTCTCTTTATTTGTTGCCCCCAGCAACATTCATTTGCTCTCAAAGCACCTGATTGATTTCATCCATGTTTTGTATTTGGCACACGTTTTTAAGTATTTAAGTCTCTTCCTTCTTCCGTTCCCCTTCTGCTTCCCTTTCCCCTCCCATCCCCTCCCCTTCTTCCCTTCATTCATTCCTTTCTCTCTTCCTCCCTCCCTTTCCTTTCTTCCTCCCTCACTACTTTCTCTTTCCTTCCCTTCCCTCCTCTTCCCTTCCCTTCCCTTTCCTCTTCCCCTTCCCCTTCCCCTCCCCTTCCCTTCCCTTCCCTTTATTGACCACTCTTTATGTGCCAGGCACAGTTGCAAGCAGTGGGAATAGAGCACAGGACAGACAGACTCCTTGCTTCTATGGAGATTAGAATAGTAGGGGGTTGCTACTAAATGAAGTAAACGTGAAAAACTTCTTTTAGATGGTGAAAAGCACGACAAAGGAAATAAAACAGGGTAAGGTGATTAAGAGCGAGTCAGTCCTACAGTGATGAAGCAAAGAGCATTTCAGGCAGAGGGAATAGCCAGTGCAAAGGCCCTGGGGTTAGAACAAATGGCATTGGGGGCCAAAGAAGATGTGTGTTTTGGAGGAGAGAGTGCCAGAGAGAGTGGACAAAGTGAAGATAGAGGGGAAGGTTGGAAAACCATGGATTTTATTCTAATTGCAGTGTAGAGCTGTTGGTGGGTGTTGGCAGGAGATGTCAAAAGTCGCTCTGCAGTGGTGTACTTTTCTGCTTATGACCATGGACCTCATGGGAACAGGGACTGTGTGTCTCATTCCCTTGCAAGAGATTCTCATGGTCTGTTCCAGATCCTGGCACATTCCCCATTAGTTGGAGATGAGTGAACGAAAGGAGGAAAGTCAGCCAGAGCTCAAACAGTTGCATCTCTGCCTTTAGCATGCTGGTGGCGGTGCTTTGATTTGGGCTTTGGGGGACTTCTTGACTGTTTAGTTTAGTTTTTTGCATTTGCTATGCTTGACATGCCTCTAAATTTGATATTCTTTTCTCCTCATATTTTATGCCAAATTTCCTTACCTTGGGAACTCTGGCTTTTTTCATCTGAGAAAAAAATGCATGTTTTGATGCTCTAAAATAAAATTTACTAAGAAGTAAAGAGGTTTTTTGCTCATTATTCATTTGTCTATTCAATTTTACATTTTTTAAATTAATTTTTATTGATTTTTTTCAGCATTTTAAATCAGAAACAGTCTGCATTCCAGGGATCCTTGGAGTCAGAATGCAGTAATAAGTTGTTTCCAAAGGCGAGTGGAGCTTGCCCGGTAGAAGCTGCCCCAGCATTTAGTGATGCACACAAGGATTCTCAAAAAATTCTCAAAACAGTGAAATCCACTTACATAACTGACCAGGGAGTCCTCCATGGCCCTGTCATTTCTTGACCTCAAAGTGACTGCATTCACCTTCTGATGATATAGTTACTGCATCTGTTAAATAATGCAATCATTTTTATTAATTCTCAATCCATCTATGTAGGTGAAAGTACCATCTGAATGGCCATATGGTTGACTGTTTAATGAATGCAAAATACTTGCATGTCATAGGAGGGATTCTGGATGGGCGCACAAATTAGACATCATGGTTTCGTGTTAAATACCAAACCCTGATAAAATCCTCTCCTAGGAGACCATTACTATGTGGTTGTATGTTTAAAAAAGGAAACGGCTCAGAGAGAAAGCGCAAAGCAGCAATGCATACTTAATAGCTTGTTCCAAGGAGTAAATTAAGCCTGGAACTGTCGAGGTATTAAACCTAGCAGAGCGGGTCTTGAGTATTAAAGAGAGAAATTTCAGAGAGAGAGGGTTCATTCTTTTCCATTGACTCAATAGTAAAATAAAGTGAACTCTGACAATATGATTTAGCAACGACTCTAAAACATAACATGTTGGAATGACTGTGTATCAGAAGTTATTTTTCTGTTCTATTACCTTTAATGAATAGCTTAGATCACTGAATCTATTCACTGAGCTATGCCTCAGTGCATTTTTGATAAGGAGATAAAAAGCACTATGGATTTTGGTGTAATTTTATTTATGACAACATTGCTCGTTCTGTATTCACACATGGAATTTCCATGTTTGTTAACACACATGCTCACATGAATATTTTACCTGTAGGCCTTCTATTGAGCTAGGATATGTTAGGTAATAAAGAATCTTATTGTATTTTTTAGATCTTAAAGAAATAGAAATTTAGAAAATCCTTTATTGGAAATTCACTGAAGGGAGACATGTTATCAAATTAGTACCCAAACGCCCAGCTGGTGATGCGCAATGACGACTGTATCTCCAGTTACTCACTGCTCTGTGAAAAGGGTTCAAATAATTTAGCCCATCATCTAGGAAGCACTAAATGTCTCCCATTCCACGGTCTCAAGCAGAGTTCAAACCAACACATCCCTTGTTTTTGGAGTTAAAATAGAAAGTTTCAATGAGCCCTCTGAACGAAGTCGCTTCTTGCAAAGTGCTGTCATTTGGATGCGGGGAGGGAAAGCCAGTCTTGGCTTCTCCAGAGGTTCGGTCAGTTGATGAGTCCCCCACCTGTCCCACATAGCACTTCATCTGTCCCCAGGATCCTTCATCCTCTGCGTGAAACTGAGACTATGAAGTCTCTTCATGAGGTGGTGTGGAAGCCCCCAGCAGGTGTCTGCCTGGGTTTAGGATTACATGCCTCAGTTGGAACCAAAGCTTTGCCAACGTCATTCTCATCAGAGAGCAAGGTGCTTTCAGATCCACCTTCCTCTCACCTTGCTGGCCTTTTCTCAGACTGCTTACGACTCAGTGCTTTTTCTCGTGCTTTGTGCTCTGTCTGGAACGCCCAAGCTTACCTGAAAGAATCCAAATCTCATCAACTTGTCTATATCTCACTGTCTTCTGAGTCTACACACATCTATTCACTCAACGAGTTTTTACTGATGTTCTCCAGGTATGAGGCACTGTCCTAACTGCTAGGTATAGATGATCTTCTGAAAGAGACTGATGAGATCCCAGCACAAACAGAGCTTCCCCCAACCAGGGGACCGTATGTAATTATTGGGTTGGTGCAATACTTTTAATGGCCAAAACTGCAATTACTTTTACACCAACCTAATAATATGATGTGACATCATTCAGTTATTCCTTCTCTGCTTGGGATGAGCCATGTGCTGCCCAGGCTCAGAGGCCCTCATTCCAGCTTCCACAAACTTCTATCACAGCACACACCCACATCATATGAACAAAGACCTCTCCACTGACGGCGTAGGCACTCAAGGATGGGGACATGCTACTTTGATCTTTGCATTCACATCATGGTGCCTGCGAGGTGGTTTCCAGAAAGTAAATTCAGTAACTAATTCCACAAATGTTTACTGAACTCTTACCACATGGTTTGCCTTGTTCTCACCACTGGTGGTCAAGTGGGGACAAGACAGGTGAGGTCCCTGCCTTCCTGGAGTTACGTGGATATGTCAGGGCAGGGAAGAAAGCCCAGTATACAAGGAAGACAGCTGCTAAGGTAAGTGCGGCTTGCAGCTGGGCCCTGAAGACAATAATCAGTGTCATGCTTCCTGGACTTCAGGGAGCTTAGGAGTCACAGGGGCCCACCCCAGAGTTTCTGATTCAGCAAGTCTGGCGTAGGGCCTAAGAATCTGCATGGAACAAACTCTGAGGTGATGCTGTTGCTGCTAAACTGAACATGCTGAGATTTTTCATTGAGACCTGGGGGAAGAAGAGAAAGAGGTAGAAAGTTTCCGACAGAGGTGCTGCAGGGGCCAAGTCCTTGAGGCCAGGGTCACCCAGTCAAGGAACACAAGTGGCCCATGAGCCTGGGGTAGAATGAGTGAGGAGGAAGGTCATAGAGAGCTACAATTGGAGTCAGGTGGGTCCAGTTCACACGGGGAGCAGTAGGTCACAGGGAGGCGCTTGGATTTTCAACTGAAAGCAATTAAGAAGTGTTGGGCCATTTTAAGAGTTGAGTGACTTCACCTGGTGTATCAATTCCTAGTGATTTTCTAACATTATACCAACACAGTGCTTTAAAACAATATAAATGTATTCTCTTTCAACTCTGAAGGTCAGAAGTCCTACAAGATCCCACAGGGATAAAGTCAAAGTGGCAGCAGGACGGAATTTCATTCAAATGCTGTAGGGGAAAATCAGTTTCTGCCTTTCCCAGCTTCTGGTGGCCCCTGCACTCCTTGGCTCATGCCCTTTCCTCCACCTTCAAAGCCAGCAGTGGTGAGCCAGCTCCTTCTCTCCTTCCCTTCTTTCTGGTTCCATCTTCCACCATAAGGGATCCTTGTGTGTACATGGGAGCACGTTGGATAATCTAGGATACTCTCCCTATTTTAACGCCAGCTGATCAGCAATCTGAATTCTGTTTCAACCTCAATACCTCTTTGCCGTGGGACCTAATATAGTCACAGGTTCCAGGGAGCAGGATGTGGACATCTTTGCAAGGGAAACCGATCGGCCTGCGAATCTGATATGTTTAAAATGAACATGGTGATACTGTCCAGAGACTGGCATGACCAGGGAGGGACTAAGGAGACCCACATCAAGGCCCTGTTTGCTGAAGGTGTGAAGCAGCCTGGTTTGAACTAGGATAGTGGTTGTGGAAAGGAAGAGACTCCAGTGGCTTGGAGAGACAACTGGGGGAGAGCTGAGGAATACATGGAGGAACTGCCCACTTTTTGATTTGAGCCACGGGACTCGTGGTGATGCCTTTAATTTGAGAGGGAGGAGGAAGACAAGAGTCGGGAATGAGGTTGATGTTTGTTTATATGAACTGATTTACCAATTACACACTGGGCTTTGGAACAACACTAATTTTCTTTGGTTTTTGAACAAGAGAGTAAAGCTAGGGCTGTTGGTGTCTTAAGGAAGCTGTCATTCTGTGGGCTGGCACTTACTGACTTCACAGGGCCAAAGGAATATACATCAATTCTAGAATGTTCCATAAAGAAAAGCAAGATGTTTGGAGACCACGCTAAACGTCAGTGTGGACTTCTGTGAGGAGTACAGGCTGATCTGCGGTCCTGCGTTTGTATCCCAGCTGGATATGTGCTAGTTGGCTTATCCAAAGCACTTGCTTAACTTCTGAGTCGCTTTTGTCATCTGTTAAACGGGCCTGAGAAATCCATTTGCGGGGTTGTAGGAGAGATTGGCTATGCCTTGTGTAAATACTGCTCCTAAGAGCTCATTCCTGTAGCCTTGTGGTCTCTGTTGAGTTATAATGGGTTCAAAATCGTTTGTTCTTTTATGAATGCTTTAAGTCAATGACTATTCAGGCTGCTATTGACTTAGCGACCCAATTAACGTGGCCCCATGTAAAGGCCCTTCTGAGCAGCCAAGAATTGTGAAAACAAAAGTTTTTGTTTTTAATTTCAGCATCATTAAAAATTATTTTTATTATTCACCCTTCTGGATGGGCCAGCAGACATTTAGAAAAGTTGTTCTAATTAAGTATTGGAACATCTCTGTAAAAGTTAAGCAGCTGTCTCTGAGAGGTAGAAAACATTACATATTAAAACAGTATGTTATCTGATATTTTCTGAACCGAAAACCTCTCCTATCTTCCACGAACATTCTCCATTGTCTCTGTACATTACCATCTGGGTACACAAACAAAAACCTTGTAAAAAAAATCAAAGTCATATTAGTATGTTTGCTTTTTCAAATCGCTGGCAGTACGTAATTAATTAGCAGGTCTGATTTTGGTTTTAAATTCAGTTCTGCTTCCTCATTAGCCAAGCATGAGAGGCTTCATAACCTGAAGACATTTGGAATTTATTTTCCCATTTGTATTCATGACACCCGTGATCTGAAATGACCACTCTAATGTCCCCCCAGCCTTCTTTGAAACAAATTAGTGGAGTCAATGGCTTCTGGCCTGAGGTCTCATTCAATGAGCCAAACGTAGCCAGGATGCCAAGTTCCAGTCCAGCATGGGGCTTTATAGTACCCTGGACATAAAGAGACCCTGACAGGCCTTGTCCCAGCCTGGCAAGACGCCAGCACGGAGCAGCTGCCCTGCTCTCATCCTGAGATACTACATTCAGGGGATGGAAACAGCTGCACAGGGTCCCCCACACGGGAAGGAGCAACAGGAGAGGGCGCAGCTCCACAGGGGCCCAACCGCAACACAGGGTGACTTCTAAGATTGTCGTTATTTTATTTACTGGCAAAGAATTCCAAACTTTTACTATCACTTTGATTATTTCTGCAGAGTATAAGGTTGTTGTATGTGGATTTTTATGCTTGACCACTATTTAATAGGAATGATACAATGGACACTGGGGACTTGGGGGAAAGAGTAGGAGGGGAGTGAGGGATAAAAGACAACATATATGGTGCACTATATACTGCTCAGGTGATGGGTGCACCAGGATCTCACAAATCACCGGTAAAGAACTTATGTAACCAAATACCACCCATACCCCAATAACTTATGGAAAAATAAAATAAATAATGTCTTAAAAGTAAATGACACATATAGGATTTGTACAAAGTAGATTAGAGAACATAGAAGGAATACATAATATAGAGGTAGATACACATATATGGCATTTACAGATTTTCAATACTACTACTTATCTTTTGATGTATTATAGAATTTAGACATTTATGTTAATTGTCTTTTCTACCAGAGTGAAAGCTCCTACTAGAATTTTGTTCAGTTTGCTTGTTTGTGGGAAATCGTGTTTATTTTCTGGTGCATCTCTAT